>NC_047583.1:18829166-19525833 GCF_011004845.1 Esox lucius
TTTCTCCTGTGTGCACTCTCTTATGAACTGTTAGACGGCTAGGTGAGGTGAAACCCTTCCCACAATCGTTACAGGAATAGGGCTTTTCTCCTGTGTGAATCAACTGATGACGTTGCAGGTCTCTCAGATAGGAGAAACTCTTACTACATGTGGAACAGTGGTGAGGCTTTTCTCCAGTGTGGGTCCGCTGGTGGCCTTTCAAGCCACTCAGTTGAGAGAAACTCATCCCACAGTCAGAGCAGTTGTAAGGTTTCTCTCCAGTGTGCACTCTTTGATGCACTGTCAGATGGTGGGATGCAGGGAAGCGCTTCCCACAGATGGCACAGCAGTAAGGCTTTTCTCCAGTGTGCGTCCGCTGGTGGCCTTTCAAACCATTCAGTTGAGAGAAACTCATCCCACAGTCAGAGCAGCTGTAAGGCTTCTCTCCAGTGTGCACTCTTTGATGCACTGTCAGATGGTGTGATGCAGGGAAGCGCTTCCCACAGATGGAGCACGAGTAAGGTTTCTCTCCAGAGTGATTCCGCAGGTGTCTTTCAAGAAAAGATGGGAATGGGAAACTCTTTTCACAGTGTGGGCAGTGATGGAGGGCCCTTTCCTTTGCTCCCTTCCTGATGGTGCTTCGTTGATGAAGGAGATGCCTCCACTTGGTGTGAGGAGTTAGGGGACTCTTCTGTGAGAATGACAACAGAACGTGAATAAAGGCAACACACATGCCTAATCATTGCATCAAACTGAAATACATGAATTACCAAATAAACCTGTACTTTTTAAACTTGTCGAGCTAGAACACAAGTACTCATTTCTGCGGTGCAATTCAGGAGCCTCCTGACTGAGCTCCTGTACTTTTTGTTTTCAGTCCTTTTCTTTTTTTATTATTTTAGTAAACATTTTTAAAAATGTACACGTCAATCTGGTTTCCATACCCACCACATCACAGAAACAACAAAAAAGAGGTGAATCACCTTAGGACTGCCTAAAGTAAACCAAGTAATCTCTCTTTTCTTGTACTAAGAGTGCAGCTCGTATGTCGTCTTCTACAGACTAAAATTTTAGTTAGCCCCTCGTTTTTAGCTCTTAGAGAATATATAATCTTGCTGACAGAACAATTTTGTCATACAAGAGCAAACATCAAAATGTTAACAAGAAAGCCTCTCCAATCCAGCAGAATGCTGTACCTGTACTCGCACATTTGTGGTACAGCTCAAGCACCTTATGAGCTGAAACACACTATCCTCAGCCAGAGTACGGGTGCATATATGAGGCCATAAACACACCCATTGCTCTTGTTATTTTTTTATCCCAATCAAAATGTAGTGATGGGAATTCTGAATCTTTTCAGTGACCAAGTTCTTGTGGCTCCATTTACCTAAAGTAGCCAGCACTGCTTGAACGCACTGGGGAGACAAAGTTGTGTTGTTTGTGTGGCTTCGGGGATACTGATACTGGAGTGATGTCAGTGTATACATGTCAACATGTCTGGGTGTTGGCACCATAGTTTTGTCCAGCACTGGTGACATACAGGTAATGTTTTTATCAATAACTCTCTGTTCATCATGATGTAGTCTACTTGAAAGCCAAAATGCTGCCAAACTGGAGATTTAAACAGAACTAGAGGATTCTACAGTGTTAGTTTATCAAAAAACACCACTCGCCATTGGAAAACTAGCTGTTCCTCTTTGAGTTTGGATCACAAAACCACAGTTGGAAAAGCAACCATCAATTATTACAACCATGTTATAATCATGTTTTCAGCTGAATCATTTATTCAAGAGGTATTCAACACATTTTTTGAAATGTATTAATTTGGGTTCCCCTGAGAACTGCGAAGACTGATACAGTTACAAATATTTGTACCATTACAGCCCTAGTAAAAATGCTATATAATACCTGCTCTTACCATGATCAACGGATTCTCTAGTTTCTTCCTCTTCTTTAATTATGATATTTAGCCCCAGTGTTGAACTCCCGGCTACTAGCTCCATTGATTGAACCTCTGGTTCCTCTTCTGGGTAAATGAGAACAAAACATTTTAATTAACGTATACTTTAAATCTACCTGGCTCAATACAGAAAATACTGTAAACCTAAGCTAAGTGAAGGATAGGTTAGCTCCAAAACATTCACCACTGACCTAAACCCTCGGTTAAAAAGGTTGTTTTTTTACCTTGAAACCCATCACCATATTCCCAAATCTTCACTTCCTCTTCTTCTTCTTTAGTCGTCACCTTGAGCTGGAGTGGTTCACTGCTGTCATTTACTGAAGCCATTTCGTATGATGTGTCCAGTGAACTTTATATAATCAGAACCGGGGAAAAGTTAAATTAGGTTTTATCTTGGTGTAGCAGAACGACAGGCGGCTACTTTCGCTGTTCTAAAATAAAGACCAGACCAACCTGTAGAAAGGGAAAAGAAAACTATTGTTGTAATTTGAGTGCTTATTACTTAGCCCAGCTATTCAATTAAGGTTGTTACGCTAACTCGTATGGTTGGTAAAAATACAAAATAAAGGCTAAATTTAAGCCGGCTTTTTTGGGTTTGTATATTTTCTTTTCTTCGTGGCCACTTCGGCCCAAATATCCAGTATTTATAATTTTTCGATTTTTGCCTACGTTAAAATTAAACATATGTAAAGACATTGGTTTCCAATTATTTATTATTTCAGCAAAATGTAAGTAAAAATGAATGCGCTAACGCGACGTTACCTAGCTAAGATAAGGCCTTGTCTAGCCACTTTACAGACTCCTGCAACAGACTTCTAATCAGGAAGGTTCTTACCTGATACATATTCTCGTTAAAACTGAATCATACATTATTATTTGCAGACTGGTTTATGTAATTTATTTGAGTACGCTCACTGCCAATAGTACCAAAACATAACGGAAACAGATTCGCCCCAGAGCAATCAGCGTCTTTTGAGCAACATTAAAGAAACACTTCCGGGTCACGGAAATCGGGATCTTTTTAAAATAAAAGTCACCAACGAATTACTTAAAAAAAATAGTTTATTCATTGTTCGAGAACATGTACCTCTCAAAACATTGACAACAATTTAAATATGATCATATTTAAGAGTCATTTCAATAAAACGTGGGCATTAAAATACGTTCTCTAATGTTGCCAACATAACGCTACCAGCGTTTTGTGAGCAACATTCAAAAAACACTTCCGGGTCACATCAATTGGGAACATTTCAAAATAACGGAGGCCAACGAATTACTTCAAAACTGATATAATTTGAATTTATTCATTGTTTATGAAAATTTACCTCTCAAAACATTGACAGCAATTCATATTTTATCATATTTAAGAGTAATTCAAATACAAACTGGATATTAAAACACGTACCAAGTTCAAAATTCAGACAATGACTGAATATGGAATACATATAGCCTCCTAGCTCAATAAACAACTTAATGTTCCACAGAAAAAGCAATGTAGGAAATGGTCAGTAGACCAAGGCACATCTGGTGTGTTACATCTAGCAAAACAATATTTTCCACACCCTCTTTTGCCTCCAATGCAAAACACAATAATAGACATGTTCATATTGCTCTATACAGAAAAAAACGATTCTATATGGCACAGTGAATGTATTGTAGGAAATGTTCAGGAGACTGTCTAGAGTGATTATATGCAAAAAATCAAGGGGCACTATGTAATTTACTACGCCCATACCATTGGCCACAATGTAAATCAATGGATATGAAATACATATTCTCATACAGAAAAAAACATTCTATATGCCGCAGTTAATGTATTTTAGGAAATGTTCAGGAGAGGGAATAATGACTATATGCAAAAAATCACTGAGACTTATAGAATAGTTTTTTCTGTATAGGGCGATATGGATTTCATATCAACTGAGTTACATTGTGGCCAACAGTATGAGCGTTAATGAACTTTAACAACAGAAAATTATGGGTTTTGTTTAATAACACAAAATGCGTCTGTACCTATGTTTTTCCTTTACAGGGCCAGATATTAATAGGTTGACTCTATATATTTCACTGAAGTCTTTGTACACATTTTTTGGAAGAGGTATTGACGATGCCAACAAAAATGCCAACAAGTTCTATTTGCTACTGGTAAACCGATACAAATCTGTCTGGACAACCGGGTTTGTTTACTAAACTCTCGTTAGGAGTGGGATTTATTGCTACCTAATGCCATCAAGGACCTTAATGTGTCCGTGGATGAGGCTGAATCGACTCCAGCGCATGCAACAGATGGCATTAACTTTCAAGCTCTTATCAACCCTGCAGTTTTGGAAACCTTCCAAGTCCCCAAATAAAATTAAAGAGGCAGAGGCTGGAGGGACCAAACGCACAACTCTCAATTCTCTAAGTAGGCATGTAATAGCTATTTGAATAATTCATTTGTAAGTCCCATTCTGCACAAATAGTATGGGGAGGTACTGAAATTATTACTACTACGGAGCATTGACAAAATGTTCATACTGTTGGGAATGGCCAAGTCAGTTATTTTCCCTGACTGATAACATTCCAGAATCACAGCCTGTATTTCATTTTATTAACCCGATAGGGGACGGCACATTCTCAAAACATTTTGATAAATGTCCGTAAATTGTGCTTGTTGCTAGCTAGTAAACTCCAATGAGGTCAGCACCATAGTTCAGCTGTTTTGAAACAGCACAACTACATAGGTTGCCCCATCATAGTTCCATTTTAACTTAGAGAGAGACTGCAGAAAAAAAATAAATGTCTCCACAATTCAGGATTAAGCTATATAATCAAAAAAAGCCCCAGGATCAAAAATAGCAAACCTTTCATTTAAGTTACAGTCCTTTTATTAATGTGAGGTCTTCAAACCGACTCAGATTTGCACCCACAAAAAGTTGACAGTCTGCACCAACCTCTTGAGTCAATGCTTCTTTCCAAATTAAATGTTGTATATAAATACTTATGGACTGCACTGTATGCATTTCTCCACATAACATACAAAAAGAGGATTGACCAAACCGTTAAATATAACATTCCTGTTGGATATCACCTAATATGTCCTGTAATTGTGCACCTTATTGAATTGGTCACAGGTTTGAATAAGTACTTGATAAGGGGTTTGCAATGAACAAATGGAGTGGAACTGGCTCTGAGGGCCAGATTTATTGTGTATTTATTACAACATCTAGCAAAATGTTAAGCTCTTATAAAAGATGTTTAAAAAAACAGTCAGCATGCATTCATAATTGACAGCATGCATTAATAACTGCATTTAAAATACAGAGTCAGGATTGTAGCTTCCATCAGTTTGTGAACTTTTGATCGCCAAAGGTTTCTGAATACATCAAAAACTCTGCAAACCATCCTTGTGTCTTTTGTCTTAATAGCATCTAAAAACCACAAGGATGTACTGGTCCCCTACTGTCTGTGGGTGTAATTTGGCAAATGACCAGAAATTATCCCGAAGACAAGAAGACAAAATTGCTTTACACATCAAGAAGAACAGGCACATTTGTGCTGAGTGGAATAACTTAACCATATAAAACAGTCCTAGAACTGTCATCAATGATTAATTACAAGCATTTAAAAACACAATAAGTAAGCAGTTTTGTTAAAGAGGCACTGTGAAGAATCCCGCTTCTAAAGAATAACAAGTTGCAAACTGATAGACGGCCTGGCGAGAAAGTGTAAATAGGGAATATCCTTGGAATTCTGATCAATTTTGGAAAATATACTTTGAAACATTAACTTGAAACACTAGCTGCAGATGTCTACTGGTGATTTCTGCTTGTATTAATGCTAGTAGTAGAGTTAAAATCCTACAAATATCCCCCATATATAAAAGACGTTCAGTTTACAAAATTATTGTGTATGGCTCTTCACCCTAAATGTAGTCTGTAGTTCAGTTCTCTAAACATACATTTCAAACTTCAGGTATCTTTAGCCACCACAGGCTAAAAAAATGCAATTAATAGGTGTATTTAAAAACCTTCAGTGGCTATTGAGTTCTCTCAGGGTCGGTCAAACATGATGACTTTGAAACAGCCTCTGATTGGGAGGTTTTTTGACAACAGCCTTAGAAATCATTATTTTAAGCTACACAACACAATGTCACAAACAAAAAGGGGATGTTTATATAAAAAAAGGATCCTCATTAAAAGAAATTCATGACTGGTTCAGTTTTCCTAACCTACTGGTTCCATCAGTTTGTTATCTCTTCCAACTGGACAACACATTTTGAGCAGCAGTAACTTGTCAGACAGATGATATTACACTTAATACTTTATCTTTGTGCAGGACACCTTGTTTATGTTGAAAGACTATTGCTACTTTATCTTTTCCCTAACTTTTCCCCATCCACAGTAAGAGCAGAAGAAAACCGAGCAGGTTTGAGTCTGTGTGCTCTACTTTGATTTATGCCTTTCATTCTGGTAGTCTGTGTGTGTTTCCTGGTGAAGTTTTAGGCTGTGCATTCGACTGAAATTCTTTCCACTATCAGAACATGGGTAAGATTTCTCCCCTGTGTGCACTCTCTGATGAACAGTTAGATTACTTGACATTGTAAAGCACTTTTCACAGTCAGGGCAGGAGTATGGCTTGTCGTCTGCATGTAGTCTTTTATGATCTGTCAAATTATGTGATGAAATGAAGCACTTCCCACAGGTGGAACAGGTGGAAGGTTTCTCCCCAGTGTGTGTTCGCTGGTGCAATTTCAGACTGTACAGTCGAAAGAAACTCTTCTCACAGTCAGAACAGGAATATGGCTTTCCCCCTGTGTGCACTCTCTGATGAGCTCGTAAATTACTCAATATTGCAAAACACTTACCACAGTCTAAACAGGAGTATGATTTCTCCCCAGTGTGTGCTCTCTGATGAACAGTCACATTGCTTGATGTTGTAAAGCACATCCTACAGTCAGAGCATGAATATGATCTCTCACCTGTGTGCGTTCGCTGATGTAATTTTCTGGTTGAGATAAACACTTTCCACAGTCAGGGCATGAGTATGGTTTCTCTCCTGTATGTGTTCGCAGGTGTCGCTTTAAGTTGCCAGGTAGCGGGAAACTCTTTCCACAATCAGAACATGCATAAAGCTTCTGCACTGTGTGCACTCTCGCATGATTTGTTAGATGATGTGAAAAGGTAAAGCACTTCCCACAGTCAGAACAAGAGTAAGGTTTTTCGCCAGTATGTATTCGCAGATGCTTTCTAAGATTTGATGGGAACTGGAAACTCTTCTCACAGTAAGGACAGTGGCGAGACATCCTAGTTTTTCTTTCTTCCTGGTGTTGCTCGCTGGATGCTTCAACCTCAACATCAATTTCACCAGAGACAGGTCCTTTTACTGTGTAAACGACAAGAGAAAAAGTTCAGCATTTGCAATAAACAAATTATTTGCCTGATTAATACATCAAGTTAATGCACCCAAGTACTCTTCTCACAGCAAGGACAGTGGCAAGACCCAATATCTTTTCTATATTCCTGATGAAGTTCTCCACCTCAACTTCTACTAGGTCCTTCCACTGTGTATATAACAGAGGTTTAGCATTTACAATAATTTTCAGTCTAATTTTCAATGGTCAGTTTGTTCACAATGGTATTGATCCTTATTTCGACATAACTATTAACAACCCTGAACAACAACTTAGCATTTTCTAGCTACATCACTGCCGAATAAAATCGATGATAGTACAACCTATTACAGATTTTAGTTTGAAGAGTTTTTCTGAGTTTGTTTCCGTGCATCTTTATTTGCCATTTTTACAGTTTCAATTTATGAATTTGGACAATACTAATAATGCACATTTCAGGCTGGGACCGATGTGAATAATGGCTTATGGAGAAAAATTACTATGGGCCTTTAATATAAAAAATGTTTTGTGAAGTGCCAAAATTGTCTTTCAGATTCCTAGAAAGATTTGAACCCTTAACCTGAAATGTCCAAGAGCTCTAGTTACCACTCCAAATAAGTAATTTCAGAAAGGTTAATAAATTCATGCAATTGAGTATTTTTATGTTAATGGTCCGTATTTCTATGTTAAAGGTCTCTGAATCTAATTATCTCAGCAACAGGATCCGCTGGTAAGCTAAGCCTGATTGTACATAGTATGTTTGTGCTAATTCTAAAAAGCTAGTTCAGTGTATTTGCCTGTTTGCACAGCTGTCTAACTAGTGAAGCGCAGTGTTCATTAGTACAGCTATGATCTCTGTAAACGATTACTTAATGTGCCAAATTTTTTACTGCTTGTGGATTCAGTGCTGTTGCTATTCTTTTTTTATTTAATTTTTTTTTTGTTAGAGTGACAGGTGTCAATTCATAATAAGGAGTCCGAAAATTGGAAAGAAAATTAATAAAGTATACAGGCCCTTTCACCTTTCACCTATTTTTATTCTACAGTGGATATAAAAAGTCTGCACACCCCAAGTGGATATAAAAAGTCTGCACACCCCCAAAGATTTAAGTTTGTTTTTCAATTGAATTGTTTACATTAAAGGTCACATTAAAAGTGGAAAAAGTTGTAACCTGATTTATCTTTGTCTCATTCTTTTACATCACAAAAACCTGGCATTTTAACAGGGGTGTGTAGACTTTACATCCACTGTATGTCGTAGTGTTAAAGCAGTTGAGTTCATTATTTGGACCACAGAAAACAGCATTTCCCCTTCTTTACACACTTTAGACCATTACTAATAAAAAGGATGCAATGCATATAAGCAATCAATCAATCAATCAATCAAAATTTATTTATAAAGCGCTTTTTACAACAGCAGTTGTCACAAAGTGCTTTACAGAGACACCCGGCCTTAAACCCCAAGGAGCAAACAACAGTAGTGTTGAATTTCAGTGGCTAGGAAAAACTCCCTAAGAAGGTCGAATTTTAGGAAGAAACCTAGAGAGGACCCAGGCTCAGAGGGGTGACCAGTCCTCTTCTGGCTGTGCCGGGTGAGATATTAAGAGTCCAATTGGAATAATAAATAAATTTCTCTTGGCTAAATCCAGAGTATATTTGATTTTAGACTAGGTCAGAAGTATGACCAAGTGGACAAGGACAGGAACAGCAACGGTCCCCCCAAACCAGGTAATCCGCAGGTGTGGACCAGGACCTCATCTCCTTCTAAAATTTAAAATTGGAGGAAACTGAGAAAAGTTAGTAGTACATCCCTCATGTCCCCCAGCACAATAAAATAGCAGCGTAACACCTTGGAAACTGAGAGCATAAGCATGACCTCGTCACATCTTTAAGATAGAACATATATGCTTGTGCCAATTGGTGGGGCATAATGGTTTGGGGATTCATTGCTGCCTCAGGGCCTGGCCAACTTCCCATTGAGTCAACCATGAATCCCCATTGAACCAGAGAATTATTGAGGAAAATCTGAGGTAATCTATATAAAGACAATGTGAAACTGAACTTGTAAAACAAACAGAGCAACAACAGAATAGGTCAAAAAGAATAAAAGGAGGGTTATGGAATAGCCGAGTGAAAGCCAAGATCTCAGTCCTGTTGACACAGTAAAAGCAGTACTGTGAAGAGAGGGCAAAAATGTGTACCATTCGTACCAGAATGATATTTACAAGGCAAAGCTACATTAAGTTGTATTTCAGCCAAATTGGGCAACACCAGCTGCTGAAGTTAGAGTGCACATGTTTTTTCCAAAATAAATCAAAAAATGTCAGTAGATTTGTTTATATACATGATTGCAAAGTATATACTTTCACTGTCTTTTGTTAAATTTGGATACTTTTATCTGACAATAGTGTTGAAGCAAATATTACATATTAATGTCCAAATAGGTGCATAAGTCCAAATATAAATTATTGAATATACAAAGATGAATTCAATTGTAAATCAATCAGGTATTAAGCCAGGGCACAGCACTTATACTGTGGTAGCAAATTACATTGTTAATGCAGTATTGCCTTGTTTTAAGATTATTCCATTTTATTTGTCCTCCATATGTTTGGGATCAAGCTGTTTGATTTGACGTCCGCTATTATTCATGCTGTATATTCATTACAATTAATTAATTAAATGACATAACAAAAATTGTTGATGACAATGTGCTGCACTTTCTGTATTTTCCTCCTCAAATGTTTACTTCTGCCCTAGTCCTCACATTATATTTTTATTACTATTGCTCTTAAATTGTATCACCAGGGAACACTGAAATGGGACTGCAAAATTGTTGCAAGATCATAAAGTTTATTCCAACATTAGTGTAGTTAGCCTAAGATTAGCTAGGTGAGACAACCACACCAGTACTCTACGAATAAGTACATTTTTCACAATAATACTGATCAACAAAGTCTGTGCGAATAAGAAACGTCAAATGCAAGTATGGGTTTCAGGTAACATCCTTGACAGTTTGAACTCTGTCCAGACATGGAACAATGCCTTTAAATGTTCGATGTGGGAGACAGTTTTTATATATACCTTTGAATAGTATGATTTTATGCTCCTCTGTTTCTTCTTTGTGGCCCCCAGGTGGCCCTACAATAAAGAAAAACATTAAAAGTTTAGGTCCTGTAGTATCAAGAAATAACATCTATACTGCCTCTATAATTAAAACAGGAATTAGCCTAATACATGTAACTGGGACTAAAGCGGATGCAAATCAGGCAAGTCTTGATTATCTAAACAGAATTACAGTAGTGAAAAGAAGCCCTATTTGACTGTGGCATTGAGTTGATTGTCAATCATTTTGCATAATCAATAGCATATGCACAGATGTTCTTTGTATGCATAAGAGTAGGAGTAAGATGTGACCAATTTGAAACTCTAAGACAGCTAAAACAGGCTATGTTCTTACCAAGACACACAAGAGTTTCAAGCTCTTCCTCCTTCACTTCATCTTTAATGTTGGCATTAAGGCCCTGTGTTTGACAGCAGTCTTCCACCTTCACTGATGCCATTTTTAGATGCTGTAGAGCACTCTGGCCTCCACTGTCACCATCAGGAGCTTCAGATTTGACTTTGGTAAAGCAGAGTGGTAGGTTGGGTTTGTCCTCATCCTAAAATAAAATTAAAAAAACAGACACACATCAACAAACAGTAAAATAGCGATTTAGCTGGTACAATGTATGTCATATGGTTAGATGAAACCAAAATAGAACTATTTGGTAAAAACTCAACTTTCCGTGTTTGGAGGAGAAAGAATGGTGAGTTGCATCCAAAGAACACCATACCTACTGTGAAGCATGGGGGTGGAAACTTCATGCTTTGGGGCTGTTTTTCAGCAAAGGGACCAGGACGACTGATCCGTGTAAAGGAAAGAATGAATGGGGCCATGGATTGTGAGATTTTGAGTGAAAACATTTCAGCATGACAATGATCCCAAACACACCGCCCGGGCAATGAAGGAGTGGCTTCGTAAGAAGCATTTCAAGGTCCTGGAGTGGCCTAGCCAGTCACCAGATCTCAACCCCATAGAAAATATTTGGAGGGATGTTGAAAGTCCATGTTGCCCAGCAACAGCCCCAAAACACCACTGCTCTAGAGGAGATCTGCATGGAGGAATGGGCCAAAATACCAGCAACAGTGTTTGAAAATCTTGTGAAAACGTTTGACCTCTGTCATTGCCAACAAAGGGTATATAACAAAGTATTGAGATGCACTTTTGTTATTGCCCAAATACTTATTTTCCACCATAATTTACCAATAAATTCATTAAAAATCCTACAATGTGATTTTTAGGGATTTTTATTTTTCTCATTTTTGTCTCTCATAAAATTACAGGCCTCTCTCATCTTTTTAAGTGGGAGAACTTGCACAATTGGTGGCTGACTAAATACTTTCACTTTTCACTCTTCTTGCTCTGATGGAAATCTCACTTTCCTAAAAGTCCAGCCACCTGTAAAAGGAACATTGTTGTAATTTGGTTGTTACCAGCGGCATTGTTTTGCTAAAACGTAAACACAAATAACTGTTTCCAGACTGCCTTGGGTTATTTGTATTTGAGTAGCTTTTGACAAAAACACACCCACACATTTTTTTTTCCACAGAGCAGACGTGTATTCAAATTTCAAACCACACAAACTTAAACATTACGCCACTTGTGTGCTGGGAGGTGCATGACAAGACATAACATAATTACCGAACTTAAGTTTAATGATGCACCCCCTGAGCAGGCGTCTGTGTATGTCATCTGGGTGTGTAAAGGTAAGTGAGCTTAGCTATGTGTATATATATATATATATATATATATATATATATATATATATATATATATATATATGGACAGAGATAGGCAAAGATACATCAACATGTAAAATAAGATACCAAATACATACATTTTAAGTGTATCAAAATAAACTACAAAATACAGCAGCCACATGTATCAAAATAAACTACTGTATTTTTGTATTTTAAAAATACTTTTACTAGGGAGAATGAAATCACTTCGTAAACCTTCCATCTATCAACCTATTTGTTCGATCCCTTCACCAGTACACTGACTCAGTTGATTAAGTAGACAATGTTTGATAGCTACAGCTTTCCTCTGCCTAACAAGTCTTGTGATAAATCTGACATATGCAACGAGTTAACAGATCAAATATTCATATATCCATGTGATCACCCAGATTAAGGTTATTTTTAAAGCAACTAACAGTTTGCTAATGACTCATAATTTTATCCTAATTTAGTTGGTGTTTGGTAATGAAGGGCCTACTTTGTATCAGCAACACTGACTCATGATAAAGAGTCATTCATAAGAAATCAACTGATGGCACCTTTACTCATAGCAACTAGTTATTAATAGAAAAAAGTAATTAATCATTTGATTGTTAATCATGAATATAATACTAAATTGTGTCAGGCTGTCATTCATGCAATGGTATGCAAAATCATGATCCTACTAAACAGCTACTTCAGTTAGGGTACAATCTCGTACCCTATCTCTACATAGCAAGCTAGAGTTAACTGAGGGCTGCAACTCTGGTCAAATAGTTAGCTAGAATCAATGCAACCTACATGTTTCTCACCATAACCTTGTTTTTTTTTTAGATTAGATTAGATTCAACTGACAGGTACCTGTAACAACTGAAAACATCCATTATCAGATTTTCTTCGGGTGTGGATTAATTTTCTGTTTTGATCTCAACAAGTCTGGGCAAAGAACTGAGTTTTTAAAAAACTTCATTAACATACTTTCATAATACAAACATTAATGATATTCAATATCTACATTTGGAACTTTACATAACCAGCCACACAAATAAAGATGGTAAAAAAATAAGCAAAATATATGAATAAATACAAAATAAATAAAACAATGAGCACGCTATACAATATTCACAAATAACATAGGCTTGTATACATCATATTTGGTTGAACGTTTGCAAGGCAGCAATACGTTTTAAGGCAGGTTGGTTTCTAACAAATCTTAGTGAACATACAAAAATATAATACTCTCTTTCTAAACGGGACATTTTAAGAAATCTGCATTTGTGTATGAATTTAGCTAAAACAATCAAATGATTAACCAGAAAATTGTTATAATTAATTTCTTGAAATAATCCAAACTTGATATCATGGGGGGTAAAATTGAGAATATGAATATTGTGGGAGTATAGCACATTTTGCAATTCTAACTAGAAATGAGCAATACAATCATAATTAAAAAAGATATGTTCAGTGTTTCAATGCAGTTCCCACAGAAAGCACAGTCGTTAGGCTCAACATTCAATTTCGATCTTAAGAATTCATTGTGATGGATAGATATCATTTAACATTTTAAAATGGTTTTCTTTTGCTTTGGCGGGGACAGGGACAATATTTTGTTCAAATCTTTCTGGTAACAGGCATATCAAAGGTCTGACAGGTATAATTTATTTTTAGCTGTTCTGGGAAAAGTCCTTTGAGATAACTTGCCTAATATATTGTGGTTACACCTTTTGTCCTGTGGCAAATTACTGAGAATGTACCAGTCAGAGGTAGCATTTTTATGATGTCATCATGTAGACTTCTCTATTTTACAGTATATATAAACTACAAAATACAAAACACAAATACAAAAGTATTTTGATACACAATATGAATTTGCCATTTTCATCAACCTGATCAAATACAAATTGCTAAATCCTATTTTGCATTTGAAATACGTATTTTGAAATACATGTATCATAAATACTGCCCATTCCTGTATATGGATGGTGCTTCTGTGTTATCTTTTGTCTGCAATTATGGTGTTTTCTGCTGCTTATGGGCTGGGACTAGTACTTGGTACAAGTTCCAAGTGACCCCAGCAGAGGGCAACATTGTGTTACATCTGATTTTAAGACTATTTTTCTGATGTCCTGAATATGTAAATAATGTAATGTAAGTACTTCATCTTTAATGTAGTCTATATCAAAGAAAGCCAGCAGTCATTCACTCAGCTGTTCAAATAGCTCGGTCAATTAATTCAGTGATTGGTCTTCCAGGTGTGTTAAATGTAATGGACTGGACTTTGGTGCGCAAAGTCCAGTACACTATAATCCAGCCAAAAACTGAGTAATGTGGGTGAAAGAGCTGTGGAAAACAAAGTTAAATTGAGCCATGTGGTTGACAGAAATTCATTCATTCAGTCATTTGGATATGCATAGGAATACTACATGATCTCTCACAGGCTTTGTGCCGTAAAAAAACTAAGAAAATGTCAAGGGATACGTGTGTGAACATTTTACATGTGTGTACACACACTCACACACACACACACACACACACACTCACACACACACACACGCACACTCACACACACGTTGGAGAGAGAGAACACGTTGTACCATCTGGGTATGTGGCCTGTGGTTTGTAGTTTTAGGGTTCTCCTGTTCCTCAGTTCTTTTGCGGTGGGTTCTGGGCCACTGAAAGGCCATGTCAGCAGAACCTTGGAACCTGAACCCTTTTCACTCCTGTCTCCTGATATCAGTCAGAGATCCTAGGGAGAACCCTAATTACTCCTGATTCAGGTATGGTTAACTAATCTCTCCCTGTTCCTCTCTCTTTCCCCCTCACTTCCTCACTCTCTCTAACCTGTCTCACTCTCTTTCCCCTCCATTCCTATTTTCATGTGTTCTTTTTCTCCCTCCCTTTCTCTCTATTTTTAGTTTGTGTTTCGCTCTGTCGTTCTTTTTGCTCTCTCTTTCCTCTAGCAAGCTTCAAGTAGAGCACTGATCAGAACAAATCCCTCACTTCTCCTTTACCTGTCTCCCCTTTTATGCTCCTCCAATCTCTTCATTTCTCCGTATGCTTCCTTCCTCCCTCTCCCCTGCCTGATGTGTGTATGACACACCACTCTGGTGTTCCACGGGGACGCCGGGAATTTTCACCCACTCCCGAAAGGGACGTTTGCCTGTGTGTGATGTTCATAAGCCACGTGGCATAATAGAGAATCAAGATTAATTATAATGGTGCGTGATGACTAAGCGACGAAAGCACTTCTCCCCATCTGATGCTAGTATGGCCTGGTCATCAGAAATATGTTGGCTGCAGCAACTCTTCTGACGTCAGCTGTCTTGCTAACGCTTTCTGACACCATACTAACTGACACATGGCCTCTGAAAGCACATTTCTCTGGCGTCTTTCCATTTAGAGTGGTCTCCATGTTGTTGTGTTCTTTCTGTTAATAAGGAACAGGGTCAGCAGTAGGACATGGGCCATAAACACAGGCACATGGTTTCCAGCCTATCCTAGAGACTGCTGTTTAATCGCAGCCAACCCGTCAGACATCACACAAACACTGCCACACACATTTGACATGCTTTCTTTGAATCTAGAAAAACGTCAACATTCAAATAGTTTTCAAACATTGCAGAGCTCTTTATGTGCATCAACGATCAAAACAAGCACCTATTTCTACACACAGATTGCGGGTGTCCACACCCGCAATCAATACCTCACTAGCCTCTTTGCTTTTGTCTCATGTAGACTGCATGCTATCAGATTTAATATGTTAAAATCTGTATGTTTTGTGTCAGGAGTACACTCTGGTTTATTCATTATTGTAAATATTGGGGGCTTATCACTAGTAGACTTTTATCAGAGTTTGACTCCTCAGTCTGTCATAGAACACAGCATCTTGTGTCTTTAACATCCAGCCAAGACCATTAAAAAAAATATGTCACACACATTTGTTTTACTTGAGATGACATAATGTAATAATGTAATTCCACTAAAAATCGAATATTTTGCTTAACCCAAGTCTACAATATGACAGGCAAAATATCCTCACTTCCCCAGATTTGCCATGGGTTTATATACTTGTGAGGACATCTTAGTTTCACAACCACCGCAATATTCACACTCCCAAACAATAGTAGTTAATGTATGACTAGAAGTCTGACTTTAAGTGTGGTTTAAGTGCAGCTTAGTGCCAGTATAACAGTACAATCCAAAAGGAAAATGATTTCCCATAGTTTCATTCTCTAACCATAGGAACTAGGACAGAAGCCCAGATCATTCCAACACCATCTACAGTTTCTCAAACCATGAAACCAGCCACCTCAGGAAGGCCAATAGGAAACCCCTGGTGTGAACAGATCAGAACAAATGTAACCATTGATACTGAGGGAAAGATAAACAAACCATGTGTGAGAAACACCTTCCTTTCACTTCAATGATATTTTTAGAATCAAATGGCCAACCACTTAGTGGGATGTAAAAATTACATGATTTGGTAGGCCTATACCACCAGCCCATTCTTTTACCCACCCACTGGTAAACAATGTATATTTTGACTGTGTGATTTTCATTGAAATCAGCCAGCAGCACTGGTGAAAGCTGGAGTGGCTTGTTTGGGGTAATTGTGCCTGTGTGTATTACAATAACACTATTCACTCTGTTTACATGTTGTTAGGTATGACACACTCAGGCCTTGGAAGGTTTATGACTTGTTGGTATGTTAGCTTGTTACTGTGTCCTCCAAGCATCTGGCCATGGTGCTAAAAGAGGCGTTTCTCCTCGGGTGCTTTGCAGTCATTATATCTTGTTGACTCTCTCCGCTCTACTAAACTAAGCTCCAGGCTATCTCATGGTCCAGCGCTAGGCCTCACAGCACCTCAATAGACCCTCCCTTCCTGGAGTGGACAAATGTTTGTCTATCACTCAGGTCGGAACGCCCACTTTTCCCATCTTCTCTTTCTCACTCATTTTCCTTTTCAACAAAAATGTTCCCTCAAACAAGAACATAGACCACTCCTGACCTCTGAACCCTGTAAAAGGAGGACAAATGCAGGAATGCAAAGTGAGCATTATGTGAATGTGTTTGTGTGTGTGTGTGGGCACCCAGCGACAGTCATACGGGCGTTCCGTTTGGTTAGTTCAGAGAGAGAACCGTTTGGTAAACGTTTGGACAGGGCAGGCCTCGATCTTGAACAATGGGAGATGCAAGGGGACATTGTGGGATAAATGGGGTCAGACACGGGCTATTGACACCAGGGCCAGGTGAACTATCTGAGGTCCATTGTGGAGGAATAGGGGTCGTATGGCGTGTCCACTCTAGGTCAACTATGAGAAAGAGAGAGGAAAGTGAGGGGTTAGCGAAAGGCTCCAGACATCAGGTTTTTGTCTTTTTTTTTTTTTTTTTTACAAACAATGAAATCCCCCATCAGATATTGGAGTGACGCTAAGCAATGTAGGAGCCACTTCCACTCTTAGAAGACTGCTTAATGACCTCCGTTCACACAATGCTGGCAGTAAAGGTTGGGGCTGAGGTGAAGAGAAGTTTGAGTCGCGAGAACATTCCAGCTGTCATTTTGTTCAACTAAGTTATTTCTTATTAATATAACAATCATGCTAGAACTATTACGAGAATACACACGCTCCTCACAGGAAACGGCTAGCACCTGCAGCCTTCAACAGGGTTACGTTTACTGTTGACCTTTCCAGTGCTTAAATCAAGATATTTTGTTTGTGTGGGTGTGTGTGTGTGTGTGTGTGTGTGTGTGGGTGTGTCTGTGTGCGTGTTGTTTTACGCAAGGTGGGAGAGTTTCGAACAGCACCCGCTTGGAGCTGAAATGTCCAATAAAAAGAAATAAATAATCCCCAATGTCTCCTTAAAGGAGCAATATCTAGATCGGTGCATTGTTAAATTACAAGATGTCCATAGTATACAGTATCTTCTATAAATGACGGTCCCATGTTTTTACAACATATAAGTCATTTTGGACGTGTACAGAAGTGCCTTCTGAAATGTGGACTGTATAGACGTGGAAAATCTGCACCGTCCCACTCTCCCACCGGTGTCACTAAAAGATGTGGCAGTTTTCTCCACAAGCACGTGAATAAACAATGGCAGACTGGGCCAAGAAAAGTCCCTCTTTCATTGGCTGGTGGGAAACGTTCTACACAATTGACTTATTTCTTGTTTATAGGGGAATGACGAAGTGTAGGGAGTCAGTTTGCAATCTTAATCCCTGTGAAATATTCTAGAGCGAGTCGGAAGTGGGGAAATTGGTTTGAGACAGTTGTCATCTTCCACATGGAAAAAAAGTCTAGACACTGCTTCTACACCTTTAAGATTACAATGAGGAGATTTGAATGGTGACATGTCAAGCAAGGCATGTTAATGCACATTATTTGCGATATTCTTACTTCAGCTAAAAACTGTCATTGAAACATTTCTTTTGTTAGTTGAAATATAGTTTAAGCCGATAATACATCACTAAGATAACCATCCACATGTGGCTTGTTACGCACACCTGTAATCTCTTATTTGAAGGTCAGGGGTCATTGGCTCGCAGGTCTCTCTGCTTCCTGTCTCTACCCACCATATAGGAAGAGGCTCAAAATGTTGCTGAAGTAATCTGTCGGAAATGAAAACATCATGGGAGATCTGAGAGGGGAATGGTTTCGGGGTGACATCAGCGTCCATTCTCTCTCTCTAAGCTATTTTCTATGCGTGTGGATATGGGGACGAACGATTAGCACATTAACACGATTCCCGGCCGATCCTGAATAGCCAACAGCTGGGGTCACCTGGGGCTGAGCTGGAGCTGTGACCCAGGGCCCGGGGTTCATCTTGGGGACATCACCGGGTTATGATACATTTCTATCGTGAAGTATAGACACACACCCCTGCATAGGCAGACTGTTATGAGCACATGGATACAGCACACGCACCTGCATGCAGATACTACCAGACAAGCACACATGCTCACATACGCACGCATGTGCACGCATACGCTCATGCTATTCAGTTATTACAGAGCAAAGTCGTATTACTCAGGGCCATAGGATTGTTTGTTTGTTCAAAGCAATTGACTTATAGGCAGCCAATGTCAACCCACCAAATAACTGACTACTAGTATCTCAGAGGTTTATAAAATTCCGCTTATCCAGCTAGAAGAAGCACAAGCTATCCTTTCGATTTGGCAAATAAAACAACACATATACCAACAAACTAGAACTCTTCCCTTCCATGCCTGGTTGCAGTCGAAACACAGAAGGGGCCGTTGATGGCTTTCCCTCAAGCCATCCATCCCTCCCTCCCACCCTCCCTCACTCAGCCCACATGGACTGTGTAACGACTCTGGACACACACTGCCCTGTTTGTCCCGGGAATTCACAGGGCACAGGCAGAGCCTTGGAAAGGGGGCAGCACAGGGGCCACTGCCGAACTGAGGGGTATGCTGTTCGCCCCAGTCTGACAGGAGGAAACCAGCGATTCCTGTTGGTGAGAGAGAAGAAGAAAACACTGGCTTAATGCCTAGAGGGTATAGACAAACCAGCACTGCCAGGGGCAGTGAACACATTGGATGTGTATGTGTCCCAGAGCCTACAGTAGCCCACCAACTGTCAGGATTGTTGTGTGAAGAGCAGCATTCATGGGGCTCCACTTGCCTGTTGTCAATACAGGTGCCTGGAGAAGAGACTGAGGAGAGGGAGGTAAGGAACCAGGATGGACCGTTTACAGAAAGTGTTTTGAACAATACGAGTAATACAAGTTTAGTCAGGTTTGTGTTGTTGGAGGTAAAAGGATACATTTAGTGTCAGGTTGAAGGGCATCAGTCAGAGTTTATGTGTAACTTGGCTGATTTTCTTTATTCCCTTTACAATATAGTTAATGACAGCTATGTACTGGGAAAGCAGCATGCCATGACTGAGGCCTAGGATTAGCACTCTTCCCCACAGGAAAATCTGAGATTATAGTCTCTCCTGGACTTTAGAACAGAGCACTACCTTAGACCAGCAGCCAGGCAGCCAGAAGTCACACGCACAGACATACACTCACACGCACTCTCACTAACCCAGAGCCCCCCGCCAATTCCCCACCGCCCTTCTCCCAGGACCGCTATCACATCTGTCTAAAATCTCTCCTGTTTTTTTGAGAGAGGGAGATTGAGAGATTTGGTTAGAGTGAAAAAGAGGAATAGGGAGATACAGACAAAGGGAGAGAAAGACAGGAAAGAGAGACAGAGAAATGGAAAGAGAGAGCAAGTTGTGCGCAAAATGTGCACCACATGTGTTTGTTTCCCTGAGGCCAATACGAGGTCTGAGTCACATCATGAATTAATCATGTTAGAACACGCCACTGGCTCCTCCCTCTCCTCCGCCATTAGGGTTGTGTCTTTGCAGTCAGTGCTGGGAACTCTCCCAGCAACTGCCATTTATGCACTCTTCAGTTGCTCATCTGACCCTCTTCAGCACACTTCTTACTGCTCCCTGCTTCAGGGGACACATAACTTAAAATGTCATATTCCTGAGGAATTTTACTGAATTGCATTGAATGGATGATAGTGAAGGCAGCAGCACCTTGAATTCAGAGCTCCCAGCCCAGAACCTCCTCTGAGTCTTACGATACCCAAAAAAAATTCAGAGCTCCCAGCCCAGAACCTCCTCTGAGTCTTACGATACCAAAAAAAACGTTTTACCTTTGGCTGCTTGGCTGACCTGAAATAGTCAAACATTCAGCTCTGCGATCCTTGTTTTCTAAATAACTGTTTCCAATAACCACTGAATATCTGATTTACTTATTTGCTTTTCAAAACCCTGATGTCTGTCACAGCCCGTATGGGAGAGACAGTCCCAGATCTGTTCTGACCAACCGCTGGGCCCGTCTTTACCTTCAATCTCACCAAGCTAGCATTAGCTTTTCATTGGAAAGTGTTTGGTCTGGCTGGGAATAAATAACATGACTTCTGGTAAGTCTTTGGTTAGCCTGGGGACCGAGTAAACATAAACGTGCTAATGGGCAGAAGACTTTGACACCTAGCTAAGCAGTCTAATGTGAGAGACCTGTGTTGACGAGGATCTTTGGCTGGAGACCCAATGAGAGGCCCAGAGCTGACGTCTATACAGAGAGAGCCTGTGTTCACTTTGATACTGTGTGAATATTCATCATGGTAGTACTGATGGATGACTGTAGATACAAAGTCAACTCTAAGTCTCAACAGACTGAACGATGTATGAAAAACATACGCTGAAGAAAGGATTTGAGTGCAGGGTGATTATGCTCCAATAGTAACGTTCCAGGCTTAGACACGTATAGCCCCTCTCCCCGCTATAGACCAGGTACAACTCCCCTAAAAAAGAAGGTAAAGAAAAGAATGAGAAGGCAAGCCAGTAAACTGAGGGGAGACTGTCTGATCAGGCTTGTCGGATCCACTGATAGGTAAGTCTCAACAGGTCGCAGCAATAGGTCAGAAGGTTTCTGTACATGTCCAGGTAGAGCGCTCTCCTTGGTGTTTTTAAGACTTTGACACTTTGAATTCCTCCCCTCTGTGTTCTGATTGTTCCAGCAGAGCCCACCAGGAGCTCTTCTCCTGTTCTCTGTTTTGGATCTAAATCCTCTGTATTTACAGCCCTCCGTCGACCATAAAACTAACCTCAAACCTCTCTCTATCCCTCTCTGTCTTTCCCTCTCTCTCTATCCCTCTCTGTCTTTCCCTCTCTCTCTATCCCTCTCTGTCTTTCCCTCTCTCTCTATCCCTCTCTGTCTTTCCCTCTCTCTCTATCCCTCTCTGTCTTTCCCTCTCTGTCTTTCCCTCTCTCTCTATCCCTCTCTGTCTTTCCCTCTCTGTCTTTCCCTCTCTCTCTATCCCTCTCTGTCTTTCCCTCTCTCTCTATCCCTCTCTGTCTTTCCCTCTCTCTCTATCCCTCTCTGTCTTTCTCTCTCTATCCCTCTCTGTCTTTCTCTCTCTATCCCTCTCTGTCTTTCTCTCTCTATCCCTCTCTGTCTTTCTCTCTCTATCCCTCTGTCTTTCTCTCTCTATCCCTCTCTGGCTTTCTCTCTCTATCCCTCTCTGTCTTTCTCTCTCTATCCCTCTCTGTTGTTCTATATATATCACTCCTTCTCTGTCTGCTTCTCCTTATTGTACCTCTCACCCTCTTGCTCTGTTATTCTCTGGTTTTATTTGTCTCTATCACTCCCTCTTTCCTTCTTAATGTTGGTTTTTCCCTCCATCGCTGTCTCCCCTTCTCCCTGCCCCTGCAAACGTATGTTCCATTCTTCATACATGTCCTCCTTCCTGTCGCCCCCCACCCCATCCTCTACAAAATGCCACTGTGTTAGGAAATTCGTTGAAGAATGCAAAGCCGGCAGCAGCATGAGCCCAAATGCCCTTCCGGCCCTCTGAAGCCAACAGAGATATCCCAGACTCAGCCATCAGTGATGTACGTCATACACACTTACACTGACACACACAGCAATAGATCTCTGCAGATGAGACAGAGTGCATGTTGCTTTTGATACTTGAAATAATTTCAATTGTTGTTGAAAGACTGATCCTTGTCTGATTGAAATGAGTGTGTCTAATGTCTATTTTGTGCAGATGCATTGGGAAGTGATATATATATATATATATATATATATATATATTTATTTTTTGTCTTGCAGGTAAAATGTGCTGGAGACGTTGTGATGATGCATCACATGTGAAGTGACCCGACTATAAACTAGAGATTATTTGTCAACTCCAAAAGGATACGCTTGAAGGCATGTAGTTTTGACATCCAGTACTGCTGTAATTCAGTTACCACACTGTGACATCTCCTGTGTATCTATTGACCCATTCCCTGTCTTTTACTGCTGGAAGTCAAATCCCAGCATCCCCTGACCTGACCCTCACTGGCTTATTTTCATTTCTTCTGCAAGCAGGAAACAAAATCAAACTTCTCCCTGCCCCTGCTGATTTCCCAGAATGCAGTATTTTCAGTCTAAACAGGGGTAGAAACAGGTAGCGTTATCTTGGCCGGACCTTTTGCCCCCTTTATACTGACCAAGGTCAGCATGGGACCCTCAACCGAAAGAAATGCAGTAAATATTACCCCCTTAAAAATCACGAGAGGCAGGAGAGCATCGTTTCAACATGTTATTCCCACAGATAGAAAAAACAGGGTTATGGTTGAAAGATTTTCAAAATCTTCCGGAGTGTTCCACTTCTAAGAAAACCCCAGAGCAGAGGTCCTGTTTTGGTTGGAAATGAACAATATTCAGCCTGACATGAAACGTGACAAATGTCTTTTAGGGCTTTTACATTTTAATTATTATTCTGTCATGCCTAATAAAAATGTAGGATTGTCCACGGGGGAAATGGGAATCAAACCCCTCTCAGTTGGACAGTGTGTTTATGTGAAATTTGAGAATCAGTTTACCCGTTATGAATTCTGTTAATTGCAAAAAAGGGCCATACAGATTCTGTTGTTTCATGAGCCAAGAAACAATATTCCCAGGCAGAGCAGAAACCTTCTAGAAGCCAATAGGGTAAAGTTGAGAGAGGGTTTAGGGGTTAGTTAAGGGTAGAAGGCAGGTGGGGCTGAAGCGACTCCCTGAGCCATGCAGGGAAACTGAGGGCACCATGAAGGCAGCTTGGGGGAAATTACTTGGGGTGATGGGAGGGGTAAACTGGGGTTTCATTTTATGGGGGATGAGCGTGGGGTCCTGAGCCATTTCATTACATTTCAGCAGGTCCCAACACTCACACTTTCCAGTTCTATAGTTGTTGAAAAATATACGATCCTTGTAATGTAAAATGTTAATCTTGGCTCATATTGATTAGCATAATTTCTCAGAGCTCACATTATCTTGAAACAAAATATATCAGTAATTTCAGTAGCAAAATATTCTCACTAATCATATCTGTTCGTAACTATATAACTAATATGAGATGTTGGGTGTTGAAATCCTTTTTTGTGCGTTTTGAGGTGGAACAACCCAGCTGTGACCCCACACCTGACTTGGCTGGTGCAGCTTTAGCCCACCTCCTGGGGTAGACATCCTAGCAATGTCTAATGTGGAGGTAATTAGATTATTACAGCGCCAGATGGGAGTTACATAGCCAGATAGCTATTCTGTGATAAGCTTACAAGACCCTGGAGTGCTACATCGTCTTTCTCCCTACTCCATTCAAGGCTTTTTCTGTCTGGTGGATTCAGTTGCTTTCTCTCCATCAAAATAAATATTTCTTATTTACCTCCATATCCCCTTTTTTCTGATTCATAGTAAACATGAATACCAAATGTTTTATTTTAGAAAATACAGTGTCTCTCAAAAGTATTCACCCACCTTGGACTTGGTAGCAATTAAAACCTTCAATCTATACTTTGCACATCTGGACAAATAATTATTTTTCCCATTTCTGCTTGCAAAATTGCTTTACTTCTGTCAACTTGAATGGGGGCTTTAACTGGACAGCAATTTTCAACTCTTTCCAGATATTCTCAATTTCATTGAGGTCCTGACTTTGTGCCACTCCAGGACATCGGCCCATTTTTTGTGGCTTTGGCTGTATGTTTCAAGTCATTGTCCTGCTTGAAGATGAATCTTCTTGCAAGATGTCTGTTGCAGACATCACAAAGTTTTCGTGCAGGATTTCTCTTTACTTTGCTGCATCCATTTTGCTCTATATCTTCACAAGCTTTCCAGCCATGGAAGACTGTGACACCTTGAGACACCACAGGGCTCCTGAGATACCACAGGGTGGTCTCCCTGACCAGTGCCCCTTCTCACCCTGGTTCATGGTTTTTGAGGAAGGCCTGTTCTAGACAGATTCACAGCTGTACCACATTCTCTCTAGTTCTTAATAATGGATTTTACTGTGCTCTGGGGGATATTCATTGCCTTGGAAATATATATCCTACCTGATTAATGCTTTGGAAGATCCATATTTTGGATTTGCTTTCAATGTTCCTTAGTCTTCATTATGTAGTTTTTGTTTGGAATTACATTAACCAAGTGTGGGCCCTAACAGAGACAGGTGTTTATTAACTGAAATCACATGAAGCACCTTAATTACACACAGACGGACTCCATTCAACTAATTACGGGACTTCTAAAGACAGTCTGTTTAAAATTTGTAATTCATTTAGAACTATTTACAGATGCACATTTCTGTGTTGATCAGTGGCAAATACACCAGATTCAATCAGTTTTTGGATTACAACATTGGATTTGCATGTTGTAACACAAAACCTTTTGGAGAAGGCATGGGGGTGAATACTTTTCAGAACCACTGTACTCTGCAATCCAGGACTACGGTCTCAAGCAACCACCTGAGAAAGATCTCTAAACACTGTTTATTTGCAAGCTGGTTTCTTCCCTAACTATCACACAATAAAAATGTGTCTTCTGTTATTGGTCGGTAACAACAGATCTGCACTAGACACTAGACAGACTCACAGTTTTTGTCAAAGTTATATTTATTATATTCATCACAGCACATTTATACAGTAAGTCACAGAAAATAATGCTTAGCAGTAAATTGAATATGGTTACTTGATGTAGTTTTGTAGTAGAGAGTAGTGTGCTAACACCGATCAGTGCTAACACTGATCTAGAACAGATTGGACTGAATCTTGGACCAAAACTAAAAACATTAAATCAATGTCAGCTGAAGATTTTAGAAACTCATAAGCGACACCAAAGAGACTGACACCAGTTAACATACTAGGGGTGAAGAACTCACAGAAATACAATTATACTGTTCTGTATTAATGGAAGAAACATTGATCGCGTGAGAACATTTCCTTCTTGTGGCATACAGAGACCACACAAAGGATGCCTTGTTCTGGTCTCAGTACTGCTTCTTCATACGAGTCATTTCAATAAATACTATACAGGAAGCTAAAAATAAAACATGGCACATGCTAAAGAAATGACATACATAATACACAAAACTTTTTAGTAAAGAAAAGAAGTTCAGCATTCTAGCAATTATCCCTTTACAATTGGAAAAACAAAATTGGTGAGAACATTGATACACTGCGATGTGTATTACATATATATTTCAATAGAAAGTATATACATGTATATTTTTCGCCTGTGCTTTTAAATAAAGTGCCTTTTCTTTAAAAAAATATATTTCAAAATGTGATATCTTATTTTTTTATTTAAAAAATATTCCTGATAAAAAGTTTTGTGACGTAAACTTTCCAAAGTAAGCACATGACGAGACGGCTCTGAAAAAGTATAGAGTTTTTTCCATGACAAAAACAACAAAGAATGTTTCTAATTGAGAAACAGCATTGAAGTTGGCCAATGATAAATAGCACAATGAAACATGCTGCCAACAGTGTACTAGGAACCTTCCTCCCATAAACCAATGAACTTTAAAACAGATGGTTTTGGATCATCACCACCATCTTATTGGTTAGAAAGACAAATAAACACACAATCATTGCTGTTGTGAATTGAATAATCGTTGCACTCCTTTCTAACAAGCTCCTCACCCTAACATTTACACTTAAATATGTCCTGTAAAACGTTTAAGAATTAGATAGAAACTACAAGGTAGTCTACATTAAAAAAGGGTCAAGCCATTCAAACTAGCTCATGAAATCAGTTTGGTGGCTTTGGCTGGTCCAGCGGTCTACACTTCTGCCTCCGGTGCATGTGCTTCTACAGCATAGGTTCACATCCAGTCCACTGCCTTTTCTCTTCTGCCTTTTTTCCACTGTCTTCACACATACACTAAATGTGTGAAGACACATATATTGTACATATAAATAAATTATATATATATATATATATATATATATATATATATATATATATATATATATACAGTAATTCATATATATATATTATATATATAATATTTATTTATTTATATATATATAATATTTATTTATACACATATATATATATATATATATATATATATATATATAGTATATTTGATACGTATAACACATATATTAACATAGAAGACCTGACTTTTGCAGTACATATAATAAAAAAGGTCAGTTTAAAACTGTACAGATACTGTCATGAAAGAGGAAAAAAGGGAGGGAGACGGCCTCGGTTTGCTTTAAAAAATATATTACTTTCAGAATCATGCCAAAGTCTTAGAAACAATTCCAAGAGTCAGACATCCCTCAATCATTCTCTCTTCTCATACCAAGTTAAATTGGTTTACAATATTTATCCAAACAATGTATAGGTCTTTCCAGTCCTCAAAACGATGCATTTAAATACATTTACAAATGAATAGAAAATTACATTACTTGACAATTTGATTTGAAATGTTTCTAGAAAAGCACACAATCAAATCCCCTTATTTTAAAGGACTTTTTTAAGGAAAAAATAAGACATATTCACTCTTTCTTTCCCATTTCTCTGCAGCCAAACACACTCCCAAACATACGCTTCAAAGCTCTCGTATAACACATATCTATAGCTGTCTACTGTACCTAGCTGCAGTACATATCCCCTCTCCACCTTTCCCATGTGGCATAGGAAACCCAACCATTCCGAACCTGGGTGTCCTCTGGCAAACACACACATGTGCGTGCACGGCAGAGACCATTCCCACTGGTCAGAGTAAGACGCTATTAAGGTGTGACATAGATGTAACGTAATGCGATGGCGAAACCCGAGGCGGCGGCAGGCGGGCTGGCAGAAGAGCCATGCAGCAGAGAGGGCCTGAGCCGTTAATGCCTGAAGGATCCGGTTGGTTTTCACAGCTGGACCCGATGGAAGACCAACACAGTGTAACGTATGGAGGTATCCGTTACAACGCCAAACATGCTCGGAACAGAAACAATTAAGGAGGGTATTCGTCCCAAATACCACCCTATTCCCTTTGTAGTGCGGTACTCTTGACCGGGGCCTTGCCTGATCAGCACTTTAGTCAAAAGTAGTGCACTAGAATGGGAATAGGGGGCCA
The DNA here is from genome assembly GCF_011004845.1 of Esox lucius. Classification (NCBI taxonomy): domain Eukaryota; kingdom Metazoa; phylum Chordata; class Actinopteri; order Esociformes; family Esocidae; genus Esox; species Esox lucius. Next base: position 18,857,209 of record NC_047583.1, read on the forward strand.
TTGACTGTTCATATTCCAAAGTACACTTCTCACCAGAATCACTGAAGTACTTAGGGTTTATTTAGTGATATGTAGCAACGTAGACATGGTTGTGCCAGGTACTGCGTCCACCAGACTTTTCCACAGAGAAATACCTTTCACAGTTGAAAAGCCTGAAGAGATGAGCGACATGTCTGTTGGTGTGTTTTAGTGCAACTAGCAGAGGCTTTGGCGTTCCTATTGTGACTGGCATCCCGATGAATTGGGATCTCTGCAAACGTTTCCAAAGCTCTTCTCCCTCAAATGGCATTGACAGAAAGAGGATGTATGAGAGGATAAGTGAGTAGGTAAATAAGTAAAAGGTAAAAGTGAAGAGAGATAGACAGAGAAACAGAGGAACTGAGTGGCGGTCACACCAAAGCCGGCTGTGTTGTTTCTGTTGCTAACACTGTGATGTGGCGAGGGGGCCCGTCCCTCAACACCACTGTATCAGGAATGCCATCCGGACGCGTTCGGCCTCAACATCTTTCAGTGACACCCAGCCTGGCAACCAGCGTCAGGATTAAAGACCTTAAAACAACATCCTCACAAGACAGGCAATAGGCCCCTGGAAAGGGTGGAGGGAAAGGGGGGGGGCAGCAGGCCATAGATACCAGGGAAAGGAGGTTAGAACAAGGGGAGACTGGGACGAGAAGGGGACGAACTCTTCAAAGGTTTTCCCTGTTTACAGAGATGTCTCCCCACTTCCCCCTCCTGTCAACTCCCACTCCTCTCAGGAGAAAGGAGCTAAATCCATCAACTGTACCCAGACATCCCCTCTCCCCAACTCCTCCCAACCCGCTCATCTCTCCCACCTCTCCTTTCTCTCCCAAGTCCATCTCAAACCCTGGAGAGTGACTCCCTCTCCCTCACCCACGAGGCCTGCGTCCATCTCAGAACATCTCTCAGAGTGCCACCTCCTCCTACTTTGCTACCTACACCTCTTCCAAAGTGTTGGGCAGGTTCTCAGGTTGTGAGGAGCGTGGCTCCAGGATATGTTGAAAGGAAAGAAAAATAAAACATCAACACAATGGTTCTGCATTTCTTAACAAGTAACCGAGCAAATATGTCAGTCGCAGAGAGAAAGAGAGTGAGACACGGAGAGAGAGAAAGAGAAAAATATGTATCTATTTGTATTCTTTCCCCAGTGATTAGCTAATTACAGTCTAGTGTAACTTATCTTACAGAGCATTATGGGGAATGAGTCCTCTGACACTGCAGATGTGACAGGATGAAGAACACCATGGAGCTCTAGGGGTCAACATCTTTGAAGAAAAGATTTGGTTTGACTTGCAGTAAAAAACAAACACAATGTATCTTTTGGGCTGTGTTTGAGGAATCTGTTTTTGGTTCAAACTGGAGGTGGGCCGAGAGACAGACAGAGAGAGAGAGAGAGAGAGAGTTAGAGAGAGAAAGAGGACCGAAGACAGAGAAAGACAGACAGACAAACAGACAGAAATAAGACAGGGAGACAGAGAGATTCAAAGACAAACAACAGCCAACATTCTCTTTCAAATGCATACGCTATTTTAGCAGCTTGACAGGAATTCCTTTCATGAGACATCTGAGTCTTTGAGTAAATACAATACAGGCCCCATATGAGTCCAATGAATATACTCTCTTCGTGTTCCTCCATACTCCCTCAGGCTTATGGAACACTCCATGAGAACCACGAAAGCCTCAGAGTCCCCTGTATCCACCTCCTTCTTGTCAAAAGCAGCTTTGAGTCACATGGTGGGGCAGAGGTTTGGTCTTGGGTAGGGGTCGAGGGTGTGTAAGATAGAGACCTATTGCACCATGTCTTCACCTCTCCAAACATCCCCAGTGTTTTCGTCTGCTGTTTTGCGGTGCATGATTGAAATGTGTTGCAGCCCGACCCCCCCAAATTATTTTGACTTTGAACAGCAATAAATTACAAGCAAATATTTTTTCTCTTCCCGTAATGCCGCAGTAATTCATCGATAGAAAAGTATATTCCAATTGGCCGTTCGATCCCAATGTGTCATACGATGGGGAAACGCTGGATGGTGGTGATGTCATAACAAAATGCCTTTTAGTCGTGACGCTCACAGAGTTTTCCCACGCACCCCGAGAGTATTCAACCTGACTCCGTTCTGGATGGAGGGGAGGGGGCTGTCGAGTTGGCTGATTGGAGAAATGTAAAACGTCAGTCTTAACTCCCTGCAATACTGAATGATGGGGGGCTACCCAGATGTCCTTTAATCCAAAGACGCTGATATTTAACACAGCATATTTGGTAGGTAACCCATGCTAGACTCCAGTAGAGCGATTGAAACCAGGTGTCTCTCTCTTCCCCCTTCTCGGGGTCCCCTCTCTCAGTACTCCCTGGCCTCCTCCAGCTCGACCTGGTACACCTCCTCCAGGGGGTTTTCAGAACACTGCAGCCCGTTGTTGGGCGGCCTCACTGAGTGGAAGCGGCTCCAGTCCCCGTTGCACAGGATCCAGGGTAGCACGTCCACTTTGTGATGCAGCTCCGGTGAGAACTCTGTGCTGATCAGGTTCGGCGCACCCGCCCCTTTCCCCCGCGTGATCAGCTTCATGTGGTCGTCGTAGCAGCAGTGCTGCGCCGCCAGGGTGGTGCTTTCCACGGAGAGCATGGAGCGCGCGCAGAAGCGGGCGGAGGGTTTGTAGATGTCCAGCCGCTCCTTAGGGCCAGAGGCATCACGCCAGCGGTAGGTCTTGCGCAGCGTCTTGTCAAAGATGTTGACAGCGCTGTAGACGGCTTCGGATGGGTAGGTGCAGGGGCAGCTGGGTAGTTCGGTCAGTACCTGGTGGAGGTACTTCTGGAGAAAGTCGTTTTTACAGTTCAGCCACTTCTCACAGCTGTCCACATCTGGGGAGGAGATGAATCGTAGTCAATAGATGATGAATAAATGATCAAATTAGAGCACAACAGTCAACAGGCCAACAAGTTTCAATCAATGATCAGCTGCAATAAATGAACTATCAATAGGCACAGAGAAACAGTAATGAGATGAATCGTTGCCTAAGGCATGCAAAAAAATTGCCCACTGAGACCAATGCATGATTTATGTGAATTGTGAATTTCTTTAATTAGGATTAGGCAACAACACATTCATCCATCTATATGCTGAATACAGCTATAGCGTGTCTGTCACAGCGATCAACTGCTCTCATTCAACGGCTATGTTTTTGTTGAAAATAAAGTTGTCCTTTCTGGAGACTATGATGAATTCAGACAGCTTTGATTACTCCGATGAACCCAGGGAAAGACTATTTTAAGCATTAAGGAGTGATTTCAGTGCATTAAAACACTTGAATGCTTTGAACCTAGTACATGCAAAGTTCTGAAAGAGGACAGAGATCATGGCCAAACAGTGCCAGAGACACAAATCTATGTTGGGGGCTAGACCAAATTGGATCCAATTCATTATAAACATTTCTATTCCGTACTGGATTGGGGAAAGAGCTAAATAAAATTTTTAAAACTTCTGACACTTTATCTTGTGTTTTTGCAGAGCATTCTTTGATATTTTTGCCCGGAATGAAAAGAGCTATCACTTTCACTGGCATGTGCCAGACATATGGAGAGCAATAAAAGAAAAACTAAAGAGCAATTCAATCAATTTCTTTGAGGAATGTTTGGGTTTTTCATGGGCTTTGCAACACTCTGTGGAGCAATCCATAACAAGGTGGAGAGGGGTGTTAAAGAAAATGTAGGGTTTGGACATTAGAATGGACATGAAACTTGTGATTGTATGAGGAGCCATGCTGGACATCTGTTGATTAAGCATGTTCTGCCAATGCTGTGCCAAGTTGTTGTGAAAAATAATTATGTTTAAAAATGATGGTGAGCAAAAGCTCAGAATTGTAGAGTTAGCTAGAGTTCTGAACCTAGACCACCTATCACTGCTCATGTGATCACAATACACATGGACGAGATGGTAGACCTCAACTTAACATTGCAAAATTGTGTATTGTGAATGTGAATTTCACAATACATTTTGCTAATCTCAATGACTTGTGCCGAAAACACACGGTAGATGACATTTTGAACTTTACAACTGACTTTCCAAAGGACTTCCCTTGCTGGTATCTGTACTGATAGTTTGCATGTTTCGTCACGGCATATGGGAACAGCCACTTGGCGGGGAAAAAAATGACTCCGTCCATTGCCTTTCCTTGCCAACTTTTACTAGCTATACTTAAAAATGCTAGATAGTTGCAGTTCCACTGGATGTGCTAACCACATATATATTGTATATGCAATCATATCTACAAGTAATCATTGTAATCAATGACATGGTCGGTTTTCATCTGCACTGCTGCACCCAACTCCAATGGCCTAGCTAATGTTAGTGAACCTTGCTAAACCTCTTTTGTTAAACATACATCGTTAGCTACATTAATAACAATACATTAATAACAATAAATCACACCAATCAAACTTCTCCACAGCAACCCAGGCTGTCAATGGTGGGTCATTTAAACAGTAGGAATGGTTTACCTGTCATTGGGAAAATGTTTATATTATTACTGGTACATTTGTCCCAATATTCTGTGTTACATTGGCCAGCCATAGAACCAACGGTAATTTAGGGAAAATAGCACACAACTTCGCTTTGACGATAAATAATCACCTCCCAAACAATTGCATTATTGATCCACCCTGATCAAATTAAGCTTAAACAGTGATGTCGCTGTTTTTAATGATGTAAATAACGCAGCGGGTGCTGTATATGGGTCACAATTGCAAGACTTGCAGTGTGTTTGCATACCTTTGTTTTTCATGTTTGTGAGGTGATCTAAACACTAATGGGCTGTAAAAGTAGAAAATATGACCGGCTTGTGCAGTACCTCCATACAAATCCCAAGCCGCCATTTTCTAACAATGTTTTGCCCGCCAGGCTGTCAGAGCAATCACGTGACTGAAAACTATGAATACCTACCAATTCATAGATGCATGTAACATCACAATACTGTTTTGGACATTCCTTTTGAGGCTCAACTGACATTTCTACTCAATGCCTCCTCAATCGGAACTTACTAAGATTTTGTCTAAAGTTAATTACTAAGACTTGAAAACATGATACCACCTCTAAAGGCAAAAAAAATAGCAACTAGACCTTTTATAATTGTGTCACCATATTGATTTTAGGTGTAGCATAATGTTAACCAGGTAGTTAATATTAAGGACTCCACAGAATATTAGCTAGTTAGGTAATGTTAATATCGCTACACATTTTTGTGCCATTTTTTAACAGAAGAAGGCTTTGTGTCATTGCATTATCCAGACAATGTTCAGTCTTTCATTTTACTCATTAAATGTTGCCCATATTTCTTTTTGAATCTCCATGTGACGCTCTGTAACTGACCAGGGAGCAGGGATTCATCTGATAATGTCATCAAAAAGGTACCAAATCATGTCCTCCCCAGCTGGCCAGAATAATCTGTTGTTTCCGCCACAGTGCATGCATTTGACCTGTGCATCTCCCTCTTCAATGGCCAAAATGATACCAGGGTAGAGCCATTCTATTGAAGATGCAAGTAGATTAATCAATACATTTCTCCTAATTGCATACAGCTGTTAAAACGTAATATTGTTTGTGAACCCTGTTACCATTATGTCAGCCCTGTTACCATTAAAAAGGGTTGACGGTAACAGGGTTGATGATTTAGGCCTCAACTAGCCATTGCTAGCCATGTGATGAAGTTAATGAGACCACAATGTCAGCACTGATTACAGTTAGTTTATAATCTTGAAAAAAATAATTTAATTGTTATACTATTTTAATTCAGGGTAACAGTGTTGACATATTGAGCTTGTCCCCTCTGTCAAACATAGAAAAATATGAGAAAAGGTTAATAATTGAAGGAGACACCTCAGGCTATGCTGTTTCCAAGAGGAAGATGATGTCACTTCCTGAGTCAAGTGATGTGTGTCACAGTCCAATATGAAACCTGGGGGGTTTCAATCAAAGTAACAGGGTTGACAGAAGATGTAGGAACACAATTAAAATGATATTTTTAAGTAAAATATGAATATGCCAGTCTTGAAATATATATTTTATAAAGAAAAGGACATATGTAACTTTTACTAATGTATTTTGTTTATTAACATATGTTTCTTTGTACTTAAATGGCTATTAGAAGTTGAACAACTATGCCTCTGGATGTTTTTTATTGCTTAATTATGGCATTATATTATTAATTTGCATCTTCTATTAATGGAAACAAACTCATATAATGAAACCATTAAAGTATAAATGCTAACTTGAACATAGTCCATATTATATGCAAATATATCAGAGGGACACAAAGAGCACCCACTTCGTAGAATGACCCAAAATCAAAACAGGTATAAAGTTAGCAATTGATTTCAGCCTTTTTAAAATAATATTTATTTCGTATCAGCTCATTTTACTAGAGTTGCGCATGTAGATGTGAGAAAAAAAATAGTATTGTTTTAAAATTGTACACACTTATTTGAGTAGGCTCTGAATATGGGACAACCAGACAATAAACAGAAACACAGAAAAAAGCATGTGTACACTGACAGACATGGAGCGGGACACAAACACGCACACAAACACAAACAGTTGTAACATCTTACTTGTGGCAAGAGGGTCGGTGGCATTCATTGTTTCCAGAGGCATCAGGTCAGTCACTGATAGCAAGTCATCTACAGAGAGAAATACAGTGTTTTGATTAAAGAAAGATACTGAATGGGTAGCCTCATCCTAGTAACTATGGTTACTGTATGTGCCCAACACACACCCCTTCTGGGCAGCAGTGGAAGCCCTCACTAAGTGTTGGGAAACAGCCATGGAACTGTGTACACATCAAACTCTGCAGGAGGGCAACAGAAATAAGAAGCTCAGTACTAAAGACACTAACATGCATCAACATCAGGTCCGTCCAGGTCCCAACTGTACTGACCCCATTCCACTAAATTATAGAACCATGTACAGGAAGCGTTAGCCGGAGCAATCAGAAGGAGCAAGGGCTGCAAGACGTGGGCACAAAATCCACTTGCAATTCTTTCACCAAATATTGCGATATGATTCAGGGTGCGAAATAGATCTGGGTGTAGACGTAGACTGACTGAATTGCTGGAATCATTGAAATATAATAAAATGTTGAAAAGCAAAATGGCAGGCAGCATCATTCTTGTTTGGAATGGGTTGACTCTCCAGACCTACTGTATTGGAACAGCAGGCAAGCCAATTCCTGATTGATGGTGCTTGCCACTTCACTTTTCAATACTTTATTATATTTCAATGATTCCAGCTGTTCACTGTAATGAATCTAACAGCAAAGAGGAGAAAGTGACAGCGGGCAGGATTTGGTGTGGGTAGGAAACAGCTGCAAGAGAAGAAAAATAAATTACCATTACTATTAAACTGACCTTACGTGTGGCTGATGTGTTTAAAAGAATTGCACATATCAGTATTGAAATCTCTATCTAAATTCACCTTAGTGTAACAGGTGTAAAATGGCTAGTCAGTTCCCGCCGTGGTCGGCATAAATAGCATTTCAATCAGTTACTGAGACCTTGGGTAGTTGTTCACTCGTAGCTAGCATTTTACTCGCCCTTGCTCTGCAATGGTTGGGCTTTTGTGGACTGATGGTAAAGATGCTTCATGGGTAATAGTCATCTTTTTATTCAGAGGTTCTCTGGTTTGAGCCCCTCATGGGGTGGTCAGAGCGAAACAGTTACACTAGAAAGAACCTAATGGTACAATCCCGGTACAAGACAATGTTTAAGTATTTTTCACACGCTTACACGCCTCTTTCCAAGAGTTGGGTTCAGTATGTGAAAGAGCCAATAACTTTGACCATTCACATGGTTAGTGCTTTCAAAGTTAAAACTGGAGCAACAATCTCAGGGGTGAGCAAATACATCAGCAGTGCTTTCTAAATGTCCTGGAGAAAAAGTAGTTGACGTTAAACTTCCCAAGCCATTGAGATGTTGCAGAGTGCCTTATCACTGTAATATGTGCATTTTTTTTTACTTTTACCATGTTCTTTTCCCTAATTCTGTGATATTAAGGTTCCGCTTTATCGCAGCAACTCCCAGTTGACTCGAGACAGTTGATGTGGAGATGTGTCGTCCGAAGCATATATAATGCAGTTTGGTTTGTTATCAATCTCCGGTAACCTTAGGCACAGAAAGGACCGCACTTTCCGGTTTTCTAACTCAATTAAGCTCACAGATTTCTAAGATGCCACAAGGAGTAGGCAGAGTGCAATGAGGCAAAGCAACCATATTCTAGTACTATACCCCCAAACCCTCATGTGCAGAATCCAATCTACGGATCTAGTGGTTATTTTGAGCCAAACTACAACATCAAATCAATGTCATATGATCACCCAGCTGAAACTGCCATGCTCATTGAAATCATAGTTTCACAAAAGTGATTTCACCTTCTCTGGGAGTAGCCTCACCTTGTCTCAGACATATCTCCACCAATCACAATCTAAATCAAAATGAGGTAAAAATAGTCTGCATGATGCAATGCTGCACTTTTAGGTTAAAAAAACTCAGTGGTGACTCTCTCACCCGGGCATCTGTGAATATCGCAGGTCCGGGACTCGGTGGCCGTGCACGCATAACCACAGGAACGGTGACGCTTCTGGTTGCCGTGGCCACAGGTGACGCTACACGGTGACCATTCACTCCACTCTTCCTCCTCATACTCTGAGATGAAGGAATGGGGGGGTGGAAAACAAAACAAACAGGTATATTAGAAGAGCGAGGCTTGTCTTTGAAGTCAGACTTGTGAATTCCTCACCCAGCTGGTGAGTGCATTATGCAATAAGACAGCGACGACCAAACATCTGTGGAGCTGCTAGACTAGAGCATGTGTCAGCATTAACACTGCATACATGCTGTGCCCTCTGTAATTATTGGGTTGGAAAGATTTTTCTTCTTCTTTTGGCTCTATACTCTGACACTGGTTTTGGAATCAAAAGATATGCTGTGTTCAAATATAGATTCTTAACTATTTGTGTGCATTACTGGCATTACGGTTTAGATATGATAACACTTTTTATACATAGTCCCTTTTTAGAGCAAAAAAAATTATTGGGCCAGATTAATATAACACCCAAATTAAGTACTTTCTATAGGTTTAGTATTTGGTTACATTTCCTTTGTATGCAATAACTGTCTGTAGTCTGTGACCCATTGACCCCACCAGATGCTGGGTATCATCTTTAGTACATGAAAGCAAAACGATACCAGAGTTTTGAACTTTGATAAGATTCCTTTAAGATAAATTCCACAGTTCTCAAAACGCAGGTCATTCTAAGTTAAAAGCGTGAACATACATCATTTGTGGGAGACACATTGTCGGATTGCTCTATACCTGCTGCATAATGACCTGTCAGAGAATGTCTTTAAGCAAAGCAGTCACCCTACCTGCTATGTTCCCATCTAGGCCCTGTTATGTACAGTGAATTCCGAAATAAGCAAGTCACTTCACCTGGTATATTCTGGTCTAGGTCCTGTCAAGTTTAGTGAATCTCTCTTAAAAGACAGACACTTGCTTACCTGCTCCATTCAACACTTAGGTAATTTAGCATATACTATTATCCAGAGAGATTTACTGGTGTGAGTGCACAAATTTTCCTACTGGACCACTGTAAGAATCAAACAATCACATTGCAACCACGCTCTACCAACAATGCCACATGGAATTCTGTTCCAGGACTTAAAGTGGATTTATTCAATAGAGACAAACCTCAACCTGTTGTAAATTGATCTGGAATCTGTTTCGCTCAGTGAGCCTAAATCCCAGAACCGGAGACCCTTAACTGCTCCCCTCAGTTCTGTTTCCAAACAGAAATTAATGATGCGGGACTAAATTAATATTGCATATTTTTCAGGAAAGTATAATTTCACTAATGACCAGGATATTGGGCCAGCTGGCAGGCCAGAGTGTGGGTGCTGTTGTGTGTGGGCACGTGTGTATCGGTTTGTGTGTAGTCATGTGCATGTACCAGTGTGTGTGTGTGTGTGTGTGTTCCTCTTGGTTACAATTAATACGTCAATGGGAAATCCATCAGCTAATAGTGAACAGAGCCAAGACAAACAACGCCTCAAGACAGCTAGACTTCTACCAGTCCAACTAATAGGTTTTATGTTTAATGAACAATGACATCGCTCCCGAGCTAAGAAGATTACAAACTCAAAGGAACGATGGGGGATTCAGGGAGAAAGAAAACAAAGGAGAGAAACAGGAAAGGGAGAGGAGACAAGCAAGGGAAAGACAATTTGAAAGATAAATGGATCAAGAATGAGAGGGTGTGTCCTGAAGAGAGGAGCTGAGAGGAAAAAGATGGAGGGAGGATGACGAGCTGGATGATAGAGAGTAAAAGATGTGCCAGGAAAGAACACTGGCAACACTTAAACAAGGGATGAGGGCGAGAGTGGAAGAGATGAAAAGGAAAAAAAAACTGTAATATGAAAAAATGACATGTTCAGTTAATATGTTTTGGGCTTATTGCCACGAGCTGCTAGTGTGGAGCAAACTGTGAGCTGTGTATGGGCTGGGTGTCGAGTGAGGTGGAGTCTTCTGTCGACAGACTACCGTGTGTGTGTGTGTGTGTGTGTGTTTTGAAGGAGAATGAGCTTTCTCCTTTTGGCTACCCAAGTGAAACAACACAGAGGTGTGGATGAAATGCTGCACTCCTCCACTCAAAAACACTAATACTAGGATACTCTTTATTTCCACACACACACACACACACACACACACCTTGCTCTTCTCTCATTCATTCCTTTTCCTTCTCCCTCTTCCTTTTACTATGTGTTGCTTTCTCTTAACCTAATTGCTCTCTTAGTTCCTCATCCATTGCTCAACATCTAAGACAGTTGTGTGGCAAGCATCTAACATTGTAGGCAACGTATATGCACAGTGTCAAATACACACAAATATGCTAGCGGTTATGTAAAGAAGTAAGGCTCACCCATTTAGATTGCCATTTTGTGACCAGCATGCATTTAGGACTCCTTTTGATGTGCATCCCAAAGGATACAAATGTTTGCTTGAGTGTGTTTGTGTGTGTTGACATCACCGCAGTGGTAAAACTGTAATTCCTTGCTAAAAGCTGGTTGGAAGACCTGACCGCACACCACAAGCACTCTCCAACACGGTGGGAAAACTAACAGTATTTTTTCATGGAGGAAATAATGTGTAATCCTAGTTAAAAAAGGCCATACTTTCAAAATATGTTCCCTAATTCTGTGTTTTCATGATGGTGGTGGAGAGCTCTATCCAACAACCTCAGTCCAGAATCTCTGACATCTTCAATTGGGTTGAGATCCGGTGACTATGAAGGCCATAACATATCATTCACATTTTCATACTTTTCAAACCATTCAGTGCCCCCTCGTTCCCAGTGGATGGGGACATTGTCTGCGGGGAGGCCACCACTCCCATCAGGATAGAAATGTTTCACCACTGGATAAAGGATGACGGATAAAGGTGATCACTCAGGACAACTTTGTAATGATTTCCAGTGACCCTCCAGGACAAGTGGCCCCAAACCATGTCAGTAAAAGCTCCCCAAAGAATAACAGAGCCTCTTATTTATTCAGGTTTTTCCTTTAATTTGTCACCCGCCTGTATATGTCTCTGTTTGTTATTTTATCATTTTCATTACATTGACACAAGGGTTCTCATGAGGGATGTGAGAGTGAGACCAGCCCCACTCCTTCTCCGGCCCCTGGTGGCCCCTCCCTCTTTTTCTGCTGTCTAATTAAACACAAATATTAGCTGTTTGACCAGGGAGTTGAGAGGAGACCGCCTGCCGCCATTACCCTGAGAATCAGACTCAGAAGTTCAAACGGCTGCACTTTCCCAAGGTTCAGTGTCAACTTCAAAGGACATACACACACACGCACACGCACACTTCAAAAGACACATACACAATGGCCTGATGGTCGAGCGCTCTTCCCTGAGCCTGGCCTCATGCTCTCCCCCACTCTTTCCTTCTCCCCGTTTACTTTGCTGTCTCACTCTTACCAACCCAAAAGCCTCATCTTTTACTCCTATTATCTAACGTATAATCACTAATATCTGCAATCCGGTCATTTGTCTCACTGCCTCAACCTTTACCCTTCAGATTTCCAAACAGTCAAAAAGAGATCATTTAATTTAGAGAGCATAAAGTTTAACAAGCATTGTTTCTCAAAAACATCAACAACACCAACTGTAATTTTGGATGAAGGATCTGTGGAATCACTTAAAAGGTGACAGAGTTCTGAAATTGCAGTGAGTTGGATTACAACTCATACTGCAGTGGTATATGTGCACTGGTGGCAGCAGCTTAGACCGCAAGACCACCCTGGAACACAAACTGTAATAATATAAATGAATCATCCATGTTTTTAATCCTGGGCAGCGTGGGACTAGGACCTCTGAGATATTGGTATCCACAGTTATCCAACAATCACATTGTTAATGGAATACTTATTGAATTCTCCTTTAATTTTCTGTCTTTAAAATAAATAGTCATTTAAGCTTTAAAATAACATTTTCTCACTGCCACATGACAAAATGTGTAGAATTGCAGGAATTTGTTTTCTCTCAGTTGCCAAGAGGTGGGCATTTAAAATGGTTCTTCCCAGGGCCCAACATTTGAAGCATTCAGCCATACCCATCCAAAGCCAGAAAAACTGTTCAAGTTTCTCTTTCAAATTGGGTCCAGGTTATGAGAGATCCCTGATGATTTTACGGTAACAAATATATATAGAGAGACAAACAGAGAGAAACACAGAGATATATAGAGAGGGAAACAGAGGGAAACACAGAGATATATAGAGAGACAAACCGAGAGAAACACAGAGATATATAGAGAGACAAACACAGAGATAGATAGAGAAACAAAGAGAGAGAAACACAGAGATATATAGAGAGACAAAGAGAAACACTGAGATATATAGAGAGACAAAGAGAGACAAACACAGAGATATATAGAGAGACAAACAGAGAGAAACACAGAGATATACAGAGAGACAAACAGGGAGAAACACAGAGATATATAGAGAGACAAAGAGAGAGAGAAACACAGAGATATATAAAGAGACAAAGAGACAGAAACACAGAGATATATAGAGAAACAGAGAGATAAACACAGAGATATATAGAGAGACAAATAGAGAGAAACACAGAGATATATAGAGAGACAAAGAGACAGAAACATAGAGATATATAGAGAAACAAAGAGAGAGAAACACAGAGATATATAGAGAAACAAAGAGAGAGAAACACAGAGATCTATAGAGAGACAAAAAGAGAGAAACATGGAGATATATAGAGAGACAAAGAGAGAGAAACACAGAGATATATAGAGAGACAAAGAGAGAGAAACAGAGATATATAGAGAGACAAAGAGAGAGAAACACAGAGATACACGCAGAGACAGACAAATCCGCGGAGCACATCCCACCAAATGGTCTCAGACAATTGTTGACCATTTGCTGTGGATGTGAGGACAGTGGTAATCTAGCTGAGATCTTTTGGCAAAGCCCTAGACAGAGCAGAGCCAAGAGGAGGAGGACATTGGGTTGACAGGAATCACATAGAGGTGACGGCCTACTATTCAGATTACCAGCGTCAGGGTGCTGTTTGCTAGATTGATAGCTAACTGCTACCAGAGATACAAAGAACACTGAGCAAATCAAGAACCTCATACTACTTCCAGAGGGCTCCATTAAAGAGCTTGGAGAGACTTCATGCTTAAGAGGAAAAGTTTAAAGATCAGAAATGAACTGAAATTAGCAGAGGTTGTCAATGCATGCTGTTCATTGAATGTTGCCAAATGTTGACCTTGATTGAATGCAGCCTAGTCATTCTAATAGGGCCATATCATTTTAGTTACACATATTATACCAGTTAGATACATATTATGTTTTCCCTGACAGAAATTTGAGAGAAAAGCGAATCACTATTCAGAGTAGTAGATATAAAGCCTATAAGAGAATGTCTTGTTTAGTTTTTATTAGAAAGTTCAAACTTCTTCAATGTCTTTGAAATGTGACATAAACAAAATATCAGGAAATAAAATAGCCCCGCGGCTTACAATCTCAAAATGATTGTAAGTTGTTGATCTTTAAATTGAAGTTCTCAACGCTAACCTCTAATCGTTTCCCGAGTCGTCAGGAGGCAGAAACATTCAGCAATCAAGAAATGTTTCATACCACAAACCTGAATGTAATGAAGGTGAACACAATATCCCTTACAGACACACTGCAGCCTGTTCCTCCCCTTTCTGGCTGTTTACTACTGATAGGCATCAGAGATGTGAGGGAGGGAGAGTTTGGAAAATAACTTGAGGGAGGGAGGGAGCTGACATGTTTATGTAGAGGACCTTAAAAGAACTGCCTTGAATCACAAATCTTGTCAGAGGAACAGAGGCGACGGAGGCCCGTATTTCTGTCTGGGCCCCGTGGAGGAAACTGCCCGATAAAAAACTATCTCTGCTCACTGCATACATGCCCTGACCCCTGACCTGAACATAAGCACCCTCCGTCTCTCAGAACTTTGATAAGGGACACATTAAAACAGGAAGGTACAGTTAGTAAAAGGCAAGCCATCCATTTTCATAAAAAAAGGCTAAATGTCAGCTTTATGTTTCATATGTCATTTTAAAATGCACACATTTACATTGAAGAATTTCTCTGTATGGGGAGGATATCATTTTTTCAGGAACTACAAACTTCATCTTATTTGTTCCCTCTAAAAAAAAGTCACAATAATTATAACAACAAAAGCACGGAATCACAAGAAACGTACCGTTGTTTTCCTTGGAGTCCCATCCCTTGTTGCTGGCCCAGCGGTTGCCCCATCCATCTCCCACCCCGGCCCCCGGCCTGACCCCGGTTCCAATACCCCCCGTCCCACTGAGCACAGAATCCTCAAGGTCATAGTTGTAGTCGTCTGTGGGCTGTTCCTGCTCCTCCAGACTGGCCCTGCCACTAGGCCCGCTGTCACTCTCTGTCTGGTCGGGGTAATCCCAGAACAGGGGCCAGAAGAGCTTCTTGTTGCCCAGCCACTCCTCAGAGGACAGAGACCAGTCATTGCGGCCACCTTCCCCGCCCTCCTTGGCCAGGTCCATCTCCATCTCCGTCTGGGGGTCCTTAATCACCTCGATGGTCACCTGAGAGCGACAGGGATGAAGAAAAGATCGGGGACATGGATTACAATGGCTTCTTGCCGCAACAAAGAATGTTAGAGGGATGAAGAATGATAGAGTTTCTAATTTGCTGGCTGTTGGTTTGGAAATGAAATGAGTCAATTAGTCTTGAATTCCTGTAAACAATGGCAAACATGCTTTTTGCAACCTTCTCAGCATGTATACTAATCAGGGCTTTCAAAGTGAATGAGTAATATCAGTTTGACAGATAGCATTTCTAAAGCTGTAAAAATGTTCATGCCTTCAAATGCGTCTCCATTTCTTCACTTAACAGAATCTATTTGCATGTTTCTTCACATATCATTATAAACACAATGCACAGTATAGTAGTGTCAACTTCAAGAATATTGATGAGTGTTTGGCCTGATTAGACATTCTGAACATTAATAGCTTTATACTAAATGACTTGGGTTTAATAATGATTATTTTAAAAAACACACATACAAAAACAAGCTGAAACAGGATACCAAATATTCTCATACAGATTAAAAATATTCTGATACATATTAGAAATATTCCGATACTGTTGGCTCCATCCCTTACATTCCAAGCACAGTATGCCTCTAACACAAAGCACTGTTTTTTTAAATGGAAAGTTTGACAAATTAAAAACAATTGATTCTGATTAATTCCAGAAAATAATTGTATTTGATCATTTGTTAGCCATAGTACTAATTAAAAATGTATTCAATTGATAATAAGATAAGCTGCATTTTTCCCAGGTCTCCTTTCATGTTTAAAATAATAGCATTTACAAATGAATAATGGGTAACTTTTATAGAAGTTAACCTTTCTAAAATTGAGGGTGTGATTTTACACTTGACAATCATCCTCAGCAAACTGCAACAGAATCATCAAGTAAATTGCCTCTGGGTCGGACATGTTGCCAAGAGTAACATTCAACACAGTTACTTGTGCAATCTTACAAAGACTAACAGCCTGTGTCCTAAATAGCACCTCATTCCCTACATACGGCACTACTTTTGACCATGGTCTGTAGAGCTCTGGTCAAAGCGAATTCACTATGTAGGCTATTAGGTCAAAAGGCTATATAGGGAGTAGTTGGCCATTTGGGGAACAGACATTAAGTCACAGACTGTGAGGCAGTTGATGGCCTGCAATTATTGGACACAGTACTTTTTCACATTATAGTAAAATAGCCTTGACTGTAGAGTACCCCACAACCTAAGGCCACAAGATTTAAGATTTTGAAAGGCCACAAGATTACAGATTTTGTAACCACATGTTGGTTACAAAAACATGTTGAAAACGGCATTCAAATGCTAGCACTACCATATATAGAAAGCACACTAAAGACACTACAGCAATATATAAAGAATTTCATCATTACTATACGTACTTCTTGGTAAAAAAAAGAAAATAAGAATTGACCATGTGACCTGACTAGGAATCCTTGTTATTCAGTTTTGCATTGAAATGCCACAGGAAATGCTTACCTTCTCTGAAGCTCATGTGTACCACTAAGAAAAAATCCTAAGAATTCACTGAGATTAAGTGAAATTGTTATTCGTTTGTAGCCCAAAGGGTTAGATCCTAACAGGCAAATTCTGTCTTGGGATGAATTTTGCTCACAAACCAAGTTAAAATTACAGCTGAAAAAATACAATGCCATCTTAAAACATAGACTCCCTTTTTTAAGTTAAAAACCTGTTTTAAGCTCACACAAAGTTTTACAAACAACTTTTCAAACAACATATCTAACTGTGATAAAACACTACTATTCATAGTCTTCTTTAAATGCTATGCGTTAATGCCTGATAATACCAGGTTCAGAAGAGTGTTATGTCACTGTAAAAGAAGCCTGGAGTTTCAAAAACACTGACCTTTTTCCCCCCTTTCCTTTCCTCAAATATTTCCTCCCAATTTTGTAATATCCAATTTAGTTATTAAGGCCAAGCTAACTACAGTGAGGGAAAAAATGATTTGATCCCCTGCTGATTTTGTACGTTTGCCCACTGACAAAGAAATGACCAGTCTATCATTTTAATGCTATGTTTATTTGAACAGTGAGAGACAGAATAACAACAAAGAAATCCAGAAAAACACATGTCAAAAATGTTATTAATTGATTTGCATTTTAATGAGGGAAATAAGAATTTGACCGCTCTGCAAAACATGACTTAGTAATTGGTGGACAATCACAGAGGTCAGACGTTTCTTGTAGTTGGACACCAGGTTTGCACACATCTCAGGAGGGATTTTTTCCCCACTCCTCTTTGCAGATCTTCCCCAAGTCATTAAGGTGTCAAGGCCACTTCAGGATCTTAATGTGCTTCTTCTTGAGCCACTCCTTTGTTGCCTTGGCTGTGTGTTTTGGGTCATTGTTATGCTGGAATATCCATCCACAACCAATTTTCAGTGCCCTGGCTGAGGGAAGATTTGACTGTACATGGCCCCGTCCATCGTCCCTTTGATACAGTGAAGTTGCATTGGCCCCTTAGCAGAAAAACACCCCTAAAGCATAATGTTTCCATGTTTAATAGTGGGGATGGTGTTCTTGGGGCCATAGGCAGCATTCCTCCTCCTCCAAACACAGTGAGTTGAGTTGATGCCTAAGAGCTCGATTTTGGTCTCATCTCACAGTTTCACCCAGTTCTCCTCTGAATCATTCAGATTTTCATTGGCAAACTTCAGACGGGCCTGTACATGTGCTTTCTTGAGCAGGGGGACCTTGCGGTCGCTGCAGGATTTCAGTCCTTGACGGCGTAGTGTGTTACCAATTGTTTTCTTGGTGACTATGGTCCCAGCTGCCTTGTGATCATTGACAAGATCCTCCCATGTAGTTCCTGGCTGATTCCTCACTGTTCTCATGATCATTGCAACTCCACGAAGTGAGAACTTGGATGGAGCCCCAGACCCAGGGAGATTGACAGTTCTATTGTGTTTCTTCCATTTGCGAATAATCGCACCAACTGTTGTCACCTTCGCACCAAGCTGCTTGACGATGGTCTTGTAGCCCATTCCAGCCCCATGTAGGTCTACAATCTTGTCCCTGATATCCTTGGACAGCTCTTTGGTCTTGGCCATGGTGGGGAGTTTGGAATCAGATTGATTGCTTCTGTGGACAGGTGTCTTTTATATAGGTAACAAGCTGAGATTAGGAGTACTCCCTATAATCACAGCTCGTTACCTACATAAAAGACACCTGGGAGCCAGAAATATTTCTGATTGAGAGGGGATCAAATACTTATTTCACTCATTAAAATGCAAATCAATTTATAACATTTCTGAGATGCTGACATTTTCTGGATTTCTGTTGTTGTTATTCTGTCTCTCACTGATCAAATAAACCTACCATTAAAATTATAGACTGATCATTTCTTTGTCAGTGGGCAAACGTACAAAATCAGCAGGGGATCCTCACTGTACATCTTTGTTGCACCATTCAGGGACCTGAGCAATCACATTCAAAGACCCTGCACAGAGATTTTTAACCACATGACTTTAAACAACTGATAACTACGTTTCTGATACAGGTTCAGAGAACACTACTTACTACTACCATTTCACTTACATACCATGACCAACTTTACTGTAACAAACGTGTCCATTCCTCTAACATGACAAATCAACTAAACACGTGCATTCCACTAACATGACCGTCCATTAACATTACCATTTCATTAACATGTCCATTCCTCTAACATGACAGATCAACTAAACATGACCATTCCATTATCATGACCATTTCACTAACATGACCAATCCACTAACATGACCAGTCCATTAACATGACCATTCCACTGACATGACCAATACAGTAACATGACCATTCCAATAACATGACCAGTCCATTATCATGACCATTTCACTAACATGAACAATCTACTAACATGACCATTCCAATAACATGACCAGTCCATTATCATGACCATTTCACTAACATGACCATTCCGTTAACATGACCATTCCACTGAAATGACCAATACACTAACATGACCATTCCATTATCCTGACTATTTCACTAACATGACCAGTCCATTAACATTCTATTCCACTAACATGACCATTCCACTAACATGACCATTGCACTAACATGACCAATCCACTAACATGACCATTCCACTAAAATGACCATTCCACTAACATGACCAATCCACTAACATGACCATTCCACTATCATGACCATTCCACTAACATGACCAATCCACTATCATGACCATTTCACTAACATGACCAATCCACTAACATGACCATTCTACTAACATGACCAATCCACTATCATGACCATTCCCCTAACATGACCAATCCACTATCATGACCATTCCACTAACATGACCAATCCACTAACATGACCATTCCACTAACATGACCAATCCACTATCATGACCATTCCACTAACATGACCAATCCACTAACATGACCATTCCACTAACATGATCATTCCACTAACATGACCATTCCACTAACATGATCATTCCACTAACATGCCCCTTTCCACTAACATGACCAATCCACTATCATGACCATTCCACTAACATGATCTTTCCACTAACATGACCATTCCACTAACATGACCATTCATTCCACTAACATGATCATTCCACTAACATGACCATTCCACTAACATGATCATTCAACTAACATGACCATTCCACTAACATGACCATTCCACTAACATTGCCATTGCAAACATACACCCCTCCCCTCCGGGTTCCATCCCAACCCTGCTACTGATGCCAATCGGGCCAGTCTGAACCAGGTGTGCAGGTAGGTAGTGAGGAAGCCATAGAATGGTGCTGTCAGTGGAGTTGAAACTTTGCAGTGGTGCAGCATTGCAGGTTTGGAGACAGCATGGCTCCAGACACGTGTGATGAAGGGAGAGGGAAGGATGGTGGTTAGAGAGATAGGGGATGGAGAGGGGGAGCAGGGAAGATGGATTGAGAGCATAATCAAGTGCAGGGGTAGAGCGAGGGATAGAGGGACGGAAGGAGAAGCAGGTAGGAAAGGTAGAGATAGAAGAAACAAAGAGCAGGAAAGTGGTGTGAGGTTGGGGAGAGAGAAGAGAGAGAGAGAGATCAACTGATAGACTGCCTTCCTGTCCTTGTCTCTGACACAAGCCTGCAGGTCCAGACAAAGAAATGGCTGTTTATGCTTCTGCTGTAGTGACCATGTGATAGCAGCTCCCACTGTTTACAAAGACAACCCACCGGCAAAAGACACACATTAGGACAGTGAATCAAAGCTTCTAGCCAAATGTCTCTCAGACATATCATCCATATCAACCCCTGCTTTGTCAACGGTGAAGTGGGTGCTTATGTGTATTAAGGGCTGTACAACTGCTTCGGATGAAATGGAAAGGTGTCCTTGCAAATAACACTAGAGAGAGCAGTCACACCTAGGGGTTATCCATTGATTGCCTTAGAGCAATTGAAGTGCCTTGCAAGAGGACAAAACAGATTTTCGATTTGCATGCCACAGTGTCTTCTACCACCCAGCAGAAGACACAGTGGCACAATCACAGACACTGTGGCATACAAGGAATAGCCAAGACACTGCTTGTCAACAGCTTGAATTGGGAATGTGTTCTCTTAGACCTCTGCCTATTGAATGTGACTAATATTTATTCTAAACGTTAAGTGGAGGAAGTAAATTAGGCCCAACTACGACTCATTAGATGCTGTGACTCATGCTATACATAGCTGTGGATCTAAAGGACAGCCACATCCAGTGTTAATGCCCCTTACAAACCATAGGGTTCTGCCCAAATCTAAGAACACCGTCCCCAGTCTTTTGAGTGAGAGGTGGAGACTCGCTGTCCTAGTTTATGTTTACTTTGTCTATGAGAGATTATGAGCCTGTGTATGTTCAAGACAGAAATATTTATATACTTTGCTCTATTCGGCTTTTGCATTCACGTCACCATTACGAACCAGTACTCTTTGGTACGGTTCGCTCAGTTTGTCACGCTATGACCCTCCGCAGTCAAAACCTATGAATTCCAACCGACGTGATTACAAGGTAAAAGGCCCACTAAAGCAACTGAGGATATTAGCCGCTGGCTCCCAAAGAAAGACTTATAAAACCAAATAGCTTTGTCTGGTTTCTATAGACTTAAAGGATGGCCCAATCCCACTTGGACGAAGAACACATTTTCCTTGCCTATAAAAAGGAGGCGTTTTCAATTTCTGGATACCTGGGCTTTTCTTATGTCAATTTTTCCCTCAAGTCTAACTTAATTTCCTTTCAAATCCACTTGCACACATAAAACCTCCATAATAATACTAAAAATAAAAGGCTTAAATTTTTTTTTTATTTCTTCTTATAAAAAAAGTACTTGTGAGACAGTTCAGAACTGGTGCACTTGAGAAGCACATTAAAAAAAACCTTGTTCAAATAATACACTGACCTTTCACCTCTTAGATTTGGCTGCTTTCTTTTCTTTTTCTCTGCCCTCTCCCTAAACCCCATGCGGATGTCTGAACATCATGGCAGACTTGAAACGCACCACTGTAAAGGTCTCGCATGGGGTAATTTAAGAGGCCGCTCCGACTCGAAACAGCTGTGAAGAAAGATGGGAGGAGGCAGGCAGTGTGTGTGTGTGTGTGTGCGAGCGTGTGCCTGCGTGTGTGTTTGCATGTATTTTGGCGGGACACAATCAGCTTTAGAACCCAAACCCATCCCCCTCTCATTCTGGAGTCACTGCAGCCTCTTATAATAATCGCAGGAAAGAAATTAAAGAGATGAATGACCAACTTAATGAAATGCAAGGAGAACAGAGAGCCCTTTTAAACTCTACTGTTGGCCAGCAGCTCACAGTATGATTGGTACAGTAGCAGCGATCAGATATGAAACACCAAAAGAGCAAAACAGTCTATTCAACCCTATTAAATATTGCCTTGGTGCCAGGACCAAATAAGGAAATCAACTGTGTGTGCGCCAGGGTTTGGGTCAAAACGTACTGAAATTGCTCAGTTCAGAAAGTGATTTGAGTTTGAAATTGCTAAATAACACCATTTTGGGGCTTTTGACTGATCATCGCATTTCAGTTTAATTACTGAATTGACTTACTTCCAAATCTTATTTAATCGAACCTTATTGAGCAGACATCGAGGCATGATTTACATGACTGACACAAAGATTTCTGTGTATGGTTGTTTAGTTCAGTTTGAGCCCATTAATAAACTTACTGAGAAAGAAACACCCATTAACCATGAGACCTGAAGTTAAAACTAAGAGTGTAAAGCAACTAGCAACATGTCTACACTTTACGTTTCTTTAAAAGCTGTAATACGTAGAACCTGCAGTCAGTTTGAATTCTGGCCTCATACTGTTACGAATGCATTTCACCACAGTGAGTGCTTTTAAGTTGCTGGTTCAGAACATGGTACTGTCCCTTAGATGCTATATGATGACCTTCATACTTTCTGCTAGGTTGTCTCCAATTTTCGACAATGCTTACCAAACCGCCCATTGTTAACCTTTGGCTAACATTTACTGAAAACATACAATCCAGCGATCTGGACCGCCTATTCCTTTCTAATGATCTAAAGGAATGCTTATTATGCTTCTAATTTACTCTAACACGCAGCCCTGGGAGAATTAGCTGTCAACCAGGCTTCAGCATGGCTCACATTTTACAGGCTAGCTGGATCGCGAAACAAGCTTTAATAGCTTGTCACAGAATAAATTGGCTGTCAATAATTGTATTCCCATCAGACAGAATGAATGGAGTACAGTTCAGTAATGTTTTATATGGAAGGTTTGCGTGCACGTGTGTGTGTAAAGCTCATGGTAATCCTGCTGTGTATCAATTCTCTATAAGCTGCCACTGAAAAACACCTGAGATGTTTGCTGTGAATACGGATGATTAAAATAACTAAAGTCTAGACAGTCATCTACGCCTAAGCTAGACTGTAGTGGTCTAGAGTGGTCCAGCACAGGTTTGAATCCAGCTTACTGCTATTTCAGAGATGATGACATCTAGAAAAGGCCCATCCCGTTTCAAAGACAAAAGGTTCAGACGACCAAATAGAAAAGAGCTTCATCTCTTCCCCGTTGAGACGTGATAACCTTGACCTTGGTGTGGACGGGTTCACCTGCTCAGTAACATTGTGCTCCTCCTTGTGTTCATGCACAGTTCATGGATGTGCTGTATGTTAGGGTTGTGGATTTAGGTCCTAACTGAACTATGATTGCCTGTTCGGTACAAGGTCCTACCTGAATATTAGGGTTGTGAGAGCCCAGGTCTGCATTGGCCAGCTCCGGGAAGTTCCTGAGGTCCAGGATAAAGGGTTCAGGGTCCTCGTCAGGTTCTGGTTTTGGCAGAACCCCCTGGAACCAGCCACGGTGACGAAGTCTCTGGGAGGATGGGGTGGAGGCCGCTAGGCTTTGGAGATGGTTCTGCTGCTGAATGTCCTCCAGGTTCTCCCCTTCATCAGCACCCAGTTTGGCCGAAAATATCGCCTGGAGAAAACATTTAAATTAGTAATTGCAAATATTTTCATGCATGACAATTAATACATCGAAAGCACGTTTTTTTCTTTTACAAGAAAGGTCCGTCCTGATGCTGGCCCATGCTGCTCATATTATTGCAACACTATATTTGGGATGAGAAATATCAGGAAATTAAAGAAATATGAGAGAATGAATGTCCAGATAATAATCTTATACATTTAGATTTTAGACATTCCTTATTACAGAAGACTTCACACATACTAGATGAGAATTAATAAATGTGCTGAAGGCGGATTAAATTCGCTAAATTAGAAACGTCATGAGAATAGCAATCACCATGATCAGAGACAACGCTAAACAAAGCAAAATAAAACACAAACAATTTGGGTTTGGGGGATTTTTGAGCCAAGCAAAACATTTAGTTGCGGAACATTTTGCCAAACAGAAGCAAATGGAAAGAAACAGGGAGGAAATTCCTTCATGAATTTTATGTTTCATGAAATGGTCCCTATTTTTGGTGAAAATGTTTTGGAACTAAAAGTTAACTTAGTTACAGGGACCGAGGTCAGGCAACAGAAAATGTTATTGGGGAAAATATTTTATTTTGGGGGCAGCATCAGCTGTATATGATACAGATTGGAAGATTCAAGTACTAGTGAGACACCATCGAAACTATAACATAATAATACTGGGAAAGATAAGCTGACCTGTGAACAAAGAAGGGTTAAAGCTGCGTTAGCATGAGACCGTCTGGAGGGATGGAGGCCTGGGATGGTACAAGCAGGTACACACACACACACACACAGATTGCCATAATCTGGTTCACTTTAGTACGTAGTCTGTGAGTCTGGGCCAAGAGAGGGGCCTCTTAAGTCAACAACATCAAAGCCTGCTGTGTTTGTCTTCCCCATCACTGTCTTTCTACATGGGGCGACATTCTATTGTACAGTATTCAACCACTAAAGCAGCTGGTTTCGCAGTCAGAAGAACACAGAGAAATAGGAGGATGTTGGGAAAGGGTGTTATAGAAGGCAGGGGAGTAGATCTAGGAGAGAGGAGGGGAGGCATATGAGGGGGGAGGAGGTGTGTGTATGTGTGTGTGTGTGGGGGGGGTGCTTCGGTCAGCTCTGCTTTCTGATCAAAGCCTTTTCTCCGCTGATCATGGGTATCCTGCCTTGACTTGCGTCTCTGGAGGTGTCTTCAACACACGCGAAACAGATGTCCTCTCCCCTGATCCCCTCCCCACACCGCCCAAACACACGCATTCCACCTCCAGCCCTCGGCTAGATTTCAGCATGACCGAAAACCAGAGGTCTGCTGCAGAGAAGGCCATTCATGGAACAGGTTTAGGTTAGGGGATTTACTTTTAGCGGAGGTTGGGTGTTAAAACAAATGTATCCCTGTAGTCATAACAGAGAATTGCTCTTGAATGAGTGAAAGACTGAGTCAAAGAGTGAGTTAGCGCCCAAGAACGCAACGCTGTGTGCCAGGAAGAATAACTATTAGTGGTGGATGAGTGGGTCTGGATTCACCAGGCGCACAATACAATGAGAGCAAAGTTATTACAGGCTTCACAACTTCCATCCAGACACCCACACACACAGAGGGAGAACGAATAAAGGGAAAGAAGGGTAAGACAAGACAAAGAATCTTCTCACATCGTACCAGGGGTATCAACTCTGACCCTTACCCTACAAGGTCCAGCCTGCTGGTTTTCTGATCTACCTCATCATTAATTGGACCCTCCCGGTGTCCCAGGTCTAAATAAGTCTTCGATTAGGAGGTTGCAATAAGAAAAATGGAGCGTAACTGGCCTCATGGTCCAGAGTTGAGTTTGAAGATGCGATATCCACTGGCTACACTACACTGTAGTCTAAAATGAAAATCATGCCTGTTTCTACTCTGTAAACCCCTCAGTTGCCTTTACACAGGCACCCCAGTTCTGTTCTCCATTCCAGTAATTGGTTGTTAGACCAATCATATCAGATCTTTTCCAGAGCTTCTTTTGACTAACCTCAATGCAAAAGATCTTACATGATTAGTGGCCAAAAAAATTATACCAAAAAAACTCACAATGTATGTGAAACCTGAATATAAGCAGCCATGTTGACATATTCCATGCTTGTTCAATGCTTGCAAAATATCTGATCAGACTGCTCAAAAGGCTATTTGCTGTCAAAAAGATCACATCTGGGATGCCTGTTTAAACACAGCCAATGGTGAATCTCTGTTGACCTATTCCAGACTGGAAGGACAATAAAGAGCTAACTAAAAACAAAATAGTCCTGCTTAACTTCACATGAGTTCAGAGCCATTTGGATCTTCTAGCTTTCCTCCACATTAACATTGACATCACCAACTGAACCAGTTTCAGGGATCATAAAAAAAAGACATCTTTCATCTTCTTGGCGTGTGAGTGAATAATAGGGAAAAGAGATGGGAGAACACAGCGCAGGGAGGGCTCTCTGAATTAACTGCTGTAACACACACACCAGCACATACTTTAAATTGGATTATTTTCCCAACCTAACTCTAGCAACTAAGCTTGATCCAAACCTTTTACCCTAATTGTAAGTCTTAGTCTAAATCTAACCCCTGAGCCTAAAATAGGTCCCGTATGGCTCTGTAGGTAGAGACTGGAACTTGTAATGCCTGGGTTGTGGGTTTGATTCGCATAAAGAACCGGTATTAGATTGTATGCCCTTACTATTTACTCTTGGTGGAGTGGGATAAGAGCATCTGCTAAATTATTTAAGTGAAATAGCCTTTTTTCTTACAGAGACCTGTAAAATGTCCCCATAAGGTTGACTTTTCCTTGTTTTACTCTCCTCGCTGGGATTAATTTCTGTCCCCACAAGTGTAGTAAAATGAGGGCACACAGTGTAAACTAAACCAGAGAAACCTTGGAGATCCACAAAAGGCAGGTAGAGGTGGCCAAGGCAAACATCCCTTAAAACCCACAAAGCAAACCATCATATCACGCTAAGAGGTTGGAGGCCAGTGAATGTGTGTATGTGTGTGTGTGTGGGCATGTATGTGTGTGTGGGTGTGTGGTATGTCTGGACTCCTGCCCAGAAACTGGCAGAAACTTTGCATTTGCATTGCCAAGCTTCTTTCTTCTCCGTCTGCTCTCCGTCTGTATGTAACTATCTGATCAGGTTGACATTCCCTGATAGTATCATCAACATAAGCAAGCATGCTTTCTCCTATCTCTTCAATAAAGCAGTCTTTGTGTCTTCTCGTCACACTCACTCACTGTAGCTTTGGGGAACTCTGGAAAGATTGCTAACAACTCGATTTCAATAACACCTTGAATTTCCCAACAATCCCATTATAGAGGTGTGTTACTTTACCAAACCACCACCGGTGCTTTGCAGAGCTAGCAGAGTCATGGAAAGCCAGAAAGAGGAACACACACACACACTGTGCCAAAATGTTCTTGACAACTTAGAGACATGACCTCCCTGGGCGGTGAAAGAGACGACAAATGGAACACATGACAGAAGTGAGAAAACATTCTCAATAAATGATTTGATTGTTCCCTGAGAAGAGCACAAAACATCTTCTGGTGTGTGTGTGTGTGAAGAGGGAAATAGAACGTGAGTGTGTGGGTGATTGCGTGTGTGTGTATTAATAACTCTGCCAACTCTCTATATTCGTGGGCCGGCAGTTATGCCGTTAAACACCTTTGACGGACAGGAAGTGAAACCCAAGAAAGGCTGTCAAGAGGAATATTAGCAGAGTGTGTGTGTTTCTGTGGATATGTGAGTGTTTGCGTGTGTTTGGGTGTGTGTCACAGCTCAGATGGTAAAGAAGAGCTTAAGTGGACATTTCCATCTTGGTAACAGCTCTGACTCTCTGAGGGAAAATTCCGAATGACTCGTCGTGACTAATTGGAGTTCCATGACTGGAGAAGCGACGGTGCCCTGAGGAAAAAGAGTTGACATTAAGGCTTCAGAAATCCCGCATAGGCTTTATACGAATCTTTCAGTTATATGTATGTGCGTCCGTGAGCATGTGAGCATGTGTGTGTGTGTGTGTGTGTGAATGCGTCACACACTGTGTTCTTAAGCACACCACAAAGTGTGTTTCCTCTGAAAGGTTAGCTTATATTTTTTCTTCATTAAAAACCTTGAGCTGAGATTGCAGTGTGTGAACCCACCAGCGTATGCAACCGGGCTATTCTTTCATACCTAGATTATAGCCTATGGTTTCAGCTTAACCTCAATTAGGGCGCCGGAAATTTGAGAGCTTTCCGCCCCACACGGTCCTCCCCTGCCACCAAATCGGACGAGCAACTTGAACTTCTGAACGAGGCTAAGAATTTGGCACCCTCCGCAAAATGTGCCATGGGCTTTAGGTCCCATCTAAGAGGTGGAATAGGCCGATCCCTTCAGGATTATTTGGTTGAACAATTACTGTAGCCTTTCTATCCCTGCATTCAAGTCGCTCTGTCTCCAAGCATACACACACCAACACAAATACGCTGAAATTCCTATGACAGTAAGGAAAATTATATTCAATTGTATTCAAAAATGAATCTGTAAACAAAACCCGAACACTAACGCTAAACTAAGCCCAAAATGTTACTTTAACCATACATTACATATCTAAACCTAACCTGAACTTCTAATCCTGAATCTCTTTTGTAAAGCCTAACCTTCATTTTAAACCTAAGCCAAATTCTCAATGTAATCTAATCTTATTTAGTAAGAAACTGCCAAAACGTCTTCACTTTATAAACGTTCCTCACTTTGATAAGAATTTGAGTACACACACACACACACAGACAAACAAACACAGATGAAAGCATACACACAGACACACACAGATACACATACAGACACATAAACATACATAAGACACACACAAACACAGAAGAAAGCATACACACAGACACACACAGATACACATACAGACACATAAACATACATAAGACACACACAAACACAGATGAAAACATACATAAGACACACACAAACACAGCGTTCACCTATGGGCACACATACCAACACACACGAGAATCCTATTTTATATTGCTGCACACGTTCCAGAGCAGCATTTCAATAAGCAGTTATTTGTGTATAAAACAAGCAGCTTATGCTACGTCCGTAGATTCAGCCTTGCCAGCTCCATCTGAGCAATGTCAACTGCTTTCTAGATTTAATAAAAACACAAACCTCAGCACTTCACAGGGGGAGGAATGGGATTGGTAGAGATTGTGTGAGAAATGGAGTGAGAGGAAAAAATTATAATTGATAAAGAGAAAGTTGAAGAAAATGAGAATAATGTGATGAAAAAAAAGTTGTATAGGAAGAGAGAACAAGCATGTTTTTACCCGTTGCACAAAGATGCCCTGCTGTCAACACTTTGTTACTAAACTGCTTCTGCATTACTTTTCACCAAATCCTCAAATTCTTTAAAATCTGTTTTCACCTTCTGGGCAGCTGGGGATCAAAGTGTGTTCCTTGAGATAGATAGACACATAATGAGACAGATCATTAGATCACAGAGATGGATTCCCAGACCTGTGTCTTAGCTATTCCTCTACTGGAAACCATGCTCAATAGAGAATCTTTCTATTAGGGGACTGTGGTTGAGCCATACATACAGTGCATACACACAGGCAGGCAGACAGACAGTAAGAAAAAGACCAACATTCAGACACACAGCCTAACAGGCTGCCATAGACAAACAAACAGTGAGGCAGTCAGACAGACAGAAAGACAAAGAGCATTTTTACACCATAATAGTTAGATAAGACTTGATGCCAGATTTGTGTCAGAGATTAAAACAAATGTATAGCGAAAGTGTAATTTGAAGTCACCTTCTGAAGTCATGTGGGACACTTTCCCCCATGGTCTAAAGATGATGTCTTGCAGAGTGTATATTGGAGTGGAATGAGCGTTGGAATAGGGAGCCTGGTTCTGAAAGTCCTGTTAGCTCCATAAACAAAAGTGTTTTTGTATGCAACTAAAAACATCTCACACTGACACTAAAACAGTTCAACTATCACAATCAGCAGCACAGGTTTGACAGAGAGCACCATGTTAGTTACCAGTAAACAACATTGACAGTGAGTTTATACTCCTGACAGGTCAGTGGTATGGCCTCACGGTGTAGCGAGGGTTTCTTATTCCTAGTGCATATCAAAAGTTGTATCTACATAATATGTTAATGTGATTTAAATTAAATTGCTTTCAGAACAATTTATATTTCCTAATAGGCTCAAAGAGAGACCAAGACAAACAGTAAGAAAGAAAGTAATAGAGAACCCAAAATATATATATAGAGAGAGAATGCCTCTGACAGTGAGTCAGACTGACTGACAGAGTCAGTCGAATTGAATCAGTCAGACGAACAGATTCACTCAGTTAGCTAAGGTAAAGGACACAGAGGGTCTCAGTGTTCTGTGTAGCAATTCATATATACAGAAGAAATGGCCATCGCACAGCACATCCTTAAAATATATTATATACTGTGACATGCTGAGAAGCCTCTTTGCTTAGTCATCAACAAATCTGGCCTGGATACTAGGATGACAAGAAGGAAGCCGTTACTCAAGGAAAGCCACCATGAATCCTGTATGAAATGTTAGAAGAAAAAAAATAATTGGCCTAAATACAAAGCGCTAAGTTTGGCTAAAACTCAACACAGCATGTCACCCAAAAGACACCATCCCTACTGTGAAGCACAGTAGCGGCAGCATCGTGTTATGGGGATGTTTGTCTTTTAAGAGAGAAGGGAAAGTTAAAGTTGCGATGTACAGAAAAGTCCTTGTGAAAAACTGTACCAACTGAAACTGGGACAGAGGTTCATCTCTTCGAATGACACTGATTTGCACGACACAGCCAAAGCTAAAGTGAAATGTGTGCTACAACATTGCTGACCAATCATACTCCCTATGGAACTTAACAAAGCTTGAACCGTTTTCTTAAGAATTATCAAATATTGCCAAATCTAGGTGTGCAAAGTTGGTACAGACATCTCCCAACAGACTCAAAGCGGTAATTACTTCCAAAGGCTCTTCCAACAAGTATTACAGGGAAAATCCACCATTAGACACTACTTCAGTGTTTTGTCAGTCTTCCTAAATAATTATGAGTGATTAGAGGTGTTTCAAACATAATTACAGCAGTATTTTTTATATCTTTCACCAGGTCGGCTGTCTGATCTGAAAATGAATGGATTCATGTTTTGTAGCAATTATTTCGTTTTTTCTGATTCACCAATTGCTTGACCACACTACTGGCATGCATTGGTTGTCGTGGTTGAAAAAAGATATGACTTATGTCCAAACAATTCCTTTGGACCACATCATTGCAGGTTGACTAATTTCCGTGGGTTTGTAATGACTACATACAAGACCTACTTCCTTGTCAAATTGTGCTTCTACTCTTGAAGGTGGGCTTTTCAATAAGGGGACAGTACTAGTTTTTACAGTTTCTCAAAAACTTGCTAGCTAGCTTGTCTTTTTGAGATTGCAAAACTGTCTGCTTCTGATAAATCCTCTTTACAAAAAGAGTCTTGAAATTGCTATGAATACTGGATATCGTGGTTTGCTAGATGGCCCGTTTCTACCAGTGAAAGACAGAATTGCTCATACACTGAACAAAATTATAAACGCAACACTTTTGTTTTTGCCCCCATTAATCATGAGCTGAACTCAAAGATCTAAGACTTTCTCTATGTACACAAAGGCCTATTTTTGTCAAATATTGTTCACAAATCTGTCTAAATCTGTGTTGGTGAGCACTTCTCCTTTGCCGAGATAATCACAGGTGTGGCATATCAAGATGCTGATAAGACAGCATGATTATTGCACAGGTGTGCCTTAGGCTGGCCACAATAAAAGGCCACCCTAAAATGTGCAGTTCCATCGCACAGCACAATGCCACAGATGTCGCAAGTTTTGAGGGAGTGTGCAATTGGCATGCTGACTGCAGGAATGTCCACCAGAGCTGTTGAATTGAATTGAATGTTAATTTCTCTACCATAAGCCAAAGGCGTTTCAGAGAATTTGGCAGTACATCCAACCGGCCTCACAACCGCAGACCACATGTAAACACACCAGCCCAGGACCTCCACATCCAGCAACTTCACCTCCAAGATCTTCTGAAACCAGCCACCTGGACAGCTGCTGCAACAATCGGTTTGCATAACCAAAGGATTTCTGCACAAACAGTCAGAAACCGTCTCAGGGAAGCTCATCTGCATGTTCGTCCACCTCATCGGGGTCTTGACCTGACTGCAGTTCGTCATTGTAACCGACTCCAGTGGGCAAATGCTCACCTTTGATGGTGTCTTACACTTTGGAGAGGTGTTCTCTTCACGGATGAATCCAGGTTTTCGCTGTACAGGGCAGATGGCAGACAGAGGTCTGCCATCTGCAGAGGTGCAGAGGTGCATTTTATTGATGGCATTTTGAATGCACAGAGATGCTGTGACGAGATCCTGAGGCCCATTTTTGTGCCATTCATCCATGACCATCACCTCATGTTGCAGCATGATAATGCACAGCCCCATGTTGCAAGGATCTGTGCACAATTCCTAGAAGCTGAAAACATCCCAGTTCTTGCTTGGCCAGCATACTCACCGGACATGTCACCCATTGAGCATGTTTGGGATGCTCTGGATCGGCGTATACGACAGTGTGTTCCAGGTCCTGCCAATATCCAGCAACTTCACAAAGCCATTGAAGAGGAGTGGACCAACATTCCACAAGCCACAATCAACAACCTGATCAACTCTATGCAAAGGAGATGTGTTGCACTGCGTGAGGCAAATGGTGGTCATACCAGATATTGACTGGTTTTCCGACCCCCCCGGAACCCCCGCCCCCCCCCCCCCGAACCCCCCCGGACCCCCCCAATACAGTGAAAGCCTAAGGCACGCCTGTGCAATAATCATGCTGTCTAATCAGCATCTTGATATGCCACACCTGTGAGGTGGATGGATTATCTCGGCAAAGGAGAAGTGCTCACTAACACAGATTTGTGAACAACAATTGAGAGAAATAGTTATTTTGTGTACATACAGAAAGTCTTAGATCTTTGAGTTCAGCTCATGATAAATGAGGGCATAAAAGTGTTGTGTTTATAATTGTGTTCAGTGTATTTGCGTTGGGAGAGGACATCAACAATTTTGACACCACACATGATATCTGAATACCATACTGCTGACATAGGTAAACAGAACAGTGGTGAAATGTCCCTGTAACTCATATATCTGGGGGAAGAAGTTCTAATTAGGGGGCGCTGAAGATGCCTGAGCGGGGAGTGAAGAGTGTGGGCTATTGAACAGATATCGAACGGACAGATTACATGTGTCATGTGTGTGTCACTGCTGGGGGATGATCCACGCACATCGATTGCGGACGAAAGCTAGAAATCTGGCTACACGATTCTCTTATCTTTTCACTTGACGAAAAAGTCCTCGACACCTATATTGATGGATATTGTATCAATGTCATTCACAAATGGCTAATTAGCTGTTAAAATGGCCAGAGGCAAAAGAGGATTTTTTTCAGGATAGACTAAAACTTTGCTGGCTACAACCTTCAGTAGCTACGTCATAGGAAGCCTAAAATTAAACAGTTTACTGTTATATTATGACTATTTCTAGTGGATTTTCGAATTATGTCTTAGGATTTGTTCAGGATAGACAAAAACTTTCCTGACTACACGGTTCTCTCGTCTTTTTACTTGACCAAAAAATCTGTTATCGTCACCTATATTAATACAGTAGTTATTGTATCAATGTCATTCACGAATGGTTAAAAAGCTGTTAAAACGGCAAGTGGCATACAGTTCATATATGCTATTTGTAGTGGAGGTAAACTTAATAAGAAACGTTACTAAGTTTAACGCAATGCTTAATGGTGTCTAATGAAATATAATCAAACTTGGCGTGATGTTAATGCGTGACAGAATTCTATGTCAAGAGGCTATACCAACACCCAGCAAATGTATAGCTCTGTGGCATAGTGGAAGACACAGACTTTCACGTGGGCGACCTGGGTTCGAATCTCAGGAGCGCAACAACTATCAACACTTTTTATTGCGGGCTGGCTGAACTAGGCTTGCCTGGTTTCTTGTTAAGCTATATATACAGTATGTGTATATATCCCATATGGAAATGTAATACATGGCAACATATGTATGTAACTTACATGTCTTATACAGTGGGGCAAAAAAGTATTTAGTCAGCCACCAATTGTGCAAGTTCTCCCACTTAAAAAGATAAAAGAGGCCTGTAATTCTCATCATAGGTACACTTCACCTATGAGAGACAAAATGAGAAAAAAATAATCCAGAAAATCACATTGTTGGATTTTTAATGAATTAATTGGTAAATTCCTCTGTAAAATAAGTATTTGGTCACCTACAAACAAACAAGATTTCTGGCTCTCACAGACCTGTAACTTCTTCTTTAAGAGGCTCCTCTGTCCTCCACTCGTTACCTGTATTAATGGCACCTGTTTGAACTTGTTATCAGTATAAAAGACACCTGTCCACAACCTCAAACAGTCACACTCCAAACTCCACTATGGCCAAGACCAAAGGACACCAGAAACTAAATTGTAGACCTGCACCAGACTGGGAAGACTGAATCTGCAATAGGTAAGCAGCTTGGTGTGAAGAAATCAACTGTGGGAGCAATTATAATAAAATGGAAGACAAACAAGACCACTGATAATCTCCCTCGATCCGGGGCTCCACGCAAGATCTCACCCCGTCGGGTCAAAATTATCACAAGAATGGTGAGCAAAAATCCCAGAACCACACTGGACCACCTAGTGAATGACCTGCAGAGAGCTGGGACCAAAGTAACAAAGGCTAACATCAGTAACACACTACGCCGCCAGGGACTCAAATCCTGCAGTGCCAGACGTGTCCGACTGCTTAAGCCAGTCCAGGCCCGTCTGAGGTTTGCTAGAGAGCATTTGGATGGTCCAGAAGAGGATTGGGAGAATGTCATATGGTCAGATGAAACCAAAATATAACTTTTTCGTAAAAACTCAACTTTTCGTGTTTGGAGGAGAGAGAATGCTGAGTTGCATCCAAAGAACACCATACCTACTGTGAAGCATGGGGGTGGAAACATCATGCTTTGGGGCTGTTTTTCTGCAAAGGGACCAGGACGACTGATCCGTGTAAAGGAAAGAATGAATGGGGCCATGTATCGTGAGATTTTGAGCGAAAACCTCCTTCCATCAGCAAGGGCATAGAAGATGAAACATGGCTGTGTCTTTCAGCATGACAATGATCCCAAACACACCGCCCGGGCAATGAAGGAGTGGCTTCGTAAGAAGCATTTCAAGGTCCTGGAGTGGCCTAGCCTGTCACCAGATCTCAACCCCATAGAAAATATTTGGAGGGAGTTGAAAGTCTGTGTTGCCCAGCGACAGCCCCAAAACATTACTGCTCTAGAGGAGATGCGCATGGAGGAATGGGCCAAAATACCAGCAACAGTGTGTGAGAACCTTGTGAAGACTTACAGAAAATGTTTAACCTCTGTCATTGCCAACAAAGGGTATATAACAAAGTATTGAGATTAACTTTTGTTATTGACCAAACACTTATTTTCAACCATAATTTACCAATAAATTCATAAAAAATCCTACAATGTGATTTTCTGGATTTCTTTTTCTCATTTTGTCTCTCATAGTTGAAGTGTACCTATGATGAAAATTACAGGCCTCTCTCATCTTTTTAAGTGGGAGAACTTGCACAATTGGTGGCTGACTAAATACTTTTATGCCCCACTGTATGAGCATATGTTTTAAACATATATTTGGTTTGATTGACACATATGTACATTTACATATATGTCAAAATATACAAGAATTGGCTGTTTTTATATATGTCAGATTGAAATATGTAATTAACATATATGATCATATAAGAGCTTTCAGGCAAATTCCTGTGTGATAAAATAGCACAAAAAGGGTAAAGTTTGCATGATAGTACAGGCCTAAGGGCCACAACTTCTGATGCAATTCTGTACAAATCTGCCTCATTGTGGCACTGCAACAACTGTCCAAAATAGCCAACTTTCCAAGCTCACCACACCAGCCCCATTTGACCAAGTCTTGATATTTGGTGCATATTGGATTTTTGTCCATTATGGATTTTGTGAACTTCTACAGTACCATAGCACCAATCTTACCGTAACTTGGTATTTGGCATCTATGGACAAAGGTCCTTAAACATCATATAAACCCAGGTAGTATGTCTAAAAACATGGCCGCTCTTTACAAATGAACATGTTCAAGGGTGTGGCTTTAATCAGATCAGGTACGTATTTAATCAGATACTGTTAACTGTATTACAATACAACTTGGTATACATGTTCGGAAACATGCCACATGGGGCACTTTTCAACAGGCCAAATATGTAATCTCATGTTGTTTATCCCATTTGACCTTAAGCCTTAAACAAAGGTTCATAGGTCCATGTCCTCACAGGGGACATATCTGCCATGTTAACCAATTAACTCCACCATAATATTTTGAATTAATGAAAAACATTCGACAACAAATAATAATAAGACATGGCTATTATTGACCAATAAACATCCATGTTGGTGTTCTCTGGCATATAAACACATAAAAATCAGACAGCAATAACAGTATCATAATATCAATTGCATTTTCAAAACACCATTAAGATTCAAAATGTGAAAGTACATTCAGTTTGGCCACATGGTGGCGCCATAAAAGCTACACGATAATATCTCATGATCTGTGTCACCCATTGTTACTACATTTGGCACATAAGATCAGGGTTTTTAACCTGGCTATTATATGAATTAGGGTTCAATTTGGCCATATGGGGGCACCATTGAACATAAAAAATGTATTTGGTTCATCTGTTGGCATATGGTGCACATAGGTTTCTAAGCATAAAAGTGGTGCATTAAGGCCAATGGTAGCTGAAAACTGAAACCCACTCAATACTGCTTGGAGCTTTATTATTATTTATATTATGAATTAATACAATTTGTAATATACGTTTATTCACTTTGAGCTTATTTTGTAAATTGAAGAGCTTGACAAACTATTATTAGCACAGTTATAATAGTATAATTACAGGAATGCTTGTAGATGTGAAGTGCAATGCCTTAATCATTCAGAATAAATTACATCTGTAGAAATCACACTGTCCGGCAACTTTATTAGCTACACCTGCTTGTTGACACAAATAGCCAAACAGTGAATATAGTCGCTGCCACTGAATAAATATATGTTCAAGCAAACAATAGATTGGTGAATATGTGTGACTGTTGTTGGTGCAAGACAAACATAAGGCCAGATGTTCCTATAATACCTGTGGAATGTTTTTGGGTGTGGGATGGGATGAGAACGTACCCACTTCTCAGCGTGTGATCCGGACCAGAACCTGACCATCTCCTAATCAACCAAAGAGGTCTCAATCCCTGTCCTGCCTCAAGACCATGTGAACATATACTCTACTGCACATAATTGTATGCGTTTTAAAAGGTTTTAAAAAGGAGACCAACGCTTCTCATGCGTTGGTGCATAATGGCCATTGTTGCACGCTTTTTCAGGTCTATTCGGAATTCAGGATAAATCGTTTCACGTAATAGATTAAGTTCATGATGCATGTTTCCAATACATTTACATAATGTTTTCATTTCAGATTAAACTTTACGCGCAGCAAAGGAAAAGCAACATTACATCAATTCACCAATGCGCCTTCTTTCAATGTTCAGGACAGTTACCAATTTTCCCAACATAGGTTGGTTAAAGTTTAGAAAAATATTGGGTCAAAATAACAAGTGACATAAATCCCTATTTATTGATAATTTTCACCGGAAATATAAACGGGCTGTTACATTTTTACATTCTAGTATTTTACAGACACACTCCAACCCAGAGGTATAGATTTACAGTAGTGGGAGAATTCACTTTCATAATTTTTTTCTTATTACCTCGGTGGTCGCAGTGCTTCTGCCCTTGTGGACCAGGCTCTTCTGACTGAAGGTGGGAAAGCTCTTGAC
This sequence comes from Esox lucius, assembly GCF_011004845.1. Taxonomy (NCBI): domain Eukaryota; kingdom Metazoa; phylum Chordata; class Actinopteri; order Esociformes; family Esocidae; genus Esox; species Esox lucius. The sequence continues at coordinate 18,894,856 of NC_047583.1, forward strand.
TGACACCAGGTTCATTGTCAAGACCAGTACCCACAGCAGCTGAACGTTACTGCGCATCATCTGCATGTCTTTTCCAGGTTGGGACAACTGCTGTTGTATACTCGGTGTTTGCTGGTGTTGAGATACTATGGTTAGTGTGAAAAACAACGGGGTTGTTCCCCTTAGATATTTCGAAACCCCTCGGCGTCCTGGATAGGTTTTCACAACAATCACGTTTGGACTGGAGCCAAAATATAATCAATATCAATAACAATTAAAATATGCAACAGTTTCAGTTAATCCAATGATGTCGGAAACTCCGCTTTCAGATCTAGTGCTAAATGTTAAAACAATTTGATGTCTCTTTGCAATTTGCTCTCCAAAAGGCACATTTACATTGTCCCAAGACCCTTCGTGTCTTTCTTTGCGCCTTCCTCCGTGCACACTTCTTCCCTGTTGTGCGGTTGCACCGTTATGATAGCCTACACTTTAGAGATACCTACGTAGAGTGTAGTTATCCTGAACTGTAAGTAACAGGTAGCCTAACTGACTACAATTGCTGCAAATCACACGCCGCACATATGTCCCATGCTCTCTGCTGTTCTGAAGAGCCTCGTCTCTCTAACTACATGAAAACAAACCGTTTGTCAACTAAAGTCTACTGGTTTAGACACGTTGCTTTTCTCTCTGTCACCACCATCTGTCCAGTCCCAGTCATCTTTGCGGAGTCCACTCGTAGTAGTGGCATCATTGGCTGAGGTCTCGAGCCGCATCTTTCCCAGCCTGAGTGACGTTATGGGGGAGGGTCTTACAGAGAACGCACAATAAAAGATCAAATTAGAGACACAAAAAAAAAAACTAATGTGAAAGGGAGGTTCGAATATGAGCAAAATGAAATGAAAACCAATAAAAGCGAGAAGGTTATAGGATAGAGCGAGTAAACAGAAAGAGCACTTTAGGAATTTGTAGGCCTACGACTGAAGTTAGGGCGTGTGGATTCCTTTCAGCGTGGCTCACGGCAACCTATACGTTGGAAAGGCTTAATAATGCAAATTAATATGATGAGTGATTTATTTCATTGTGGAAGAACTTAAATTACTTTTCCCATAGAGTTCAGATTTATCTTGCTATCAACGGAATTCTACGTTTTGATTGTTTTCCTTGGACTCCAAAGGTTGTAGAAGCATGAGACTGGAGTGTTGGCTTTTCTCACAGACTGAAAATAGATGTGAGGTGAAGCCTGATGAGGAGTTTGACCTTGTAAACTCCAGAGCGAGAAATTATAAACTTAAGAAAGAACCTTATATCTGGCATGGTTCCACATCACGAGACACAAGTGCACTCATGTTGTGATTGACAGCGACCCATAAGTTTTCTCTGTGATAAGCATATAAGGAATACCACTCATCTCTTAACCCCAGGGCGAACTCTATTTGATATCAGATAAACCAGCTCTGATTTATGACACAAGAAAGTTAAAACTATTTGCACATCTCCCACAAGTCACCAGGATTATGGGAGTGTACTTGTGTGACAAAGATGTGTTGTCTCGAACTTTCGTCGGACCCGGTCTTGCTTGAAAGCGCTGCATGTTTGGACAGCAGGTGATGAAGGATCGGTTGTTCAGCTCGTGTTTGATAATTTGATAATGTGTTGGAAGCTTAGTTTTAACTTGAGCCTGTAAATGCACGTTAAGTTCTTTCGGGTGTGATCTCATGTTGTGCACCCATCCCACACCCATGTTTTAATTACATTGCAAATACAGTAGGCATTTCAAAACGAAATGGAAAGCGTGTAGCAATTAGTCGCATTGCCAGGGGCGCCGCCAGGGATTTTAAGCCTCATGAAAATATATCACGAGGCCCCACCCAGGGGCGCCAGGGGGGATTGGCGCAATGCATGCAGTGGAATTCACAATTTGACGCAAGACGGTACCCTCTGTAAGAATACATTTATCTTTTAGTATGAATGTAAAGGAATAAATCTTGATTTATCTTGAATAAATCAATGAATTACTATATATAATTTATTTAATTGAAGAGGTTAATATATAGTATCATTGTCATCTACACTCACCTAAAGGATTATTAGGAACACCTGTTCAATTTCTCATTAATGCAATTATCCAATCAACCAATCACATGGCAGTTGCTTCAATGCATTTAGGGGTGTGGTCCTGGTCAAGACAATCTCCTGAACTCCAAACTGAATGTCAGAATGGGAAAGGTGATTTAAGCAATTTTGAGCGTGGCATGGTTGTTGGTGCCAGACGGGCCGGTCTGAGTATTTCACAATCTGCTCAGTTACTGGGATTTTCACCCACTACCATTTCTAGGGTTTACAAAGAATGTTATGAAAAGGGAAAAACATCCAGTATGCGGCAGTCCTGTGGGCGAAAATGCCTTGTTGATGCTAGAAGTCAGAGGAGAATGGGATTGATTCAAGCTGATAGAAGAGCAACTTTGACTGAAATAACCACTCGTTACAACCGAGGTATGCAGCAAAGCATTTGTGAAGCCACAACACGCACAACCTTGAGGCGGATGGGCTACAACAGCAGAAGACCCCACCGGGTACCACTCATCTCCACTACAAATAGGAAAAAGAGGCTACAATTTGCACAAGCTCACCAAAATTGGACAGTTGAAGACTGGAAGAATGTTGCCTGGTCTGATGAGTCTCGATTTCTGTTGAGACATTCAGACGGTAGAGTCAGAATTTGGCGTAAACAGAATGAGAACATGGATCCATCATGCCTTGTTACCACTTTGCAGGCTGGTGGTGGTGGTGTAATGGTGTGGGGGATGTTTTCTTGGCACACTTTAGGCCCCTTAGTGCCAATTGGGCATCGTTTAAATGCCACGGCCTACCTGATAATTGTTTCTGACCATGTCCATCCCTTTATGACCACCATGTACCCATCCTCTGATGGCTACTTCCAGCAGGATAATGCACCATGTCACAAAGCTCGAATCATTTCAAATTGGTTTCTTGAACATGACAATGAGTTCACTGTACTGAAATGGCCCACACAGTCACCAGATCTCAACCCAATAGAGCATCTTTGGGATGTGGTGGAATGGGAGCTTCGTGCCCTGGATGTGCATCCCACAAATCTCCATCAACTGCAAGATGCTATCCTATCAATATGGGTCAACATTTCTAAAGAATGCTTTCAGCACCTTGTTGAATCAATGCCACGTAGAATTAAGGCAGTTCTGAAGGCGAAAGGGGGTTAAACACAGTATTAGTATGGTGTTCCTAATAATCCTTTAGGTGAGTGTATAGAATTATATAACAAACAAAATCATCAGCAGATTTTTGCACTTACATACCAACTAGAAAATAAGCAGCTGTAAAAATGTATATGTAAAATGTTAAACAAAATGGATGTGGAAATAAAAAGGTGGCTCTTGCTCAGCCTTATCTGGAGCCCAGCGCAAGCCTCATCATTGCTCTCTCATCACCAGCAACAGTCACGGGCAGTGTGTAAAATATACATAAAGATATTATTTTAACATTGGCTGTCACTTATACAGGCTGTCAGCCAATGCCTCAAACTGTCCAGCATCCAATACAGACTATAAGCTTTTTTTGTTTCATTTAATCATCATTATGTGGAGAAATAATTAGTGCTCAAATTTTTATAATTAAAAAGGATTTAATATTTATTTTCATAACAGAAAAATTCCCACAGATCCCCTGCAATTATGCCAACTGACATGACATTCAACACAATGCTGCTCACCTCCTTCTATTGGGGTATGGGGACAGCCAGACAGGGAGTAGGGCTGGTTCAGGGGTATGAGCAGACAGGGCTGCTGAGCCTGAAGCTGCAACTCTTAGGCCTGGCACCAGATATAGAATCAATAGCAAGCTAAAATTTTGCCTGCATTGATTAAATGTCGACTAAAAGAGGAACAAAATGTAAACCCTCAGAATTTTCTGTTAAGATATTAACTAATATTAGGGGAGCAAAAGTAGCCTATATCACAGTGGACTAAACTAACAGGTTCATTTCTACCAATCACAAACTACACTCACCTTCCTTCCTACGGTCGCCCTTTTATCTCTCCTGAAAAAACAGATCTTAAGCTGTAGTAAGCTGAGACATTGACGTAGCTGAGACATAGCTGTAGTAAGCTGAGACATTCACTCGCAATCCAAACTGAGCCTCATACTCAAAGCTCCACATAAGCGTGGATCTACCAGTTCATTAGAAAGGGGAAGTTGCCTGTGATGCTTTCTACATGACTTGCTGTGTATGGGGTAAATAACATTTTGTTTGTAAATAAAACACAACACTTCTTTACATTATTTTAATGACATTTGATGTCCGTAACATGAGTGAAAGTTACAAATAAGTGATTCACTGATATGCAGCCAACACAAAATTACATTTTTCTTTGACCCCAAAAAGTGGACAGCTAATTATGTTTTATCCATAACACATCCAAGTTGTTAGAACACAAAAATACATGTATTTTTAATTTGGTTGAATGGCCAAACACGTTTTCTCACACAAGAGACGTGTCATCCACACATGAGGTATACGGACAGTGTTTATATCTTAAGACGTTAGACATTAAGAGTATTTGAAACCTCATCAGCATCATATTCGTTTTCTCTGTGTGCAAACAAGAAAATAGAAAGACACAAATAAGAAATGCTCTCATAAATCCAGTGCAGGTATAGCCTACCTCTAACGGTTTGCCTTTGAGGGAAAACATAGCTAGTTGACTGAGTTGAATCATCAACAATTTGAACAATAGGAAAACTAAAACGCCTTTCTAAAATCTCTATATTCATTATTTAAAGTATATTATGGTCTTCCCTCCAAGCTCTTCACATGTCACTTTTTTTTAATAATCTCTCAAAGTAATAAAACTGAATGAAAAACAAATTTACACAGAAAATGTCCATGTCTTCAAATAGATGTAACATTCATTCATTGAATCACAAATTTTGGAATGAGTTCCGTTTTTTGTTTTTTAAGGAAAAACCACATAAGCCACAGAAAGGAGTGTAGCGTGTAGATGTGTTCATTTGAGCACCTTGTTTTGTGGTGTACTGGCAGCGTCAGGGACTACAGCAGACTGTACATGCTTCGATAGTGCGAAACAAACGAAATACAAATACTCATCAGTAGTGGTTGAACTGGGGGCATGCAGTCCGTCACAGAGACGTAAACGTACTGTGCATGCAGGACATGGTTTCAGAGCTGCCACTGATATGAAGTTCGATGTTTTTCCTCCTAACTGAGAAATACATGAAAACAATAAATAAAAACTGTCTCTCACACGCACACGCTAGCACACATTTGGTTGTGAAGTCCTGACGTTTGATACAGTCAATGCACATTCCACAGTAAGCTAAACTCGTTGGTTAAGAAAAGGCAGTGTTGTAATAAGACAACTAGGGCCTTCTAGAAAGAAGAGCAAGCTTATGAGATGAATCAATTAGATTGCACTGGGATCTATCATTCCCAAATAAACAAAAAATAATAAATGTGTCAAGATTATATAAATCTGCCATTCAATGGCCCACAGCTAGATCATTTTTGACAGCTCTTTGTGAAATCATAATGATAGACTGAAAGCTGATAGATACCCTTACCTGAATATCTGTGGGCACAGAGGTTGAGTTTAACCAATGATTATGTTCATCCCCCTAATGATAATGTTAAGACAGAGGGTTGTAGTTACAAGCCACAGCTGAAAGAACCTAGTGAATACAAGAAAGGAGTGATGTGTAAGCACAATCTCCCTGTAAAGACCTTGGTTACAGCCATAGACGACACAATATAAAACATTCCAGCATGAACATCGCCACGGGAAGGCATCAGCTATTTAAATGTAGTCAAGTGGGTGGGATTTACAACATTATTGGTTTGTTCCTGCCGATGACCCAGTTGATCATATGACCACAATCCAACTGAGTCATAGGCAGAGATCAGCCAATTCAATATTCATTAACCACGTCAATATTCATTAACAAAGATGTCCTCAATGGCTCCACCCACGCTGGATGAGACATTATAATGGCACAGATGACACTGCTTTCCATCTTAATGGCACATATATACAACCAAGACCTCTTTCCATCTCTATGGTTACAACGTGACTCGCTCAGTTGCTTTATACAGTATGGTATACACCACTGCAAAAGAAATAATTACTTTGGTAAAGCAAGAGAAACAGAGATTCAAGTAGGACACTTTCTGCAAGCAGGTTAGAAAGGCTGAGAGGAGACTAGGACAGGGGAATGAAGGAATGCAGTAGCAGCAACAGCAAAAACAATTTGACTCAGGGTAAGAACATCTGCTAAATGACTAACATCTAAATGTAAACATTAACAACAACAACCAACAAAAACATTATGCTTTCTAAAGCCTGGCTTTGCAAAAGAGGTCATACAGCAAGTTCCTGGTAGAAGTTGCCCATAGGTACAGATGATTAGCTTCAAATCCACTAATAAGTGTTAACAGTAAAAGCAAAGCACACAACAGAGATTTGACCAGTGTTTCCAGGCAAATACATTGGATTCCACTAGATTCCAGAGCCACAAGGTTTGATCTCACAGCCACAAATTCAAAATCAGCATAAGTGCAGCACACAAATTTGTGAAAATAATATACTACTGTTCAAAAGTTTGGGGTCACTCAGAAATGTCCTTGTTTTTGAAAGAAAAGAAAACTGTAACTTAAAATAACATCAAATTAATCAGAAATACATTTTAGACATTTTTAATGTTGCAAATGACTATTGTAGCTGGAAACTGGTGATTTTCAATGGAATTTCTACAAAGGTGTTCAAAGGCCCATTATCAGCAACCACCACTCCTGTGTTCCAATGTGTTTGCTAATCCAAGCTTACAATTTTAAAATGCTAATTGAACATTAGAAAACCCTTTTACGATCATGTTAGAACCACTGACATAATTGTTGTGCTGATTAAAGAAACAATTGAAATGTCCTTCTTTAGACTAGTTCAGTATCTTCAGCATCAGCAATTGTGGGTTGGATTACAGGCTCAAGAGGGCCAGAAATAAAGAACTTTCTTCTGAAAGTTGTCAGTCTATTTTTGTTCTGAGAAATGAAGGCTATTCCATGCGAGAAATTGCCAAGATACTGAAGGTCTCGTACAATGATGTGTAGTACTCCCTTCATAGAGGAGCGCATATCAGAATAGAAGTAGTATAACACCCCAGTGCACAACTGAGCAAGACGACAAATACATTAGAGTTTCTAGTTTGAGAAACAGACACCTCACAGGTCTTCAGCTGCCACTTCATTAAATAGTAACCGCAGAACACCAGTCTTAGTGTCAACCGCGAAGAGGCGACTCCGGGATGTTGGCCTTCTAGACAGAGTTGCAAAGACAAAGCCATACCTCAGACTGGACAATAATAAAAAAAAAGAATAGATTAAGATGGGCAACATTTCACAGACACTGGACAGAGGAAGAACTCTGCCCAGGGGGCCAGCATCCCAGAGCTGCCTCTTCACTGCTGACACTGAGACCAGTGTTGAAGCTGCCAGTTGAAGACCTGTGAGGTCTGCTTCTCAAACTAGACACTAATGTATTTGTCCTCAGTTGTGCACCAGGGCCTCCCACTCCTCTTTCTATTTTGGTTAGAGACAGTTTGAGTTGTTCTGTGAAGGGGTAGTACACATCATTATACAAAATCTTCAGTATCTTGGCAATAGCCTTCATTTCTCAGAACAAGAATGCACTGATGCGTTTCAGAAGAAAGTGCTTTGTTTCTGGTCATTTTGAGCCTGTAATCGAACCCAAAATTGCTGATGAAACAGAACTAGTCTAAAAAAGGACATTTCAATAGTTTCTTTAATGAGCACAGCATTTGTCTGCAGTGCAAAATTAATTCCAAAAGGGTTTTCTAATGATCAATGATCATTTTAAAATAAAAAAAACTTGGCAAACAACACGTCATTCTGTATGCCTAAAAAGACACTCCATTGAAAATCAGCTGATTCCAGCTACAATAGTCAATTGCAGCATTAACAATGTCTACACTGTATTTCTGATCAATTTGATGTTATTTTAATGGACAAAACATTTGCTTTTCATTAAAAAAAACAAGGACATTTCTATGTGACACCAAACCTTTGAACAGCAGTGAATTTTTTTGATTAGTTTTACACTTATTGGTCTTTAAGATGAAGAATAAGCTTAGTTAGGGGTAAAGGATGAAGTTAGATTTAGAGTAGACATAAAACGTTGTGGCAATGAAACCTAGTGAAGGCCAAAATTATTCCACTCTACTCGACAACAGTTATCAAGATACATGGAATCGAACATCCAAAGTAAAATGGGGAGTTTAGCTAAATATTTCGTAGCTACTTACTACCAAGACGGAGTGAGGACCACTTGTGTGTGCTTATTACATTTGCCGTATGTCATGCTATGTCCTCACACCGACTTGGTAGTAAGTAGCTACGACACATTTGGCTAAACTCCCCATTAGCCTACGTATGTTTTACTATGGAAGCCCCAACCAATCAGGGAACAGACCCAACATTTCCATAATGAAGACAAAATATAGGAATGAAATTGTGTTGTGTGTTTAAAAAAAAAAAGATCTGCCATGACGCAGTGCGTTTCCAGGTAAAATAAGGCTTGTGAAGGTAACAACATTGTGTTAGGAGAATCAAGTGGGTCAGTGTCGTCAAAGGCCGGATAAGGGCTGTGCACATTTGGTTCTGGAAGTGTGCCAGGCCAAGTGGGGTCCGAGATCCAGTTTGGTCCGGTCTGGCCCAGGAGGGTTGATTTCAGTCTTGGATCTCATCGTAAATGCTGTGGTCGAAGGCTCGGTCCAGAGAGGGCAATCTCCTGTGCCTTGAGTACTTGACCTGCAGAAGGTCTCCCACTTCACTGATTACACACAGTGCCTACCATAGACATGGACACACACACACACACACACACGTTAAATGTATCAGACATCTGAGGACCCACATACTGCTTTCAGTAACTATTGAAACATAGCACAGTTTCTCAACAAACTCTTAGCGACATCACAACCACAAGTCTTTTCACATACAACATAATGCAATAATCATAAAGAGAAGTATGACTAGGTATGTATAGTACTGTACAATGAAACTGATTCCAGTTATGTACTCTATCGGAAAAGCCGTTAAACATGTAATGTCACAGAGGGAGGTTCATTATAAGAATAATATGATTACGCCTCAGAGTGCTGAGAAGCCAGACACAGGATGTTTTTTTTGGCCCTTATTGTGCTAAAGACAGTACACTAATGACATGTGAATGAAGTAACTTTTCTAAAAGCTGTGGTCACAGTTCAGGGTCCTAGGATAATGGTATCCCCTGGGATGATTGTTATAATTAGGGATGCGCCCATTCCGATAAAAGACAAAAATATGGAATTGGATATCAGTGACCCAGAGTCTATATAACGAGCCAACGCCACGTAACAGAATGCCCTAACAATTTGTGGTAAACACAGGTTAATTGAGAATACATTGCTGTTGTGCAATTTCTACCTTGAAATCTATTCAGATTTATAGCTTAACCTAAAGGAAATCTTGGGCCACTTCGATTAAGTTGTGATTGGACAAGCTAAACATGCCAATTCTAATGATCTAAACCAATTAACAATCAGAAAATTCCTGTGTATATACTTTAAGGAAAATTGTCAGCTTGTTACATGCCAGGTTTTAACTGCAGTGACCTGTTTGTCCAATACATATCCTCATTCCCATTCTACATGGCTATAGAATATTGACAAATCTGTAAAATGGTGTAAGTTCCACAATTTTAAATATTGAGAAAGTTGTAAATAAAATGTATGACATTCAATTAAATCATGTAAAAAACAAATATGGCAATCATAGCACAAATCAACCAAATAAAAGTAGCAGTATCAGATTGGTGCCGCGATTGGTGGTCGGAGTTTATTACTCGGGAGTGACAAAGGAAACTTGGCATTGGTGCATCCCTAGTTATAATAAACGATGCTTAAACTTTGATTTGAACAGACTTCACATGCATTTTTAACCACAAAATTGTTGAATCTAACACTACTTATACATCAGTGATCTCACACACACAGACACCCACGCACGGCTAGACAAAACGCACCCACCCGCTTTACTTGTACCAGCAGGAGACAAAGTAATGGCAGACGCTCACATGACTAGTCTATTAAGCACAGGCTGACTAAAGCAATTTGAAGCCACCATTAAAATGAGTCAGTTGAGAGCGACGCGAGCCCTCCAGGACAGTTACACATGGAACGGCAGAGTCCACGGTGCAGGGGAAAGACTTGGTGTTTCGCGGGTAAACCGCAGCTAGCGGGGGGGGGGGGGTATCTCTCTCAAGTTGGTGATCTACAGCATAACAACCACTTCAAGAAACATAACAGCAGAATCTTACCAGCAGCCAGGCAGAAGAGGGAGGAGAGGAGGGGAGAGAGTTGACACAAATCAATTTGACGGATAAAAGACAGGACTTAGATATATGAATGCGTGAAAGGACACTGCCATTTAAGAAAAGAGAAAACAAACGGTAATGACAATATTTCTAGGAGTGAAGGAGTGAGTTAGAGACAAGGAAAAAAAGCACAAATAAATAGAGACTGGGCGACTGGGGTAGGCATCATAACACAAGAGGAACATGACAGACAGCATGTCAGTTAAATACAAGGCCCAGCTGAAACTAAACTTCTGCTTTCAACCTAACCTCTTTAAATGCAGAAGCCCAGGAGGCTGTCATACAACCAGCTAGTGCACGCCCAATAACACGGTCACTCCCACCACCTGAGTCAGGGGCAACTTACTCTATACAGGAGGCAGACAGACTGTACTGAAGAACTCATTTTGTGAAGGATTTGGTGTTTATAGAGATGCGACTAAGAAAAAGTCAGGAAAATCCTACTAGAACAGCTGAACTTCATTTGTGATTAATCAGTCACTTTAAATGATGGCAGGTGTGTAATGACTTCTATTTAACATGAGTTAGAATGTGATTGGTTTATTCTGCACTTTTGCAACCAGGTTATTGTAAGGTTCACATTTTTCCCCCTTGAAGATTTCAGGTTTGTTTTTCAAAAGAGTTCTGACATGATATATCTTTGTCTCATTCTTTTACATCACAAAAACCTGGCATTTTAACAGGGGTGTGTAGACTTTTTATATCCAATGTAATAAGTACTGTAGACCTTATTTCTTGAACAATATAATTATTTAGATGGCTTAGACATGGCATTGTGTTCTCGTGTAGTCTAAATTATATAAGCTTATGGTATGGGAAAAAATTATAGTGGCTTTTAATAGAAGTCTTCTGAATTAGTGTGTTAATTCATATGGAAAGTATTGGTGACATCAGTTTCCCCTATAGGCTACTTTCCAACCGTGTCAGTCACTGGCATTATTTTTGATTCCCGCTAAATTATAAACAAGAGAGAAAAAATACAATATTCGACTTGGTGGGCAGGAAAAACCCTTCCTCACCTGTGTGGCAATATTTCAGGTTTAGAAAAAATGATAAAGGTGAGCCAAAAAAGTGTTATTTTTTGTTATTTCGATAGGCACAATTTTTTTTTATTTAGGCTATGTTGTCTTTATAGGCTACCGTTATAAAGAATGCATGAATAACCCATTAATTTGAATCATATGATATGTTTATGAATATTATTTTTATTAATCCTTTTTACGAACTCAAGTTGTTTGTGAAACAACCCAAAACATCTCGCAGATGTAGCAGGCGAGACTGTGCGCAGGTAGCGCAGTTCTCTCATCTTCATCCGCTTATCCGGTATTGGGTCGCGGGGGCAGCAGCTCCAGCAGGGGACCCCAAACTTCCCTTTCCCGAGCCACATTTGCCAGCTCTGACTGGGGGATCCCGAGGCATTCCCAGGCCAGTGTCGAAATATAATCTCTCCACCTAGTCCTGGGCCTACCCCGAGGTCTCCTCCCAGCAGGACGTGCCTGGAACACCTCCCTAGGGAGACGTCCTGGGGGCATCCTTACCAGATGCCCGAACCACCTCAACTGGCTCCTTTCGACGCAGTTCATGGACATTAATAACCCTAAAGATGTTTATTTTTACTTGACAAATCAAGCTGAAATCTCCCTTCATCTTTCGCTAGGTATATTCATCTGCGATTGGATGATCTCTAACCAATCACAAGTCTCTGAGCCAATTACGCATTTTTATAAATGTCATTTATGCAACATGTTCTGGTTTTGGTGCTGGACAACTGCATGGCCCTCCGCGGGAGGGTCAGGATTCGAACCTTGGGTCTCAGCAGGAGTTGAATCCTGGTCTCGCAATGATGCCAACGTAGGCAAGTTCACCTGGAATCTCAACCAAAACCCCTGACTGAGCATTCCTTAAGGACCAATCTTTTACCAACTATGATGAATCACAGACCGTGTTGAAGAACATGAGGAAAAATGCATGACGCGATGTGAAAACGGATAATGTCACATCAAAGGGTGATTTGGCTTCTGGGGGAGAAGACGGGACGCAGGCCTTTGTGAAAGAGAAAAGTAGTTGAAAGAAGAAAAAGGACAGGGAAAAAAAGCCGTCTTAAATGGCGAGTCCTTGGGGAGAGAGAGATTAAGAGAGGCTGTTTGATCTGGTGCTGTGGTGGGGAACGCAGCACTTACAGACACCCACCACCAGGGGGATAGGGGCACCAAAATGAAGAAAGAATTTCATAACCCCCTCCAATAAGCATGGGTTCAAGTCTGTTTGAAACATGCGTCTCAGCGTGTAGAGCATGGCACTTGCAATGTCAGGGTCGTGGGTGGCATAGATGAGCGAGCTGAATGACTTGCGTGTAAAAATGTACAGTAACAGACTGTGCACTCTCTTCATGTGTGCAGTGTTACGGCAGCCATTTTGTGCCCGGGGGTGGGGGGTTGACGGGGGGTAGTTACCGTGTCAAGCATGTCTTTGGTGTGAGCCGCAGAGATACAGAATCGTGCTCGGGACTCTATGATGGGTGTTGCCGGAAAGCCCACCACCACTACCCCGATGTTCCTCTTCAGCATCTCCCGACCAAACGCCCTGAGAGAGGGTATTAGGGAAAGAGAGAGGACGTGTGAGGATTCAACTGAACTGAAACTGAACTGAGAGAGCAGTGAACTGTTACAGGGACTTGTGAGCAGGTGAACAATCAAATCCATCTTTACAAGTCTGACTCATCTTCATGGCATTGCTAACAAGGCTGACCTACCCTATCTTGGCGGGCAGGTAGAGCATCATAGGAACTACAGGCGAGTCACTGTTGCCATAAATGATGAAGCCCATCTCTGTCATTTTTCGTCTGAAATAAACTGTGTTCTCTGCCAACCGCTTCACACGCTCACGACCTAGAGACAGACACACACACACAAGGATGATGTTTTCAATTCAGGAAAATTATTCCATTGAATAAGTAAAATAATTGTTTGATTCTGAATCCAGAACCAACTCAATGCAGGTTACGGCTCTTAAGAGACTAAAAGAGTGATGTCATTCGGTGATCTGTCCCCAGACAAATAGCTGACATTTATTCTGTCTGTCACCAGTAAAGGTCCGTCTGTAACCTGTCTGTATGTAAGCTGTATCGGGCTGTTTTAAAAGGACTGAAAACATTACCAGCCAATCGTTACATAACTTTCCTCCTACTATACCTACTAGTATCGAGATCAGCATTTTGAAGGAGGCCAACACACTCAACTAAGAACCTCAGCTCCTCTTCTTGTATTACTGAGAGAGTGGAACGTATTTTTCCGGATGACCTTCGGCGAGGTGGAATTCTGCCGATTCCTTATTGGCTAAGGGGACGGAACTGTTCTGGAGGGCCAGCTTGCATTTCGGCACGCCTCCATTCTCACTTGTCAAACATTCCGCACATGCTAAGGACTCGGGCCCAGGAATTTCCTTTTACCTGACAGTTCCAACCCCCCCCCCCCCCCCCCATACTGCCAAGCACTCGACTGTGAGTCTGGCTCATGCGGGGCGCTGTGCTTTGACAGAACAACCCACTGTGTTAATGAAGGGAACGGGGCGGTGAGTACTGCTGATCCGTCACTGTACAAACTTGCGAACACACTCCCAGGCCCTTTCGGCGGTGGCATATTGTTGCCAGGTCTGCCGGAGCCAACCAAAGCCTAGAACCAACATTCTAATTAAGAACTAGCTATAACACATTAGAGCAACCAAAAGGTTGCTGGATCCAATCCCCGAACCGTCACATGTGGATCTGCCCTAACCGTTCCGGGGTCGCGGTGAACAATGATTTGGCCTTGAACCCACAAGGGAAGTGGGACACTTAGATATGCCTAAAGGATCCTCTGGCGCCCACACACACACACACACGCGGACACAAACACACACAAACAAAAACACACAAATACACACACAAACAAACCTTGTTGACAGAACGCTGCCTGTTCTGTAGAAATGGAAGTAAAAGACTGGAGAGAGTGACGAATGAGAAGAGAGAAATGGAAAGAGGACACAGGGAAGGTGGTGGAGTCTGGCTGGGGTACTTGGTGGGTGCGCCGAGTGACCTATGTGATGAGCGCTAGCTAAAATGTGGACTTGACTGGTCCCGTTTCAGTGGAAGCCCGGTCAGCATGAGCACAAACCCCATAGTGGAACCGTACAAACCGAAGTGGAACCGCAGAAAAACAACACTCTGACATGCAAGTACACAACTTCCCTGGACAGACGGGCTGACTGTTCCTCTCCTTCCCTCACTCCCTCCATCAGCTGCTCTCAAACTGTGGGAAAGTATAGATCAGACAACATATGACGGACTGCACATTTGTGTGCGTTTGTGTGTATGTACACACATTCCACACATGCCAAAAACGACAAGCACACTCGGGGAGAGAGGATCATTAAGACTGCTCTGAATCTAGAACGAGCATGTTGAAAACAAATCGCTGCAAGCTGCTGAGCCCGGATCACTTCACAGTCTTCTTCCTAATGGAGCGGTTTCAACTGACACTGCTCACCATCGCTAACAGAAAGACACAGAGGGAAAGGGGTTAAAGAAAGAGGGAAGAGAAAGTGAGGAAGGTAGGAGGGAAGGATAAAAGGGAGGCAGAGAGAGAGGGAATAGGAGAGAGGGTCGGTAAAGACAGAGAAAAAAGAAAAAGCAAGAGCACAATAAGTCACATTCACCCTCTCACAGACATCCACACACTGCCCTGTTCTCCAACTGTACTTCCTGCTCCTGAGCTGTGATCGGCTGTGTGAACCGTGAGGAGAACAAATGTATTAAGACTGAACCGGGCCCTGAACAGGGCAACCCATCTGAAAGCAATAAGGACTTAAAGCCAAAGAGCCTAGGTGTGTGTGCATGCGTGCCCACCCTGCGGAGCTGCGATGGACTTCAAGCTCTACGCTCCAACTGTTCTCCCTCCAGGGGTACGGGGTGGGGGGCCTTCCAAAATAAATCTTTCTGGGGTACCCTTTCAACAGCGAGTCTCACAACACACACACACAAACACACACACACTCAAATACTTAACTCCATCCAGACCAGGCCAAGAGGATCTGAAGAGAGAGAGAGAGATGGGGGCGGTGGAGATGAAGGTAAAGGGGGGAGGGGCGGAGGGGGAAAGAGAGAAGGATGGAGGGAGAGAGAGTGGGAGACGGAGGGGGGGTGGAGTGGGGGAGAGAAAGAGCTTCCAGATGTGCGGGCTGTTTCTCTTACAGATGAAAGTTCCTCCTCACTTCCTTCTCATCTGAGAATGGGGGTGGTGGAGAAGAGGAGAAAAAGGAGGACTGCGAACACACACAACACTTTGGAGGTTTCTACAGGAGCTTCAGCTCAACTGTGTCTGGCTGAGACGAGCAGGGACGGACTTGCATTCTAGCTCAAGCCGTAAGACCTTAAACAGCAAAGTGAACAGCTACCCGGTGTATCATGATGGAACGAGACCATCACCATGATATGATGTCTGAATTTGGACATCCATAGTCAGGTGCAAAGGAGAGACAGGAAGGAAAAGGGAGAGAGTCACAATGAGTGAGTGATACTAGAGGGCCCTTTACCATACGTCCATCCTGCATCTCTGCATTTCCTGTCTGCCATAGCTTTCACTGCAGACCCACATGTTCACAGGCGTGTCTGACACTTCCCAATCACACCAGGAAAATCTAGAATGTTGTCGGGTATTAGCCCAAATGTGATTTTTCTTTGTGGTATAAAGGGAATTTATTCTTGACCCTCTCCAGGGCTACAGATAAGGATGTATCCCTTCAATATGTATGGTCCTGTAATGAGGTCTTGGGAAACTACATAGGCATTCAAATCTACCTTGTATTTTCACAAAAAATTTAATTGACCAGTGAAACATGCATCCATCATGTATCATTAAGCAATAAGGCCCAAGGGGGCTGTGGTACATGGTCAATAACACCTTTAGCCGTAGTGTAACTTTTTATTTTTTATTTCTGCATGATTTTAATTGTACATTTACTAAATATTTTATGAATAATTTTTTATTTTAGATTTTTATGAATGTTTACAGGTTAATTTGAAACATTATTTGATTAACATTGGTATGGAAATATAAATATTGGTATTGAAGCTTAAGACCAAACGGAGCAGCGTCTTGCTTCTGAAAGTTAGAGACTTGTCCAGAAAAATTTATATTAATAATAATAATAAACAACAATAATAAAAAGAAATATGATCATTCTTCGGTTCCGTATGGGTAAAATGTATGAGGCTATGTACCGCATGGGTACAATGTATGAGGCTATGTACCGTATGGGTACAATGTATGAGGCTATGTACCGTATGGGTACAATGTATGAGGCTATGTACCGTATGGGTACAATGTATGAGGCTATGTACCGTATGGGTACAATGTATGAGGCTATGTACCGTATGGGTACAATGTATGAGGCTATGTACCGTATGGGTACTATGTATGAGGCTATGTACCGTATGGGTACTATGTATGAGGCTATGTACCGTATGGGTACTATGTATGAGGCTATGTACCGTATGGGTACTATGTATGAGGCTATGTACTCTAATGGATACTATGTATGAGGCTATGTACTCTAATGGATACTATGTATGAGGCTATGTACTCTAATGGATACTATGTATGAGGCTATGTATGGGTACAGTCCAGCATAAGAATGCAGCTTTTGCAGTCCTGAACATTTTTCCTGAACAGCCCTGAACAAAAACAACCACAGCTTGCCCAAAAGAACACTCCTTGTCATTGGGCTGACAAGTGCTTTGCTAGATGAGAAAAATGACTGGATAAAAAGCATAGATTACTTTATTTATAAACTCATCCAAAAAAAAACACCCCTCCCTGACATACAACTTTATCTTTCACTTCCCATTTTGATATCTAATTGTACAGTATCTACAAACTTGTTACATCAAAGCAAATCCCAACGGCTTAGGAGAATTGAAGACCGGGACATGCTTCTTTTGAAACATACTGTGCTAGCTAACCTGCTCATTTTACACAAACAGGAAGTTAACAAAATCAGTGTGTAGATACTGTACAGAGTGTCTACTAATAACCTAAGCTACGGTGTGATGAGTCAGAAATCCCTGAGGATGTCTCTCCCCAACAATGCCCAAACTGCATCTTAGATAGGACTCTGCTTGAACCTGTGGACTTAGACCCACACTGTAAAGGTCACATCACAGGCCTGTAACTCAATTGGTACTAGTTCCGCTATGCTGCTATCTGGCAATGGTAGAGAATTTACACTGGATAATTGGAACCCAATCAAACCCCACTATGCGAGCGTGTGGATGCCAAGTTACACCTGAACATGCAGTCAACAGCACAAACTTGCCGTGCTGATGTTCAGGAGTCTGGGCCATGTGCACAAACTGACAGTACCGGTCTTTGCGATTGCAGTTCTACATAAGTGAAGAGCAAAAATCTGCTCAGGGTCATCTGTCATAGGCAGCCTCACTGTGTGGAGGTGTTATCTGAGCCCCTGGATGTCCTCATGGGATTTTACCAAAAAATTTAAGTTACTTGAAAGTTATAAATTAGACGTAGGCTCAACTCAAGTATTTAAATGTGGATATGCGCGCATTTGAATGCGATATCCCTTCGCATGTACCCATCAACTAACCAAATATTATCGGGAGATGCTCATGTGCATATGACAAAACGTTCACCCCATGACAGAATAATTATTTGAGAGTTCCGGTTCTGTACAGACTATGCTCGGAGTGTAGTTGGTGACATCCAGGGGGAGGGGGCCAAGCATCCTCTGCCTCACTAAGAAGACCACCCTGATGGGGCTTTAGAGGGTGTCAGACCCCCGGGGGGACCACAGGATATCCGCCTGCCTATAAACGACCTCAAACTGATTAGATTTACATTGTCCATCCCCTACCAGACACTCACTCACACACACACACACACACAAATGGCCCTTCCCCCAGTCGGACTGCTTTTTCAGTCATGACCCAGTTCCCACAAACAGGGATCATTAAATATGCAATTAGCACAGCCCCTCACTGAACACGAGTGACTGCCTGTCACTCGCCACCGCACACTGACATCAATTCTAGTCAACGGTGTGGAGAAGACCTGAGTATGGTCATCTCCTTTCATATCCACATTTTTGTAATTTGGATATCAAAAGGAGATGCTCTTATTCTAAGACTTATTGTAGCGAGTGCACACATTTTTCTACACAGCCCGGATGTTGTAAGCACCACACTCTACCAGCTGAGCTGTACGGGACCTGCAGTCTCAGCTGTCAGTCAGAGGAACGGGCCTGGAGGAAACCCAGCTCAGCTGTCAATCAAACTAAGTGAAAGGAGGAATATTATCCAGTGGTTAACACGATTGGAACGGGGCCCTGTATTCAGTGAACTGAGAACAGCAAAGAAGTGGGGATAGGATCTAGGAACACGGCTCATTCCAACTAACAAAACTTTTTAGTTGCTTCTTCACACACGATAAAACAGGTTTCTTCATGGATTTCTCCAACAGCAACTCAAGTTATACCTGCGTAACGTCTCAAACACATTGTTTGGGGAACGTATACACCCCAGGACTGGTCATCAGCCTCCTAACGGCAGTAAGGGGAGGAATCCCTGAAGAAACTAAACGTCTCTCTCTGGCAGTGGTGTTGGAGTGTCGGTTTAGATGTTTCAAGACACGAACAATCTTGAGCAAGGCCTGGTTATAGTACCGTTAATGACCGGAAACACTCACTGGACGTGTGACTGAACGAGCACACCCCTTCACCCAGGGCAGACAGGCAAGAGCAACTGTTTGTTGTCATTGTCCGGCCGTGATGAAGCAGCATGCCTGTGTGTACATGAGTAGGTACGTGTGTACCAGACTAAGTGTATGTACCGTGGCTGTACGCGTAAGGGGGAGGAAAAGTGTGCGTGTATATGTGTGCGGGTAAGTTGAGAAAGGGCCTCACCAAAAGAGGCCTATCGGTGTGGCCTGCTGGGTAATTGTTGCCATATTGGAGGGTTCGTTCGGGGTGCTGGGCTAGATATTGTACCTGGAAAGAGTCTTTGGAAGCATCTGTGGAAGCCATCACCACTTATGGGTGGTGAAAAACAGAGGAGGGCAGGATCGAAACACACTCCCACGTGACATTGTATCGCTCTGCCAAAAAGGACAAAGAGGTTGACGCTGTCAGACTGTCTTTTGAAGTAAGATAGGAACGTATTTATGTATGAGTTATTCCAAGTTTATATAAATATATCTTTATTACAATGACTCCAGTGGAGACATAGGCCTATAAAGTGGGCATCCTGTGTGATTTGAACACAAAAACAAATGAGCCATTTACCGACTCGAGTGTGAGTCGCCCAATTGAATGTGGGTGATCTTCATCTGTCATGTGATGTATGCACGCGCACATGCAGGCATGTACACACGCACACGCAGCTGCATGATAACTGCTTGTGCTGTTATGCGTGTGTGAGTGGTAACTGCCTGTGCTGTTGCGCGTGTGTGTGTGTGTGTGTGTGTGTGTGTGTGTGTGGTAACTGCCTGTGCTGTTACGCGCGTGCGTGCGTGCGTGCTAACTGCCTGTGCTGTTACAAGCGTGTGAGTGTGTGGTAACGGCTTGTGCTGTTACACGTTTGTGAGCGTGCCTGAGTCTGGCAAAGTTGGGCGTCGCTGCAGTTAGAAAATCCAAATCCACGTTTGTTTCAGACAGGCCAGAGCAAGTCAAAAACATATATTCTCTATACAGATTGGGGGAAAAAAGTAAAAATGTACAAGTTGCCAGACGTCTCTAGAACACTTGATGGTACAGTAGATAAAAGCTGATGAATAGTCTACAGTATATTCAGTGACTCAACAAGCCTAAGTAACGAGAACAGTACGTTTCCACCAATATAGAAGATGTATGATCTCACGACCAGTAAATCAGAAGCAGAGAGTTCTGTAGTTGCCATTGCAACTTAGCAGAGGCAGCAGGACAGTTTCTGTACATTTCAACTTACTTCAAAGTGTGTTTATTTATTTCTGATCAACTGATTCTGATTACATTAAGTTTCAATTCATATCTGATGTATCTGGCTGACACTTGATTTGGCTAGCTATAGCTACCTATATTGCTTTTTGGAGAACAAAAAAAAACGTTTTTGATGTGGATGCCAGTTCTTGATCTTTTGAGGACTTGCCAGAATTATGACAGAAATACAGAGACACAGTAATGCTGACGATGAGGACTCGTATTGAGGGACTTGTCTGAACTTTGTGTGGTGAACTAACTGGCTCTCAGAGTGTCTGAGTCATCACCCAAATGGGTGCCACACAGAAGGGAAAAAGATTTTAAGACCAGGCTGTTTCCCAGACTTGTCCTCTACGGGATCATAAACAGACTGCATCACCATCATCAACCTCTCACTACCTCCCTTCGCACATGTCATGACTTGACCCTCTATATCTTCAGAAGACGCAATATACACAAAACTGGCGTCAGCTGGCTGAACTTTCATGTCATCATTTACTGCCATGTTTTTTTAATTTTTATCTGAAGGGCAATGAGATGAGTACAAAACGTGCTATAGAAGTTCGATAATTGATAATTTATCTTATTAAATTACCATGTTCTAATGACTGCCTGTTCGGAAATGAAGTAGCTACAGTATATCATGACCAGACCATTTGTAAATGGCAATCTTACACAAATGTATACTGCCCCCTTGTGGTGAAAGCATGGTATGGGCCATCAGAAAACCACCAGCAAACCACAGATTAAACAAGAAACCAGGCAAGCCTAGTTCAGCCAGCCCGCAATTAGAAGGAATGAATGTTGTTGCCCTGTCTGGATTCAATACATGGTGTCCTACGTGACAGACCATGTCTTTAACCACGACGCTATCTAAACAGCGGGAGTTGTTGCTCGGTAGATTAGACCAGATTCAACTTTGTCATTGAACAGTACAAGTACAGTACAATGAAACATAGTTTGCGTCTAACCAGAAGTGCAAATGGAGGAGTGCAGAAAAAGTACAAGAATATGTCAATTCAAGTGTGTAGATATGTTGTGTCTGTTTACGTCCTGCATTGTCAAACCAATTTGTCAAAACTAGTTCCCTACATTACCTATTAACATCCAAACCAACAGCAGGTATAATAGGATGGCAACACAAATACTCCGAAATGGTCCTTGTCGGTGCAGTTCGTCCATCTCAATATAATCGTAAACAGTTTTACTTTAGGCTTACTATAATGTAGCTACGGAAGCTTGTAGCTAGTGAGTTTTAGCCTATCCTGAACAAATTCTAATGCCTACTTTGTTTAGTCCATGGCACGGATCGATCCCCAGTCGTGGCAGTCCGAGTCTCTAACCACTACGCTATATAACAAGGGGTAGTCAGTCAGTAAGAGACATTGGCTCTTCTTAGCCGGCTCTGATTACACGGTCCGGCAAACATTCTAAAACAGATGTTACTGTATAAATGAAATTGCATCAGTGTTAAAGAAAAATAGCAAATAGTCCACTATATGTACAGTGTGGCAAACTCACCTAGCGTCGTCCCGTCTTCCCCCATAATGCACTTCATAGAAGTGATGATCTGCTCCACGACGGGTGGTGACATGGATGTAGCGTAAACCGCGCTGTGAGAGTGGACACGTAAGTAGTCTATCAACTCCTAGAAAAAGGATTCAAACAGAACAGAACCCAAATAATGTCAATAATCATTCTAACATGTGATATTAATAAGCAATACAAAGTACTTGTTTTGGGGATGGCAAATGGGATACAGATTGAGTAGGTGGGAGTCATTTCTGATTTTAAACGTGTTGTGTTGTGTGTGGCGCTGCTGGTCACCATCCTTCTTCCAATGGTGTTGCGCTTGTAAATATGCAGCATTTCAAAATGAATACTTCCACAGTACCTGGAAGGGTTCACTGTAACGTGGCCCATGCAACTACTGAAAAGGTTTAAGAAAATGTATCACTGATGGGGAATCCTCACCCTCCTGCCACCGATGTAGCCCCCTGCAGCGCCAAAGCTTTTGGTGAAGGTCCCCATCATGACGTCCACGTCTCGGGGGTCCAGACCGAAGTAGTCCACCACCCCCCTGCCTGCTGGCCCCAGGGCCCCGATACTGTGGGCCTCGTCCAGATAAAGGTAGGCACCAAAGCGCTTCTTCAGAGCTATGACTTCAGGCAGACGCACTATACTGCCTTCCATACTGGACGGAGAGAAGAGGAGGAGTGTAAGATCTATTTATTTTTATTGGCTTCTTTAGAAGCTACTAGTGCATTTCACTTCACTCCAATGATGAAGAAAACAACATTACCTTTCAGAGTTAGGGGAAGTGTGAATATCCTACCTTTGATCTTTTTTTGCCAATTTCATCGTATCCAATTGTATACACAGCCCTATCTCCTTGCCACCACTACCAACTGATACAGGAGAATTGAAGACCTTACCACAATTTATATAGACAGAGCATGAAAATACACAAGACCGATGGATACAGCCATGTTTAACACAAATTCTTCAGGCTATATCAAACTATGTTTAACACGTATTCTTCAGGCTATATCAAACTATGTTTAACACGTATTCTTCAGGCTATATCAAACTATGGTTAACATGTATTCTTCAGGCTATATCAAACTATGTTTAACACATATTCTTCAGGCTATATCAAACTATGTTTAACACATATTCTTCAGGCTATATCAAACTATGTTTAACACATATTTTTCAGGCTATATCAAACTATGGTTAACATGTATTCTTCAGGCTATATCAAGCTATGTTTAACACGTATTCTTCAGGCTATATCAAACTATGTTTAACACATTCTTCAGGCTATATCAAGCTATGGTTTACACATATTCTTCAGGCTATATCAAACTATGGTTAACATGCATTCTTCAGGCTATATCAAACTATGTTTAACACATTCTTCAGGCAATATCAAGCTATGGTTAACACATATTCTTCAGGCAATATCAAGCTATGGTTAACATGCATTCTTCAGGCTATATCAAACTATGTTTAACACATTCTTCAGGCTATATCAAACTATGTTTAACACATTCTTCAGGCTATATCAAGCTATGGTTAACACATATTCTTCAGGCTATATCAAACTATGGTTAACATGCATTCTTCAGGCTATATCAAACTATGGTTAACATGCATTCTTCAGGCTATATCAAACTATGGTTAACATGCATTCTTCAGGCTATATCAAACTATGGTTAACATGCATTCTTCAGGCTATATCAAACTATGTTTAACACATATTCTTCAGGCAATATCAAGCTATGGTTAACACGTATTCTTCAGGCTATATCAAACTATGGTTAACATGCATTCTTCAGGCTATATCAAACTATGTTTAACACATTCTTCAGGCTATATCAAGCTATGGTTAACACATATTCTTCAGGCTATATCAAACTATGGTTAACATGCATTCTTCAGGCTATATCAAACTATGGTTAACATGCATTCTTCAGGCTATATCAAACTATGTTTAACACATTCTTCAGGCAATATCAAGCTATGGTTAACACATATTCTTCAGGCTATATCAAACTATGGTTAACATGCATTCTTCAGGCTATATCAAACTATGTTTAACACGTATTCTTCAGGCTATATCAAGCTCTATTTTGTGATGTTTCAGCTTGACTCACTTGCTTGCTCGCTACTCTAATGTGAAGTTATGGACAAGAACCATTTGATTGTTTGTTTAACTGCACAAGCTGCATTTGAAGTTCAACAAGATCAAATCCAGTTGTAGTTAGACAATGAGGTTTCTGACAAACTCACTTTATGTCCCAAAGGAAATCAATGGTCTAGGAAGGCTGAAAGACAGGATGCTTCTTGGCTTGACATGATTTGGTGAGATAATTGAGGGGCTGGACAAGCTGAGAGATAAGTCTTAATATGTCTGTCACATTATTCTCTAGAACAAAATGTGGTCTTTCATAAAATTAGTTAAAGTAGTCTTAAGTCTTGAGTGATTGGTCAGATGCTCGATTAAGTTCTAGGTTCATATGTAATGAGATGAAATTGGTACCGGAACAAAAAGCTCCATTCTTCTTCGAATATAACAAATGTTTGTGCAAAAATCACCAGTCCCCTTCTGAAATGTACACCTGCGAATTTAGGATTCTCCAAAGCACCGCTACTAATGCTGCTTATTAAGTGAAATAAACCATTGTTTCATGACAGATATCTGTAACAATTTTTGCTCAAGTAGTTTTCCCACTAGAGTTTGGAATTTCCATGGTCAGGTAAACTGTTCTACAACTGTTCTTGTAAAGATACAGAATAAAGATAGAAGATGTAAAACTGTTGCTATTAGCTCTCAAAGATATGGACAAATGTCGCTAGTGGAAATATTTTCTAGAACACAATCCAATGTCAATTTAACCTATCAGGCATGACAGAAAACAACCGAGTGGTGCTAAAAGAAAATACTTTTTTTAGACAAGGCCTCAACTTCCTCAAAGCTTCCCGAAAACCGTCCTTGCTTTTGTTTTCAACCAGCCCTACACAGACTAATGCTTTGCTGACTTCCTTTAAATGTGACTTCATTAAGGATGGATGGGGATTAGGCTTATGAGGGCATGAATGATGCTGAATAGGTGTCAATAAGAGGACTCTATCAAGAGTAAAAAATATTTGAAATTCTTCAAGGGTTTTTCTGCAACCTTCTTGTTATGCATGTTTATCGACATTCAAAGCAGCAGAACATTAACAAATATCCTCCAACAGCAGTGTATGACTGTCACAGAAATGATGTTAGTTTATCACTATAAGGATTGTCAGCACAGTGTCATTCATTATAAAATAACAGGAATTGGTGAGGCCTAGGAGTCAGATTTGTTTTGCCTATTCCACTCCCCTGAAAAACCCTTGGCAAGTGGTCTCATCGTAGGGGATCAGCCATTTACAGGGAGGACCCTGGATAAATTAAGATTAGCAGCCTGGCTCAAGGACTGAACAATTTATTGAATTCCAAAGCATAAAAGGGAAACAATCTGGCCACCTTTCCGTTACTTACTGGCCTAGCGCTAATAACTGCTAGACCATACACAGCTGAGCTCACGTTGAGACCATCCAGAACCACATCTAAAAGACTACCTGTATATCCCCTCTACCAAAATCAGAATCTTCTTCCATGGCCGGTGTGTTCGGGGCTGGCCGTGGACAATGGCATCTCGCAACATCTTCTCTAGGCTCTGCATATCTGTCAAGACACAGCCAGAGAACAGTCCACTTAGACCCCAGAACAACCTTATGGCACAATAAAAGGGGTCAAACCAACTTAGCAGATAATGCTTATCAGATACCAGTGTTATGTCATAGCGCATGTCCCTCCACTAGAGGACAGACTGCAGTGTGGTCCCGTGTGACTCAGTTAAAACTAAGACACATTAAATCAAGGAACTTACTATAAAAAACATGCACATTATTTACCAATAAACCTTCACATGAATGTTGTTTGGAGAGGGGAGAAAAAAAACCCATGTGGCATTTGGTGGAACTACAGACATACAGAGATGCAGGGAGGACGCAGATAAGGGACGGATATATTGTGGGGTGGACAGAGATAGGAGACGGACTCACTGTTGTGTTTGAACACGCGGATGGTGGACCCAGATAGCCGAGCTCCAAGGACAAGTGAGGCGTGGTTCAGCTCATCACTCAGAATCAGACAGCCCTACAGACAGAGAGGGAGACAGAATGTCAGTCTACTCATCCGCTTTCTGGTTCATTATGTAGTAACCCCTAACCTCAACATATTTTAATACTATGCAAGATACTAAAAAGTGTTCTTAGTCTTTCCTGTCCCCAGGATAGCTGGTAAGCCTCCCGCAGCTTCCGTTCCCGCAGCAACAAAACAGAACTGACCCCTGACGATGACCTTTGACAGGAAGCGGAGCTATGATGTCCTTGGAGCTGCAAGCAGCACTTCCTTCTGATAATACACAGTGTGTTATCAGGCTTCTCTCAGTGTGCAGCTCATCAGACATGAGGGAAGGTCAGATCTGGGCAGGCGCCATGAATGTTGTTATAAAAAATTTGGAACTGGTTACCGTATGACCACAACACCACTGCATACTATGCTGCTAGTCAAAACATTATCATGGATTCTCCCCTTTTTACCAAAGTCCTCCTCTGTGCATGTGCACAGTTACGCATGCAGGTACCCTGTATGTGGATTGGTGTTTTTCCCCTCCTGCCGTTTCCCCAGGTGTCCTTTATGTTCCTGATTGTGCTTGTTGGTGTTTCCCACCTGGCAGTCATGAGTGCATCGCCTGACTGCTGAGGTGGACCAATCAGTGGAACCAATCCTAATTGCACCACCTGTTCCTTTTACCATTACCCAATCGCATCACACATCCCTGGTTTAAAAACCCGTCAGTTGGTTCTCCCAGAGAGACTCTCTTGCTTTACCCCACAAGGATGTACATGACAGACAGACACTTTGTTCATTCATACATCACTTAGTTTAGCACATACATCTCACTTTGTCCTGTTTCATGTCAGTATGTATACCTGTGGTGTTTTGTTTGGTGTTGTCTAGTCCATTGTTTGCTGTTTAGTCCTAGTTCAACCTGTGTGTTTTCTTTGTCCCTGGGAAAATGTTTTTTTTAGCAAGTCGCATACAACCTGTAGGAAAACTTCTGTCTAAAAACATATACAACCTGTCTAAAAACACTAGTCAGAACTGAGCGGACCACCCACTGTATTTTTGTATTGGTTAGTAGTCAGCTAAGCGGATCTTGAGACAGGCAAGTTCAGTTTAGGGGTGTTTTGGACTATATTATTTCTTGGGTCCAGCTCAGACCCTTTTCCCTAACCCCTTTACTGTGTGTTTATAATAAACGTTTTATGTTTGACGGTGGCTTTGGTTGTCTGTGTCGTTTGTTCCCACTGTTCATGTACACTACACCACTTGGCATGTGTTTTATGTTACGGGTCTCTAACCCATCCACCCTAGACTGCTAGAGCCACAGGGTTTGTAACATGCACAAAGGTCAGTAAAGGACAGGGTGATCTAAATATTTGGAAGTAGTGATTGTGATCCTGATATTTCCAAGGTGTGGTGGAGGTTACACAGACACAGCAAGTCAATAGAGACATATGGACAGAGCACACCGTGCCAGGGAGAGCTGAAATTAACAAAGACAGAAAAGGAGAAATCTGTGAAGAAGTGAGACAGAGAAACCTGAATGCCTCAACTAGCCCTGGGGCTATGTTCACAACATTTGGTTCTGCTAACACACTGAAGCCTCAAAAACCAGGACATCCAATCCGTCAGTATAAACTTAAACCATGGCAAAACTATACAACACTGGTAAGTGGGAAGAATGTTACTCAAAGTTGTTTTCTCAAAGTAATTCTTCCACATGATTTTATTGCTGGAAATAAATTAAAAAAACATTGTATCCAACTATGCGCAGCAGAGGCAGCAACAGCAGGTGCACACTGTAGTGTGATGCTGTGGCTAGCTGGTAAATGGAGCTAAAATATCATTTGTAATCCCAAAACCTTGTCATAAATCTTGTTTCTTGACTATTTTGCATAATTGTTTTCACATGCTTGGTAGATTCAATGTTAGTTTGAGTCCAAAATGCCACTGCTTGTGAAGATGTCAAATTACTACACCATTCAGATTAAAGCTAGTAAGCTGTACAAGTAAGGACATTTACGGTAAAAGGAAGTGTGGCTTGGCTTCCACAGTAACCTCCTGCCCTGAAAATATGTCTAATTGTGATATTTTGGTTAAAATACACAATATACTAGTTTACTTGTTTCTGGGAATACATTTCTCTAAGAAGCATTACACAGTAAAAAATGGTTGTGTTAATGGAATAATTGTTGAAAAAATATTTTGTCTGGTCAATTATCTGACAATTAGTAAGTCTTTACTCTTGACATTGACATTCCACACTCCAGACCCACTATTTCAACTGATTGCCTGCTTAATGCTTTCGGCAAAATTTTTAGGGAATTTCATGCCAACAAAGACATGTGAAACCCAGAGAAAGAAACATGGAACAAATGAAAGAGAATACAACAAAGCAAAAACACAGAACCCAGTGATTGGGTAGATAGGGTGTTTCCCTACCTTGCCACTGAGGGCAGGGATGTTCATGGAGTTGGTAGCAAAGCCCATCCCAAAAGCTATGGCTGACTCCACGCCCAGAAACTTAGCAACCAGTGCCTCCATCTCCTCATGTCGGTCTAAGTTACCTAGGGAAATCAAAGGTACATAAAAACATTCAATTGACACATACATAGTGAGGCATTGAGTCAGATATTGTTTTCTGTGGCTGAACTTAAAGATGATTAGCCGGCAAGTGGAATTAAAACATTCTTATCAGGTTGTGGTTTAGAAACAGTAACATTGTAAGTTTAAGGACAATTTTCAATTTCAAAATGTTCAGTTTTCAAAAACACTAAATCTACAGGTATTGTCTGCCTTTTTACTGAGCGGTTTTGAGGAGTAGATATGTTGTTCTTAATGTAAGGCATTGTTTCCTGTTATCTACAGTTTAAATAGATGTGCAGAGAAATTCAGTGATGCAAAGAGGTATTATTACTACTTTGGAATAAAAAAAGATATAGAATGCATTTAGTTAGTCGTGGATTAGCTCTCCCAAAGTTGTTGAGGGTGGGTCAGGTAAAAAAGAAAATCTGATGCTGATGTCAAATGAAAAATAGAAGGGATATATGTTCTAAAAACAGAACATATATCAAAAGGCTTAGTTTAGCAATCTACAGGCCAAGACAGTGATCTAAGTCCGGAGGCTCTGGCAAAGGCAGGAAACGCTGAGATGAACCAAAAACAAAGTTGAGCACAAACAAATGCTTTCCTCAAGTGATGTCTTCACTTCATATCTAATTAATTCAATCTCTGATATTGAGTTTACCTCAGAGCCTAAGGATTAATCAGACCACTTGCTGCGGTGAAACAAATAAATTGGTGTGAAAGATAGAAATGCTGACATTTGGGATTAAAGTGTAAACGTGTTGCTTTTCAGAAATAATACAGGGCCTAGTCCACAGCACTCTGCAACATTAATCGTTCTGGGAAGCAAGACAAATTCAACAGTTTCTCTCTAACCTGTTTTAGGTGGAGTGAGTGCATGTTTGCATACATTTGTGTTTTGGAGGTGTGTATGTTACCAGGCCATACCCATTTCCTGCCTTGTGCTGGCCACTCCAACCCCGTACTTCATGGTGACTTCAGCAGCTGCTTCAGCACAGTAGCCTGTGTTCTCAGCAAAGCCTAGGTAGTTGTAAGAACCCATGTTGATTACACCTCCAACCACTCTGCCTGTGTAGCTGAGAGATAGAGGAACAGTGTCAGAGTTGACAGTGAAAGGAGGAACTCTAACCCGTGATGGAGAACTGTAGATGCATGGAGACTTTTTAGTCATCCCAGAAAAATCCAGAGGCCTTTAGTCAGGCCATCAGGATTTGTGGTTAGTTGAGTAAGGCTCTGTCAGATTAAGGAGAAAGTCACTTTGTCAGGCTTTTTAACACAACCTTCAGTCTCACTTTTCAAACACTGGGTGTAGATTAGTGTTGTTATCGTTATCTTATTAGACAGACAGGATTATTGCAAAGTAGCTTCCCAGTGGGTTTCAGAGCTGGGGAGGGGGGGCGTCACTGAGACCTCGGGTCAGAAGGGGGCAGTGTGCATGTAAGCCTGGATATCGTTCTAAACACAGCTTTGTCGTACCAAACTCGGTTCACATTATTGACCACTCGGTCTATAACACGCTCACAACAATGTCATATATAAAGACAGTCTCAATAAGCTGTTGGGGCACCACGATCGGCTAGAACAGTTTAAATGTGCCTTGGCATGGATTCTGAGTCTCTGGAACTCAATGCAGGGATGGAACACCATTCTTCAAAAAGATATTCCATCATTTGGTGTTTTGATGATGGGGGTTGAGAGCGCTGTCTAACACGCCGGTCCAAAATTCAATTAATTGTTTAATTGAATCATGCCATACACCTGTATGAAAGCATTTGCATTTGTTATGTTCCTCCGCTCATTTATCAACCTTTTCCTTTAATTTGTCACCGGCCTGTATGTCATAAGGGTTGCGCAGACTGAAAGCTATGACTTATTGATTATCAGTCACAATCTGGTGTTTTTACTATGGGCTGGAACAAAACCCCTGACAGACTTACATGTGAGAAAGTATTAATGGAGAATATCTCAGGCATTTGGCACTTAGAAAAAAATATTTGAAATGAATTCCTTTCAGAATGTTCTGGTCATTTATACTAATAGCACAATAAAATTCTTACAAATGGCCCCCTCCAAGTGACTTTTCTATAGGTTTTCTGTAAAAAAGAAAAGAAAGAAAAGAAAAAGAACAAACAAAAAAAAGAACAAAAACTGAAAATCCTCATGATTTAGTGCATGTAGAGTTCTGTTACTGTCCTATCACAACTTCATTAAACTATCCCTAGTCTAAATTCATACTTGAGCCTATGTGTGGCAAGGAGATATCTGGCTAATCAATGGAAGGTAGTATAGCAAAAGAAGAAAATTGAAAAACTAGCTAAAGAACCAAACAGACTGGCTGGCTATTTAGCTAATAAGCTAAATGGAGTTGGAGAAAGTGAACAGTAACTTTTGGTGTTCTCAATTATAGCAACATTAGCTAGCTAGCCTAACTCGCTTCTCTCAGTTGTCAAGACAGCTACTATGTAATGAGATGTGATGATATAACACGTAATACATTTGTTTGCCAGGTTAGCGTGAGTTGACTTGAAGGGCTCTCCTTTGTCCCCTGCTCCCCACATCATCACCAGGTACATTTGTTGTCTACTTGAGATGCTTCCATGCTTCGCGATCTGGTTGCTCCAGGTAATGAAGTAGCTGTAAAATGTTTTTTCTGCTCCTAAAATTGAAACGTTGTGGTCTTAGGTATCTGGTATTTTTTGGATAGTGGCTGTTTTGTAATAACTCAAGATTTTTTTCTTGTGAAGAAAAACACCAAAAAAAAGTCTTAATGTTAACATCCCTTTTCCTTGGATTTAAAGAAAATTAATGAACTGTGCCCCTTTTCTTGCCAATGGGCTTGAAGAAGAGATGATCACGTGTCTTTGTGTCACTGATAGAGAGGTAGGATTTTCCATAAGACAAGACAGATTTTTTTAAGCACACAACATTTCTGGTGAATAAATGTTGTCAAAATCTATAATCTATGGAACTATAATTCCACTATTACTGCAGAAATATTACTATGACATCATCGTATATTACAGGGCAAAACATTCTACCCATGGTCACTAAGGATTTCAGTGTTGTTTCTATGTTAAAACCCCTACTGGGAAAGTTCTCACCTGGCCCAGGATTGTTGTCTCCATGCCAAAAGGCACACTTTTCCCCTATAGAAGTACACTACTTCTTGACATGGCCTGTAGGGCTCTGGTCCAAACTAGTGCCCTACTTGGTGAATATGGTTGTGTTATTGTAAAAGAAGATTTGCACAAGACTTGGCCTTTGAGACTGGAATGTCTTAAAGGACCAAAAGACAACATCCTGTTTCTGTAGTGATGCAGCTCATTGTAAAAGAGCACCCCCTGAATAGGATGCTAGTCTAGCATGCAGCTTTAACACCAAATTGATCCCCTAAGGCCATGGGCAGAAACACGATGGGACACATTTTTACAGTGTTTGATATGGTTGAGGATTGAACACTCGACCTTCCAAACTCATAGGGGACACTCCCACCACAAGGGCATTGAGTTGTTTGACAAGGACACTCACTCAAAGGTCCAGTTGTAGTCGTGAGACACACGTTCCACCAGGTCTACCTTGGCTCCTGGGACACTGCAGATGGGTCGGTTCCAACTGTCCCGGATCCGCATGTATAGGTTCCTGGTGTAGAAGTTCTCAAAGTCCTGGTAAAGTGGGACAAAGTCCTAAAAGACGAAAATTAACAAAGAGAGGAACAAGAACATTTAAATGAGTCCTACTCTCATTGCCTAGTATCAAGAACAAAATGTTACATGTCCTTTCTAAACATGAGCATTAATCTCAGAGTCAGATGTCACCACAGTCATGTTTGTGACACCATGTCACATTCATCCAAACTACACTAAGCATGTGTCCAGCTCCTAATAAAACTTGCTGTTCTAGTTTAGAATCTAATCTCTCTGTATATACAGAGGCTGGTTTACAAATGCCCTTGAAAGTGCTTTCTTCCTAACCCGACAGTCTGTTGGGCAAAGAGAGTAGGATATCCTTCAGGCGTAATGTTTCCTCTGAAAGAGGTGACCGAGAACCAAAACATGTCTTGAAGACTGTTCTTTAACTGCAGGTTGCGTGAAGGTCTGTTTTGGTGCAGTATAGGTCAAGAATACCTTTTCCTCAAATCCATACTTCCTGTTTTCTACTATTAGTCATAATGAATGAATGTTGTGCTATACAGACTGACCCATGGTTCTGATTGGGTAATTATTCACTTCCTTTTTCACAAACATTCCATCTGAGATCTGACATTATTTTAATGATATATCCTCCAGGAAAAGCGGATTTCAGAGCCAAAGTAAATGGGTGTACGTGCTATTGTGAATGCTTACAAAGTGTGCAATTGCAATACGGAAAGTTACCTCACTTGTGTTCAAAGGACCAAAGACGTTGCGCAAATTAACAAACAATTTTGCAAATATGAAAACAACTGACCATTTTGTTTGGGACTGATCATTTCGATATGCACGGAAGAGAGAAATTTCATCAACTTTGGATAAGGCTTCTCAAACAGGCAAAATGTTCATACTAGTCATACCCTCTGTTCCTCCCTCTCGCGAGCAATGTGACACCTCTCAATCTTCCAGTCCCGGAGAAAGTCTCGGAGGTATCCAAAGATGGTCAGGATGCCGTAGCCCATGTAAGTGAGGACAGCCACCAGCAAGGGAGTCTCCTCAAACGACTCATTGAAGGGACGGTTATACAGTCCCAGGCCGCCATTGTATGATGTGTGCTGTGCCTGGGGAGGGATTCACACTGCCAATAAACAGATATTCTTTCCCAAAGTCATCGCCAGGAAATGATTAAATAGAAATCCCTATACATGAACCTGAATGATGCAATATTCATATGTCAGCTTGCTCCCATGTCTGCATACCCAACTTCCTGGTTATTCATATGATAATGTTGCTCTGATCACTATCCCTTTCAAATTAATTCAAGCTTTGTGCAGAAAAGGCATATGTTCACCCACACACTACTCCAGAACAACACAGAAAAATATTGTTATTAATTCATAAAATGGTGATTAGCATACTTGGTTGGCAAATTGTACCAGTGCTTGAATATGGTAAATAGAAGTTAAAGATATTAAAAACTGCACAACAGAAAGAGACTTGATAGATTTGTGTTTACACTGACCATATGTAAAGAACTGTGGCTCCAACAATCAGATTTGTAAGTCAAATAAAGACTGGGGTTGGTCTGAATGTGTGAATTGAGCACACCTTACATATACAAGAGTCCAAGCATACTAGTTTAAGACTAGTCCTGAACTAAAAATAGTGGTTTGAAATGCTACACAGAAATGGCCTTTGAGTCTTTCCCCTAAAACATCAAGTGAGTAGCTTAAAGCCCAACAGACTGCTAAGCATCCACATGTGACTAGTCACGCTTCTCACTCTCACATACCTTAGAGGCTAGTATCAGTGGCATCCACATGCACAACAGCTAGCTTTGTGTAATTTACCCGACCATGGAACTCTTAGGTCTTAATATGAAATACCTGGGAACGGAGCTAGTGGAACAACAACCAGCTGGGCCAGAGGTTATGTTAAATTCGTAATTCATTAATTGCATCCAAGATCTGTTTATGAGTCCTACCCAGTCCTTATGGATTTGTCCTGGCTTAGTTAGTTAGCCTGTATGTCACCTTAGATACGTGTCTGATACAATGATATAGGCCTATTTGTTATCATGTTCTCTAAGGATCGTCATTGAGTGCCTTCAGAGGATATGTTGTTGATGTTATCAAATTTGCAACACACAAGGCTAATTAAAATCAACCATGGATCTAGGGATGGAAAATTAATTAACAGTGCTCTTGTTCCTCTGTGTTTTCTCCACAGGACGTCGGAGTACAGGTGTACTTATAAGTTTATACACAGATATACCACAACTAGAAAGCAGAAAACAATTTCACCACCTGTCACACTCAACACTGAATCACACAAAATTCAGTTGGTGACATTCGTTGATTAGCCGCACTAAAGTGATTGTTGAAAATGTACTACCTATGCAAGCACTATGTACATTACCGTATTGTTTGAATAAGATATCAAGCGACAGTAGCAAAACAATGGCTAAAAAGTACTGTGTAAAACTACTGTTCTGTGGATAGAGAGGTAGCACAGTAACGTAAACATAATAGCTAGGTAGTACGTGACTTAGTAACAGTACTTGCTAGCAACAAATTACTGTATTTCTGAAGAAAAAAAACGAATACAGCTTACTATAGTTAGGAGTAGCTCATGGTAACCAACTCAGTTCATAAAATACAGGCCAAGAACTGTGATATGTACATCGAAATGAAGTGGAAGACTCACGATTGCTTCAGCTTGTTCACAGTTTAGCGAATTCAAATAACGTTACAGTTGGTCAATAAACGTAAAGGTGCAGGTACCGTTAAAGATAACCTAGCTGACTTAGCTATGTTATCGCTTCAAAACATATATGCTATACTATAACAGTTAGATGAACGTTCCTTAATTAGTTCGTTGTTGGAAAACAATACTGATTTGCAAACAACGCAGATAAGCCTCGACACTTCTACAGCATCCATCCCATATCGATTACCGAGGTGCGCTAGGGCCTCACCTTGTCCTCGGGATAGCAGTGCTTTGGCTGCTGATGATGGTAATGGTGATGGTTTTTTACGAAGCCGTTTCTGCCTGGTTTAATTCCGTTCTTCGGTCGGTGACAAACTTCTCCATTAGCGGGCTTGTTAGCGGAGCTTTCGGTCATCCTTGCCAATTGTGGACCCTAAGTACAGTAACTTGCATGTAGCTAGCTGGCTAGCATAGAAATGGGAACCGGGTTATGATTTGGTTTCGCGTCTGTTGCTGTATGTAAAGCTCTTGCAAATCACCAAAATTCCACTAGTATTCTGCCTACAGCACCAACGATGACGTCATTTTCGCATGTTAATAGAGATACCTTCAAAATTAAAGTCCTCATGTCAATGCAATTATTTAATTCTAAAGATAGCACAACCAAATACAAATGCAAAGTGTATTAAATGCGGAAAATGTATTTAAAACACGTTTTTAAACATACCCAATGTTCAGAGTAATGTATTATTTGTATTGCCTAATAGTGGGAAAACTACAGCGTAAATCATCAAAACCACTAAGCTATAGGTACCAGAGAAGTGTTAAGAACGATGGAACGCTGGTCAACAATTTTAACGGTAACGGCACAATACTAGCCAACTGTAAAATCACTTAAAATAGTTAATTAACATAATCAAATAACTTATTAGTGGCACAAACACTGATCATGCCTCACCTTCACCAGTCAGTAAGTTGGAGCAAACATAAATAATGTTGAGGAATTAATGTTCACCAAGGCCGTCATTTTACCGTGGGAGGGCAGTGGGGACTTATCCCCACCAATGTTCAAGAACAATTAAATTTTATACAACTAGAATTCTAATTTATTTTTCATTGTTTTCACATTTTCCACCCCACAAAGGGTTAATACTCAGCATCCCAGTGGTTCCTCGGTTGGGAGGGCGTAGAACGTCAGTGACTGCAGCGAGCCAAAAAAGTTATCGGCTGAGTTACGTTGACAAGATGCTGTCAGTTTGTTAGTACCTGTAATAAACCCTACGTTAGGGAGTTTCAGCCCTGTAAATTCTAATTATTTCACGCTCCTGGATAGTTCTGTTCAAAATGTATAGCTTTGTTGTAACAATAGCTACTCATTGCTAGTTCTAATTTGGTGACTGTGATAATGTTTTCATGTTTGTCACGCCAACTTAATAACATCAACTCAGCCGTAGTAATTGCGTGCTTCAAAGTGTTTTAGGATAGCAGCTGAAAGAATGCCAGTTAACAAACTAAACATCGACATGAAGACGTTTTTACAAAAAGACAACGCGTAAGTAGCAGAAAGATATTTAGATAGCTATTCAGCCGGCAAAGTCTACTCGCAGTTGATGATTCTAGCAAATGTAGAAATAATTTACAAATATAGCAATCGTCACGTGCCTCTAAAAAGCATGGATCAATGTATTATTTGTCAGGCGACAAATAACGTATCATTCATTTGATATGTTTTAAAAATGTTATTGGGGGTCCAACTGCAATTTCATTTTATACTTCATGCATTGTATTTGCAGTAATAAACTGTTTTCCCTATGGACGCTGACTTATACTGTAGATACAAACCTTTTGGTTCAGAAATCTGGTTACAAATCAGATGCAGTAGAATATATAAGTATTATGTCCCTACTATAAAAAATTTGCTATGAAAAAATGTCCCTAACAGTTTTCAAACCAAACCGACGCCCCTGATGTTCAGCGTTTTCTAGGTTCATAAATCGTTTTGGGGGAACGTTTCGTTTTGTCACAGACACTGTGATAAATAGAACTGAACGCACCCATGAAATTCCATCCAGCAATACCGGAAATAAACGCCCCTAACAACAAACGTCAGCCGATAGTTTGGCAGCATTCATTTACATCCAAACCGACGTACATTAGTGAGTGTAAACATTTCCGAACTGGTACCCCATGGGAAATAAACCCACCACATCTGGCATTGCAAGCGCCGTGCTCTACCAATTGAGACACACCCACATTCATGTGTATGCGGTTTACGACCCGGAGTGCAGAATGGGAAAGGGCAGTGATGGTCCTCTGTAGGCGAAATGAACTGTGGTAACCTCTACTTATGGTCTCTGCTGCATGTCACGACCAACAAAGATACTGTCCACTATATGAATTTGACCAGGATCTTAAACTCAGATAATCTGGTCAAATTCAAAATTGTATGGCTTTCGGTGGTACTGGTGTTCTTTACTTTTAAATTGATGGCAAAGTATAAATAACTTACTAGTGTGGATATCACCGTAGCAGCCCTACATCTTTATTCTCAGGCCTACATTTTTATGTCTGTATTCTGGGAATAGTTCTTAATGCTTTACTTAAATAATATTTATCCTAAGAGCAGAACTTATATTAGTACTGCTCTCAGGATTAAGGGCAAACATACTGACTGAGTCCTTAAGACAGAGCGATGACATGCTACCTTAGTTTTTAGGAGACCTCCCCTTTTCCTGTAGTTCCCTTCATCATTTTCTGTAGTCTTTCTGTAAGGTAGAAGGACAGTAGCTTATACATTATCGCAGCCTAGGGGCTATTACGTTGCTTCCCAGGGCCAAGGACTTGGTAGATTCAACCATGTACTGATGAAGTCATAGTAACAGTCCTACAAACTATTAACCTCTCACTCATATTGGGTTTTGATTTTGAGGGGATAAGGAATGCAATCACAAACAGTGTCTCTGGCCCCAAAAAAGATGTTGCTTTATAATGCCCACATCTCTGATATTTTTACACAAAATAATGTTTTTAATATTGTTTTCTACAATTGCAATTACTGGTTGAAGTCTGTGTACCATAGAAATTGCCAGGCACAGGGTTTCTTCCCTGTTAATGATCTATCATGCCTGTACTGCAGCCACCTTCACTTTCTGTTTTTGCCTTTATGTGTATTACACCATCCTACAGGCCAGATCTCCCTTGGCCAAAATCACTTTAATCTGTCGTTGTTAAAAAATTTAATGTTTTTGAAAGAAATGATCTGGCTGTGGACTCCAGTTTTAGAACTATATATACAGAGTACTATGCATAGCTTTACCTTTGAGATGTGGT
Source organism: Esox lucius (assembly GCF_011004845.1). Taxonomy (NCBI): domain Eukaryota; kingdom Metazoa; phylum Chordata; class Actinopteri; order Esociformes; family Esocidae; genus Esox; species Esox lucius. Next base: position 18,933,237 of record NC_047583.1, read on the forward strand.
TCCACACCCACCCCTCCCACCCCCATATACCCATACACACACACACTCCCCTCGGGTCTGTATTTTTAATGGAATGGTTCTCATTGTCACGGTGCACTTGCTGGACTGAGGCATAGGAAGAGAAAACAACACACTCCTGTTCAAGCAAGATAAGGACCTGTGTTTTACTTTGCATGTGTTAAATGATTGCTGCCATTATTACTTTCCTATTCGGGCTCTTAATGGTTTCTATTCCGGTCCACTACCCCCTAGAATAGCAGGTCTATCGGCAGCATTAATGTACTATGTGGTATGCCTTTTGGCAGGCTAGCCACAGTATATTTGTAACCCCCCATATCAAGGCTTGTGTAGGTACTCCAGGGCTGTCACGGGTAACTGTGTTTTAGATCTTATGTCGAAAACCTTATTCAGACATTACAACCGGGGTAATTGGGGGTTTATTTCTTCTTGTGAACACCCTGTTAGACAACTATTGATTAACCCACTTCTCCATCAAAATACAGGGTACAAACATCCTATACACAAATTCATGCATGTTTCTTGGGACATTGAGTGAAAATTAACACTTACCCTTACACTAATTTCTGGGGTTATTAAAAAAGTATGGAAAACTGTCCATGTGGTGTTACTACATAAGAGTGGGAATACTAGTAACCTAGTAATTGTCTTGCTAAAATTCTGGAATAATTGGTAAATATACAGCTGCTTTATATTTATCTGACAACTGCATTCTGAAAAGATATCAGTCTGGTTTTAGAATAGGACACGGTATGATTACAGCAAACGCCTTGATGTTTATACAGTGAGGCATTTGCTGTAATCACATTTGCTGTAGTCAGTTTTATTGACTTATCATACACTTTCAATACAGTGGTTCAGTCAATTTTGCTGGGCATGGCCAGTGACACATGGTTTAAGACTGACCTTAGCGAAATAACTCAAGCTATTGTAACAGACCGTATTTGCATTTGTTTAAGTTCACAAAGGAGTTCCCCAGGGTTCAGTTTGGGGTTCTCTATTCTGTATATTAATGATATGTGAAACTAAAAGAAACTGTAGATTCATAATTCCTACAAATACCTCAGGATTTAGTTAGATGAGAATCTGTCTTTTGAACACAAATTACTGAGGTGGTTAAGAAGCAGAAGATTAAAATGTGGTGCCAGATTATGGTGATGTTCTTTATATGAATACTTCAGTGTCAGTATTGAAAACCTCTAGATTCTATCATGCAGTTTTGCGTTTTATTACTTGTAAAAACCTTTGCACACACCATTGTCTTTGTACACTTTGGTTGGCCAGGATACCTGGACTTCCAGAAGGGCCAGACACTGGTCGATGTTTGAATAAGAGGGAACTGTTTTTGAACCAAAATGGGTCACCGTAAATTATGTACTATGTCATTTACAGGCTAATATTAACCACAAGTAATCAAAACTATTGCTTTTATACTTGGAGTTCCATGGCTAACTGAGATATTATAGTGATTCTACTAAAAGATCAAGCACAAATAAACAACATGCTAAATGTCCCAGATCGTGTCTTTATTAGATGTATTAGGTACATTTACTAACTTTTTAATATGAATGTTAATGTGATGTTCAATGAATGTAGCAAGAAAACATTTCCTTATAATCAAATAGAATCTGCCGGAACGTTTGTTAGTTTCAAATAGACAAAGATTTTCTTACAGATGCTCAGCTTCATTTTAATTTTAAATTTTACTTTTATTTATACAGGGGAATAAATCAAAAACCTAGTTTTCTTTTCAAATTGAGCCCTGTATTACAGCAATGTAAACATGTCCAAAATACATAGACATGAAATACATCATCAAGAAAAGCAATAACAAAATGCTTTAATTTGTGACATTTGAATTGCCTTATAAGGCAGCAGAGTTTCTACTTTAAGGTGATTCAGCAAAAAATTACAAGAGTGGGTAACAAACCCTAGCTCTGAATAAGCCCACCGTCTTGCCAGCTTTGTGAGGGTGTTTAATAACTGTGTTTTTCCGCAGAATGTTTGTGGTGAGTTAGTTCTGCAGTTTGTGCAAGACAGCCGTAAATACAACAACTGGCCAAAATATCCCATAATGCATCTTTACGGGAATGTTCACTAAAGGTGTGGCATTATTTATTAGTAGTTTGGTTGACATCTGCTTACAATCATAGGTCAAATGAAAGCTTACAATCATAGATCAAAGATATTGGTGTTATTGGCTACATTTTGTCATAAGCAAAAGCATAGTTGACTGCATAACATGATCACTCATCAGGATTCAGACAGGCTAATGATCTTAGGCCATGATACTTTAAAACAATCCCCCGTTATCTTGCTTTTCCTTTTCATAGCAAAGCAGCTCAGATTTTAATGAAATAAGTGATGGGGGGAAAAACTAAAACTAAAATAAAAAACAGTTGCCCTGTGCCTTAAAAAACAGTTGCCCTGTGCCTTGCAAAGGCAGCTCTGAATCCTGTGCCTTTTTCTCTCTCTTGCTTTCCTTTCTTTCTCCCCCTCTTCATCTCTTTTGTGGCATTGACTTTCCTCTACTGATCCCGGGCTCTGCTGGTTTATATATAACAGTTTGGGCAGAATGTCATTCAAGGAGATTGGTGTCAGGACCGATAAGACGGCAAAGTGATCAGAGTCTGAGATCTCTCCACCTCATTATGGAGGCTCTCGCCCGCCATGCGCCTGGAAGAGGCCGATAAGAGGCATGGAGCTGATGGGAATAAAACATGTTTTAGGAGAGGGAGGGAGAATGTGGAAGGAGGGAAGTAACCAAAGCTCTCTTCCCTGACTGGATTCGTGTTAGCTACTTGCAGAGAGATGGAGAGAAATGGAAAGAGAGAAAGAGAGATAGAACGGTTGAAATAAAAGGAGAGCTCAGGAGATATATATATATATATAAAACGATGGAGAGTAAAGGAGTGAGATAGAAGGAAGATTTAGATGAAGAAGAAGCGGTTGTGAGGGACAGAGACAATGGACATTTCCCTGTCTTACATTTCGCCGCAGTGAAGATGCAATGCTGTGTTAGTTTACCACAGCATTACGTCATAACGTGTGATCAGACACCAGCTACCTATGCTCAGTCCGAGAGGTTCATCACCCCAGTTAATGGGCTGGGGGCGCTGTAATAGCTCAATAACTCATACACCTCTCCCCACCTCCAACACCACACCCCCCAGGCTTGCAACAACATTGGCCTACATATACGTTAAGGGCAACCCAAGGTTGGGTTTAATTCAGTTTCAATTCCAGTCACTGGAGAAAGCACACAAAAATGATTAAATACTTGTTAATTATTAATATTAGTATGATAATATTTTTTTTAATTTAATTGGAGTTTGGTTTATTATTTTTGTTGATCCCAACCCTGATCCCAGTACCTATAAGCTGAAGGGAGTAGGTGATATGTCTTATGCCTATTGATTTTATGGCTCCTGAAACCATTAACCAAGATCTTAGAGTTAACCCCAACCACTAAGTAGCTTTTGTAATCACTGTTAGATTTCACAGTTTATTTGTTTGTTTTTGTTGCCTCTTTTCAAGCCTTATCACAGCAGTTCAGAGTGACAGTGTGATTGAAATTTAAAGGCGCTGTTTGTCACATTGCTGGAGACTGCATTTGCGGTAAATGCCTCATGTGTTGGCTCAATTGAAAAGTTACCTTTGCATTTTCATCGTCCAATCTGTAATGCTTCAGTGACACAGAGTTAACAAAGCCCTAAGTTTTCACTATTGACAAATGTGTGAAGAAAAAGATAAGATAAGAAAAAAGAGAAGATGACACAGGAGGAGGAGAAGCAGGAAAAGGCCCTGCGGTAGTTTTGTTGGTAAACATTTTGATGTGGTGAGACTGTGGCATATGTGTGGCAGAGAGATAAAGAAAGAAGGGAAAGAGAGAGAGAAAATGAGCATTCCTAACACACAGCCATCTCCTTATCTCTGCCCCCGAACCTCTCCTCATCCCCCTCTGAGTCTTCTCTGAGGCATAGCACGTGACACCACAAAAGGACTCCTACATTTCAAGGCAGCGATGCTGAGAAAAACCCATTACCCTGCAAGGGGTAACTCTCACCGCCCAGAGCAGACAGGAGACAAGGTGAGGGGGGTGTGCCCACAGTAAGCAACGGATCACAGGCAGTGGGTGTGGGGGGTTGTTCGGCTCTGCAATCCGCAGCTCTTATGTCACAGTGGGAATCGTTTGGTGTTCCACAGAATATTCTTAACTAAGGCAGAAAAACAATGGCACCCACTGCCATTTCTAAAATAGGATTGTGATACATAGCTTTTTTGATAGCTTGGGTTTCTGCAGATTTTTTCCTGTCAGACCTGGGATTCAAACTCTTGAAGAAGTAAAGATGGGGGGTTCACCACTCTGTGAAAGACTGCACTGGCAAATTAGTGCAACAAGTTAAGAACAACATTTCTTAATGTAAAATATTCAGAGAATCCATAGAAATGTCTGTATGCAAAAGACAAGGCCGAAAAACTGTGACCTTCAGGCTCTCAGTCCAGAACTGACACCCATTGAAAAAATTTGGTGCATTCTGAAATGAAAAATACGAGAAAGGAGATGCCAAACTATTGAGCAAAGTTCAAAACTCCTCAGTTTCCATACGCTTATTGTTAAAAGACGAGGTGATGCAACATAGTGGTAAACATGCCCCTGTTCAAACTTTTTTGAAACGTGTTGCTGGCATCAAATTCAAAATGGGCATGTTTTTTCCAAAAACAGTTTCTCTCAGTTTCAACATTTGATTTGTTGTCTTTGTACTATTTTCAATTAAATATAGGGACAAATGATTTGCACAACAATGCATTCTGTTTTCATTAGAATTTCACACAGCGTCCCAACTCTTTTGGGAACAGCGTTGTATACTGAATATGTTAATATCCATAGGCCTTTAAATGGTTAAGCACAGGTAATGGAAAAATGTATGACTACTCGAAGTATGTGAAAAATAATTCTGGGAAAATATTTGATATGTGTCCTATTTGTTCCAGTAGTCCCCTGGTGGGCCATATATCAATCATCACTTGTCTCTGGCATTAGTCCCAGTTGCAAGAATCCACTCAGATTCCATTCCTGCGCCAGTCTAACATCTACACAGAGTATTCCTTTGTATTTGTACTGGTATCACCATCCTACACCTGGACGTGACTGGGCCTGCTCTGCAATGCTGCCTATGGCACAACGGTACAGCGGACCCACGACAGACACTGTTGTTGTTCGTCTAGCCGTAGGCACAGCTAGACAAACAGTGTAAATACTCTTTTGGATTAAATGTAAATGTACTTTTAAACACATTTAATTCAAGCCCTCCCGTCACATGTTGGCACTATTCCTCTACTGAGAGACTGCATAGCATGTATGAATGATACGTCTGTAGATGCTACCTGATGCACCTGCTGCTACAGTGTATCGCCGCACCACTGCCTCATGCCTATGAGTGGCACTGTTGTACAGCAGCACGCTGCCAACACCTTGGAGCTGATTTATTTGACTTATGTTGTCCAATACGAATAAAAACATTATGTCATTTAAAAAAATAAATAAAACAGACAATAGTTAATAAAAGAATAGTACCCTTTTCTTATAAAGATAAATAGTAATAGTAGTGAAATTGTATTGAAACAACCCAGATGAATTAGATATTATATACATATATATGATAACTGTTGATTTAGCGTGGACCACAGGCTTCATTAAGAGATTCCTAGAATTACCAGGTCTTAAGCCGACCCTAGTTATTAGCAAAGAATTAGCCTTGGAAGACGAGCAAAAACTGAAAAACTGAAAAAGCTATCCACAAGCTATTTTGATTAGTTTCCCAACCCGGGTGGGATCATCGGATTAGTAGCTGTAGACAACCCCCCCCCCCTCCCTGCAGCCGATCAAATAAAACTGTGATGCTTAGTACTGTTCGTTCGTGACATAGCAGAAAGTTTGTATCACATGAACTGTTACGTTTCTAAAAATCAAAGCACTGTAATGACATCGTTTTCCAAGCAGGTACCTGCAGCTAGGCCTAGCTACATCAAAGAGCCAGCAACACCTGCTCATGTACAAAGCACTCTACACTGTTATAAAGCATAGGAGCACCAGGCAGAGCACAGAGCATTTTCCTCTCCATCTAACCTGCTACCAATTACAGTGGGGCCTAGAGCCATTTCACAGACCCTCTCTGGCCTCTCAGCAGATAGTTATCATGGGAGCCGACATGATTGAAAGAGAAAAATTACCGGCTGCCAAAAGACGAGAGAGCACAGGGAGAGGTGGGGAGAGATGAAAAGAGAAGGAAACGATAGGGACACAGAGGCACAGCGCCACCATTCTATAGCTTTCGCTCGCCCAGAGAGATAATGTTAAATGTAAACAAAAGTCCTTTCACTCCTGGGTCCCCACTCACACAAACTCTGGGAAGGAAACTCAACTGTCTCGCTAAAAAGGAGATAAGAAACCAGGAACTAACATGTCTCTGATTTTCAATGTGTTCCATAGGCCATGAGGCAACACGGAAACAATATGAACGACAGGTTATTTTTGCTATGAGCAAACAGACAAGGAAAAAGGGCAACTCCAGGACAGAGTGGGCGTTTATATTTGGAATTATTTATGTATTTAAAATGTTTTTTTTCCTAAACATCTGACATGATAAATACTTTGCCGCTATAATATAGATCTTAGAGTTTTTCCTACTTGAAACCTCTGACCCTCCTTAAGCTAATAAAAGTCAGAGATACAGTAGAGGCCATTTGTAAACAGAACAAAATCTGTTAGCCAGTTATGGCTAACTTTGTGACCCAGTGCCTGCTTACCATACATAAAGCCATAAGGAGTAACCTTAATAAACCCATAGGACCACTCAAACCTGAGTTTTTACTGAACAGAATATACTGGAAGCTCTTGACCCATTTCACTTGAGACGACCTGTCTGTCAGTCAAGAGAACAGCCATTAGCCAACGCAGGCAGTCTGAAAAGAGTAGCTCCATCGGTGGCCATGGAAACAGGGACAGGCCGATTAAAAAACAATGCAGAGTGGAATTACATAATGGGGTGCAATCAACGCACTGATAGGGCTTGTCGTTACACCGCTCCTTGACAGTCTGCCGCTAGCTGAGCCCACCATCACCATAACAACTAGAGGCATCTGGTGCACTCCACCAGAACATCAGAAATGGGGGAGAGAAGATTGATATGAGAGTGAAAAAGAGAGTTGGGACCTGAGGGGGCCCTTAAATTTGACTGAGTGCTCTACTGATCAAAATCAGCGATGAGGGGCTCAGTCATTTCATCTTTTGTGGGTTTTCAGTTTACACTACTAGATCTTTTAAGTATTGCTGGACAAGAGCTCCTGCCAAGCAAGCAAAAATACTGCAAGTGAGAGTGCGTTGGTTGCAATCGCATCAAATATTCTAAACTTAATGCAGGTCTAAATTGTGCAGGCCAACAATAGTCTTACTTTTTTTCTACAGGTCTTTCTAAAATCAAGATGCCTCAATTAGCCACATTAATAACCCTCTGCAGTGGATTTAGGTATACAGGTGCATCTCGAGAAATTAGAATATTGTGGAAATTTTTTTTTCTATAATTCAAATCAAAAAGTGACACCATCATATATTCTAGATAAAGTGTGACATTTTAAGCCTTTTTGTTTCAATCTTGATGAATACGGCTTAAAACTCATGGAAATCAAAAATCCAGGATCTCAAAATATTTTAATAAAAAATTTATAATGCAGAAATATCGACCTGAGAAGGGCTCTAATCAGCTAATTAACTCAAAACACCTGCAAAGGTTTCCTACGTATGTTAATTTATGCACTCAATACTTGGTCAGGGCTCCTTTTGCACAAATTACCGCATCAGTGCGTCGTGGCATGGAGGCAATCAGCCTGTGGCACTTCTGAGGTGTTATGGAAGACCAGGTTGCTTTGATAGCAGCCTTCTACTTGTCTGTGTTGTTGGGTCTGGTGTATCTTATTTTCCTCTTGACAATACCCCATAGATTCTCTATGGTGTTCAGGTCAGGTGAGTAGGCTGACATATCAAGCACAGTAATACCATGGGCAGCAAAACAGTTACTTGTTGTTTTGGCACTGTGGGCAGGTGCCAAGTCCTGCTGGAAAAGGAAATCAACATCTCCATTAAAGCTTGCCAGCAGATGGAAGCATGAAGTGCTCTAAAATCTCCGGTAGACGGCTGCAATGACTCTAGACTTGATACAACACAGTGGACCAACACCAGCAGATGACATGGCACCCCAAATCATCACTGACTGTGGAAACTTTACACTGGACTTCAAGCAACTTGGATTCTGTGTGCCTCTTCACTCTTTCTCCAGACTCTGGGACCTTGATTTGCAAATAAAATGCAAAATGTACTTTCATCTGAAGACATTGTCTCTGGTTCAGGAGTTGCTTGAAACTAGGAATGCAACACCTGTAGCCCATTTCCTGGACACGTCTGTGCACGGTGGTTCTTGATGCACTGACTCCAGCATCAACCCACACCTGTCGAAACTTTAATTATGATAGAAATGAACTTTTCAATCATATTCAAATTTTTTGAGATGCATCTGTAGGCAACATGGGCAGCAGCACAATTCTTTTTTTTATTTATTTGCATGATTTATCGTTTGTGAGCTAGGCAGATTACTGTCTGGGAAGGTCTCCCACTCAGAAGTAGGAGATGGGAAGGTCTCCCCACTGGAAGACTGAGGTAGGTGGAGTGGGGGAATCTATCAAACAGCGCACCTCTGACTTCGTACAGTACTAATGCAACTAGTTAAATCAGTTACCCTACATTACATTACACTGCTGCATTTTTTCTGGTTTGTGTGAAATGGTTAAGAATTATACAAAACCCCTCTGCACACCATCAAGGTGAATTGGTTTAGTCTTGACTCTTGGTTGACAGTGCTGGGGGAATGGGTAATGTTTTGATTAACAATATTGATTTGGTTAACTTTCATTGAGGTGACATAAAGGTTTTCTGTGATTGTATTGACTAGGTCCTGAGGTCAGTAAAGGGAATTTCTAATGCTGTAAGCTAACTTAAAAGATCTCTATATTATGCTTATATTTTGGGGTAATATGCCTAGAATTACCCAAGGTGGTTGTATAATTCATTTGAAAGTTTGATTAATAGCACATAATGACATGTATATTTAATTGTACAACAAATGTATTTAGGGTGTCAGACTCGTATACTGTATTTCAATGCAAATTCAGGGTCACGTCTGAAATATTTTGGAGCACCCTCTGGCACTGGCCAGGATGAGAAGACATCTAGGCTTTGTACAATTTAGTTTTATTAGTTTATTTTGTTAGCATTAAGGTACTAGTTTAAAAATGTGATTCATTTTATTTGTATTTAAATACTACAATATGTTTCTGTTTGTATTTGTTACTTCTTTTTGATATTTGAGTCTTATTTTTGTATATATTTGTATATTAATATGGGGGTGCAGTACAGGGGCTTTGCCCAGGGAGCCTTACAAGCTAGAACCGCCACTGCCCACTGTCAATAAGTCTTGAAAGAGCCAAACGTCTAACACCCCCTAGAAAGAAAATAACGTTTGGGTGAGTTAGAAAAGTGTATGCACAGCGCCAGTTCCGTGCACAGAATACGTTTTTATTTCTTGAATAGAGACAAAGTCTGCACGTTTGAATGTCAACCTGCGGTCAGACGTCTGGCTTGGCTGTTTGAACACAATCATTTCCCCTTCTACATTTAATGAAGTCTACTTTAAATGTTTTGAGCTGTTCAGCTAGCCTTCCTGTATTTCTGTGGAGCCTTGGTGTCTAATACAAGTTTCCTGGTGGAGTTTCTCCACTCACTGGGATTTTAAATGTCTAGGTCCTACAGGTGAAATGACATGGAGAGTGGTGGATCTGCAGGCTTAAGCAATCAACCAATCAATCAAATGTATTTATAAAGCCCTTTTTACAACAGTTGTCACAAAGTGCTTTACAGAGACACCCGGCCTTAAACCCCAAGGAGCAAACAACAGTAGTGTTGGATTTCAAGCATGGACTACTTGCTGCTATCACAGTGAAAGCACTCCAATTTACAGGACATGGAAATGTATCAATTTCATTTGTATCCGTGTAAAGCAATGCTAAGTGGACGTTTGCAGTCTTTAATGGAAATCAAGCTTACGTGTCACATTTAAGCACCTAACCTGAAAATAAAGAAATTCACAGACATTTTCTATAATTCCCTAAACCCACATGGCCGTCAGAAATAACCAGAACTATGAGTTAAGTCAACCTACACATCAGTAGTGTATGGTTCATTGTGTGTGCGCATGCCATGTGTGTGAATCAGAATTAGCATAATGTTCAGCCTCGCTGGTCTGGACACCGACCTTCAGAGAGATCCGAGAAAGTTTTTCTCATTGTTCTTATTTTCCATTGTAATGTTTTCCCATGCTAATGAAGCCCTTTGAATTTAATTGAGATGTGTGTGAGTCTACCCTGACGTTATTGTTACAGAATGACTGAAGATTTCACCCAGACACCAAACAACAGATTGTCTCCCTTCCTGAGACCAATTTCAGAGTTCAGTGGCTCTGAGTGGCACTACGAACCCCCCCCCCCCCCACGCCACTGCAGAAACCGCAGATTTCTACCAGATGACAGTCCAAGATCTATAAACAGATCATTGAACAGGGTGACTTTCAGTAAGCTTTACATGTTTGAAAGGGTTAAACGTCCTTCATAATCACAGCATTTCTGTTGAAACCATTGCCGTGGATAAAATGTCACAATCAAAAACAACTTATGAGTTGCATCAAATCTTCTCCTACTAATGTTAGGAAGTACTTTTATCTTCATGTGTTATCTTGATTTCCTAACTAAAAAACTTTAATAAATGTTATTTTTTACAAAAGGTTTAAAAAGGCTGCTAAAAATTGCAGGACTTGATTTGTCCTAATGAGAAATGTTCTGATTATCCACTCCTCTCTTCTCCTCTCTCCTTCCCTTCTGTCCGCTTCCTTCCCCTCCCAGCCTTATCTCTGAGGACAGGCTCCACGGCTTTTGAGACGACAACCCGCAAACACTGACACTCTAGAAATGGAGAGAAGGAGTAAAGAAGGAGATTTGGTTGTATGGGGGGGGGTGTTGTTGAAGCAGTGAGACATTTAGACAAGAAGACAGAAGAGTGTGCAGAAGAGAGGGTTGGGGGAGGTGAAAGGAATGGGACGCGGCTAGGAGAGAACACCGGATTGGACGGGGGGCGTCCCCGTGGTGTGGACAGATAAATGCGGTCACTCGCCAAGAGATTACTCACACACGCAGTTCACTCACACACAAAATCCTGCCAGTGTGTGTATTTTAAGGGCTTATCAGAGACAAAACATACTGCACGATTGGAAAAGTTGCACAGCGAGAAAGGAGAGGAGCAGTGTTGAAGAAGCTGGCATACATAGATCTAGGATCAGAGTTACTTATTCTAAATCCTAACCATAGAAATCAGTAGGGAAACATAAAACTGTCCTCAGATCAGTGATCAGTGTTTACTGGTAAACTGATTTTACGTTGGGTGCAGGGTTTTGAATGATGTTACAGTTTCTGGCCACTGGAGGGAGTATTTCCTCTAGTTACACAAATAGAAGAGGCGCGCCCATTTCTCTCTCTCTCTCTCTCTCTCTCTCTCTCTATTTAGAAGTATTGTAGGGCCTCTAGGTTACCATCTCTCTCTTCTTGAATAAATATTTCAATTGTATATGTTTTTATAAATGAACACATGGCTATCACTGTCCTCTTCCATTTTCAATGCTACAAACAGTCATTTTTGTTATAATCTGTAAAATGTTACATTTAATTACGAAAACACTGGAGACAGGTAGCCAGGTAGCTATCTTATAGCAATACCTCAAAAAGAGAGAATTATAGTTTTCTTTCAGTCTTTGAGGGATCATAACTATGTATCTAGTAATAAGATTGTTCTCTCTCATTCTCTCCATGGTAATTTGTTTTTGTCTCAAAAGGGGTGAAATAATCTTGGTAGATTGCATGATTGTACATCCATCTGATGTTCAAAGACAATTTGCAAATATGGATAGGAAATGTTCATGACTTGATGCTGTCAGACATTTCTAACTTTGCCAGCATGTTCCTTAGAACTCTCCTGTTAGTTGCATGCAGTTTTACAATGTTATGTCATTTATTTTGGGATTTATGATTATTTCAAATTGTAGGTAGCACAGAGGCCCTATCAGATGGACCAAAAATACAGATAATTTTATTATAACACTTCATCTGTTGTGGGAATTGATTAGCTTATTATAGGAAATGAATAGATACAATCCATATTCATTACAAACAACTGTAGATATTTGTTATATTATGAAAAATATAGTAAAAATAACAACATTTAGGAAAATAGGGCATCTTGGAGACCATAACCCTAACGCTGTTTTCCAAAAAAAATTACAAAATGATCTAAAACAATGTAACTCTATTTTTCCAACTGTATATTGATAGATTATTTAGAATATGCTATGACATAGCATGAGAAGTGTAAATGTAAATAACATCATTTTAATGTTCTCAGATAATCATACCTTTACAACCCACTAGGGCCTCTAGGAGACCTCTCTTAACCCACACCATAAATGTCCCTAAATGCACAAAGCAGACAACGCAGCAAAAACAACAATAGGTAACATTTCCAACCTGGTAACCTATTTACTAGACACTTGTATCTACTAGATATTACAGTATGAATCAATATTACTGTGGAATTTTGATATTATTGATCCTGCAAATTTCCCTTGAAATTGTATCAATTCATTCATATTGAACAACCCCTGACCTCTGTGAACAATATGAAAGCTTAACAGTTGAGACTGGTGCTTTGGATATGTCAACAGTGGGCTATGTCTGAAGAAATGGGTGAAGTGGCTAAGCTAAAATGTCATTAAATAGTTATAAAGATGTATATACAATGTTGACTAGCTGAGACCGCACTCAACATGCAACCATGCCAAAATAACAATAGGTAACATTCTGGAACTTTTAAATTGTCAACTACACCCTTGTATCTATAGGTTGTAACAAGATGAGACAATTTTACAGTGGAATTGTTCAGTTATTGATCCTGCAATTTACCCATTTAAATGCACAATTTATATGTCACCTGGAAACTAGTCTTGAAGGAGTTGCTGAAGTAGCTTGCCTGTATCTATATTTAAGGACAAGATATGGCCAAAAATCTACACTCACCTAAAGGATTATTAGGAACACCTGTTCAATTTCTCATTAATGCAATTATCTAATCAACCAATCACATGGCAGTTGCTTCAATGTATTTAGGGGTGTGGTCCTGGTCAAGACAATCTCCTGAATTCCAAACTGAATGTCAGAATGGGAAAGAAAGGTGTTTTAAGCAATTTTGAGCGTGGCATGGTTGTTGGTGCCAGACGGGCCGGTCTGAGTATTTCACAATCTGCTCAGTTACTGGGATTTTCACGCACAACCATTTCTAGGGTTTACAAAGAATGGTGTGAAAAGGGAAAAACATCCAGTATGCGGCAGTTCTGTGGTCAGAGGAGAATGGGCCGACTGATTCAAGCTGATAGAAGAGCAACTTTGACTGAAATAACCACTCGTTACAACCGAGGTATGCAGCAAAGCATGTGTGAAGCCACAACACGCACAACCTTGAGGCGGATGGGCTACAACAGCAGAAGACCCCACCGGGTACCACTCATCTCCACTACAAATAGGAAAAAGAGGCTACAATTTGCACGAGCTCACCAAAATTGGACAGTTGAAGACTGGAAGAATGTTGCCTGGTCTGATGAGTCTCGATTTCTGTTGAGTCAGAATTTGGCGTAAACAGAATGAGAACATGGATCCATCATGCCTTGTTACCACTGTGCAGGCTGGTGGTGGTGGTGTAATGGTGTGGAGGATGTTTTCTTGGCACACTTTAGGTCCCTTAGTGCCAATTGGGCATTGTTTAAATGCCACGACCTACCTGAGCATTGTTTCTGACCATGTCCATCCCTTTATGACCACCATGTACCCATCCTCTGATGGCTACTTCCAGTAGGATAATGCACCATGTCACAAAGATTGAATCATTTCAAATTGGTTTCTTGAACATGACAATGAGTTCACTGTACTGAAATGGCCCCCACAGTCACCAGATCTCAACCCAATAGAGCATCTTTGGGATGTGGTGGAACGGGAGCTTCGTGCCCTGGATGTGCATCCCACAAATCTCCATCAAGATGCTATCCTATCAATATGGGCCAACATTTCTAAAGAATGCTTTCAGCACCTTGTTGAATCAATGCCATGTAGAATTAAGGCAGTTCTGAAGGCGAAAGGGGCTCAAACACAGTATTAGTATGGTGTTCCTAATAATCCTTTAGGTGAGTGTATCGAATTATTGTCAAAATCGCCATGCAATTTTGACTGTTTGTGACTGCACTAAATATGCAACCATACCAAAATAACAATAGGTAACAATAGGTAACAATAGGTAAGATTTTTGTTTTAATGGTTTGTAGTTTACAAGGCATCATTACAAATAGACAGGAGAGATATGCAATCTTACAAGGAATAATTTTTGGTCATATGTGTATTTTTTCATATAAAGCTGTAATGGCCCATTGACATGAATGAGAAATATTTCTATGTCCAGAGTGCAAAGAGGCCCTACAAATATTGAAGTAGCTGAGATGCCCTACCAATGTAGCCGAGATGCCCTATAGGTAGCCAAGATGCCCTGTTTCAGGTAGCCAAGATGCCGTTACAGATCTCTCTCTCTCTCTCTCTCTCTCTCTCTCTCTCTCTCTCTCTCTCTCTCTCTCTCTCCGTCTCTCTGTCTGTCTGTCTGGAGCCAGTATCATAGTGGCCATAATTCAATGACAATAATTATTAAAATGACACAGCCAAGATTAGCCAAGCGAATGATCACCCATTGTCTGTGAAAATGGGGTCTTTGGGAGTCAACAATGCCTGAGAGAACCATTTCCACTCCTGTCTCCATGATGTATGATATTCCCCTACCATCTCTCCCAGTCCTGAAACATCTCAGAACATGCCATAGACATTAAGGGACATTATGGAGTTGCACTTCAACTGAGTGCCTTTTTGGCCTGACATCCAAAGATTCTAGTTGCAACACACCACAACTAAAACACTGAATACCTACAGGCAAACAAAACGTTGGAGTAATTTTGTGTCATTCAACATTAGGACAGAGAGGTTGTTCTTCGACACAGTCAGTTTTTGCATTTTGATATGTGAGAAAGGTTTGTTAGAAATCAGCTGTTTCGTAAAGTGGTTGAATAATGATCACGTCCCCGGTCGTCAAAGGACAGAGTAATTCAATTATTTATTGAAGCATTTTATAGTCTATTGTTCATGATGTTACAGACTCGATACTCGCTCTTACAAACTCAAACTCATCTCACTCAATCTCAAAGAAACCTCCGGGTTGTCCTCTACTTACAGAAATCACAAACCAGAATACACATCCCAGCACTGTAAGCCCATTGGCTAATTACTGTTGCACTTTGTATGAATGTGACTTTCTGTGTACGGATATTCTTTTGTTATCTATACATAACAATCATACATTCATACACTTAAACAGGTTAAAGGAGGTAGGGAGAGAGTTGGACGTGAAGATGCTTCTGCAGTATGGTGAAGTGGGATGACAGTAGGATGAGAGTGTGTGGACAGGGAGAGAGAGTGTATAGATAGAGGATGAGAGGGGATGAAAAGGTTGAGAGTAAATAGAGAGAGGGATGGACAGAGAAGAAAAACCTAGAAAAAGAGAAGACAAAGATGGAAATCGGAAAAAAAGAAAAGAGGATGACATGGATTAACAGAAAGAGAGAAGGAAAAGATAGAACTAAGGGGGAAACGGGCAGAGAGATATTGAAAAAAGAGAAATAGCGAGAGAGGGATGGCCAAAAAAGAGAGAATAGAAAAGGGAGGGCAAGAGAGAAAGCAGATGGAGAAATTAGAGTGAAAGAGGGAAGCAACAGGGCAGAAACGCAGACAGAGCCACAGGGGAGAGCACGGGAAGTGTCAACAATAAGAATGGATATGACAACATACATCATTGTGTCAGCGTATCATTTCACCTGAAGATGCAGGCCCCTCTCTGTGTGTGGGGACAGTTGTTCAACCGTGGGGTTGAGGTGTTTGTCTGTGTGTGGCAGGGAGTTCTGAGGTGGCAGGGACTGGTGCATGAGAGTTGTTAGAAACATAGACAGGCAGTGAGAGCATTGTAAAGGCAGCAGGAGGCACCAACACATATGATGGTGATTACTTTAGGACCAGTAAGAAAAAGGTTGCTGGTTCAATTCCCAAATCTGACATGGTGAAATATTTTGCTGTGCTCTGCTTAACCCTAATGACTAGTATGAGTCACTTTGGAAAACAGCTTCTGTTATATTTCTCAAATGTAAAAACAACTATTTTGGCCAATGTAGATGCAGTGTTAAGCACAGTTTATTAGGTGTCTGTGAACACACGTTGTGTGTTTGCGGTCATGTGTCCGTTAACCATCAGTCTGTAAGGCAGAAGTGCTTCCCAGGCACTTTTGTCATTTCTGCTTTTGGACCTCCCTAATCGGGGTGGCAGTCTCTTCAACTATTATTCCACTCCCCTTTACTCTGTCAATGACAAAGGGTACAGTAATTGTGTATAGCTGACTGACACAAGCAACTAGGTTTGTATTTGTTCCCCCATACAGACAAATGAGCTAAATAACAACTCAGCAATACGATACAACATCAAGAGACAGAAAGCTCATGTTTTCAAAAATCATAGAAAAACAGTCCACAGAATGGGTCTTCCCATTCAAGTCAATGATGGCAGTTTAAGTGAACAGGCAGCCATTATGAGCGTACCCTTGAGTTTACCAAATGACCAGGCTTTGAAGTTTCAAGCCTTTCTATGGATTCCATTTCTATGACTACAGTTATTGTTCAATATATAATATTGTAAACACCAAATGCGTATATTAGGCTGATCGTCAGACTAGGTGTCTCAGCTCTTTTACTCAGACAGTCAAGCTATCAACGCAGCACACATTAGCCATGACAGGCTTATGCATCATTTGATGGAGTGTCACTCCTATTGGAGGCTGGAGTGATTCTACAGGCCCAACGCCAAAAAGAAACCTGATATCGAACCATGAGGTGGAGAGAAGGAAATCAAAGCCGGGAGAGAGTCTGTCGTATCATTGACATACCAATCTGAGACCACACTTGTGCTACCCACCCAATTCCATTGTATGTGTTGTTTATTAAATTACAACCATGAGTGGCGCGAAAGTGAATTAAGTCAATGTTCTTCTTGGGTTATCTGCTGATCGAGCGGGTTTACTGTGCATCTTTCCAATCCAGTGAAGTACTTTGACCGTGAGATGCTAACCAGCTGTTGTTGTCCTTGGTGTGCTGTCCTTTAACGTTCACCACAGCAAACCATTAGCTCTCTCTTCGCAGAATAGTTATTTCTCTCTACTTTGCAACCTGCATCAGAACTTGCATGCTCATTATTCGTCTCGGCAGAAACTAGGACCGTTAAAAAATGTATTCAATACTTGCATTAATATAAATTAACTCAACAATCATCTGTAGCCAACCATTTCTCCTGGAGTTTGTCTCCATGCCCAGGTGTCAGCTACTAATTGGAGACTAATTGATAAGAGCATGGACATCTAATTAGAGACAGATGGATAGGCTCAATTGGACTGAATTCTGGTCTCGGTAAACATTGCAGCGATGGATGACTTTGACTCCTGCGTGTGAAAAGCCCACAAATAAACTTGACAAAATCAATGTGCCCTTTTCCCATGGCACATGTAAACTATAGGGAGAGAGAACTTCCAATGTTGCATGAATAGGAGAGATAAGGCCCGGAGGCTTTAAGTACATTTCTTGAAATGCAGTTAACTCAACACTTAGTGTGTGTTGATTTTATATTATTGCTGTATACATACATAGGCCTATTTTCTATTCTGAGAGTTTGAACAAAAAAAGCACATACAACTGCCTGTAAATAAATGTTAATTATCTCCATGACAAACTAATAGATAAGTCTTTGCCATTGTGTAAAACTAAAGGCGACCAAACATTGAACAACAGCCGGTTTCTGTCCCCAGCCGTCCGACAGTAACCTTGTCATGTGATCCGGGAAAGTTGCGGCTAACTTTTTTTGTGTTTACAATCTACACACATGTAAGGATACACTTTCTTGTCCTTTTTTTTCAGAGATTAAAAAACATTACACCCCAGTTAATGTGGTAAAACTCCGAACTCGACAAACTGTTGGTTTAGAGTAGCATGAAGACCACACAAAAGATCTCATGTGAAACCAATTATTATTCCATCTCGGTCTGACCAATACGAGATACATACCGGCAATTTAATCCAATGGGATTCTCCACTGATGTGTTTCTCAAGGGGCCAAACATTACAAAAGATGAAATCACTGTAAAGAGCTTCACACAGCTTCCCTGTTTCCTGACTTCAAACACTTAGAGAACACAATCGCAGCTTATAAGGCAGCATTTTAAATAGGTTTCCATTGAGGAGAGTGATGTGTAATGTCTGTGTGAGCTGATCCTATTTTCACGTTCTCCAGGGTTATGGTACACATTTTTAACTATAAATTCTCTGTTGCAATCTGCATGGTATCTGTATAGTCAATAGAGACTGCTTGAGGTGTCAACATTTCATATTTTTAAACTTCCACACCATACTTCACTGTCCCTTTATAGCTCACTTGTTATGCTAGGGTTGTAGGTTTGATTCCCAAAAATGAGTATGCACTGGATAAGGCAGTCTACTAAATCAGTGGTTCTTAAGCCTCTTTTGGGGACCCCCAACCGTTCCATATACTGTGCCTTTGGAAAGTGTTATGGACATAATAATGTATTTCATTTTTTTGCAGTCAACCCACACACAACACCCAATAATGAAAAAGCTAAAAATATCCTATGTAAGTATTCAGACCCTTAATTTAGTTCTTTACAGAAGTGCATTTGGCAGCCAAGGCAGCTTCAAGTCTTCCAGCTTTGCATACTCAGATTTGGGTGGTTTCTCCCATTCTTCTCTTCCTGTATATCCTCTTTAGCTCTGTCAGATTGGATGCAGAGTGTTGGTGAAATGTGATGTTCAGGTCTCCTCACAGATTAAATGGGGTTCAAGTCTGGGCTTTTGCTGGGGCACTCAGGGACATTCACAAACCAGTCCCAAGCCACTGCGGCCTTTACTGTGTTTTTCAGGTCATTGTCATGCTGAAAGATGAATCTTTGTTCCAGTATAAGGTCCTCTACAATCTGGATTCTATAAAAGCATTTCTGTATTTCGCTCCATTCATCCTACCCTCAATCTTGACCAGTCTCCCAGTCCCTGCCCACTGAGGTGCATCCCTATAGCATGGTGCTCCTACCACCATGCTTTACTGTATGGATAGTATATTGGCCGGTGATGAGTGCTAGCTGCGCTATGTTGTTTTTTCTCATCAGACCAGAGAATCTATTTCCTCATGTTCTCTGAGTTTTTTTCTGAATGTATTTTTTGTACCTTTATTTAGATAGGCAAGCCTTTAAGTGCCATTTGGCAAACTCCAGGCAGTAAGTATGGCGGCATGTCCTATTACTTAGAACCGACTTCTAGCCCAGGGGTGGGCAATATTCTTCAATGGGGGGCCACATTGAAAATGCCAGAGAGCATCGCGGGCCAGATTTTCATAATCTAACTTAATTTACTTAAACAATGTTTTTTGTATTATACTCTGTTAAGAGCTGTTAACAGAATTATAGCAGACAAAGGCCTAAGAAATACATTTTCATGGTTATTACTGAACAGAAAAGTTGCAAAACATATTTGCCTTCCAGCTTAACAGAGTAGGCTATATTACATGAGGTATATTGTTAACAACGTTATTAAGGCAGCCATAAGCCATAAATTCCTTTTCAAGATGTTCACTCAATGCAAATGTTGGTATAATTGCCGTTATCTAACTTCATACAGTATATTTTTGTACTCCATGCTTTTAATGGCAGCCCAGACCCCATAAATCAACATTTTGGCCCACTCACTCAATATGAACAGGAGAGCCTCGTATTGGCGTTCACAAATGAGGTCAGGAGTCATTTCTGTTGAAGCTGTGTGCGGTACTGCTGCAAGATGTTCGTCCGTGAGCCTAGAACTGTGCTTGGACTTGTTGAATTTTAGCATCGGTTGACAGTTTTTGGGATTTGGCTGCATGCTTGCTCTGAAAGTGCCTACGCAGATTGTACTGTTTAAAAACTGCAACGTTAGCTTTACATATTAAGCAAGTTGCTTTACCTGCGACATCTGCAAATACATATTTTTCTGTCTATTATTTTTAAATACCCTGCTTTCGTTATCAACTTTTCTTAGACAGGCTCATTTTCAGAGATCGCTAGCCATCAATTGCGTATATGAACAAATAATAGCCTACGCACGTGGATTGTGGTGCTGGTCCATAGCTACGTATCACAGCAACATCATAGCTTGTTTCAACTTAAAAGTATTTAAAATAGACAGTATGATACTACTGTACTTATCACTGGAAGTGCCACGATACTTTTAATTTGAAATAATATAAATAGCAGCAGTAAATAAAGTTAAGTAATCTGCAGAGCTCGTCAAGTATTTGTATTTTATATTATTTTTAATGTTTTGGATGTATCGCAGGCCGGATAGAATGACTCAACGGGCCGAATCCGGCCCGGGGGCCTTATCTTGCCACAGATCTAGCCTCTACCATGAAGCCTGCTTGGTGGAGAGGGGCAGAGATGGTTGTTCTTCTGGCGGGTTCTCCCACCTTGGCAGAGAAACTCTTAAGCTCTGTTAACGTGGCCACTGGGTTCTGGGTCATCTCCCTGACCAAGGCCATTCATGTCTGGTTACTTAGTATGGCTGGATGGAATTGGTGGTTTCAAACTTCTACCATTTCACAGTGGAGCCCACTGTACTCCAGGAAACTTTCTAAACAGACACTTTTTTATAACCTTCCCCAGATCTATGACTCAACAATTGTCAGAGGTCTGCAGCAAATTATTTGGACGTCATGGCTTGGTCATTGGCTCTGACTTGCGAAACAATCAATCAAATGTATTTTATAATAGCCCGATTTACATCAGCAGTTGTCACAGCGGTTTTACACAACACCCAGCCTGAAACAAAAAAAGAGCAAGCAACAACAATTGATGCACAGTGGCTAGGAAAAACTCCCAAAAAGGGACGAAATTTATGAAGAAACCTCGAGAGGAACCAGGTTCTGAGGGGTGGCCAGTTCTCTTCTGGCTGTGCCACATGAGCACTTTAAGAGTACAAATTGTAATAATTAATAAATGCACGTGGGCTTTATCCGGAGTCTGAAAAACATCATCCAAGTCAATAGAATGGCCAAAAGAACAAGGACAGGGACGATCAGGAGGGAGGAATGGTCAGCAGAGTGGCAGCCAAAATTGTAAGGTACTTGATACTTGATCTGAAACAAAACCAGGAGTACTTTCAAGTCTGGTAGTTGTGAGGTGTGGTCCAAAGGCTCATGTTCTCTTAAATTAAAACAGAGCAGAATACAGAAATGTTTTTGAGTGTATTCCTTAGATTTGCAAAGAAGGAGAACTAACCCTACTCCCCAGGCACAATAAAATAGTAAACCTTTGGGGCTACAAGTTTGGTGACCTACCCTATGCAAAGGTTTTGAAGAAGTTTTGTTTTGTTCCAATAAAACGTTTTGCTTGAGCATGTCCCCAGATACTGGACTGCAACAAAAAACTACACCTCCATGATGAATTTGTTACATTATGAACATGAGATATTTCTGTTTTTCATTTGAAATAAACGGGCAAAAATAAATAAATTCCGCCTTGTCATTTCAGGGTACCGTGTGTGGATTGCAGAAAATAAAAATCCAATCAATTATAAGTTAAGTCCATTACAACAAAATGTGGAGAAAGTAAAGGAGAATATTTTCCAAAGACAGTGTATTAGATATAATCCAGGGCTAACACGCCAGAATCCACTTTCTAGCAATCAACAAGCCCCCATTTAGTTGTTGCCCTGAGTTAGTCCAGGGCAACAATCACATTGTGAGACGTCTGGGGTCCCCAGTTTTGAGTACCATTGTGCAAAATGTAAAGTCTCAACCGGATCAATACTCTAAAATACCCAGAAAAAACAGCCAAGACTAAATTCAGTACCTAAGATTGGTTGCATCCTATTGCCTTGCTGTTTCAACTGTATTGTCAGCAATTTAAAGAATATAAAATGGAGGACACAAAGTGGTGATGGACAACTGAAAGAAAAATCTGGATACCAATGACTAAATGTTAATTCAATTTACAGACATGTATCCTTGGAGGCAGTCATGTCTGCTCCAGCAAAAGTATTAATTACCCTTGCTCATCAGAGATATGGGCTCCATGTCAAATACATCAATTAGTCAAGGCTGATCCATGGACAGGACAAAACAGAATCCTATACCTGTTTACATTCCTGGCAGAATGTGTGCAAATCCAAGTTAGGACTGTATCCAGTACGACCCGCAAAGCCTGCTCTTCCAGAATAGTTCTATAGCCACTGCAACATTGTCAGATCTGTATTCCACTGGACAGTGTGCATGTAGTTGGTTGTCACAGCCAATCCGAAAGCGACTTTGATGGGGCTGACACCAGTTGACCAGATAAGAAAGATTGGCCTTTCTCTGATGGTTCAGCTTTTCTTAACACTTCATTAGATTGACATTCACTGCTGATAGTGGCAACACACCAGCAATCGTACAACAAATGACAACATTCATAGATAGGATGTACCGTATTCTGTATTGACTGGCCCTAAATAATTCAGACATCAGTCGGCATACTGATAGAATGTATTGTCTGATTAAAAAAAAATTATAATAATATAGTTCATTGGTGTAGAAAACATAACAAAATGGGGGAATATGACTTTCCTGTCACGCATGAATGTATTATGCTATGCATTTATTGTTATCATCTGGCTTTTGAGAATATATTAAATAAGTCGAATTAGAGTCTGTGAATTTGCGAGATGATTTTGTTCTAGTACAAGTATAGAGGAACACGTTCCTACATGTGTTTCTTCTCCTATCCAGGCCTCCTTCTCTCTCCTGATAACATTGTGCAAGGCACAAAGGGCCTGAAGAGATTCAACTACTTCAGTACTCTAACACTTTATGAGGGGTGAGGGGATACTGAGAAATATATCGTTCTAGTACTTATGCAACCAGGTTATTGTAAAGTTTCTATTTTTCATCTTTCCCTCTTGAAGAGTTCAGTTAGTTTTTCATTTGAATTGTTCACATTATAGGTCACATTAGAAGTGGTAAAATTTCTGACATGATTTATCTTTGTCTCATTCTTTTACATCACAAAGACCTGGCATTTTCACAGGGGTGTGTAGTCTTTTATATCCGCTGTAGATAGTATGTTGTTTATTTATCAATGTAATATGAAATCAGAACATTTCCTAAATAAAATCACATATTTATTTCCATTTCAGTTATTCACAAAATAAATTAGATTATCATGAGGTAACAACATACAGTGCCTTGCATTCATTTTCATAACCTTGACCAATTCTCTCACTATACTGAATTACAAATGTTATATTTAACTCATGTTCTGTTTGATATTTTATTTTCAAACATTCACACTCAAAATAAAAATAAAAAGGTTTTGAAGGATCATTGGCCAGGCTGTAAATCTGAAGAAAAATAAATAGAGCAAGCAACAGGTATTAGATACAATAAAGCACAAATGCATAGAATTAGAAAAAGGGTATTAAATAATATTCTAATGTTTGGATATACTAGATATACACAGTTGGATTCATAATCAGTAAGCAGAAGCTGCATCACACCACCCAGGCACAGTCAAGAAAAGGATGTACCTCAAAGAAAGATACTTGGAGTAACAGTGTTCTGGTCAACTACATTAAGAGCTAGGCATTAAACTGATTTGTATTGGAAAGTGGCTAGAAGGAAGCAATTACCCAAACTGTACCATCTAAAAGCATGGGACGGACCCAGATGTGAAGTGGTAAATGGACTTGTGGTAAGATTTCAGAGTTGCCAATTTGTGGCTAAAGCTCAAAGCACTGCATGATGTAAACCTACCACTACACATTTCTCAGGAAACTATCCCTATAGTGAAGTATGGTGGTGGCCGCATCATGCTGTTGGGATGCTTCTCATCAGCTAGGATCTGGCATCTTTTTCAAATTGAACTAAGAATGAATGGAGTAAAAATAGAGAGGAATACTTAAGGGAACCTGCTTCAGTCCCCTAAAAAACTAAAGCTTGGGAGGACATTCACCTATTAGCAGTACAATTATCCCAAGAATAAGACAAATATAACATTGCTCAAAAACACAAATGTCCTACAGTGGCCCAGTCAAAGCCCTGATCTCAATCCAACTTAGAATGTGTGGTGCTATTTAAAAACATTAAAAACACAATTGTTGTCCAAACAACCTGGAGCAAATGTGCAAAAATAAATGGGCTAATATCACTGTGACACTGTCTGCAAAGCTAGTTCATTCATACCAAAATACATGAAGATGTCTTTGCAGGAAAAAAGTAGTTCTACTAAATATGAAACATTTGAAATTGGTCAGGGTTTGAATACTTTTGCAAGACAATACACATAAAGAATTCCATACAGTACATTCTCTCCTGAAGCATAATCTTTACTACATTACTCTTCCTTAAACTAAACCTGGATATATTAATGACAATAAAGATTAGGGTCAGGTGTTCACAGGATTTCTAGCATCACTACTCCTCCTCCTCTTCAATCCCACATTCTCTCCATCTTGGCTGTCATGGTAACCATCAGTGTATCCCATAACAGTCTCTGTCCGTTTGTCCTTTGAGGGGAAGGCCTGGCCGGGACCAAGCACCTGTCTAATGGTCATGTTCACCCTGGAAGTCTGGATGTACCTGGAGCACACGGCCCAGTCCTCCTTTGTCACTGACTGGATCAGAGTGGTCTCTCCCTGAATAGGATCCTGGATGAGCCCCTGGTCTGACACTGAACCTAGGCCCTCTGCCTCAAGAGAGGGGTGTAAGGGATCTCCTTCTGGGCTGGGGATGACACGAGGCACGGCATGATAGAGGAGGCGGCTGTGTCCTGACATTACCATGACATCACCGCTGTGCATGTACATGGCAGTGGGCGGGTCTTCCCTCCGCGTTCCACCGAGTAGGAAGATGGCCGATTGACCAAAACTGCCGACAAATCCCCAAAAGAGTAAGACAGCAATAACCAGACAGAAACTATAGCAACAAAAAACAAACTGTGTGGCATTCACATGCACATTAACGCATACTGGAAGTCCATAGAAAAGCACATATATCCTTGAGTGCCAGTGGGTAATTTAGGTTGAATTAAGCAGACAATATCAAAGTGTATATGTGAAAACAAACTGGTTGAATGGTTGGTAGAAAAAAACACTCCTCCCCTAACCTGAATGAAAGCAGGGGTTGAGTGTGGTCCAGTTCTGACTCATCCACATGGATCCCGAGCGAGGAATCAGAGCGGTAGTAGTTGAGGATTCCAGCCTCTGCCTTGAACACGGGAAATTGGCAGGCAGCGGCTACATGGCCAGATAATGACTGGAGATCAGACGGGAACGGAGTGTTGTGATCCGCTGAGTATGTCTGCAACAGAATGTACAGGAAAAATCCCTAAGCAATGTATTCATTTTATTTCCTATTCCTCTGAAGGAACCGAAAAATTGCACATATCGTCTGTGTTGCACAAACATTTTAGAGGTCTGTGTTGTATATATTTATCCTATATTACAAGTCTTTACAGGGGCTGGGAGATAAATAAGCACTTAAAAATTGTCTCAGGGTAAGAGTACTGATATCATATATGCTTTAATGTTTACATAACTATTAAGAAAAAGCCAACAAACAATTTGCTAAAGATTATTTAGATTAAATGTACAATTGGGTTGCAACAAACAGTGCAAAAAACCCTGAAGTGGAATTCAGGAAAAAGTCAGTTTGTCACAATTGCATAGTAATAGAAATCACATTTTCAGCTTTTCCTTTTAGACTTTGAGGAAATGCAGAACAAAGGACACTGGCCTAAGGAGTTGGCCTAAGTTAAAAAATGTCTTAGTGTTCTGTCTCTATTCATGGTTAGCCCTGTGGCCTGTCTCTCATCCCGGTTAGTGTTGTGGGGCTGTCTCTCTTTGGTTAACGTTGCGAGCTTGTCTCTCATTCTGGTTAGCGTTGCGGGTCTGTCTCTCTTTCTGGTTAGCGTTGCAGGCCTGTCTCTCTTCCTGGTTAGCATTGGGGGCATGGCCCTTTGTGTCTGCCTTCAGCCATACATGAGTAATCACAAGATAATCACTGTGTTGCTCAAAACACCCGAATTAGCCGCTAGCTAGCGCCCTTACTACTTGCCGAGCCAGCTACCACACCTCCAGCCACAATTAGGCAGGCAGAGACAGAGGAGGGAGCAAGGGATGGGTAGGTGAGAAGGGTAGACCAGCCACAGACCCCTGCTTAAAATGCAGCGATTGTTGTCAGACATTTGGCACCGTTAGAGCCAGGATTGGAGCTAATGAATTCGGTGTGCAACTCCTGGCTCTTTTAATGGGACAGAGGACTAAACACATTGGATGTCATTAGCATATAAACGAGACAGGCAGGCGTCATGCCTGCACAATTACAGATGAACTGTCTTGAAAAGAGCAAACAATGCTAATAAGAGCCAATTGCCAAAGGCCTCTGTGATCTTTAGCACACGCGCACACCAAACCAAATAGCTCAATGCATCCAAATCCCTCTTTAATATTTCATACAGTCCACACATAACTGACATGGGTAGAAACAAGAACAAACATCTAAGTTTGTATGAAACGAAACACTGCCTCTTTTAGACAAGTGTGAGAAGCAATAATTCGAAGTCCGCACATATAATGTGATCGTAACAACGCAATCATAAGGCACACAAATCTCAAAACCGTTATTATAGAATCAACAAAAAAGTTATTATGGATTCTCGTAACATCCTTACTACCTAACCCTAACCAAAAAGCAATGAACAGCAGAAAGAAACACGAGCAGGAAAGAAAACAAATCAAAATATAATAAACCTACACATACATAAACAAGAGGAATTAGCGACACAAAATAGAGACATGTGGACAACCCATTTTAAAGCGTTCTACATCACGGTTCAAATTAACGCAAATGGAGAACAATGCCAAATAATGACAGGTTGTATAGACTGGAAAATGCAATTAAAAACCATTGGACTCCTCAATTACAGAGCAGGAGCTCTATAAAAAACATCAGACCTGGATCTGCATAGGGGTCCTTCAGTGTTGTGGGACCCCTGGTCTTGCCGTGTTGTAGTGACTTCTTGTGATGGCTAGGGCACCTATGAGCTTAATCGAGGTAGAAATTCGGAGAGTCCATTCCTTCTGGTGTGTGTAGTATTTCAATATATAATGTACAACATTCATGGTTCCAAATAATACACCGCAGTACAATTAAAATGCAGGTATACTGCAGTACTTTTAAAATAAAAAATAATTATTAAATATACACTACCAGTCAAAAGTTTTTGAAAATGTTTTCCAGTTTATTGAAATTCACACAGTTCTTTATGTACTCTGAAATAAAAGCAAAGAACAAATAATTCCAATCCATTTCGTCGTAAATTGTTTATGTTTAACAAATTGTACTTTTCTACTAAGGTAGTTCTGACATGGACTGGAGGTATGTTTTGGGTCATTATCTTGTTGTAGGATGAACCCCTGACCAACTAGGTGAACACCGGAGGGTATTGCATGGCCATGACAAATGCTGTGGTAGCCGTTTTGATTCAGGGTGCCACTCACTCAAGTTGCCGACTCTGGATCAAGCAAAAGAGCCCCAGACCATCACACTTCCTTCTTCAGGTTTGACAGTTGGTGTAACACAAAGGAAATATCCTTTCGCCTACTTGGTAGTGTAAAAAAACCCTGCTGTTGTCCTGTAATCACACTGTCTGTTCCAACACTGCTTTTATGCAGACTGAAGGTTTGAAGGGAATTGACAAAAGCTGGGACACCTGCAGGAAGCAATAACTTTCAAGGCTTAATTTACTTGCTGCAGAACAGCTGTAAGTTAATATTACTTTTTTCCTGAAAAAGGCCTTTTTTAAACACTGAATTTTACATAATTTTTCAGTTTTTGGTAAACTTTCAAGTGATTTATACAGTATGCAACTTTTATTGCCTACCTTTTTACCATTTCAGTTTATTCACTGGGCTTGAACTGCTTACATTTAAATAAAAAATGTAAAAATGGTTCTAAAACCTTTAACTGGCAGTGTACATTCCAGCTTGGAAAGTACATATTGAGTTGCATGACAATCAAGAATACTTCAAGAGTACATGGATTAAATACAGAAAAAGATAAATATACTCCATATTATTTATACTTTTAATCTTTTATCAAGTATATTATTTTCTACATGGGCATCTCTGTCAATGCTCTTGTGAATGCCATAATGAGACAGAGATGCAATCTACCAAGTTGCATTACATAATACCTTAGTGTCCCAGTTGTAGTGGTAACCCAGGGTCACCCATCGAAGCTTCTCCAGCAGTGTCTTGGGCTCCCTGATCCTAGAGGCAGGTTTACTGTGGGCAATCACACAAACATAATTATTATATTAACTGTAACTAAAGACGGGAACTAATGTGGAAAGTCCATGTAGTACATTATTTGTTAATAATGATGCCTATTGGGGAGCTAGTGTCTAGGATGATAGAAGGCGTTGGAAAAAGTCATGATAGCCACATTGACTTATATATATATCAAGCGTGCAAGCAGCCCAAAACCATGCGTATGATAATATCTACGTAAAGTATGGGATTTATGCAAATCCATAACCACGCGTATGCACAATGTCAAGAACTGGAATAAGGGAACTGTTTCTCAAAAGTAGGTTAGTTCATGTGGAAAATATATTTATTTTAAAAATGTCTGAAAAATAAATAAGGTTTTGATTTAATTTTATCTCCACTAGCTTTTTGGCATCCTCCACAATTTATTTTGGGTCATTATCTCTTTGGCATCACAGGGCGATGCCACAGTTGTCGCAAAAGAGAGATTGGACCAGATATCCAGTATCTCAATCAAACAAGGTGCAGCATCAAACTACAAAGGAAAGCAATATACCCATATCTTGAAGAAAATACATTTGTTACTGAAGTGAAAGAAAGCAAATGCAAATCTTGGAAGGGGTTACAAAGCCATTTCCAAGCAATTCAAAGTATATAATTCCCCTGTCCGACAGATCCTCTACAAATGCAGAAATTTCAAGACCACTGGCAATCAACATAGGACAGGCCCACCAAAATGTTTAAAGCTATAGCTTAGAGTTGGTACAGTGTTCATTAACACATTACTTAATCAGATGGGCCTAAGTCAGTTGAAAGCCAATTCCCATTTTTTATGAAAACCTGATCAAAACTTTTAAAATGTTGTCAAATTGCATTAGTGGGTGGAGAGCAATATAAGAAGATGATGCTGCATTTCGAGCTTGGCCATGCTCTCCCTGAGTGTGAGAGTTGCGTACATAGAGCCAGTTCAACAATTACTTCAAGTGATTTACCAACTAAGACAAATCTTCCCCTGTATTCCCCTTTAATAAAACCAAGTTGTTCGATACTTTAAGGCTCTGTTGGATTAAATTATACGAAACAAATAAGTAACAAAAGAGAAGTATTGACAAGATAATCAGAAATATAAAAACGTTCCAGACGCTATAACTTTACTCATGTTTTTCCTGATTTTGCTGAATGCTGATAGGCTACAACAACTACCATGTTGTATTTGAGAAGTTAAATTAAATCCAGATTGGTACAAATTTATATCATGATAGATTATTTCATATATTCCTGCTCGCTCCATCTTCCGATCCTGTACTTCAATGTATTACAACAATAACAGAATTGTTTGTTTTTTTTAATGCTAAATTAAAGGTGGCCATTGAATCACTGAATCATTCTGAAAAACAATTCAATGTTTCTCAAAAATTGAGCAGGTAAGCTGAAGATTCTCAAAGTTGTCCAATTACCGAAGCACATCTGCACTCTTCCCCCAGATGTCTTGTGTGTCCGTGGGTGCCATATGCATGTCCAGGTTACACACATTGGGTTTCTGTGGATATGTCTTCAGACACTGCTTCACCCAGTGCTGCTGGGAGCCCGGCATAAACGGGTTGGAGATGAACATAAACCCTTAGGAGTAAAAAACAGTGATTATTCAAATGAACAATGAAAGGCATGAGGAAAATATTTTGTCCCCTTGCCTTACTTCTCCGTGGGACCTCATCCAATATTTCTGAGAAGGTAATGAGAAAGGGCACATGAAATCAAGGAAATGCAACTCAGTTTCTCCCACAGTCAGCTTAGAGCCAAAAGGTTATATCCACACAGATACTGTCAACTCAAGATGTAGTAAAGGAAAAATTTAAAAAAAAAATAACAAATGGTTGTCAACAGATGAAAACATTTTCTATAAAAATGGTGCCCTCATTGGATAAGAATGCAGAAATATTACAGTACAACAGACGTAAAATAATTAATCCAGACTGAGATTACGTTAGACGGTCCTGGACAGTTGAATTGACGTGTTACTTCTGGTCACTACCCCAAACGCAACACTACTAGCCAAAAGCCCATGACATATCAACAAGCTGCAAATTGACAATCTTCCATTGATGTTCCGTTAAAACGGACCACTGTAACAAAACTGTGCCTGATTCACAGAAACAAGTTTGTTTGTGTTTGAAATCTTCAACATATCTTGTTCAGAAGGGATCTCCAGTTCTTAAATTGTGTTTTTAAAAGTATCAGACCAAATCCGTTATAGTTGACTACATCTGTTTTAAAATTATTCTGAAAAATTGCATCTAGATATACATAATTCCTCCACAAATCCAAATACATTCGCCAATTGACTTTAGCTAAAATATAATGTGGGCAACAGAACTTTGATTAACGGAACAAAAGTATATTCCCATAAATGCCAAATGAGCCTCGTGGTCTCCTCATTGAAGCACCCTCCGTAATAATTAGTTGTTAAAATGGCACTGAAGGGGCAGCTACATGTTGATTTGGGATTTAACAATGGTTTAACAATTTTGGTTTCACAACAGGGAAGAGATTCCAGAAAACACTGACAGCAACCCCTGTGACTGGTCATTGAGGCGTTGGCAGCTGGTGATTTGCATAACCATGGCATTGTCGAATCGCACAGCTCAGCCTCCCACTGCACAGATGACATGTAGACGATCCACATACAGGGGCTGGTCATATAATTAGAATATCATCAAAAAGTTGATTTATGTCAATAATTCCATTCAAAAATGTAAACATATGAATTAATATATTTAATAATATATATAATATTAATTCAATACACGCAGAGTGATATATTTCAAATGTTTATTTCTTTTAATTGTGATGATTATAACTGACAACTAATGAAAATCCCAAATTCAGTATCTCCGAAAATTAGAATATTACTAAAGACCAATACAAAAAAAGGATTTTTAGAAATGTTGGCCAACTGAAAAGTATGAACATGAAAAGTATGAGCATGTACAGCACTCAATACTTAGTTGGGGCTCCTTTTGCCTGAATGATTGCAGCAATGCGGCGTGGCATGGAGTCGATCAGTCTGTGGCACTGCTCAGGTGTTATGAGAGCCCACGTTGCTCTGATAGTGGCCTTCAGCTCTTCTGCATTGTTGGGTCTGGCGTATCGCATCTTCCTCTTCACAATACCCCATAGATTTTTCCGGCGAGTTTGCTGGCCAATTAAGAACAGGGATACCATGGTCCTTAAACCAGGTACTGGTAGCTTTGGCACTGTGTGCAGGTGCCAAGTCCTGTTGGAAAATGAAATCTGCATCTCCATAAAGTTGGTCAGCAGCAGGAAGCATGAAGTGCTCTAAAACTTCCTGGTAGATGGCTGCGTTGACCTTGGACCTCAGAAAACACTGTGGACCAACACCAGCATCTGACATAGCACCCCAAACCATCACTGACTGTGGAAACTTTACACTGGACTTCAAGCAACGTGGATTCTGTGCCTCTCCTCTCTTCCTCCAGACTCTGGGACCTTTGATTTCCAAAGGAAATGCAAAATGTACTTTCATCAGAGAACATAACTCAGCAGCAGCCCAGTCATTTTTGTCTTTAGCCCAGGCGAGACGCTTCTGATGCTGTCTTGTTCAAGAGTGGCTTGACACAAGGAATGCGACAGCTGAAACCCATGTCTTCCATAAGTCTGTGCGTGGTAGTTCTTGAAGCACTGACTCCAGCTGCAGTCCACTCTTTGTGAATCTCCCCCACATTTTTGAATGGGTTTTGTTTCACAATCCTCTCCAGGGTGCGGTTATCATAAACATCATATATAAAGGCAAGATGTCTTATGGCGCAGTCCCTTCTGGCATCACCGGCGGCCATCTTGTCACAGGCCGGCTTTCTGGTGGGTTCTGTGGTTCCTGATGTAAGGTGAGTGATCAGCACTAACACAAATACTCTAATCTCGCTGAAACCTTGACAGATTTACAAACGGTTTGGTTTCTTACAAACGTTATTAACGTGGCTATAATTCTGAATGCTTGAAAGAGTTGAAATTGCAGCTTTTCTTTTCTAAAAACGACTTAATCGTGCAGCATAGTTGTGTATCACGGCTACTTGCGCAAGTTATCAAGGCAGATATCACAATCGAGCTGTTCGATTATAAAGGTTTTACTGACACCAATAACGATTTTATGACAACTAATCTTTTGTCTAAATTACAATATTTGTGGATGTGGTTGTTTGCTGGCTAATAACAATAAGCTTTGAGTGAGACCTATAGCAGCTAACGTTACAGTTTAGCTGTTAACCAGCGAAGTTGCACATGATGCTCTGTTCTGTAAGATGCTCGGTCCGGTCTGCATCGAGTTCATAAGATGCTCTTTTCTGTCTACATCAAGTTCCTGGTGTGGTAGGTATTATTATTATTATGATACTATCTTGCTCCAATTTGTTTGCTGTCTGCAAATGTTTCAGTTTCAATTCCCTTGTATTCAGTTTTTTTCTCCCCAGATGCCGGTGTCAAAATGGTATGTATTGGATGGTCTGCATGTTATGTTGTCAATTAATTCAAGAAGGTTTTATGCCCTAAAAGTAATTTTAAGGATCCTAAACCTCACACTGATTATACTTTTAAGGTCAGGGATGCAAACTAGTCAACTTTACTAGTCACCCTATACCGTTAGTTTGCATTCCTGCTTTCTTTCCGGTTTTGGCAGGATCATCATAGTAATACAGTATTTGCTTTTGAAGGTTCCTCTCTGTCCTGGGCTTCATCATAAACATTGACACGTTGATGTCGATGGTTCCTGTGCATCTTGAAGGACAGCGATATGTCCTGACCTACAGGTTCAGCCAGGACCACTTGGAGCTTCTCTTCAACTCCTTCAGAGCATCTGGTAGGCTTCATAATTTTATATTTACCAGCCGCAACACTAAGTAACACAGTGTCAGCAAATGCTTGTATTGTTTTTAGTTTGTCGGTCCATATGTTTTTTTATTTTTGGTAAAATGTGTTTTCTGAAGACATACACCCTAACCCTAAGACATACACAATACCTGGAAGTGTCACAAACCATTTTGAGTATTTAGAAAAATGCCTGTGTGTTTGACTATTTGTTTGTAGAATTGATCATCACTGATACAGTCTGAATTGTACGACAATGTCATTCAGCTTATTTTATGTGGAAAGATCATTCAGGGGTGGCTAGTTCTAATGTATATATATATATATTTTTTAAGCATAAAACATTTTAAAGCATGTATTGGATATCTGTGAATTATACTCATATCTTGTGTTGTTTTTATTGTTTTTTTTTACGGTGGCTGGAATAACAACCTTAATGCCAGCCAGTTCAAGTACATCTTTAGGAAGCTGATGGCCCGGTGTGGGGTTGTAAAACCATGCAGAGGCAATGTGACGGCACGCTTCGATGGTCTTGTGGACAACGCACTCGTGTACATTTCAGGTAAAGGCTAACTGAAATGTACATTTCAGGTAAAGGCTATAACCAAAAGTGCCAATAGTCAAAATCTGGGGAAAAACTCTCATGATAGCCCAAAAAGAGAAGTGTCCCCTTAATTTCCCCATGCTTATTAATGATTATTGTTATAAGTGATGATATTACTATATTAACTCAAATTTCAGGATTTGTTGTGTGACGGGCTCTGAAGAAGCTGTCGTGTGATGTTTGCCATGCCAGCCTGGTGAAAGCTGCATGCTGCATCTGCCATCAAGGACCAGAGCTACCACCTGCTGACTTTAAAAAACAATGGAGGTCTGGTGATTCCATCAGAGGGAACCGTGAGGGTCATCAGGGCAGTAGAGTGGGTCATTCGGCAGTCATCAGGCAGTACCAGACGATCACAGCCCATCAAACTGCTTGAGGTTGTTCACATTGTCCGAAAAAGGATCGGTTCAGAGGATGTGTTTGTGTTAGGGGAGCACATCGGCGAGATGCAGTATGGGATAGACAGCCACCACCATATGCTGTTAAAATAAATTGTCCCTGTTTTTAAGTTAAGGCTGCACCACATCACCAGAATTACAATCCTCAGCTTACAGAACAACAACATGCGACAGAAACAGTAAAACTGTCCTTTTCAAAGGGCATTAGCCCAAGGTATGTGTTTTCAAGGTACTGTCCTCTTTTACTTCAACAGTAGTGTAGTTCTCTCTACAGCATTTCTTTTTTGGATATTTGTAAAGGGGAATCATGTACCTATTTTTTTTTTGTTTAAAAATAGAGACTTTAAAAATAGAGACTTATTTTTTTGTAGTCATTCTATATCAGAACCCCTGACATACGATCCAAATAGTCTACAAGTAACATCAGTGTTACCTTTCATTTGATTTCATTTCATTATGCTTCTACACGAAGAGGTTGCCACACAGTAAGCCTTTTATTGTCAGCATTTTGTCTAACCAAAAGTCCTATGGGGAGTTTCCATAGGGCATTTTACAATACGCGTGACCATACCTTGGCAAATAATGGTCTAAAGTACTCAATTTAATTCTATATTGATCTGCTTTTGCACACAGCTTCACAAGACCTGGTGCTAGGGCTCAGTTGTGTTTCTAAAGTCATATCAAGTGACCTAGAGGGCTGAAATGTGGCCAGTTCAGAGATGCTTGTTATCCGGCACAAAGAAAAAACAAAAGTGTATATATGTCATGTTGCCATTCTGTACACTGAGTTTTAGTAGCCTATTTATTGATTTAACATAAATACCTTGTGTTTGTATATTCATTACACCTATCTGGTTCTGTTCAAAGATATGTTCATATGTATGCAGTGTCATAACTACATCTGACGTTTATATTAAACCAAACCGTTTGAAAATCGGTAGAGAATTGAGCAAGTTATAGTTATTTAAAAAGTACATGCACCATAAAACACAATGTTATGAGTGAGCGAGCGGCCTGTGGCAAGATGGCCGCCATGTGCGGACGTCGACCTCCATTGGCCAACAGCGCGGATGAGCTATCTAGCTTTTATATATGATGTCTATGGCGGTTATCCCTATTGCTTGTACACTTTTTTTCTACAACATCTTTTCCTTCCCTTCGCCTCTCTATTAATGTGCTTGATCACAGAGCTCTGTGAACAGCCAGCATCTTTAGCAATGACCTTTTGTGTCTTGCCCTCCTTGTGCAAGGTGTCAATGGTCGTCTTCTGGACAGCTGTCAAGTCAGCAGTCTTCCCCATGATTGTGTTGCCTACAGAACTAGACAGAGACCATTTAAAGGCCTTTGCAGGTGTTTTGAGTTCATTAGCTTATTAGAGTGTGGCACCAGGTGTCTTCAATATTAAACCTTTTCACAATATTCAAATTTTCTGAGATACTGAATTTGGGGTTTTCATTAGTTAGTCAGTTATAATCACAATTAAAAGAAATAAACACTTGAAATATATCAGTCTGTGTGGAATGAATGTATACATTATACAAGTTTCACTTTTTGAATGGAATTACTGAAATAAATAACATTTTTGATGATATTCTAATTATATGACCAGCACCTGTACACTGGAAATGAATGGCAGCGGCATTTCCACAGCGTGGCTGCAGTGCGTGTATCATGCCCGTAATCACTTCAATTGACTCACCCGGATAACCTAGCAGCCCAAACGCCCTCCAGTCTTTAACAGGGCGAAGGCCCGCCCTCCTGGCCTCGTCATCACTCACTGCAGCTGGATTCAGTTCAGTGGTTAAGACCTATAAATCATTGTCACATTATTTAGATCAATCATACAGTCTGAGGCTGGTTAAGATTACACACAAATAGCTACGCCAGCCTCAGCTAGAGGTGTTTGTTTGTTTGTAGGTGTGCTGGAAGTGTTTCATGAATATCTTCGCGTATTGAATGCAGCATGTCCATTTAAATGAGGTTTTGATATTAAATGGCAAATAACTGAAAAGTGGGCGGCTGATTGTGTACCTCATGCAATGTACTGCCATGTATGTTAACTGTACATCTGTAGGCCATAGGTGAGGGTTTGCTAGTCAGTGAAGACGAAACGTTCGTTAAATAGTTTGGATTGCTTGGGGAGAGGGGGAGTTATATGTTCACCAACATTCAATGTAAGTTATAACAGAATACCTCACCTTCTCATGTTTCGCAGCTTTTGAAAAGTCAATGACATCGCTTAAATCGGGTGCAGGACTTCTACGTTTGTAGAACTTGAACAACTTTCTAAATGCGTCTTCCCCATGCTCCCCTATGGTGGCCGCCATCTTTGCCATCACAAATGACCTTTCAACTGTATTAAAAAAAGATCTCACCATTACAAAACAGAGCAATTTGTAGATTTATTATCAATAATAATTGCTTTCAAATGTAGAATACAGTGGTTATTTTCGCGACTTACGGTTATAAAAAATCTGAAATATATTGAAAACAAGACCGGCGTGTATCACGTGACCAGGATGCTCAGAGGTTTGTAGCAAGCTTTCCAAGGACGCGACATGGCAACGTCGGCAAAGAAGATTTTCGAGTTGTTTGTTTCTAAAGTACCATGGACCCTTTCAAGCAGTAAGCGTGGTCATTTTATCACAAATATAATGACTATGTTGGCATTGTAATGTTTGACTGATATATTGCACATGTGTTACCTTTATACATCATTGTTTGCTAATCATGCTACATAGCTACTGGTCAAATACATAATGTGGCTATGGAAAATGTCTAACTATTGTACCTAAGTTCCTCAACGGTAGGTACTTAACTACGACTAAAATAGGTATTACGTAGGGTTTAGCTGGAAACTATTTGTAGCGCTTTGATTTAGCATACATTAGCTTCTGCGTTATTTCAACCAGTATTTGACTGTCAATTTCTAGCTAGTTATTTCCCTCGTGTGTACTGTGCTTTTGCTTTTTCGCTATGAACTGTACCTAGATTTTTTTAAATGTATTTAACCTTTAATTTTAGCTTTGTTGTTGTTGGGACCGAAGCAAATGTCACTTTTGCAGAGTCCTTTAAAACTGATCAAATTACACAGACACATCAAACCATACAATATAAACGTGTATATGTCTTTATTGCCTTTCAGAGGAGATGAAGGAGTACTTCGGCCAATTTGGTCAAGTCAAGAAATGCCTCCTACCCTTTGTAAGTCTTCACCGGCCTCCACAGATTGCTGAACGTGTATCTCATTTTAACATAACTGTGTTTGGTATTTTACTCAACTATTTGTTCTTTTGCTTAAGCCATGGCTACTCTTCCTGTTATCCAAACATAACAGGCCTCACACTTTTCTCAGTATATTTGATGCACTTTCAGCTAATTCACATGAAATAGAGGCTGTAGTAAAAGTCACTTTGTTTACAATGTATATATTCTGACAGGACAAGGAGACAGGGTTCCATAGAGGCTTCTGCTGGATTGGTTACACGTCTGAGGAAGGCCTGCAAAACGCTCTCCAGAAATACCCTCATACATTGGAGGGAGCAACGGTATTGCTTATTAGACTAGATAATGCCAACCCCATTGCCTATGATTTGATGGTATACCCCAAACTGTCTAACTAAAGAATTAGTGTGTTCTTTGTACAGGATGTGTATAAATTCTTTCATTTAGTTTGAAAGCCAATTTGGGTGGTTTTACACAAATACAAGTTGTCAGTGTTCTCTTTCTCCCATTATCTCTTTTCAGCTCCAAGTTCAAAGAAACCGAAAAGTATTTGTGGGACAGAAGACAAATAAAGAGGTGCCGGAGGAAAGCTAAAGGGGCGTGTATCAGATTTTTGTATATATGAGGGAATGAATCAAATAATCTACAGAAAGAATACTAGGCCATCAATCAGTTGGATATTCAGCGTGTGATGTCTTTATTTATTGAAATGTCTAATGATTTTTTTTTTCATTCCTGCAAAATGTTCATTTTGCTGTAAATAAATTCAACAGCTGAGATGACAAAGATGGTAATGTCAAGGTGTGTCTGTTTTGCTTTTGTGATGACTTTATGGCTTCTGTGAAAAAATTAAGCTCTGTAAAAAGAGCAAGCCACACTTACCAATTAAATCTAGCATCACACTTCACTTATCTAATACACAATAATGCCTGAGTTACAATTATTGTTCCTTGATTTCAAAGTATGGGCAATCGTTGATTTTTCTTGATTTGACACACACACCAGTCCACTGTTGACAAGAGGAACTATGTAGCAAACAACAAAAGCCATTCATTATTTTTTGTTATCGGGAAAATGCAATACCTTCCAACACCCCTCTTTTCTGCTCTGGAATCATCTCCAGTTACTTTGCTGTCTCCTGCTCAATGTAATGTCCACCCCCCTCATCCCCCCTCCTATTCAGAGGCCAGTGTTGTCTGTGTGCTCAATAAAAGCTGACATTTTCCTTGGGGACGCTTGACAACTCTTTGGAACTGTAAAACCCCTTTCTCCCCTCAAAATCCATTCTAGCTGCTTCAGCTTTTCTCTCACCCTCTCATTTGATTTGAGCAAGGCTTTCAGTCACCTGCTCCAGGAGGTTCTAGTTCTATTTCCTCTGCTGTTTTTTTCTCTCCAGCATTCTGGCAGTAGCTTATTTTCATCGCTTTTCTTATTCCTACCCTTGAGCAATTTTTCTTTTTGATGCCACCATCTCTTTAACCTCACATACATTATCCCTTTGAATCAACCTCTGATTGACTTCATTTGGCAGTTTACATTAGTACATTTCTAATGTAGCGGAAATTAGAAAATTCCTTTCACAAAACCCCTTGCTCCTTCACAGATGTTTCACTTTTTGTTACTCACAAACTGGCACAGCTGATGCAAATAGTCTAAGGATTAATAAGTTGACTAATTAAATTAGGTTTGACAGTGTAAGATTGGAATAAGAAACATCAGGCAATACCCAAGGAGAAGTTTAGGAATATATTGTATTTCCATTTTGGTCCTTTAAGGGCATGGTGCGAAGCATTACATAGATACTTGTAGATTAAAATACATGATTGAGTCATCAAACAGCTTATATTTCTTATATTGAACTTGTTTTAGCTTTAAGTTGTAATTTTCTACTGAATAGTTCAGAGATAGTCGTGGCCAAAGATATTGGCATCCTTGCACTTAAAATAACAATTGTCTCAAAAAAGTGTCCACAATTCTTTATTTCACTGCTAATATTACAGAACTTTTTTTTCATTCCAGAACTAATGTATCAATTTTAACAGTATCTCACAAAAGTGAGTACGCCCCTCACATTGTTGTAAATATTTGAGTATATCTTTTCATGTGACAACACTGAAGAAATTATGCTTTGCTACAATGTAAAGTAGTGAGTGTACAGCTTGTATAACAGTGCAGTACATTTGCTGTCCCCTCAAAATAACTCAACACATAGCCATTAATGTCAAAACTGCTGGCAACAAAAGTGAGTACACCTCACTAAGTAAAAATGTCCAAATTTGTCCCAATTAGCCATTGTCCCTCCCTGGTGTCATGTGACTCATTAATGTTATAAGGTCTCAGGTCTGAATGGGAAGCAGGTGTGTTACATTTGGTGTCATCGCTCTCACACTCCCTCATACTGGTCACAAAGTTCAACATGGCACCTCATGGCAAAGAACTCTCTGAGGATCTGAAAAAAAGAATAGTTGCTCGAAATAAAGATGGCCTAGGCTATTAGAAGATTGCCAAGACCCTGAAACTGAGCTGCAGCATGGTGGCCAAGACTATACAGCGGTTTAACAGGACAGGTTCCACTCAGAACAGTCCTCGCTATGGTCAACCAAAGAAGTTGAATGCACATGCTCAGTGTCATATCTAGAGGTTGACTTTGGGATATAGACATGAGTGCTGCCAGCATTGTTGCAGATGTTGAAGGGGTGGTGGGTCAGCCTGTCAGTGCTCAGACCATACGCCGCACACTGCATCAAATTGGTCTGCATGGCTGTCGTCCCAGAAGGAAGCCTCTTCTAAAGATTATGCACAAGAAAACAGTTTCCTGAAGACAAGCAGACTAAGGACAAGGATTACTGGAACGATGTCCTGTGGTCTGATGAGACCAAGATAAACTTATTTGGTTCAGATGGTGTCAAGCGTGTGTGGTGGCAACCAGGTGAAGAGTACAAAGACAAGATGATAACGACCCCAAACACGCCTCCAAGATGACCACTGCCTTGCTAATAAGCTGAGGGTTAAGGTAATGGACAGGCCAAGCATGTCTCCAGACCTAAACCCTATTGAGTATCTGTGGGGCATCCTCAAATGGGAGGTGGAGGAGCACAAGATCTCTAACATCCACCAGCTCCTTGATGTTGTCATGGAGGAGTTGAACCGGTGAAGGCAACCCAAGAAGGCAGTGCTGAAAAAGGATGGTGGCCACACAACATATTGACACTTTGGGGCTAATTTGGACATTTTCACTTAGGGGTGTACTCACTTTTGTTGCCAGCGGTTTAGACATTAATGGCTGTCTTGTGTTATTTTGAGGGGAGAGAAAATCTACACTGTTATACAAGCTGTACACTCACTACTTTACATTGTAGCAAAGTATCATTTCTTCAGTGTTGTCACATGAAATGACATAATCAAATATTTACAAAAATGTGTACTCACTTTTGTGAGATACTGTATATGGCACTTCCTACAGCCATGGTTGATCTTTCTGCACCTTTGTACTGGCGGTGTGGCGCTATTATCTTGTGTAAACCGCTCCAGTTCTCCCAGATTTTAAATGATGCATTCTCCGAACTACGGTTTATAGATCCCTCCACAGGTTTTCAATGGGATTTAGATCTGGACTCATTGCTGGCCACTTCAGAGCTGTCCAGTATTTTCTCTTAAACTATTCTTGGGTGGGTTTTGAGGTGTGTTTGGATTCATTATTCTGCAGAAAGACGCCGCTGCAGTACCCAGTTTGACACCGGGTTTGAAATTGTCCTCCCAAATACCGTGGTATGCCATGCATACGTTCAAGGCTGCAAGTCATTGAGGCAGGAAAGTAACATGAAAACATTACCATCTCCTCCATATTTGAGAGGAAGGTGTTCTTTTTTTTTGAAGGCTTCATTTTTATTTTCTGCAAACATATATTGTGTGATTCACCAAAAATCTCACATTTTCCCAGGAGGATTATGGCATGTTCTGGGTGTGTTTCGTCAAATTGCATCTTACATCTCAGCAGTAGGGTCCTCCTGGGACTCCTACCATAAAAACCCCTTTCATTGAGTTGGCAACAGATGCTGAATTTGAGACTGATGTACGTGGTGTCTGAAGGTCAGCTTGGTGGCAGTTGATCAAGGTGCTTCCTCTACCTTTCCAACAAACGTTTGCTGCAACGTTTTTCGGTCCCATCAAGGGAGGTTGGCTACAGTGGAACGGGACTTCAGTCTGATCACAGTGTACACAATGTTTACTGGAACATCAAGGTCTCTGGAAATGGACTTGTAGCCTTGGGATTGTCCATGCATGGCTAGTATTGTGTTTGACCTCAGTCCATCTGCTTTTCTTTTCTCCATGTCCATTGATGTACACTGACAGAAAACAGGAGAATGAGTTTGTTTCACTATTCAACCTTGTTGAATGATTTTCATATTGCAGGCACCTGCAACTCACCACTGGTGAGTTCAGTTTCAAAGTAAAGGAGAATCACCTGCTTAAAATTATATTTCTATTTACTTCTGGACAGAGACAATAATATTGTCTGGGCCATTTTAGTATTCCTTTGTGGAAAAAGCTAAGCTTTTGAAATAATTATGATTTATTTGGTTTTGTTCAACTGCAAACCAAAGAACAGGTGCTGGTCATAAAATTTGAATATCATCAGAAAGTTGATGTATTTCAGTAATTCCATTCAAAAAGTGAAACTTGTATATTATATTGATTCATTACACACAGACTGATATATTTCAAATGTTTATTTATTTTAATTGTGATGATTATAACTGACAACTAATGAAAATCCCAAATTCAATATCTCAGAAAATTTGAATATTACTTAAGACCAATACAAAAAATGTACATGTACAGCACTTTCTTTTGCCTGAATTACTGCAGCAATGCGGCGTGGCATGGAGTCGATCAGTCTGTGGCACTGCTCAGGTGTTATGAGAGACCAGGTTGCTCTTATACTGGCCTTCAGCTCTTCTGCATTGTTGGGTCTAGCATATCGCATCTTCCTCTTCACAATAACCCATAGATTTTCTATAGGGTTAAGGTCAGGCGAGTTTGCTGGCCAATTAAGAACAGGGATACCATGGTCCTTAAACCAGGTACTGGTAACTTTGGCACTGTGTGCAGGTGCCAAGTCCTGTTGGAAAATGAAATCTGCATCTCCATAATGCTGGTCAGCAGCAGGAAGCATGAAGTGCTCTAAAACTTCCTGGTAGATGGCTGCGTTGACCTTGGACCTCAGGAAACACAGTGGACCAACATCAGCATCTGACATTGCACCCCAAACCATCACTGATTCGGTGCCCCTCCTCTCTTCCTCCAGACTCTGGGACCTTGATTTCCAAAGGAAATGCAAAATGTACTTTTATCAGAGAACATAACTCAGCAGCAGTCCAGTCCTTTTTGTCTTTAGCC
Organism: Esox lucius; assembly: GCF_011004845.1. NCBI lineage: Eukaryota > Metazoa > Chordata > Actinopteri > Esociformes > Esocidae > Esox > Esox lucius. The sequence continues at coordinate 18,976,430 of NC_047583.1, forward strand.
CAGGCAAGACGCTTCTGACGCTGTGTCTTGTTCAAGAGTGGCTTGACACAAGGAATGCGACAGCTGAAACCCATGTCTTCCATAAGTCTGTGCGTGGTGGTTCTTGAAGCACTGTCTCCAGCTGTAGTCCACTCTTTGAGAATCTCCCTCACATTTTTGAATGGGTTTTGTTTCACAATCCTCTCCATGGTGCAGTTATCCCTATTGCTTGTACACTTTTTTCTACCACATCTTTTCCTTCCCTTCGCCTCTCTATTAATGTGCTTGAACACAGAGCTCTGTGAACAGCCAGCCTCTAGCTATGACCTTTTGTGTCTTGCCCTCCTTGTGCAAGGTGTCAATGGTCGTCTTTTGGACAGGTGTCAAGTCAGCAGTCTTCCCCATGATTGTGTTGCCTACAGAACTAGACTGAGAGACCATTTAAAGGCCGTTTTGGGTTAATTCGCTGATTAGAGTGTGGCACCAGGTGTCTTCAATATTGAACCTTTTCACAATATTAAAATTTTCTGAGATACTGAATTTGGGGTTTTCATTAGTTGTCAGTTATAATAATCAAAATTAAAAGAAATAAACACTTGAAATATATCAGTCTGTGTGGAATGAATGTATACATTATACAAGTTTTACTTTTTGAATGGAATTACTGAAATAAATCAACTTTTTGATGATATTCAAATTTTATGACCAGCACCTGTATATATGTTGATGCCAAAAGATGTTACCAATATTCTGGAAGAAATTGTGCAATATTTGACGAAAGTACAGGGGGACCAATACTTTTGGCCAAATCGGCCCTTAAATTAAGTTATGCAATTCTATTAGAGAACATTTCTAATATATATCCAATTATATTTGCTATACATGTTTGCTCTGCTTGATTTCTCCCTCATCAGAGGTTTTCTTCATCACCAGAAGAATTTTGCTGCCACAGTCTCTTCACTGTTCTCTTCCAAGTCACAGTTCTTTCTTTGCAACAGTCTGCTCTGCCTGCTTTAATTTTTTGACCTTTTCCTTTCCTTTCACCAGGTTCTCCTTCCTTTCCATTTCTCCACTTACAGTTACTCCTCCATGACCTTCTCGCTACTCTTATCTGTCGTTTCCCAGTTACTGTTCTTCCTTCACCTATGCTCTTCCTGCTTTGCCCTTTTTAACCCTCTGTCAAAGTCAATCTTTCCTTTTTCTCTTCCACTAATTTCATTTTTATTTGCAAGGTTTTTATTGACACTAGGAATTAGAGGGAGACAGAGGTGAAAGGTGGAGATGGGTATTGAACCCTGGTCTCCGGCAGGGAGCCAGATATATGGTGGATGAGGTGTCCTCCCTTCCTGTTTCAAATAGTTTGTGTGCCTACAAAAATGCATTATAGGCCCAATTAGTGATTTGTTTGGATTGTTCCCAGTGGACCACGCACATCACCCCTCTTTTACAGTCAATGAGATCTCTTATTTTAGTCATGATAAACAGAAAAACTAGTCCTGCCTGGTGTTTTTCCAGATGATCCTAAAGTGGGATGATGGGATGTTAATTCTGCATATGGAAGTGCCTGCTTTCAACATACCATGTATCCCTCATTGACCCAAGTGTTTATCTTGTCATTTGCCCTTCGTGATTTGGTAGAGCTCGTCAAAAATAGTCCCTAACGGGTGAATAGTGTCACAAACAACAAAATGAGAGCAAGTCCCATTTATTCACTGTTAATTTACAGAATGTGAAGGAGATTGTATGTCATTTTAGGGAACTCCTAACTGAAATCAAGTTTACTTGCAAAGAATACAACAAACTTTTCTTCAGCTTGTCATTCTCAAGTCACCATGGCTATGGCAGGGATCCTGGTGCATTGTGGAAAATGTCAACAAGTACACAACCATGTAGACTCAGTGAAAGGGAGCAAAAGCAAGGATGAAGGGCGTAACAACACTCATGTCACTTGTTATTTATGATATTTAAAATAGACTTTGCAATGGGGAGTGTTGCTGGTTCTGGATTCTTTCTTTTGACACCACACCTGATTAATGGATCGTTTCTGTGACTGCCTAAAGGAAATAAACAGGAAGGGATTGCTGTTGAATCATCATTCATGTTTCACTGTGTAGTCTGCTGGTAATTATTTTTACTATTTTGTTGAGAAAATTGTCTCATTGTCTTAAGAGCCTTGCTTCGCCATCTGTAACTCCACAAATATTTGCAATGCCATATTTGCCCAACACTCAACTTAGCCTTAACTTCAAGTAGCTAAGGCCAGGTGCATTGCTGTAATGATTCTAAATAAAAAAATAAATGCTGCAACTAGTGTTTTACAACTGCTACTTCTAGACAACATATTGTGCCTTATTGCTAACTTATGTACAGGGTGGTTTGAATTATGATTGCCTTCTGTTTACCCACGCTAACACATTAAGAATGAAATAATTCCATAAATGAACTTTTAACAACACACACCTTGTTGAAATTCAGTCCAGGTGACTACCTCATGAAGATAGCTGTCATCAGTATTTTTTAAGTATCTAAAATATAAATTTATTTTGATTTATTTAACACTTTTTTTGGTTATTCCATGTCAAAAATAATAAAGATAAAACACTCTTGAATGAGTAGGTGTGTCCAAATGTTTGACTGGTTTGATTTACAGTAATGTACAGATTTACAGTTTTATCATGCAGGGAGTTTAAATGCAGGGAGATGTCAATGTTATTACACTGGCTACATTGATTAATCAAATGGCGCAAATAAACTGACAGTAGAGTGGATTACAATCCAGCATGGACTACTTCAAACTGAGTGTGGCACTATTTTAATTTTATTTTTATATGAAGAAATAAAACCAAAGCCTGTCTAAATTTTTGACTCCAATGTGTCAAGTGCTTCAACAGTTATATCCAGCCCTTGAATTGGCTGAAAAATTAAATGCTTTGTTAAAATCTAAAGAAAATACATTAGTCAAGCATCCACACTTGACAAGGCAGGTGGTTTCTGTATTGTCTGTTTTTGTGTGAAGATGAGCAGGCAGTTAATTCTTCATTTGCCTCTCTTGGTTGAGAGACTATGGTGTTGTTGAAAACCTATTATGAGGGTCACTACAGACGCTACGCTCCCACTCTCTCTACTTCATGTCCTCTCATATCTCGTCACACTGTCTCTCTCCATCCACTGTCTCCCTTCATCCTCCAGAAAGCTCAGTTCTCTGCACCTGGTAGGTAAAGGATGATGGTGTGGGAGAGTGGAGGAAAAAGAACGATTTGTGTTTGTGTGTGTGTGTACGTAATCAGTAGTAGAGAGATGGGTGTCAGTGTTCATCTGTAACATATGGGCTCCCTCTCCTAAGAGGATTTGACAGCCTTGTCCATAGGCTCTCCGCTCACCTGCACTGCGTTCTGGATGTCACACTGATTATTGCATCTTCCTGCTATGTTCCACAAACAACCGTTGTTATGAGACTGATTGAATTGGATTTAGTTTCAGAGACACATGGTCGGTTTCTCTGACTTAGATTAAGTTTAGTCCAGGACTGAAAACACATTCAATGGCAAATGTCAATTAAGCACACCTTTTGGTTCAGGAATGTGCATGTGTTTGTGTACCGCAGAACTTTGTCTGGTAAACTGACTCCTTATGCGTTCCTAAAAAAAGAATTGATAATTAAAAAACACAGTGAAAATTACACTTCCAGGAATAAAATTAAAACTTTGGAGCATCTGCATCCATGAAAAGGTGGCACGACTCAAAGCAGCCTACAAGCCATGTCTCAGCCGAGGTAAAGAAAGCCAGCTGAATGCTTGCATGAAGCAAACCGCAATTTGAAGGTTGTGTAAATCACAGTTGAATGCTCACGTTTGTAATCCTTTGCAGCACGACTCAGCCACAGGCCAGCCCCTGCTGAGAAGCGACTGAGTGCAAGAAAAGAAGCTACACTCAGCGAAACCCTCAGAAACGTCCTCACACAATACCCCGGGAAATTTAAATAAATGTGTGATGTTATTTCACCTTCAGATTAATTTAAGAGCTGGAATAAAAGGGAAATTGCACTCAAGGCACCATTCATTAATAGGATAAAGAGCATCAAAGGGCTTTGAAAAAATCTTATAATGAGATTGGAACTTAAAAGTAAAGTACTAGTGAAACAGGCATTTTCAGTATTCATTAATCTAGGAGATGGAAAAGTGACTAAAAAACATTGCTGTTACTCAGCATTAAATGTATGGCCTACAGAGAAAAAAATGGTCTCCCTCTGTCTCCCTTGCTTTTTGTGCGTGTATGTCACACAAGAGATGTGAGACAAGTCTATAATCGAACAGAAAAGCTTATTTTTACTTAAGGAGCATTTGAAAACAGACTTACCATCACATGTCAGTTGTTTATAAAATTTGCACCTTTACACTAGCATTTTGTTAAAATTATATTTTGCAATTAAAAAAAATATTATAAACTTACACGTTAGTTACAATTTCCTGACTGTAAACAACAAAACTCCGAACTGCCTTAAATTTATTTATGACAACAGACAATTCTATTTACTTCATCAGAGAAATAATATAAATGTTATGAAGATTTCATGCGGAATGATGTCTCTTCGCTTTAAGAAATAAAGATGTCGCTTTCTTTTTTCGTAATTTTACGTAATATTTATTTGTAGTCCAAAAATATTTATCTGTAAAAACATCACCGTAGATTCATTTGCAGATACAGGTTACTTAAATATTAGGAGATTTATTTCGTAAAATGACAACACAAATCTTTAAATGAATCGTTAAATTCATACAAATCTAGTAATTGTGCGGCGGTCATGACTTCAACATCCATAATGCCTCGCGCTTCAGCCAATCGAAAACATAAACAAGCGTTGAGGTCGAAACACGGAACCGGTTGAATGGCAGTGTGTGTGCTCATTTCTCTGTGATTAAGGTAAAAAAAAATTGAACAACATAAAAAGTACTGGTTTTCGCTCGCCCGCTATTTATTACTTGTAGTTTTTTACATAACGGATATGTTTGATGAAACTGTGCTAGCTAGTTTTCTGGTTTTCCTAATGCACATAACACTAGTCTTGCATAAACCGTGAATTCCGACAGTCCAACCACAAACATTGGTCCGTGCTATTACATAGACAACGAACGTTGGCCAACATGAGCATTATAATGGCACTAATAATTTCCGAACGAAACCGTGTACAGTAAGGTATCTATATATTTTTTGTTTCTCCAGTAGAAACGGCCGATGTAGGTGGCCAAGTCTCATTTCAGTCAAGTTTTAGTCATGGCTTTTAGAAAAGACTCACACAACTTGTTTTCCAGGAGTTGGGAATTTTACTTATAATAATAATTTTATGTGGGCAGATGTACTCAGAAATCAGTGGTTGATTCAAAGGGGAGGCATAGGCCTTTGTCCCGACTCAGAAGTCATTGATTGATTAAGGTTTAGTATAGGGACAAACACTAACCCTGGTAAGAATGTCCTTGTGAAGATTTTCAACATGGTTTCACAATTTAGAAATGACAACTTGTATACATAGGCCCCCTTCTTCAGGGTAGTATACATTTGGGAGAGTTGGCTTGAAAGATGCTCTTGGTTAGTCGAATGTGCCCTCCATGATGAAGACAATTAAATGTCTGACAAATTAGGAACATTCTCCAGGAGATAGGAGTGGTTGTGACAGCCACAGAAGACACCAGCAGAACCACAATGAGCTTCAAGGTGCAAACAAATTAATAAATACAATATATAAATATATCTCTAAATATACTAAAACTTAAGATGGCTGCTATACAGGTCTGGTAGAGCATCACCGGAGAAGATCCCTGCTGTCCGGTGGGGTCAATGGGTTGCATACTTATTATTGCATGCAAGTGATTTGTATTTGGTTAAACAAATACTAAACATACAGTGCTTGATTTGGACATTATATTAATGTGGCCCAATACTTTTGGTGCCTTGAAATTGGAAGTATAAAAATGTTGGTCTTCTCTAAATGGGGGGAAATAATTTTTAGGGTATACATTAAAATAACAGCTAAGATTCTATATTTTAACCTAATAGTAATTGTTTGATTGTTGATTAAAGGCTTCGGAGGCAAAATAATATGACTAACTTTTTATTGAGTGAATAGTGTTCATGCAGAAACATACGTGCCACAGTGTTTGGGTCCCCTATAGTATCTTATGAACAAAATGTAAATGATGTGTGTTCCCAAATAAGATTGACATTTCAAAGTTAATCTGGGTCTTTGGGATCTCTTAAGTGGTCATCCATGAAATTCTATTTCACTGGGGTATAAGTATAAGGTGACACACAGGCTTAACTTCCTTAATGATCCATCAACATGGGAAAAGCCAGAGAACAAACAAATTAAATGAGTCAAGTTTATCATTAGATTGGTACCAAAGTTTATCATTTGATTTGTACCAGATTTTGTTGTCTGATGAGTTTTTGGACAACAAACACCTGAGGTGGTTTTGATGTTAAAAGAGCCATGTTCATATGCAGAAAACAAACTAATTCCCGCTGTAAAGTATGGTGATGGATCTATGATTGTTCTAGGCTGCATTTCTTCCATAGGACCTGGGAACCTTGTTAGAAATCATAGAAACATGGACTCTACCAAGTAGATATTTTGGACCAAAACCTGTCTGCTTCTGCCATGTGGCAAAAATTGGGCCAACATGGATCTTCTAAGACAATGACACAAAGCATACCACCAAATCCACCATGACAATGTTCACTTACTATAGAATCAAGCTTTTATGAAGGCCAACACAGTTCCTGACCTAAATTCCATTAAAAACCTGTGGGGTGACCTGAAAAGGAGAGTACACAAGCAAGGACCAAGGATCTGGAGAGTTTCTGTACAGAGGAATGGTCACAAATCCTTTGTATGTGTTCACCTTCCTCATCAAGCATTATAGGAAATGGCTGAGATGTTATGTTGGCGAGGGGAGGATGCACAAAGTACTAAATGCAGGGGTGCCAATAATTGTGGCACCTGTGTTTTTCAATTATTTCTCAATATAATTTTTTTTAGCCACTAAATTAAAGTTTATATATATATTTTTTGTTATTGTAAGGTGAAGCTGATTAACAATAATGCATTTTTTTGTGGTTTGAAATCTATATAATATCTATAATTCAACTCTGCATGTTCTGTAGACCACTAGTTTGTTGAATTAATGGTATGGAAGATGGTGCTTTTGAAAATACAGTACAGATATCAGTTTACATTTGGAAACCATTTGGAATGGTTTATATTTAAGTGAACCTTCAACTGTATTTTGTTTGAGTATATTGCTGTAAAAGACCACTTGACAGACTATAGTTCCTTTTATTCTAGTGCCTGCAATGGCTGGCCGTCTTCTGAGAGTTTCATCATTTGCTACTGCAGTGGTAGCGTCATCTGGCTTCTACCTGTACAACAAAAAACTGGACTTCAATGACCTCAGCCTGGTCCGCTTTGGACGTGCTGCAGCTACGGTCAGTACATAGCCGCAAACAGAACCACACACGCCCTATTGAGGTTGGCTGGTTTTTGAAAGAAAAGCATTTATTTTGTCTGTTGGAATAACATCAGTTTGATCAGAAATACAGTGAAAACTTTGTTAATGTTGTGAATGACTACTGTTGTTGGAAATGGCAGATTTTTTATGGAATATCTACAGTGAGGGAAAATGTATTTGGTCCCCTGCTGTTTTTGTACGTTTGCCCACAGACAAAGAAATTATCAGTCTATAATTCTTATGGTAGGTTTGTTTGAACAGTCAGAGACAACAAAAATATCCAGAATAACACATGTCAAAAATGTTATAAATTGATTTGCATTTTAATGAGTGAAATAAGTGTTTGATCCCCTCTCAGTCAGAAAGATTTCTGGCTCCCTGGTGTCTTTTAGACAGGTAACGAGCTGAGATTAGGAGCATACTCTTAAAGGGAGTGCTCCTAATCTCAGTTTGTTACCAGTATAAAATACACCTGTCCACAGAAGCAGTCAGTCAGTCAGATTCCAAACTCTCCACCATGGCCAAGACCAAAGAGCTGTCCGAGGATTTCAGGGACAAGATTGTAGACCTACAAGACCATCGCCAAGCAGCTTGGTGAGAAGGTGACAACAGTTGGTGCGATTATTCGCTACTGGAAGAAACACAAAATAACTGTCAATCTCCCTCGGTCTGGGGCTCCATGCAAGATCTTACCTCGTGGAGTCGCAATGATCATGAGAACGTTGAGGAATCAGCCCAGAACTACACGGGAGGATCTTGTTAATGATCTCAAGGCAACTGGGAAACAATTGGTGAAGGACTGCAATCCTGCAGCGCCCGCAAGTTCTCCCTGCTCAAGAAAACACATGTACTGGTCTGTATGACGTTTGTCAATGAACATCTGAATGATTCAGAGGAGAACTGGGTGAAAGTGTTGTCAGATTAGACCAAAATCGAGCTCTTTGGCATTAACTCAACTCGCTGTGTTTGGAGGAGGAGGAATGCTGCCTATGACCCCAAGAAGCCCATCCCCACCGTCTAACATGGAGGTGGAAACATAATGCTTTGGGTGTGTTTTTCTGCTAAGGGGACAGCACAACTACACTGCATCAAAGGGACGATGGACGGAGCCAAGTACCGTCAAATCTTGGGTGAGAACCTCCTTCCCTCATCCAGGGCATTGCAAATGGGTCGTGGATGGGTATTCCAGCACGACAATGACCCAAAACACAAGGCCAAGGCAACAAAGGAGTGGCTCAAGAAGAAGCACATTAAGGTCCTGGAGTGGCCTAGCCAGTCTCCATACCTTAATCCCATAGATTATCTGTGGAGGGAGCTGAAGGTTCAGGTTGCCCAATGTTAGCCTTGAAACCTTAATGACTTGGAGAAGATCTGCAAAGACATGTGGGACAAAATCCCTCCTGAGATGTGTGCAAAGCTGGTGACCAACTAGAAGAAACGTCTGACCTCTATGATTGCCAGCAAGGGTTTTGCCACCAAGTGCTAAGTCATGTTTTGTAGAGGGGTTGAATACTTATTTCACTAATTAAATTGCAAATCAATTTATAAAATTTTTGATGTGCGTTTTTCAGTATTGTTTTTTTGTTATTCTGTCTCTCACTGTTCAAATAAACCTACCATTAAAATTATAGACTTATCATTTCTGTCAGTGGACAAAAGTACAAAATCAGCAGGGGATCAAATACTTTTTTACCTCACTGTACATAGGTTTACAAATTAGATTAGATTAAACTTGATTGTCATTGAACAGTACAAGTACAGTACAAAGAAAGGCAGTTAGCATCTAACCAGAAGTACCAATAGAAGAGGGCAGAAAATGTACAAGTATTAAGTATAATGTGTAAGTATAATGTAACTGAGGCCCATTATCAGCAGCCATCAGTCCTGTGTCCCAATGTCAAGTTGTGTTTGCTAATCCAAGGTTATCATTTTAAAAGGCTAATTGATCATTGGAAAATCCTTTTGCAATTATGTTAGCAAAGTTGAAATCTGTTGTGCTGATTAAAGATGCAATAAAAATGGTCTTCTTTAGACTAGTTGAGTATCTATGAGCATCAGCAGTTCTGGGTTCAATTAGAGGCTAAAAATGATCATAAACGAAGAACTTTCTTCTGAAACTTGTCCATCCATTCTTGTTCTGAGAAATTAAGGCTATTTCATGCAAAAAAATTGCCAAGATATTGAAGATCTTATACGGCCCTGTGTACTAATCCCTTCTCACAACAGCGCATTCTGTCTCTAACCAGAATAGAAAGAGTGGGAGGCCCTAGTGCACAACTGTGCAAGAGGCAAATACAATAGTGTCTAGTTTGAGAAACAGATGCCTCACTGGGCCTCAAGTGGCAGCTTTATTAAATAATACCTACAAAACACCAGTCTCAATGTCAACAGTGAAGAGGCAAAGTAAAAGCCATATCTCAGAGTGGCCAATAAAAAGAAAAGATTAAGATGGGTAAAAGAACACTGACACTGGAAAAAAGTGTTTTAGACAGAAAAATCTATGTTTCAGAAGAACATTTGTGAGACGCAGACCAAATGAAAAGGCTTTGGTGGTAGTAATGTGGGTGGTAGTAATTGTACAGGGTAAAAGGAATCCTGAAGAAGGAAGGCTGACACTCTATTTTGCAACGCCATGCCCTTTGGATGGTGCTTGATTGGAGCCAATTTCCTCTTACAGCAGGACAATGGCCCAAAGCACAGATCCAAGCTATGTTAGAACTATTTAATGAAGAGGCTGTCAGCTGGTATTGTGTCCGTAATGGAGTGGCTAGAACAGTCACCGGATCTCAAACCTATTGAGCTGTTGTGGGAGCTTCTTGACCGTATGGTACGTAAGAAGTGCCCATCAAGCCAATCCAACTTGTTGAAAGTTCTTCAGGAAGCATGGGTTGAAATATCTTTAGATTACCTCTACAAATTGACTAGAATGCCTAAGGTCTGCAAGGCTGTAATTGCTGCAAATTGAGGATTATTTGACAAAAGCAAAGTTTGAAGGGAATGTTTATCTTAACCCTTTTGAAATTTGTAATACTTTACTGAACAACTGTATAAATAATTATTTAAACTGTGCAAAGGTCTTAGACTGTCTGAGAAATTAGTTGAAAGCTATTTAACTTAAGTACTGATGATTAGCACTTAAAGGTCACTTCCATGAGGGACAGAAGGAAATCCTATGATGTCCTTGCTGAACATCTGGCAAAATCATCTGGCACCAAAGTACACACACAGTGAGAATAATTCTAACAAGAAAGTGTGTTCCAACTAAGAAACAATTCATGTTTTAAAGACCATAAATCGTTGTACAACAACCGGTGGTGGAAAGTTTGATGGATCCAAATAAATAGTTTTTGTTCTCAAAGATGCCATTATGTCAGAAGAAGAGTTGTCGAGAAGCGCGTTGGTCCCGGTCTGCTGCCTTCTGTGTAGCATGGTGGCTCTGCTGTGTTCTGTGGGTGCATTGTAGACATCGGTGTGGGCAAACTGGTCAAAATTCATGTTATTCTGAATGTTGAGATTTACAAACATATTTTGATTAATCGTATTTGGGCAGAGGACTGATTGCGGAAGACGTTTCAGCACGGTAATGACTACAAAGTACTATGCAAATTAGTGGTAAAATAAATATATAAATAGCTTTTAAGAAAATTCTCAGATGGCCTAAAATGTTTGCATGATATTTTAAAAGAAGTGTTCCATACTTTAACACATACAGGACACAGTCTGGTCAGTGTTACAAACTACACTACTGCAGTCTTCCCTCCAATCTGTTTCAGCTATGGTCAATACGCAATGTCAGCCAACCAAACTTGGGGCTGTACCTATGGTCAGTAAACAACCGTAAATATTTTGGATTTAAAATGTCTGTTTTTCCTGTAGACCATCATCATCAGCTATGACTACTTGTGTTTGAGGAACATGGAGTATGGAACCGAGGAGTACTGGGAACTCAAATCGCAGGTAAGGGCATCCGATCTACACCTTGAGTCAGCTACTGGAAACTTGGACACGTGCCTGACTAGCTCTGCATTCCCTGTTGGATTGTTGCATTGACCAAGTGCTATTGGTCAAATACATGACTACCTGGTCAAGACATGAACATTGAAATTAGTTCACAATGATGTTTTATTGTCTGCTACCACAACCCACTGTGGTTATATGATACCTCTGAATCTCTGGGCAGGTTCCACTGCTATCAAGGACTGATTTAGACCAGAGAAACCAGATGTGTGCCATTCATTATCAGGTATAACTGAAATGCAGTCGTTCAGACTAAGTATAGAAGGAGTTGAAGACCTGTTTGCCAAGAACCTTTCACCGCAGACTTCCATTGCAGCCAACCTCCGAGAGGGGGAGAAAGAAAGCACATGAGAGAGGATGAGAGCAGGTGATGCTTTTGGGGGGTTGTGTAGAGTTCAACCCTGATGCTTTGTATGAAATTTGCTTCTATGAATGAAAAAATCAGTTTTCTTTTTCCCTGCAAGTAAAAACGACACAGCTGACTTCCACCTCGTTTCTGATGCATTGATCCACCTCATAAAGCTTTTTCTGAGGCTGCACTTGATGCTGCTCCGACTCTGATAGCTGCTTTGAAGAGATTCTCCCTTTTTAGCAAATGGTGGAATTACCCGTGTCTAGAGTTTGAAAGCGGGGGTATTTTAAAAGGAAGGGAGGGTGGCTGTGGAGGCCTGAGAACGTTTGCCTGAGGTGAATTCCGTGTGTGAGAGTGTAGAAGTGTAATGGGATAAATGCTGGTGCTTAAAGGGCTCACGTGAAAGACGCGGTGTAAACACTTTAGCTGCGCCGCTCCAGATGACCCATACAAGACCCCTGTTAGTTTCCTCTGCGCCACTCTGCTCTTTCTCTCACTCTCTGTTTGACACACAACTGCACACTCCTTTTCGCTCGATTTCTCCCCCGTCACATTGACCCTGTTGCTGCGTGTCTCCCGTCATGTCCCCTTTTATCTTTTCACCAGTTATTTTTATTCTGTAATACACCGTCTTTCTCTTTCTACCCATTTTCTTTATTGTCTTTCTTTCTCTCTGTATTCCTCTCAATTTTGCTTTATTGGCCTGATGTTTCACACACCTCACGTTCTCTCTCTCTCCTCCCCTCTTCCTCAGTCTCTCTGAAGGTATTACAGTGCAGTTTTTAAACCTTCAAAGATTTTCTGACCTTTAAACTGATTTTGCGGGTGGGGGGTGGCACACACCCATGTATCCTCATACATGCCCTCATATGATTTATTCCATGTATCCTCATACATGCCCTCATATGATTTATTCCATGTATCCTCATACATGCCCTCGTGTGATTTATTCCATGTATCCTCATACATGCCCTCGTGTGATTTATTCCATGTATCCTCATACATGCCCTCATATGATTTATTCCATGTATCCTCATACATGCCCTCATATGATTTATTCCATGTATCCTCATACATGCCCTCGTGTGATTTATTCCATGTATCCTCATACATGCCCTCGTGTGATTTATTCCATGTATCCTCATACATGCCCTCGTGTGATTTATTCCATGTATCCTCACACATGCCCTCATATGATTTATTCCATGTATCCTCATACATGCCCTCGTGTGATTTATTCCATGTATCCTCATACATGCCCTCATATGATTTATTCCATGTATCCTCATACATGCCCTCGTGTGATTTATTCCATGTAACCTCATACATGCCCTCGTGTGATTTATTCCATGTATCCTCATACATGCCCTCGTGTGATTTATTCCATGTATCCTCATACATGCCCTCATATGATTTATTCCATGTATCCTCATACATGCCCTCGTGTGATTTATTCCATGTATCCTCATACATGTCCTCGTGTGATTTATTCCATGTATCCTCATACATGCCCTCGTGTGATTTATTCCATGTATCCTCATACATGCCCTCGTGTGATTTATTCCATGTATCCTCATACATGCCCTCGTGTGATTTATTCCATGTATCCTCATACATGCCCTCGTGTGATTTATTCCATGTATCCTCATACATGCCCTCGTGTGATTTATTCCATGTATCCTCACACATGCCCTCGTGTGATTTATTCCAAGTATCCTCACACATGCCCTCGTGTGATTTATTCCATGTATCCTCACACATGCCCTCGTGTGATTTATTCCATGTATCCTCACACATGCCCTCGTGTGATTTATTCCATGTATCCTCACACATGCCCTCGTGTGATTTATTCCATGTATCCTCACACATGCCCTCGTGTGATTTATTCCATGTATCCTCATACATGCCCTCGTGTGATTTATTCCATGTATCCTCATACATGCCCTCGTGTGATTTATTCCATGTATCCTCATACATGCCCTCGTGTGATTTATTCCATGTATCCTCATACATGCCCTCGTGTGATTTATTCCATGTATCCTCATACATGCCCTCGTGTGATTTATTCCATGTATCCTCATACATGCCCTCGTGTGATTTATTCCATGTATCCTCATACATGCCCTCGTGTGATTTATTCCATGTATCCTCATACATGCCCTCGTGTGATTTATTCCATGTATCCTCATACATGCCCTCGTGTGATTTATTCCATGTTGCCGAAGACACCTTCAAAGTACAAAATACTGCTTTAAAAAAAGCAACACTCTGTAAGGTCAAAGTCGCTCACCTTTGCTGGTGCGTGTGTGTGCATGCGTGCGTGTGTGTGTGTGCGTGTATGTGCTCCACTAGAGGGGTGCGATGAACCCTGAAGAGCACGGTTCAACACGACTGCCTCGGCCGGGGTGGGTATGTTTGTGTGTGTGTGTGTGTGTCTGCATGGAGGGATATGCACACACATACACACACACACGCACACACACACTCACTCACACCCTCTGGGACCTCTGGTCAAGGCTGGCTACACACACTGATTACAATTAGTCCAGAGAGGAGGTCTGTTGCCTAATTATGATGAAGCCATGGTTGTGTGTGTGTGTCTGTGTGTGTGTGCGCGCAAGCGTCATTCTGACTGTTTACCTTCATTATGATGCCCTATAATCTTCTGTCAATATACGGAGCAGAGGAGTAAACTGCAACATTTTTACAGTTGTAATGCTCACTTCTGTGATTGCCTGAAATGTCTTCATCCTGTGGCTTTATTTCACGGACAATCACCCAGAAATAGGAAGGAGATGTTGTATTAACTCAAAGCCTAGCCCCCTATTGTATGTGTGCATGTAGGTATTCAGCTTTGGAACTTGTAGGTTGTCTATTCTGTACAGTTCAATAGGTTTTTAATTGTGTAGATTGGATAGCGTGAACATTTGTACAGCGTTTCGGTTGCATAATATGTGCAATTACTTAGCTTGTGGTTTCATTAGCATAAGCATTCGTACAGCTCATTTATTCGTGTAGAATGGGTACGCTTTTAATGCCTACCGTGTACGTTCCTATAGCATGTAGCTTGACATTTGTAGCTTGTGTAGTCAGTCGTGCTGTTCCAGACATTGCATTGCTGTAGTGTGTTGTTGAGTTACTGTGCAGTGGGGTGTTGGTGTTCAGGTGTTGTTAGCTCTAGTGTGTCATTGACTCAGATGTTGGGATTCCGAGGTGCTGTGTTCACTACTAACTGGCCTGTGTGAATTTTTAGTTAATGAGCTTGGTTCCACACAGTTAGCCTTCTCTCACTTTCCCCCACACACAGAATCTCACTCTACCTTTCTCCTCTCTCTCTCCATCACTCTCTCTCACTGTCTCTCTGTAGAACAGGGGCCAGCTGCTCTGCGCTCTTGTTGAAGAGGTTTTGTCAACAGCCACTTACCCAAGCCAGCCACTCTGACTCTCTCTGGCAGCAGGCCTCATCAAAGGTTGCCTGGAGCACTGAGGGCCATTCACTGACAATTACAACCATACACCGCCAGGCAGCCAAGGGATAAGTTGGGGCCACTTGAAGGAGCTAGCTATGTATTATTAGTCTTTATTTGGGAGGGGTGGGCAATTGCGACCACGGGGTGGGGGCTGCATGTCTTTGATGTCTTGTATGGGACGAGATTTTCCTGCTATGTATGTGACATGAAGAGGATAGTCTTGGGGCTCTAAGGGGTGTTTACTGTAGACCTCATACATATAAGGATAGAGAAAGTTAAGTGGGGAAGGGATAAAGGACGGTTTGTTAGTGTCAAGTGGGCAGATGCACTGGTTTGATGTCTGGTGAACTGTAAATAGCTAGGCCAACAAACATCAGTGGTTACCTTTGGACAGAGATTAACCTTATAAAACTGACGGCTCTGGGCTTAGCAGCTTTGTGTAGGACCGAGTCCGCCTTGGCATGGGATATGGACTTACCCACAACCGAAAAACCACAAACCAAAAAAAAGATAAACCATGGACTGAGAAGTGAAACCTCAGTGGTGTCCTTTTTTCCTCATCCCTCCTTCCATTAGCTCCCTCAAGCATATTCCTTTTTTTTTTCTTTCTTTCTTTTTTTTTACAGCAGACAAGTCAATTGTCAGCGAAGTGAACAAGGGAAATGGCTGTCCTTGTCACTTGTGGGAGAGGGAGAGAGCAAAAACTAGAAATCATAATGTAATTTAGTCTTCGTCTGGGACTCCTGGTAGAGCCTTTAAGCCTTAAGCAGTTTTTACTGCCATGTCACCGTGGTTACACACACAGAGGCAGCTTAGGGTATAAGAATCAGCCTAGTCAGCAGTTGCTTGGGAACAAGGAAGGAGATATGTTAACACTAGGGGTGAGACAGGAGGGGGAGACGAGCGGTGACTTACTTAAGATGGCCGCCTGGGAATATCAGCGTCACTGCAGGCTCTGGTGGAAAAAGTCTCCTGCCAGTCACGGCTATTTGCTCACACAGGAGCCTTTTACAGGCTATTGATTTGTTGAGTGTCGTGTCTGTCAGACACTGTTTTTAAAGCTCTACTGCTTTCAGCCGTAAACAGTCTTTACTGCCAGGCTACGTATTGTTTTGCCTCCACTGTGTACGGGTCTTTCCCCAGTGTGTCCTGAGACACTGTGTGACCATGTAATCTCGCTCCCACCTCTTTTAAGGCCCATGTATAGACTAGACCTTTTGGGAAGCATTTGTTATAAACACCCAGACTCTCTGACACTTACACACACAGACACACACTGACAGAAAATCGGGTCAGAGCAGTAAGTTATTGGCACTCTGGGCTGGTGTGATTACGAGCTGTACACCTGCTTTTACGGTGACGACAACAAGGGCAGTACTTAGAACAGCTTAGTGCTACAATATATGTATTAATAGCTATACTCCCAGTTTGCAGTGATCCTTAGACCAGAAAGGGCAAAGTTACCCTTAAATGCTCCCTCACATGCTGATGTTTAAGCAAATTTGTCCAAGTTAAAGCAACTCCACATATTCTTCTGAATCCGCCAATCATAATCATTTATAAAAAATTCCAGTAACTTCTAAGCTTCTGGTTTGTTATTAGTCAGGCAGCAGGCAGGCCGCAGTCAGGCCGCAGGCTAGCATCTTTAGCGTCTAACCAGATCAAATCCCTAGATGGCAAATAGAAAAGTTTACATTTTGTCTCTGAACATAGCATTTACTTAAAATGTCTAA
This sequence comes from Esox lucius, assembly GCF_011004845.1. Classification (NCBI taxonomy): domain Eukaryota; kingdom Metazoa; phylum Chordata; class Actinopteri; order Esociformes; family Esocidae; genus Esox; species Esox lucius. The sequence goes on from NC_047583.1 coordinate 18,993,483, forward strand.
TTCGCTATTTCATGAGATGGTCTACAAAATGCTTAACGTGTACATGTAAAATGTTATCTTTTAAAGCAAACTAGCCACCTTTGTATAGCTGGCTGCATATTAGCTGCCTGTTGTTTTTATTGTTACGGTAAAAGTCTTTCTTCTCAAGCATGCTTGAAGCTTATTACTGTAAAGTGATTTCTCTGGACCGCACCAATAGAAAAAGTGTCAATCCTCATGCTCTATTCTGACACAGGTTGGTAGGAAGGGCCAGTCTACTTGAGCAAAGGCTTTTAATGCATTAAAGGTCATTGTTCTGTTGCAAGATGCATGTTTGGTTCAGCTTCAGCTTTTTGACAGTTGGCTTTACATTCTACTCTAGAATAATTTTCTACAATATGGAAATCATGTTTGACTCAATGATGTCAAGTTGGTAATGCCCTGAGGAAGCAACCCCAAACCATAATGACACCACCTTTATGCTTCATGGTTGGGCAGAGTTTGAGCAGAGTTTAGTTTTTACCATGACAGCTGACAATGCGGTGTTGTCGGGCTAACATAATTCGTTTCTTGATATTCTTGTTTGAGAGCAGAGGCTTCCTCCTTCCCGGCCTCCCATGTAGGACACGTTTGTGCAGACCCTCTCTGACAGTTTAGTCATGCACTTTGCACTTGTCCCTAGACTGATTACAGGGTAATGACATCAATGTGCCGTTTTGTTATTTGGGTTAACTATCCCTTTAACACTAATTGCTCTTGTAAGCTGCTTAAATTACTTAAATGCAAAAAATAACATGAAATCACTAATCATGTGGTTATCTGTCCTCATGACTGGATGCTCTTTATCCTAAAGTTACGTTTACACTACTTCCAGGGCAAGAGCTAAAACATCGGAGCCCTATTCACTTTCAATGATGGGTAGCAAAGTGGGCCAGGGCACTAGTTGGCGATGCGAGCATGTGGTGAAAAGCAAGGAAATTGTTCATATACTTTTAGGGAGATGACTGGAAGTCATTATTACCGTGCATTGCTTTTGTTATCGATACTTTGTCAGTGTTGTTTGATGGGACTAGCTTAGCAATGGCTTGACTTAACACGACAACCTGAACCTGATTGGTTGACTGCTGGCTGGATTGTTATACGTATACATGTGCCTACATTCAATGACCAGCGTGTTTCCATCTCCTCCACCTCTTATTGAATCTGGCTTTTTAAAACTTTATGCAAATCCCCAGTGATTCTCATTGGGCACAGACCAATCACGTTTTTTTTACAGGGTCCAACTGTAATGTTTTTTGTAAAAATCGGTGAACATCTGTTTTGTCAATCACAGGTTTATTTTTTACGACAAAAGTTAATAGAAAATGGAGCATGAACTAAAAGAGTTGATAGTAGCAATGATTAGTTTCCACACTCTCTATGATGTGACACGATAGCCATGAGTTTCCCTCTTGTTTTCTTCTAATATTTGTGATGAGAAGATAATTAAATCATTTGGTCCCATTTGATAAATCATATGGATTTTTCATTGACTTCAAGAATCTTGACCAATTTTCATATTATCCTATGAGAAGAAAAACAATTTGATTACCTTTCTAATATTAGGTTAACTAGGATTTGTAATAATATTAAAATAAAAGATTCAGTTATTACATACTTGAGTGAATACATTTCATAGATTGGATGGACATATATGTTTATTGCAGCCATCATCCATTTAGTTACCTGAGGTTTCTTCATATGTCTGTACTATATTCAATGCTACAAACAAAGGCTGCTTCCACGCCTGCAAGTGAGCAACTCTAGGCGACTCTGGCGTGGCTATCTGTATTTTTGTGTTATTTAGATGCAGCCTAGCTATGGTTCTCCCACAGCATGTGTGTGGACTGGCTGATCCATGTGAGAGAAACCTCCAGCTTCTGACCTGAGGGATTCTGGTTAAGACAGAGTGACACTTGTTTCCTTACGAACATACTTGCACAGAGACTAGCATTGTTGAATAGGAACTCACAAATACCTGCACGTTTTTGGGCAGTTTCTCTTGTGCATCCTATATATATGACCGTTAGAACATGAAATACACACACTCCAGCTCCGACCCAGCAATAGTACATCTTACATCATCTAAGTAATAACTCCATCTATGAACTGATAAGATGGCTGCCCTAGTTGTTGTCATGTGATTAATGACTTTAGGCTGGTAGAGAGTGACCAGACCAAGGACAGACTATACAGTACTGAAGCTCTCCCATTCTCATTACCAGTAGTGATGCCCCATTTTGTAAGGCCTCATTTGTCACTGTGCTTTTAAAAAGTTGTCCTTATTTAGAAGTAGGGTGATATATATAGGTGGATTTTTGGTTGTAAAATGCCAGTTAGGAAAAGGTAATCTAAGGTCAACTAATCGATAAAGATCAATAACGTCGATAATAAAAATAGTTGGTAATGAATGTTAATATCGATTAGTTGGCTCAACACGAGATGCAGCCACAAATAACTTTTTGAAAGATGGCGGAGGCTGTAGCTACGACCAAAAACTTTAAATGTCTGGGACCACTTTACGTTTAAGCATTCAAAATTAACCCATTAGTGTTAATTTGGTGAGTTCTATTTCTCTGCCACAGAACTTTTGAGGCATTTAAATACATTAGTTTCCATTAACATTTACAGTATCAGTCAAAAGTCTGTCAACCAGCTTCATGATACCCTGCAATGCTTTTCTAACAGTAGGGTTGCCAGAATTCATTGATTGTAAACTGTTTAATCATCTGTGGACTCTCTATACAACCCTATCTGTAAACCGACCCTCCTAAACCCATTTTTGCCTGCACACTGTTATTAAAAAATAGCCCAATTGTGCGGGAAACCACCCCATCTGGCAACACTGTCCAACTATTGAAAATGATATTATGATAACCCTTTAGCACATTTTTATTTATTTTATAACTACTGACTACAGTAATTTTAATGAAGGCATTGTAAAAGCAGAAGAAAAACACTGACCACTTTAATTTATTTTAAATAAAGAAATAAAAATTCTATCCAATTAATTGATTAATCGAAGTAGTAATTTAAATATTGATCGATTATCAAAATAGTTGTTAGATTTCAGCCATGGATCATTGATTTGTTAGTTACAACATTACTCCGTCATTATGTCTGACACCACTGACCAGATTCAGACCAAACTTTGCTGAATAATTCATCTTGCAATACAGATCCGCAAGATAACTTAAAAAAAAATGAGCAAGGCGGCAACTTATTGTTGCTTGTCTTCGGACCAGATTGCCCATTATAAAATCCTATTCAGTTAATAATGTGGTCTGGACTGGATTATCTTTGACCTTAGGATCTATGTCTACATATTTTCATTAGTTTGCGAACAGTGTATCCTATTGTTAGAGAAACTGTGTGTGTCTCTGTGTGTGTTCAGTGTATGCGCAGCGGCTGTTGGTATCTGTGTAAATGACAGGATCAACCGGAAAGACAACCAAGCCCCTGCAGAGACTAAATTAACCAGTGATGTAGTGTATCTGGACCTTATTAAACAAACAGCACTGGCCCACCAGGGGCCGTCAGGGGCCTCTAAATGGAAATCAATAGTGAATATCAATCACAGAGGGACTGTGAGGGGGGTATAAACACGACACTGCCCACCGGCTGACCTCCTCTCAGTACCAGCTGCCTCCCACGCGGGAAAGAGACAATTTCACACACAGTGTGGCGAGGGCGTGTTGCTATTCTGTATGTGTGTCTTTGTCTGGTTGCGTGTGTGTGTGTGTGTGTGTGTGTGTGTGTGTGTGTTTGTTATTGTACATTCCTATTGTGTGTGTGTGTGTGTGTGTGTAAACAAGCTTCTGCCCAGATAAAGCTAATGGGGGGTAATTAATCTGCGTGAATGCAGAGTGCTGAGTTGTGGGAAGTTGTTTTTGCTGGGCTGCTGAAAATCAAAAAAAATACTGTGGAGATTGGCATGATGTCTATGTTGGGTGATACCTTGTCAAGGTGATAATGAGCTGTTAGCGTGCGTGGATAGTATTTTTCAGCATAATATAATCATTTTAGATTAATTAAGGATCGTGTGTTTGTATGTGTGTGTTGATTTTGCAGTGGAACGTACTGCCGCAACCAAATTATTCAAATACCAAGCTCATTTGGATGACCATAAGCCTTTAGATGACCCTCGGACCCAACTGTTCTCCAAAAGGATCAGCAGCATCCTTGGATCACTGCACTGCTGCAATATATACCCGACAGTTTTGGCCATAACTCAAGCCTTGGAAGAGTTTTACTTAACGTGTCTCCAGTGTATTGGAAACTCAACAAACAACCCGACAGGACACATCACTTGGCTCTGTTCATATTAAAACACTGAGTTACCCCACAGACCAGTTCCGGTCCCTAGCGTACGCCGCTGATTAGAAGAGTAAGCAGAAGACGAAGAGCAGTCGACGCATCATCAAAACGCTGAGTAGAGGACGAGGCGACGACGCTGGCCGATGCAGATAGCATTATCTCTTGTGGGATTATGCAGTCCTCAACACTTTCTTCCTCTGGTTTTCCAAGACACATGGAGGGCCTCTGGCTCGGGGAATACAGGCTCCTCTGCTATTAGCATCTCATTACCCACGACGCCACCAGCTGATTGGCAAATTAAATGTAGCTTACTTAGCCCTCATGAATAATGCTTGAAGGATACTGGCTACTGTAGTGGAAGGGGGTATGGGTTGGTGTGTGTGTGCATGTTTGTGTAACTGTATGTTTGTGTGTGCGTGTGGGTTGTGGGGGGTTGCAGATGATTGGGTAAAGGCAGTGAACTTTACGCCTCTACCACTGTGCATGTTGCAGAGATGCCCACTAGCATAGAACAACATAGTTGTCCCGCCATACAATGTGGAGCTTAGCACTGGGTTTAAGACACCAAGGTGGTATTTTTGACCGAAATAACAGCGCCTACGTCAGCTGCCCTTTTACTATGCAAATGTGATCAATATGAAGAGAAGGGGGCCGGGTCTGTGATTCAATTGCATTTTCTTCTATTTGCTTCTTTTTCATTCCTTTCAATTCCAAGCCAATGTAAGAAGTACTCTTGGTACATTTGAATCTATCTGACAGAGAGGAGTGTTGAAGGGAGACGACGGGAGATCGGCCGAGGGAAAAGCAGCGGTTGATTACTATGCTGAGAGATGAGAAATGCACCCTGGGTACCCGGGAAATAGCGAGCGTGCCAGAAAGTCACACAGATGTTTCATTGTTTCACTCGTCTTCAGAAAATCAGTGCTGTTTTAAAGAGAGGGCTGCACCAGAGAACAAGAGAGAGAGGGAGGAAGGGGAAAAGAGCAGAGAAAGCGCTGTCACAGAGAGAGGGGACAAATGGAGCTGATTCCTGTTTTCTCACATATGCTGGGAAAACGGCAGCCGCATAAACGAGACTGATTTTCTATTTTCAGGGCGGCCATTTTGAAGGGGGCTGTTTTCAAAAAATGCCCATGATTCACTCCACACATCTGTGGTGTGTTTCGTTCTAATTGAACACACAACACCCTCTCAGTGGGGGGAAGGTAAGAGACACTCGTAATGCCTCTTCTGCTGTCAACTAGAACCCGACCCAGCCATTAAAACAAACACGGGCCCCGAAAGGAAACACGTCTCAAGCAAGGTTCTGAAATGAGGAGAAAGCCATTGGTTTTGTTTTCCCTGTTGGGAAGGTAATGACACGGTTGCAGGCACAGTCTACATGAGATGCTCCAGTCATGTGAAGCGCCCCACAGGCGGTGGCTGGACTCAAAGGAGACCACAGCTGATTGGTTGGGATTCTATGTTGGAGAGACGCCGGTCTCTTGGGGTTCGATTTACTCTATCCCCACGAACCACGCGCCTACGCATGTTTTGTGCTTTAATCCAGGTGTTCATGGAGTTGCACTGACAAAATGACACTGACACGAATCCCATTGAACATCAGCGGGGAGACCTGAAGATCTCTGTTCACCAATCCTCTCCATTAGGGATGCACAGATATTATCGGCCAGAAATTGGTATTGGTTGATTTTAGAAGAATCCGTTTGCTCATCATGTGTCCGATTGTTTTATTTTTATTATTTTTGTCTCTGTTGCAGTTTTGTTGATTAGGTCTAATACCTTATTGACTGCATTTATATCCAGGCATTGTGTAATTTACAATTGCAGAAAGAGTATTAGTGATATTTATGGTATACATTTTTCATGAGTTTTCAGTCTTTTTTGCATTTGTTGAAATTGGCAGCGTCATCAGAATTTTTATTTTTTTTAAAGCCAGAGTACATGTGTACAGATATGACAAAACATTGGTATTGACCTCTGCTGACTGTATTTAGAATAAGAATATCGTCCCTAAGCACAGTGCGAAGACAATGTAGGAATGGCTTTTGGACAAGTCTGTGAATGTCCTTGAGTGGCTCAGCCCGAGCCCACACTTGAACCCGATCAAACACTCCTACATTTTCATCAGGTCTCTGTGCAGTACGCAGCAGCAAAAGAGAAAGGGGGAGCAATTATTCCGCTATTAATGTGCTAGCTAAACAAAAGAAAATGTATGTGATTTTACAAGCAGGTGACACCAGTAGCCTTAGTTGGAGGAATGAGAGGCAATATCTTTAAAAATTCATGCTCGGTTATTGTTTTTTATACCAAGTGTGAAGAGGCTTGATAGTGAAATTGGATGAGCTACAGAATGGACCAGAGAGAGGGAGGGACTACTGGCAAACTGGATTTGACCAAAAGTGGCTTGAAATTGACAGACTGAAGATATAAAACACATCACATGTTGAGGGGGATTACCTTTAATTGATGGCTTAGACCTACTTGTTTTATTTTGTACTTCTCTATAGCAGAATGTGTAGATTTGTGGTAATAGCACTACATTTCACGAGTTGAATTGGATTCAGAAAACTGTGCCACGTAGGTGATTTATCCGAATCTTAGACAGCACATTTTTGCCAAACTACTGTTGATCTTCCAAGCGGTTTGTACAAATGTACATTCTGTTATGTTACTTGTTCAAGTGCTGGAAATACACTATAAAGATGAGAGTGTAGGTCCAATGGGTATACAACAAATGATGTGCCAAAATAAATGTAGCTACTGTAAATTAGCCCCTATACGGGAGCATAGAATTATTTTAAGAGGTACTTTCATAAAACAAATATGAATTTCATAGAACAGACCGCAACTTTTATATCCAGATGACAAATGAAATGATAAAACATGAACCTAAGGTGAATTAAATTGAATCCATGCAGTCAAGCTAAGACCTTAGATAATAATGATCTAGAAGTAGCAGCATCTCTATATTTATGAAGTATCTGTTATATGTAAAAACAAAAGAAGTCTGTTATATGTTAATGTCAGTTTGAGTATTAATAGTCAAGCTGGTTTATTATTTTCTTTAGCTGTTATTTTACCAGGTAAGCATGGGAACAGATTCTTACAGCAACAGCCTGGGAGTAGTTAGGGTTTACTGTCAAGGACAAAACTACAGGGTGTTTCGCCTTGTCGGCTCTGGGATTAAAACCAGCGACCTTTCATTTACTGGATCAACACTCTTGATCATAATACAACCCTGTCACCCCAAATAGCTGAAGTTGTCCACTGACTGTCCTTCCGGAAGGATCCATCCATCTCTCTGCACACATTCACCTTTACCCTGAGCGAATGTCGTCTTCTATGTCAGTCAGTTCGATAAAAGCTCAGATCGTATTGACTCTGCACTACATTGCTCATTCGTTAGGCTGTTTGGATGGTTTTAGTCTTAATTGATTGTCTTATCCCTATTGGATTTTTTTTCTACAGTTATTAATGAGAAACATTAGTTGGTAGAGCGGGCTGGCAGTCTCCGATGGGGCTGTGTAAGAGTCAGTAACTCTTTGTGTGTGATTGCCGCCCCTGTGTACAGAGTACCTTCAGAAAATATTCAGGCCTCTTCACTTTTTCCACATTTTGTTGACATTTTTCTAAATCATTAAATGTATTTGTTGCCATCAATCTACACACAATACCCCATAACGACAAAGCAAAAACACATTTTTATAAATATGTGTGAATTTATAAAAAATAAATATAAGTAATATAATTATACACATGAATATAACTATTCAGACCATTTATTTGGTCATTTGTAGAAACACCTTTGTCAGGTTTAAAGTCTTCTTGGGTTTTCTTTTACCAACTTTGTACGCCCGGATTTGGTCAGTTTCTCCTATTCTGCCTTTTAGGGTTTCTTAAGCTCTGTCACATGGGATGTGGGGTGTTGATGAACTGATATTAAGGTCACCCCGCCAATGCCACCCCGCCAGTCTCAGTAGTCTGAGATTTGGCTGGGCCACTCAAGGATATTCACAGACTTGTCCTAAAGCCACTCCACTGTGGTCTTGGCTGTGTGCTTGGGACATTGTCGTGCTGAAAGATAATTCTTTGCCCCAGTCTTAGGTGCTTGTGTGCTCTGGATCAGGATTTCTTCAAGGACCTCTCTGTATTTTCCCTCCTACCCTATGGTTGTGTGGGTACAAATGCCAATTCAAAATGTTTGAGGCAAATTGAAGTAGTAAGGTAGCATGTGCAACCGGGGATGTAGAAATCGCAGCAATGAGGTCCCAGAGGTAGACATGTATATGTAACAACAGTAAAAATGCAGTGGGGTATGGTTAGTGATGGGTCACAGAGTTCAGCGGGGTTGCAGCAGATGGAAAGAAACTATTCCTGAGCCTGCTGGTGTGGGACCGAAGAGACCTGTACCGCCTGCCTGATGGTTAGAGGGCAAACAGTTTGTGGCATGATTTTGAAGGGTCCCTGATGATGCCGTGCGCCCTGTGCAGACACTGCTTGCGCTGTCTGGAGGTCTACGATGGCTGGGAGCTTCGTACCCGGGATGTGCTGGGCGGGTTTCACCACCCGTTGCAGGGCCTTCTGGTCGGCTACTGAGCAACCGCCAAACCACAATGTGGCACAGTTAGTCAGAATGCTCTCTTTTGTGCAGCGGTAAAAGTTCAGGACAGGCAGGCCTATTTCAGTGTCCTCAAAAAGAACAGGTGCTTGGCCTTTTTGAACAGGGCTGAGGTGGTATTACCGATATCATCATACCGGTATCATCATGGTATTGCCGAGGTCACGAGCGGTACTTTGTTTTTGGCAGACGTAGGGCTTGGCATTCCAGCCTAATAGTTCGATTTTGGTTTCATCAGACCAGAGAATCTTTTTTTCTCATGCTCTGTGTCCTTCAGGCGGCATTTTATATGGCTTTCACTCAGGAGTTTACCTCTAGCCACTTTACCATAAAGGCTTGAATGATGGAGTCCTGCAAAGGTGGTTGTCTTTCTGTCAGGTTCTTCCTTCTCTGCAGAGAAACTCTGAAGCTTAGAGGTCTGAGAGCTCTGTGTACTTCATGGCAAATTTTTTTCTTTGACATGCAATCTTAAGTGTGGAACCTAATATGGACAGGTGTTTGCCTCTATAAATTGTGTTCAATCTGTTCAATTTGCCTGAGGTGGACTCCAGTCAAGTTCTAGAGACATCTCACGGGGGAGTGAAGTATACAGGATGCTCGATTTAGATGTCATGGCAATGGGTCTGAATACATACAGTATGCACTCAAGATATTGTTTTGTCATTATGGATTATTTTATGTAGCTGATGGCAAAATATATTTAATTATACATTAAGCTTAGAACACAACAAAATGTGTAGGAAGTGTAGAGGTCTGATACTTTTCCCACAAAGATAGTAAAACCTGACAAAAATTACCAAAAAAGTTTTTTGGCAGGTTACTATCAGGAGAAATTAGATTTGGCTTGAGGATTAAGTTTCGGAAAAAACAATCGTGCGTGTGTCTTTCAGACAGAGAGATATTGGGAATTGAAGATGTGGCTTCTCTACCATTTAGGTTATTTGGAAGATGCTTTGGAAAGGTGTCAAAAGTCTATGAACAATTTCCTTCATCACAGACTCATAATATTAATACCAATCAATTTCAAAAATCTTATTTCTTTCAAAATAAATAACACTTACCAGCGTCATAGCTGACTGTAAGCTGTTTGTCTCATACTAAACTGAATACAGATCTGGTTAGTGAGCAATTCATGTAGGATTCGGAGAGAGAGATATAGAGAGAGATAACGCTTGTAGTACTTCACAAAGCTTGCAAGATGGCAACATCAAGCATGCTCTTTGCTTTCTTCGCCACCAGAGGGCAGCACTGACCACAGTCCTCTGTTGTGAAAGCATTATGTTGCCCGGGAAAAAATATGTTGGAGAGAGAGAGATGCAGAGTGGGAGAAAGAGAATGAGAGAGAGAGAAAGTTAGATGGGCTGCTGTAAGCATTGATATGCCTGTGTGCTTTTATTGTGCAGCAGGCTGTCCAGATTTAACTTGTGTCATAAAGGGACATTATGTAAATAGAGAGAAATATGTACTTCAACAGTCCAGTTTAGAGACACCCACTCATGCAAGGGTGTCTTCATTTTTACTATTTCCCCATTGTACAATAATAGTGAAGACATCAAAACTATGAAATAACACAAGGAATCATGTAGTAAACAAAAAAGTGTTAGACAAAAAATCATAATACATTTATGTTTTAGATTCTTTAAAGGAACCTCCCTTTGCCTTGATGACAGCTTTGCACCCTTTTGATCTGTTCTCAACCAGCAGGTAATCACCTGGAATGCTTTTCCAACTGCCCAACAAGACTTTCCCACATATGCTGAGGACGTGTTGGCTTTTCCTTCACTCTGCTGTCCAACTCTTCCCAAACCACTTCAATTGGGTTGAGGTCAGTTGACTGTAGAGGCCAGGTCATCTGATGCAGCACCTTCATTCTCATTCTTGGTCAAATAGCCCTTATACAGTCTGGAGGTGTGTTTGGTCATTGTTCTGTTGAAAAACAAATTATTGTCCCCCTAAATGCAAGCCAGATGGGATGGTGCATCGCTGCAGTAGGATCTGGTAGCCATGCTCGTGGGTGTGCCTTACATTTTTAAATCAAACAGTGTCACCAGCAAAGCACCAACACACCTTCACACCTCCTCCTCCATGTTTCACAGTGGGAACCACACATGCAGAGGTCACCCATTCACCCACCCTGCATCTCAGAATGGCAGGGCCTGTTGAACCTAACATTTCTAATTTGGACTCATCAAACCAATGCACAGATTTCCACCGGTCTATTGTCCATTTCTCATGTGTATTTTGGTTTATTTAACACTTTTGGTTACTACATGATTCCATTATTTCATATGTCTTCAATATAACTGTACAATGTGGAAAATAATAATAAGAAAATACTCTTGAATGAGTGATATATTCAAAACTTTGACTGGTATTGTACAACTCCCAAACTTTAAGGCCTCACAGCCAAGATATTTCTTTCAACAAGTCGGCGCAGTTCAGCAGTGCTAGCAAACCCCGTTCAGGCAGCCCACATAAATACTTTTCTTAATTTTTCTGTCATTTGATTGGTTCAGCCTGGACCAGTAGCAGACTTCATTGATATGTTTGTATTGCTGTTCGTACGTCCGGCTGTTTCGGACTCTGTATATGTGTGTGGGTATCGGCATTATAGAACAGTCTCTTCCATCTATCGCCTGTTAAAAGTAACCTCCCTTAGGCCTAGTGTTTGAGCGACATTCATTTCATAATCAATATCCGATTGATTTTGTAAGTGTGGCACAGCTGATGAATCGGCTAGTGGGGAGCTAATTAAAATGCTTTTAGCACATGTAGGCCCAGCCACCTCTTCCACCCTAACCATTAGAAGAGTAAAGCTCTCACTCTCCAGTACTTATGGCAGACCCCTGCACCGATCCATTAGCGTAAATAGACCAATAAAGGGACTTGATTGGAGTTAGAGGAGAATTGAACACTGTACATTTGGAGCCTGACTGGAGAGTCGGGATGAAGACGATTGTGTGTCAAATGGATCTCTATAACATGTTGATGTCTTTCTTACCACCGGCTTAACGTTGTCTTGAAAGTCATGTGTACACACACACTTTACATTTGCTGTGCAAATGTACATTCAAACAGGACTGAAACATTACAAAGGTTATGTGTATCAATACACAACAGTGCATAACGAATCTTCCACTCCACAGCAGTACCCCGCTGGCCTCTTCACTTTTATCATACTGCAATCTAAAGGCCGGGTACGGTCAGCCTACACTCCCGAATATCAGCCCGCAAGCCTACAACTGAAAACCAAAGTCAGCCAGGCATGACAGGAGTGCCCGGTATTACAGCACCTCGTCAGCAAAGCCCTGCTCCTTTTAGGGGTCAGATGAGCAGCCCAGTTCCAGAGCGAGTACCACCCTTAGGCGTCCCACAACAACAGTCCCTGGTGTAGCGTTTAACTCTGTGTGTGAAATACAGAACGGACCGTTGTTTTCAGAATACAAGATTGTCGGATCGTTAGATTCTTTGGTTGGACCTGCAACCTTGCCTTAACAGTAGAGGAGAATGTCCCCACAAACAGTAGTGTTATGACACACACACACACACACACACACTGTGTTGGCCTAGGGGAAAACCAGCCATGCGGTGGATTCCCGGGTCAGATGGGTGGTGGGCGGGGGTCTTAGGGAGAATGGAATCCCACGCTGTAGGGTTGTCTCTGTGGATCAGGAGACACCCTCAGCCCACGGTCCCTCTGGTGGAGTCCCAGACCCGTGCCTGTCCCCGAAATGAAATGGATTTGGAGTGTTTGACAGTCGGGGAGACAGAATGTAGGCTGTATTGCAATATTAAGGCGATAATCTTTAGGTTTCTGGCTGTAATATTTGTGAAAAGAGAAGATAGCAGTTGTGGAGGAGCCTTGTACCTACTGCCTTATTTCCCCATACAAATGTGGTTTCAGACAATGACTTTCATGAGCAAGTTACCATTCTACTTTATTCATACCCAAAGGTGAGATTAGATAGCTATCTCATGCCATATCTGATACTTGAGAACGTTAAGGCACCCACTGTGGGACAACATTGAAAAGCTACATATATTTCCACAACATAGATAAATGCAATAAATATATTACATTCGATATTCCCAGTATTTCACTGCTCAGCAGTAGCTGGGCCAATTCTCCCTCTGGCCACAGTGTCTAATCGGTCCATACATTAGCACAAGTTGAAGCCGAAACGTTAGCATTGTGTGAGCTGGGAATCTGGGGGATATTTTATGGTGTTAGGGAGCTATCTTTCCCAAGAGGCCGTTAGTTTAATTGAAATGTGTGATTTACTTTACCAGTTTTTTCACATTTACTAACATTTATTTTAAGCATTATTGTTTTGTAGAAATAACAACAAATTGATGACCACCTCTGCTGGCGCTAGCTGCAGTAAATTACCTATGCTGCTTTTTAGGAAAGGGGAGAGTTAGAAAGCCTACTGTCTACTGGATGCATGTTTTGGTAGAGAAATAAAAGCCTGCCACACAACCACATTCAAACAGTTTGAACAAAAAAAAGCTGCAGGGCTTTTTCCACCCACGATTTGCATTCGGAAATGCTTTTGAAGCAACTAGGACTTAAAATCACCATCTGAAATTGTCACACACTTTCCAGCTGCCTGCCCGTTTGTCCTGTACCCTCTGTGTCTGCAATGACACTATTATAAAGTGCTCTACTTCTCACCAGAGTTCTATGGGTGCCGTTTGAGTCACTCCATGACTGTATCTTTCTTCCGCTCTGTCTCTCTGCCTGGCTCTAGACTGGGGCTAGGATGGTAACATCTGCTTAATAACATACGGAATTGTTACGTTTTAATTACTACTTCAGACAATGGATCCTCAGAGTGCCGACCCTTTTTCTTGAGAACATTGCTGGAACCATTGTGTTGTTTTATCTGTCAGAAGGGACTGTGTGTATCTGTCTGTCTCTGTGTGTGTGTATGTTTATGTGTGTGTGTGTGTGTGTGTATCTGTCTGTCTCTGTGTGCGTGTATGTTTGTTTGTGTGTGTGTGTGTGTGTTTGTGTGCCTGAGGCCTGTAGCGGTGAGTGGACTTGGCAGGTACTTTCTCTGCTTGCAGGGTGAGCTCATTTGCATAATAGGTCTTGTTGTTGTTTATTCGATGAATGTTGGCAGCGGTGTATCCAGGGACAGGACAGGCTGTCCAGTGATGTATGGAGTGGACTTCTAGTCCAGCTGACGCTTGCTCACTCACGCGCCGCCACGTCTGGCGATTACCTTCCATTTCTGCTTCTGTTCATGGGTCCTTGTGTGACTTTACACTCCAGTCCTTTCCGCCCAAACTTCTCCACTCCTGGCTAGAGGAGCTGGCTCCAGATGGGAGCGTTCAGCTGCTTAGGGTTAAACCTCCAGTTGCTTCTTTCAATGTGTTTTCCGGCACCCATACCGACAACCTGGTGGCGTGACCAACTCGGCCAAGTTGGTGCTGGGCGATGGTGGCCTCTGTACTGATGTGTTTGGTTTTGTTGCAGTGTTTTTCAGCATGTGGTGTTCCATCACGCCAAGTTCCCAGGAGGCACTGGAGCCATATAATATGGAAGGCCCTGACCATCCCGATGAGCTGTTGTACATGGTTCATGTCCCACAGCAATAGAGGCAGTTCTGAGGATTACATCCTTGTACTTCCCTCCTAGGTTCAGAACGTCTCTTCTTCTTAGCCTGCCAAAACAGTATGGAGCTTGCTTTATCCATGTTTTGAATAGTAGATGCCCTGTGGTAAGCTAACCAAGGTCTTTGAGGTGTTTACAGTGACCCTGTCTGCTATAAGCAAATGCCTGTGGTATGTGGGCCTCAAGTTTACACCCGCATGCGTCTGTCAGCTCCAGGACACACTCGAAAGTCTTTCTGTTGGCCTCCAAATGTTAAAAAGTATTGCATCCAATCAAAAGTCAACCGAAACACCACTGTTGTTCTCAAACACTGTGTGCTGCAGCAATGTGACACTTGGAAGGAAACCCAGAGCAAGAATGATCCCTTGACGGAAACCAGCACCCCCCCGCAAAGGGCTCAGATTCCTGGCCTGTCGTCCCCTCTGCTTTAATCCTCTTGTGGATTCAGAGTCAGATGTTGATGTCTCACAAAGCTCTCTGCTGATTGCCTTCAACAGATCAACAAAAGCCATGACAAGATCCTATTTCTGATCCCACCACCTTTACCCACACGCACAGATTAACTGATCCACGTCTACCTCAGCTAATCTAACCATAATCCTAACCTTAACCCTAAATATAACTTGTACCCTAAGCATAACACCAATTATGGCGACTGCTGAAATAGACGCGTGCACGCACGCACATGCACGGACACACACAATAGTATTTAGCGTGTTCTTGGTCTATGACACACATGGTTTTACAAAAGGTTGTTAATGTACACCGATCAGCAATAACATTATGACCACCTGCCTAATGTTGTGTAGGTCCCCCTTTTGACGCCAAAACAGTCATGACCCGTCGAGGCATGGAAAAATAAAAGGCAATATTTTTCTGGTTGTAAAATAAAACAAACAATTATGCCATGCTCAGTTTGTTTACAATATGGCGTTTGAATTTGAGTAATAAAACTAATTCTTTCCTCAAATTCTTGCGACCGGCTCCTCCACTTACACCCATGACCCTGCAACTGTAAGCCAGTGTGTTGATTTAGTTTAATAAGTATTTTGTCAAAACTATCTACCTCTAAAGGAAAGATTTGGCAGAATTCTGAGGTAATTTCTGCAGGCTATGTCTCGGTATCTGCGTTCCATTTTTCTATTGAGGTAATGGCATTGAATCACCTTCGGTCGTTCCAAGTCTTCCCGAGTCCAAGTCTTTCTTTCCCTGTGCTGTTTTTTTTTCTTTTATCAGGGATCTGTTAGTTAGATGGTATGAAATGCATTATGAGAAGCCTAAAGCAAACGATACACCTCACTTCGAATAGCACAACAGACAGTGTTTTCACTGCACATAACGCATCAACTCGCAAACTCCGCCCTAAAGTCCTAAAGACCAGGGCTTGGCACCAAGTGAGAGCTGGCCTAGTGGCAGACTGGCGCTGTTTCCGTGTCAATGGAAACAGAAAACATTCTGGACTTTAGGGTAAAACACCAGTGTTTGGCACCAGTGGAAATGAGGCATAAGTTGCAATGTGGGGCCTTCATGGATCGGACCTGTTTGTTCAGCACATCCCACAGATGCTCGATTAGACTGAGATCTGGGGAATTTATAGGTGAAATCAACACCTCACACTTGTTGTTGTGTTCCTGAAACCATTCCTGAACAATTTTGGCTTTGTGGCAGGGCACATTATACTGATGAAAGAGGCCAATGCCAGCAGGGAATACTGTTGCCATGAAAGGGTGCACATGGTCTGCAACAATGCTCAGGTAGGTTGTATGTGTCAAAGTAACATCCACATGAATGGCAGGACCCAAGGTTTCTCTATCAGTACCAGCATTAACTTTTTCAGCAATTTGAGCTACGGTAGCTCGTCTGTTGGATCGGACCACACAGGGCTTGGCCATCCCTGACCCTGTCTCTGGTTCAAGGCTTTTCCTTCCGTGGACCTCTTTTGATTGGTGCTGACTAATGCAGACTGGGAACACTCCACAAGGGCTGCAGTTTTGGTGACACTCTGACCCAGTCGTCTAGCCGTCACAATTCAGCCCTTGTCAAAGTTGCTCAGATCCTTACACTTGCCAATTATTTCTGCTTTAAACACATCAACTTTGAGGACAGAATGTTCACTTTCTGTCTAATATATCCCACCCACAGACAGGTGCCATGATAACAACATTATCAGTGTTATTCACTTCTCCTGTCAGTGGTCATAATGTTATGGCTGATCGATTTATGTCTTAATTAATGACAGAGTTTTTCTGCATAGTAACGGAGCTTGGGCTGGCCAGCTTATTTTTGTTGAAGTACATTTTCTGGATGGAAAAAGTGATATGCTAAATCCAAATGTAAGTACAAAAGATAATATGCTAATATTTGTAATAATTGGTCAAGCATTTGTATAGCTTATTTTTGGGAAAAGCATGCTGTATTCCCCATTGGTTGAGCAGGTGTCTTGGCTCCTAAAACAATACAGTCAGTTAAAGGAAGCCTAATAAGAAGCGCAAGGTATTATAAAGGTACAATATCAACTAAATAGGAGGTAAAGTGTATACACATTGAATTAGTGTGTGTGAGTGAGGAGCGTTGCATTACCTGGAATGCATCCTCGTGCATAGCTCATGTTGTATTAATTCTGACAACATTATTTTTTGCATTCCTATGATGAAAATGCTGGTAATTTCCTGCAATTATGTTGTGTTTGGTAACGGGCCTTGTGAAGCTTTTTTTGTTCAGAGATTGCAAAATTGATGTATCTAGCAGTAAACACAATTTCATGCCCACTGTTTAGCGGAGATGGAAAAATCCTCTTTACAATGGCAGAGAGATCGAGTGTGGTATGGTGGTGATCCTAAACGTCACCTTCGCTCTGTTTACATAATTACAAAAATATTTGTATTCTCAGCACACACACACACACCATAGATTAATTTACATCGTAAAGAATGCAAATAAAAAGAACATTTAAACCCATGTCGTATACTGGATTGGCTGGGTGTGCTTTATCTTAAATATATTAGGTTATATAATTTACTCTCCTGTTTTTTCTTTTTTTTTTCGGAAGATACCAGGCTGGTGTGCTGTTTTTGTCTAACTCAATTTAAATGTTATTTTCTTGGATATGACTACCCGAGCTTCCCTTCATTTAAATAATGTTATTACCCAAAGGTTGAACCAAAAAAATTGTGGTTTATAGAAAACTATTTATAGAAAGACTGCCAGTCATATATAGAAAAGTGAATATTAAAGTAATTTAACTGTAGATTTTGGAATAGCTTTGCTATTCTAATAATATTATTCATAATAATAATTAAAGCTGCAAGCATCGTTGAACAGGTTTCAGTATTCAGCTACTGTTAGCCTAACTGAACCACCTTTGCACTCAGAGAGACAACTGCACAATATGTCTTATGGATTACATGGATGCATGGATGCATGGATGTTTTATCCTGTCCAGTGGTGCTCCATGTGCCGAAGTTCATCCACATTTGATATGTTATCTGGATTCAGAACCGGAGCACATGTGCCAAATGTAATCACACTGAGTGACACAAATCAAGAGATTTTCATGTCACCAGGTGTCTACGTCAGGTTAGACTGGGAATGTTGCTGCACAGTCATTTTAAGGTTTCTCCTGTCCCTGCTGCTGAAAAACATCCCCACAATCTTATCCTGTCACCACTAGGGATGCGACGGTACACGGTATGTTGTTGAACGGTTCAGTGCGCCCCCTACGGTTCAAAGCGCACACGTGAACTGCGGAATTATCAAATGCCGGTCATTTTCCTGTAATTTCCAAAACTTGGTTATTGCGCTGTAGACTATATTCTTTAGAAATGTTGGCCCATATTGATAGGATAGCATCTTGCAGTTGATGGAGATTTGTGGGATGCACATCCAGGGCACGAAGCTCCCTTTCCACCACATCCCAAAGATGCTCTATTGGGTTGAGATCTGGTGACTGTGGGGGCCATTTCAGTACAGTGAACTCATTGTCATGTTCAAGAAACCAATTTGAAATGATTCGAGCTTTGTGACATGGTGCATTATCCTGCTGGAAGTAGCCATCAGAGGATGGGTACATGGTGGTCATAAAGGGATGGACATGGTCAGAAACAATGCTCAGGTAGGCCGTGGCACATAAACGATGCCCAATTGGCACTAAGGGGCCAAGAAAACATCCCCCACACCATTACACCACCACCACCAGCCTGCACAGTGGTAACAAGGCATGATGGATCCATGTTCTCATTCTGTTTACGCCAAATTCTGACTCTACCATCTGAATGTCTCAACAGAAATCGAGACTCATCAGACCAGGCAACATTCTTCCAGTCTTCAACTGTCCAATTTTGGTGAGCTCGTGCAAAATGTAGCCTCTTTTTCCTATTTGTAGTGGAGATGAGTGGTACCCGGTGGGGTCTTCTGCTGTTGTAGCCTATCCGCCTCAAGGTTGTGCGTGTTGTGGCTTCACAAATGCTTTGCTGCATACCTCGGTTGTAACGAGTGGTTATTTCAGTCAAAGTTGCTCTTCTATCAGCTTGAATCAGTCGGCCCATTCTCCTCTGACCTCTAGCATCAACAAGGCATTTTTGCCCACAGGACTGCCACAAACTGGATGTTTTTCCCTTTTCACACCATTCTTTGTAAACCCGAGAAATGGTTGTGCGTGAAAATCCCAGTAACTGAGCAGATTGTGAAATACTCAGACCGGCCCGTCTGGCACTAACAACCATGCCATTCTCAAAATTGCTTAAATCACCTTTCTTTCCCATTCTGGCATTCAGTTTGGAGTTCAGGAGATTGTCTTGACCAGGACCACACCCTTAAATGCATTGAAGCAACTGCCATGTGATTTGTTGATTAGATAATTGCATTAATGAGAAATTGAAAAGGTGTTCCTAATAATCCTTTAGATGAGTGTAGATTCAGATCCACAGAACCAGACGCGCAGCTTGTGAACAGGTAAGGCAGGCAAGTGCTCGGGGCCCCAGGACGTTAGGAGGCTCCTGAGGGCTGACAAACTTTACCCCACAGCAATGTCTCAAAATGTTGCAATCGCAGTGACCGCAACCCCCTCCCCGTTAAACAACTAATGGATGATTTCAGGAAACCTCCCTAAAGGGGCCCCATGAAGAGAGGGAAAACAAATATTCTCTCAGCTCCAACATGCCAATGGCAAGTGTTAGCGAGACTTAGAGGAGCCAATTTGAAGAGGCACCACCATCTTTCAAATCTGGGGTTTGGGGACATTTTGAATTCAGTGTTAACCCCTAATGCGATGACAAGAGTAAAAAGACCATAAACAAAGTACAGTCTGCAGGCATTGCTTTGCCACCGTCGGCTACCTGAGTGGAAACACTTCTAATATAATGATGTCATTCATACTGAAACCGTAATGTTACCGTGAAACCACGATACATATAAACTATGAGCCCGCTGTACCGTTGCATCCCTAGACTCACCACCATGTTTCACTCTAGGGTTGGTATTGGCCAGGGGATGAACAGTGCATGGTTTTCGTCCAGACAATGACGCTTGGCATTGAGGCCAAAGAGTTAAATCTTGTTTTTGTCAGACCAGAGAATCTTGTCACTCCTGGTCTGAGAGTCCCTTAGGTGTGTTTTGGCAAACTCCTAGCAGACTGTCAGTTGTCTTTTACTGAGGAGTGGCTTACATCTGGCCACTCTAACATAGGGGGCTGATTGGTGGAGTGCTTCAGGAAGTTTCTCACATCTCCATATTGGAAATACAACTCTGTCCTAGGGACCATCAGATTGTTGATCACCTTCCTGACCAAGGCTCTTCTCCCCCAGTGCCTCAGTTCAGCTGGGCAGCTCTAGGAAGAGTCTTGTTGGTTCCAAACTTCTTCCATTCAAGAATTATGATTTTCACTGTATTCTTGGGATCTTCAATGCAGCAGAAAGGTTTTGGTACCCTTTCCCAGATCGGTGTCTTAAGTCAATCCTTTTTTGGAACTCTATGCAATACTCCTTTGACCTCATGGCTTGGTTTTTACTCTGAAACGCACTGTCAACTGTGGAATGTTAGACAGGGGTGAGCCACTGGTGGACTCCAGCCAAGTTTTAGAAACATCTCGCGGATGATCCATGGAGACAGGATGCCCCCGAGCTCAATTTTGGGTGTCACAGCAAAGAGTCTGAATTCTTATGTTAATATGATGTTTCTGTTTTTAAATTGTTTATACATTTGCTAACATTTCTAAACCAGTGTGTAGACTGATGATGGAAAAAACGAATTTAATTCATATTAGAAATATCTAATCAGGTTTTTGAAGATTGGTCATTTGTAACTGCAGAAGTAGCATTTGAAGTGTTTCTCATGAATTCAAAATAGCGATAAATCTGTGATGGTGGAATTTAGTGTTCTCAATCGCAAATATGTTCCTGGTGGAGAGTGAAACTTGGGTAACACATTTTAAGGCTTTTTTAAATACGCTGAGTGACATGAGCTTGCAAATGTTGCTTGCTCAATATCCCCAACATGTGTTTGATTGGAAAAAGCTTGCATTTGTTTGGTCTTTTGATTTACTGGCCTGGTTTATATTGCGTTTAAAGACCTTCATTCTTACATGCCAAATACAGTTGTGCTCAAAAGTTTGCATACCCTTCGAGAATTGGTAATGTATGTACCATTTCTAAAGAAAACATGAGTGAGCAGGCAAAACACGTCTTTATTTGTTATGGGATTCATATTCAACTGTAGATTATAACAGAAGGGCACAATCATAAAACAAAACATGGCAACCAAGAAATAAATGAACTGACCCCTATTCAAAAGTCTGCGTACCCTTAATTCTTTATATTGTGTACTGCCCCCTTTACCATCAGTGACAGTGTGCAGTCTTTTGTAATAGTTGTCTATGAGGCCTCGAATTCTTGCAGGTGGTGTAGCTGCCAATTCGACTTGGCAAAATGCCTCCAGGTCATCCAAAGTCTTTGGTCGCCTTGCATGAACTGCACGTTTGAGATCTCCCCAGAGTGGCTCGATGATATTAAGGTCAGGAGACTGTGATGGGCCCTCCAGAACCTTCACCTTTTTCTGCTTTAACCAGTGGAGGGTCAACTTGGCCTTGTGCTTAGGGTCATTGTCGTGCTGGAAAGTCCAAGAGCGTCCCATGTGCAGCTATCTTGCAGAAGAATGCAAATTGTCTCACAGTATTTTCTGATAACATGCTGCATTCATCTTGACATCAATTTTCACAAGATTCCCCATGCCTTTAGAGCTCACACACCCCCAAAACATCAGTGAGCCACCACCATGCTTCACAGTAGGGATGGTATTCTGTTCACTATAGGCCTTGTTGATCCCTCTCCAAACATAGTGCTTATGGTTGTGACCATAAAGCTCTATTCTGATCTTGTCACTCCAAATTCCAGTGTGTCAGACGCTGTGAGGCGTGTCATGATTTTGTAGGGCATATTGCAACCAGGCTTTTTTGTGGCATTGGTGCATTATAGTCTTCTTTCTGGCAACTTGACTATGCAGCTCATGTTTGTTCAAGTGTCACTGTATTGTGCTCCTTGAAACATCCACACCATTTTTTTCCAGAGCAGCCTGTATTTCTCCTGAGGTTACCTGTGGGTTTTTCCTTTTATCCCGAACAATTCTTCTGGCAGTTTTGGCTGAAAACGTTCTTGGTCTACCTGACCTTGGCTTGGTATCAAGAGATCCCCGATCACTTTTTAATAAGTGATTGAACAGTACTGACTGGCATTTGCAAGGCTTTGGATATCTTTTTATATCCTTTTCCTTCTTTATAAAGTTCCATTACCTTGTTATGCAGGTCTTTTGACAGTTCTTTTCTGCTCCCCATGGATCAGTATCTAGCCTGCTCAGTGCATCCACGTGAGAGCTAACAAACTCATTGACTATTAATACAAAAACACTAATTGCAATTTATAAAGCCACAGGTATGGGAAATTCACCTTTAATTGCCAGTTTAATTGCCCGTGTGTGTCACCTTGTAACAAGGCCAAACAGTCAAGGGTATGTAAACTTTTGATCAGGGCCACTTGGGTGATTTCTATTATCATTATGATTTAAAAAGGGGCCAAACAACAATGTGATAATAAATGGCTTCTTATGATCACTATCCTTAAATAAAATCGTTTTTTCCCCCCAAAATCAATGCCATTGATTTTGCCATTGAAAGAGGGGGTGAGATGTGACGATGGGCATGCCGTCTGACCTTGCAGTGAGCAAGTGTGTGTTTTTTAAGCTGCTGGACTTAAATATTTTTTCAGAAAATACAGTGAGATCCTTACCTTTTACGATTAAATCCCTCAGCAAAAAATTGTTCCCGTATTTTTCTTCACAAAACTGAAATCATAGTACAGTTATCATAAAACTGAAATCATAGTTCAATGATCATAAAACTGATACTAATTGGTCTTCACTAGCAGTCAGCAGGCATTGGAAAGGGTCATACTGTGTCTGTCTGAGTGATCAGGGGAACAGGAGAGAGAAAGCAATCAAGTCCACTCATGCTGGCCTGGCAAGCAAACCTACCTGTATTGATTGTTATTTATCAGCTCTTCTGATTACGAAGTAGCTGTCTTAGCTGCATCAATCCTAGAGAAGCTAATAAAGCTAGCTAGCTAGATTTATTGACAAAACAAAACTTTTAATTGTTTGTTTTCTACCCTTCCAACTCAATTCAGATTATTAACCTGCCCTTCATTTAATTACCCCTTTCCATTGATTAGCCAGAAAGGTTCTCATAACTTGCCACAGTCTCCGCCATGATTTTAGGCTGGTACCCGGTTTGACCAGACAACAACAAACTATACGTGGCAATTCATATGAGAAAAAAATAATCTGTTTAAACATTGACGAAAATTGCCAAATCTCTACTGCTGGATTGAACCCACCTGAGTGCCAGTAAGCTAACCACAAAGTCCAGTATAGTAGGTAGTTGCCCTCACTTCTCCATTTTCTGCCTCACTCCAGGAACTGTCAGCCCAGTTCCTTTAGGGTTCGGACCATCTGGTTTATAAAGGAGAGGGGACCAAACAGAGAATGAAAGGAAGGGTGAAGAAGGGCGAAGAAAGGGAAATGTAGGGCTGCTAAACTGAGTGAAAAGGCCCTAGTGGTGGTGATAGTGTTCTAGTCTCACCTGAATGTCAATGAAGATCACATATCCACAGAGATGATTAGAATTCCAGCCTACCCCTACCATGGATGCTATAGCAGTATCTGTCAAGTGGGAAGCATTTAGCAATATCATCTATCACCGCTATCCTTTCTATTTCTACATCCTTTTTTTTTCTTCAGTTCATCCAGGCTTAGGCCTAGCAGATAGCTCAAACCATCACGTTTGTCTGTGGGAACATTATGAGCACGTGAGTGAGTAGTGAGTGTGGCCACCGGCATGTCTGTGTCACACTGGCTCATGGCCTTTTTCAGTGTACACGTGTGTGCGTGTGTGTGTGTGTGTGCGTGCGAGCACGCGAGCCAGTGGCTTATGGTAGGCACACTCTAATGTGTGCGTCTTGAAGCGTCGCTGAAATTACTGAGCTGTGACAATAAAATGCAGAGCATGAAATTAGCTGACGCTTCCAGCGAATCACCACGCTTCCTTTTTTCTTCTCTCTCCCTCCCTTTGTTTCATCTGACATTTAGTAATGTATTCACGGCTATTTCTTTTATTTTCCCACCCATCACAGTTAGACAAATGTATTGCAGTTAAAATTGTGTTCGTATAGTGTGGATTTAGGCATTCTACAATGGCCTACAGATTTCTTAGCATCTGACCTGTAACTGCAAGGTTCCTAGATCGAATGCAAGACCCGGGAAGGTCAAATCTGTTGTTCTGTCCTCTTGCGAGAGACTTAACCCTAATTTCTCCTGCGGATCAGTGTGTTTAAGTCTCTGTAATGTAAATTGTAGATGTAAAATATTCTGAATATAGAATCGAGACGATTTACATTGAGAAAGTATTGGGCTGGCCGGGTCGGAGTGTGCCAGTTGAGCCTAGATTTGGATCTAACCACTAAAATCTATGTTTTTTTGTTTTTTTTAAAGAGAAGGCTATGCATTTAGAAGATAGTGAAATCTAGTTCTTGAATTCCCTGAATAGCACTGTGAAATTGCCTGGTATCCATGTGAAATTGCCTGCTATAGCATTGTCAGTGGCTGACAATGCTACAGTAGTGGCTAGCGGCAGGGGTTTGATAATAAAATGCTACAGAGCTTGTGAAAATGCTACCATGTATTGAGTTGTCTCTTGAGGCGTTTTTACTTTGGGACTATGTGTCAAAGGTAGTTTTTGTCTGTTTGTCGAAACTTGTTCGAATGCACGCACGCACGCACACACACACAAACACAAGGAAGCAGATGACAGGGAACAAGATGGTCTGCTGTGAGCTGAGGAATGAGCTAATCATTGGCATGCTAATAATAAGTAAACCATGTTCATATGCCACTAATCACACTCAACACAAACACACACACAGAGACACACACACACAACCATACAGTGGCCTTACGCCCAATCATAAATAAGCCTTGTTCATACTTCACTAATCACAGCCGTTTAATGTGCGGCAAGGAGAAATCAATTACCACTCCAGCCCCAACCTTTCCAAGCTTAGCCTAGAACTGCACGTCTCTGAATAGTGAGACCATCCCCCAATCCTTCATAGCTGCCCCTACAGAATTCAAACCTTCAAGCCTTTAAGCACATTTTTCACGTTCCTGTAAGGTTTATGTGTTTTTTTTTTTGTTGAACATTAATACTGTGTATCTGTGTATGTACATAAAGAATACAAGATACATCACTCTGTCCTTCATCTTCACATTGATGAGCGGTGCCATCATTTTTTAGAGTATTATTGTTGTAATACAGCAGCCAGTTGCCCGTCATCTTGGAAACAGTAAAATGGAGAATCACAGAGGACGGAAGCAGGACTCCTAGTAAACCAATCAACCATCTGTGCGTAATGGCACCTGAAAGCTCGCTGATGGACCCACGGCACGCTGAATCTGGCCCACGAGCTAACACTAATTACAGTCCTCTACAGGGCTATCGACACATGCAAACACCCAACGCAAATGCCTGCACACACACACACACACACACACAAACACACATACACACATGCACAGGTTCTTACCCACACTTGTAGCAGTCGATGACAGACTAGGTCTGCATCAGGTGAGTAAATTGGAGAGGAAAGGTTGTCTAGCTCTGCAGCTGTACACAACTGGCCATCAAAAGCATGGCCTACTGCAAAGAGATAGGGATGGAGACCGAAAGGGGGAGAGGGGGAGAGAGCAGGGTAAAATGAGTGGGGGTAGGAGAGAGTGGGGAGAGAGCAGGGTAAAATGAGTGGGGGTAGGAGAGAGTGGGGAGAGAGCAGGGTAAAATGAGTGGGGGTAGGAGAGAGTGGGGAGAGAGCAGGGTAAAATGAGTGGGGGTAGGAGAGAGTGGGGAGAGAGCAGGGTAAAATGAGTGGGGGTAGGGGAGAGTGGGGAGAGAGCAGGGTAAAATGAGTGGGGGTAGGGGAGAGTGGGGAGAGAGCAGGGTAAAATGAGTGGGGGTAGGAGAGAGTGGGGAGAGAGCAGGGTACGTGGTCGAGAGGAAGGGGGAGAGAGAATTGACAGGAAGGAGAGAGGGTTGTCGGGTAGGTGGGGAATGAGTGAGGTGAGAGAGGGAGGGGGGAGTGAGTAGTGGTGTAACTTTGGTCCTTACTTAGTGTACTTTATGTCTCTGTCAAATTCAAATGCATTTAGCTTTAAATGGATGAATGATGGGGCCAGTGTTGACAAAGCGCAGTGAAATGTGTACATTTAGAAGGAATAGTAGTGATAATACTCTTTGAAAACTATCCCATACAGCAATTATCACAAAACCTTTAGAGTTGTTTCAGGAGCTGAAATCAAAGATCCCTGAAATGTTCCATTCACATAAGCTTATTTTGTGCACAAATTAGTTAACTGACTATCCCTATTAGTAAGCATTACTCCTTATACATGACATGTCAAATAGCTGATCTTTTGTCGAGGACAATAAAAGGCTACTAAAATGGGCAGTTATGCCACTTAACACAATGCAACAGGCTTTTTAAGTTTTGAGGGAGCGGACAATTGGCATGCTGACTGCAGGAATTTCCACCAGAGCTGTTGCCAGATCATTCAGTGTTTCTCTAAGCTGCCTCTAATGTTTTAAAGATTTGGCAGTACGTATAAACGGCCTTACTACCACAGACCACGTACAACCAGGTCAGCCCAGGACCTCCACCTCCGTCTTCACTTAGGATTGTCCGAGACCAGCCCCCTGGACTGCGGATGAAACTCTGGGCTTGGACGTCCGAAGAATTTCTGCAGAAACAGTCGGAAACCTTCTCAGGGCGACTCATCTACGTGCTCATTGTTCTCAAGTATCTTGACCTGACTGCAATTCGGCGCTACATGTCGAATGTTCAAATGTTCACCTATGATAGACACTCTTACTGGAAAAGTATGTTTTTCACAGGTGAGTCCCGGTTTCAATTGTACCGGGCAGTAACTTTTACTTTTGTTCAATGTAATATGACAATGTAATTCAACAAACAAAATGTTAACAGGGAGACTGTCAATCTCTGCCAGACACTGACAGGAAGTCCATTAGTCTCCCCTCATTAGGAGGAAGTATGGTAATTAAGTACAGTCAACTGGTCTTACATCATCATCGCGGCATAAGCATTACCGAAATACTACATCTTGTGTTGTCACCCATCCTTCATCAGATTTCCCTTTAGTAGGAGTTGTCATTTAAATGTCACCCACACATCGCCAGTAAGGAATCAATGCACAGTAGCCGTCAACGCCATCCCTCCTGGTTATGTATTAATGGATGGCTTGCCTCACCCAGTCCTCAAAGCACTTTATGTTGTAATAGGAGCGCCTATTAAAAGCCAGCTGAAAAAACAAGAGAACGCATCCCTTGTCTTGTGTTTAAACCATCAGTCATCCATACTGATGTTCCCACTTTGTCCTTCTGCTTGTTTCTGGAGGACCCAAGCTGCAGACGTGCAGAGCAGTCTACAGCTAAACCCTCTTAAGCCTTAACTGAAGGGAGATGACTTGTCGGCTATTGAGCCTGTTGTTTAATTAATGGCCTCACTGATGGACCTGTGTCGCAGCTCTCTCTACCAGTGTAGGTAATTGATCTTCAAAGCTCCCCCCCCGCTCACAAACGCACGCAATGGAAGAATCTATGTTTACGACTGTGTTTTAGTGTGCATGCGTGTGTCTGTGTGTGTGTGTGGTGATGTGAGAGTGCCATTCTCGCTCAATGTGTGTTTGTATCTGTGTGTTTGGTTCATACCTACATGCCCCTGTGTCTCTGTTGTAGCTAATCAATCCAATCCAGTTGTTTTTGCTGCTTTTCTCCACCTTTCTCTACAACGTCCTCTCATATTGCTGTTGAATCACACTGGTGCGCAAACACACACACACACTTTCTCTGGAGCTGAATAGGACTAGGAAGCACCTCCTTAAGAGCAGACCCGGGCGTGATGGAGGATCCTTATTCCGGGGTTGCTAGATGTGGCTCAAGGGACTGCCTTTTGAAGAAGATGCTGATTTGACAGCACTCTGCTAAGTTGCCCTGGACACGAGTGTCGGCTAACGGAACGACTGACATGTAGAATGTGAGAGCAGACACAAGGGAGTTTGTTTTGCACACCCTGCCACTCAATCGCTCAGACTGGATTGTCAAAGCCCCGTAGCACCACGCAGTATGATCTCAGAGCTCCCGTGGTCCTGACACTCAGCATTATGTCACAGCTCCATTAGGGGCCCATGGTCCAGTATTACCACACAGTAGGATGTCACGGCTCCACCAGGGACCCCATGGTCCTGACACTCAGCATTATGTCACAGCTCCATTAGGGGCCCATGGTCCAGTATTACCACACAGTAGGATGTCACGGCTCCACCAGGGACCCCATGGTCCTGACACACAGCATCATGTCACAGCTCCATTAGGGGCCCATGGTCCAGTATTACCACACATTAGGATGTCACGGCTCCACCAGGGGCCCCATGGTCCTGACACACAGCATTATGTCACAGCTCCATTAGGGGCCCATGGTCCAGTATTACCACACAGTATGATGTACTGGCTCCATCAGGGGCCCTGTGGTCCTGACACACAGCATTATGGCATAGCCCCATTAAGGGCTCCATGGTCCAGTATTACAACAACGTATGATGTTTTGGATCCACCAGGGGCCCAAAACCTACCCCACGGGGCTCATGCCTACCTGTTTGACATGCCTCTGTCTCTTCCAGTCTTTGCCTGTTTCTGTTCTACATAGCTCACATGGTAAGGGCATGGCGACTGCAATGCTAGCGTTGTGGGTTTCATTCCTTTGGGAAGCCAGTACAAAAACATATCCCATCACTAATGTAAGTCGTTCTTGATAAGTGTCTGCTAAATTACTTGTAAAATGCCTTACCCTTTCCCAGCAATTACTACACTGTCTAGAAATGCTGTGATAATTCGTGTTGTATAAATATAAGTCAGATCAATGAGCTACTCCTGTCCACTACTGTCCACTTACATTAACAGCATGCTAGAACTCAGTACCAGTAGGGAGCAGTGAGAGTAGTACCCTGCCACATCCCAAACAATGACAGACTTTGAATGGAGATTTGGTTTTTAAATTGTCTGCTGTTGGTGACATAGGAAGGAAATCAGATTCAGGTTAAAAGAAAATGGTCCCCAGTGATATTTGACTATCAATGTGATTAATAAAGTGTCTAATAGGAATGTTCAGCTTCTCTAAAGGAATTGTCTTTCCACTTGGGCATCAATACTTTTGTTCAAAGAGAGTATACTCACTCTCCTTACTTATTTGTATTGTATTGCAAGGCTTTTATTAACAGTAGGAATCAGAGTGAGACAGGTGAATTGGAGGCTCATAGGTAAAAGGTTGAATCCTGAATTGAATCCTGATCTCTGGTGCTGCATATGTTTACGCAGCAGGAAGTGTTAGCAGAGGACATCAGTTAAACTGTAGTCCTGAAACCTTCATTGGGGTACACTGGAATAGACTTTCAGACCGGAAACCCTGGCCCCTCTAGTCACAGAGAGATTATCTGTTCATTTGCTGTAAATTTTAAAAAGAACAGCTTGAACAGATATACCACTGTGTTGTTTTTCTGTTTGAAAGCGTTTTGTTTGCGTTAAACGGCTACCCAGAACTCTGGTTATTTTCTCCAGAAGTGATTTCACAAAAAAAATATTTGTCCGCTAAGTACTGTGGGCCTCCGCTTTGAAAAAAACAAATTGAGATGCTTGCAACGTTATTATGAAACACCCAGAATTCACTTTCTCAGAATCCAATTTCCTATGTCTACTGTTCAAAGAATGATAAATTGGACTGAGCCTTCATTTAAAATGTTCAATCACAGGCTCACAAATTAGTGGTCACTAGATAAAAATAAAAACAAATAAAAATGCAGACCTTTTGTCAACGGTTTGGCTGAAGAGATTCATGTCTGTAGCACTTTCTTTGTTAAATCATAAAAGAAGCACATACGCATAAATAAACACAGCGTTTTGCTATTGTTAATTTTGACATATAAAGACGGCATTAGACATCATTGATCCATCCTACCTCGGGCCAGTGTGAGCAGACATAGATTTAACCCTCATTTAAGGTGAGTGCTGTGGTCTGGGATGACAACCTATTCAAGGCTCTGTGGTCTCCAATATAATGGGACAGAATTGGGTTTAAAACGGCTGTATAGCTGAGTCAAGGGTCCAGTTCAGGGCCCCGTTATGCTCGTAAGAAGATCTTTTGGCCCATTGATTGAAGATCTGTCTCTTTGTCTGTTCATGCATCTCCTGTTATGGTTCAGCTGTCTAAAATAATTCTGTAAGGTTAACAACAATGAAAGTGTTTGTAACTTTATTGTCCCTTGAGTGTGTGAGATCCAAGTACATGTAGGGGCCAAAGTCCTCAAAAACAAAATGTTTCCCTTCAAGGTTTGTGTGTGTCTGAGTGGGTGTGCTATCAATAACACCAGTAGTACTTTTTGGCACCCCTGTCTTTGTTGCTCGCTCTCTCTCTCTCTCTCTCTCTCTCTCTCTCTCTCTCACACACACTCACACACACTCACAAACGCCCATTGTAACAGACACCACAGTGTTTTCTGGCCTTGCTGCTCTTGTCAATTCCCCCTCCATCTTAGCAAGCCGGTTTAACTGTTTTCCCAGCTCGGATGATGAGTGTGGAGAGAGGGAGAGACGTGGAGGAATAAATGGACGGGTGGAGAAATAAACGGAGCGAAGGAGAGAGGGAAGTAGGGCTCCGGGGCCAGCTTAAAGTGAGAGACTGAGGGAGAGTGGGAGACAGAAATGGAGAGGATGGGGGGGCTGGTGATAGCTAGGAGGCAGGAGCATGTGTGTGTGTTTGCATGTCAGTGTGTATCTTAGCAGCATGTCAAGGATGTGTGTGTGTGTGTGTGTGTATCTGTATAGCAGCATGTTAAGGATGTGTGTGTGTGTGTGTGTGTGTGTGTGTGTGTGTGTGTGTGTGTGTATCTGTGTAGCAGCATGTTAAGGATGTGTGTGTGTATCTGTGTAGCAGCATGTTAAGGATGTGTGTGTGTGTATCTGTGTAGCAGCATGTTAAGGATGTGTGTGTGTGTGTGTGTATCTGTGTAGCAGCATGTTAAGGATGTGTGTGTGTGTGTGTATCTGTGTAGCAGCATGTTAAGGATGTGTGTGTGTGTATCTGTGTAGCAGCATGTTAAGGATGTGTGTGTGTGTGTATCTGTGTAGCAGCATGTTAAGGATGTGTGTGTGTGTGTGTGTGTGTGTGTGTGTGTGTGTGTATCTGTGTAGCAGCATGTTAAGGATGTGTGTGTGTGTGTGTGTATCTGTGTAGCAGCATGTTAAGGTTGTGTGTGTGTATCTGTGTAGCAGCATGTTAAGGATGTGTATGTGTGTATCTGTGTAGCAGCATGTTAAGGATGTGTGTGTGTGTATCTGTGTAGCAGCATGTTAAGGATGTGTGTGTGTGTATCTGTGTAGCAGCATGTTAAGGATGTGTGTGTGTGTGTATCTGTGTAGCAGCATGTTAAGGATGTGTGTGTATCTGTGTAGCAGCATGTTAAGGATGTGTGTGTGTGTGTGTGTATCTGTGTAGCAGCATGTTAAGGATGTGTGTGTGTGTGTGTGTATCTGTGTAGCAGCATGTTAAGGATGTGTGTGTGTGTGTGTGTATCTGTGTAGCAGCATGTTAAGGATGTGTGTGTATCTGTGTAGCAGCATGTTAAGGATGTGTGTGTGTGTGTGTGTATCTGTGTAGCAGCATGTTAAGGATGTGTGTGTGTGTGTGTATCTGTGTAGCAGCATGTTAAGGATGTGTGTGTGTGTATCTGTGTAGCAGCATGTTAAGGATGTGTGTGTGTGTGTATCTGTGTAGCAGCATGTTAAGGATGTGTGTGTGTGTATCTGTGTAGCAGCATGTTAAGGATGTGTGTGTGTATCTGTGTAGCAGCATGTTAAGGATGTGTGTGTGTGTGTATCTGTGTAGCAGCATGTTAAGGATGTGTGTGTGTATCTGTGTAGCAGCATGTTAAGGATGTGCGTGTGTGTGTATCTGTGTAGCAGCATGTTAAGTATGTGCTAATAGGCTTTGTTTTTCCTGAGGGTTCTGATTGGAGGCCCCATGGTTTGAGCGAGTGGGCCGTAGACCTGGCTGGGTGTGAATCAGCCTATCCCTGAGTGGTGCTGCCTTCACTCCCCATAACAATCTGCAGCACCAGAGTGATGGCATTCTTCTGCTACGCTGCCCCCAGTGGGACAGAGTAGTAACTGTAACGCATGCCAGACAAGAGGACAGGGGAGACTGAGAAGGCGAGAAGAAGAATGAGAGTTTGTATGTGTTTGTGATCCAGGTCTGTGTAGAGGGAGAATATGTGTGTGTGTGTGTGTGGCCTATGTGAAGCCACCACAAAGATTGCAAAACCAGACCAAGTGCTCCCTTCATTCGTTTTTTAGCTTGTCCCCGCTAGGAGAAAAGCTATTCAATATTGTAGTTAGTTTTAGGTTTGGGCATTGCCGGTTAGGCTTAGATTAAGTTTAAGCTTACCCTCAACAGTGTAACTGTATAGAGTTAGCGTTAGGTTTAGGGCTAGGGCAGTGGGTACATGGACTTCTGGGTCCCCACAAGGACAGAAAAACGAACGTGTGTGTGTGTGTGTGGTGCCAGGTTGTTGTGTTGCAGTGTGCCAGAACTAGAGGGTGACAGGTGGCACACTTTTTCCCTAGAGGGTAAACCAGTGAAGAGGAACATGTAACCTACTTACTCTCTTCCCCCTATCCTATGCCTCTTTCTCCTTATCAATCCCTTCTTATCAATCTTTTCCTTGCCAGTGTTCCCTCTTTCTATCTTCAGGCCCTGTTCCAGTCCTTCATCAACTCCTCCTCTAGCTTCAGGTTATTCCTGTCTCCTCCTTCACACCAACTTCTATTCCTCCTCCTCTTCCTTCCTCTCTCCTCCTCTTCCCCCTTTCCTCAGTAGCCTACTCAGTGAGTGTGTGGTGGGTAAACAGCCCATGTTGGGTTTGGCTCCACAGTGAAATGAACAGTCTCCTCCTTGCCCGACTGTGTAATTATCTGGGAGCTTTCACGGCTGATTGGAGAGAAGAGAAGCTGGTGCCTGAAGTGGATCTGGCCCGGCTCTCTCAGTCTTTCTCTCCCTTTCCTCTCTCACACAGACACTTGTACATATACACAAATAAATACTTTATTTTAGCCGACAATTAAAAATGTGCATTCAAGGAATACTTTAAATACTTTCAGGGTCCTTTACAAGTGAAGACACTTTGAAGTACAGATAACGTTGACTCCTCCACACAGCAAGGCTGCCCATTAACGGTGACAGAGCAGTAATTTGCTAGCTGCTTAGCCTTTGGCTTATGTAGGCCTGCTATCTGAAGGCCATGTACTGTCAGCCTACTCAATAATTTAAATGTACATTTTGTAATCACACTCAAGTACAGAATTGTGAAGTCTCCTATCCATGGTCCCAATCATTTATCTTTCTATCTAAACTTTAACCATAACCCCAAAACCCTTAACCTTAAAGGATTGACATAAAAGTGAATCTATAAAAACCTGTCAATGTTTTCATGTTTACGATACACTTCATTTTCAACTGCCTAGACACTTCCTATGTTTCCCGGTTTTGTTCACAATAAATCCACATCTATCTCCTGACCAAAGGGAACATAGTGCTTACTTTCTTGTATTCTCAGATGGGATAAAATGACTCTGCAATTCTAACAATAAAATGGCCTCATGTTACACACAAATTGCAGTTAGCTCATTTGCAATCTAATGAAGCAATATCCCGCCCCAAGGGGAGTATAGGGTTTACAATCTTGTATTCTCAGGTGGATAAAATAACTCTACAATTCAAACAATGCAAAGGCATCATGCCACAAAAGATTTCAGTTAGCTTGGTAGTTTGCTAATTTGCAATCTAATGAAGCAATATTCCACCTCCAGGGCAATATAGTGTTTACTATCTTTTATTCTCAGATGGGTAAAATAGCTGCAATTCCAACAATAAAAAGGCATCATGTTACACAGTACGCACAATTTGAAATTAGCTAGCTAGTTTAAAAAAAAAATCATAGTGACCAGCGATATCTCCCCAGAAGTTCCGCTTTTCCTTGTTTTACTCTTGTGGATATTTCTTGTCCTCACAAGTAAAACAAGGAGCCATATATACACAAATGCCCTTAGCACAAACCACTGTTTTGTGAAAGGTTTATGGCCAAATTATACATGTAAATGTGTGTATCTATTTTGCCTGTGAGCAATAGAGTATGTTCACTCTTGAATAAACAAAAAAAAGCAGTAGAGCACACTATTCATGTCGCTGTACTGTGTATGTATCTGGTTCACTATCTCAACCTTCCAACCACCCCATGCGGAGCTTGCAACAAAGATAATCTGAACACAACTGTTACCAACTAAGCAACATCATCATCACCGGACAAACGCAGCTGCGTGACCCTTGTATGGCAAGGGAAACAGTAGAGATCTCAGATCGAGTGACGTAAATGGTTGAAAATCTAGTGCTTACCGCTACGTTGCTAGCCATTTCACATCATTTCACACTGGTACAAAGATTACCTTCAGTCAGTTGCATGATTCCTACTATCATTGCTAGCAGATGGGAAGGCAAAACCTAATGGCAAATGCTAGCTGAGGGTAGCTGGTGGAACTAGCTGCTAATGCTACTGTTGTTGATGGCTATAGTGTTTAATGTTCCTCTAGCTGATGGCTGATGCTACCTAATGGCTAAAACTAGTTTTAGCCTTGAGGTTTAGCACTACCTGATGGCTAATGCCTGATGTTGACTAGTGACAAGTGCTAAAGTAACAGAGGGCTAGTGCTAACTGATGTAACTGGCCTTGTAGCCGCATCTGAGTTGTTAGCGATATAATGAAGTGAGCCTGTGTTCAGACAGTGTTCTGTTGTTGAGTGGTCCCCAGGGGGTTACAGAGGTTTGCAGGGTTGGGGGCTGTGTTTTTGGCAGTGTAACAGGGTTAAAGGGAACTCATTTCACGCCCCTTTATTTACACTAGTCCCAAGGGAGAGGCACTCAATAAGCATTATCAACTCCACCCCAGCTGGTACAAACACACACACACACACAGCAGAAATCACATTTATACCTAATAGCCTTTCAGATTTTACAATGTGCTTGGGAGATATTATGCTAAGGTCTGTGTGTGTGGCATCTGTCCTTATGCCCTGTTGGTACATGTGTGTATTGATAATCATGACAACTTTGAGGACACTGATACTGACAACGATGAAGATGTCTGATTAATCTGACAATACCAAATCTCCCCCTCCCACAGGTACACCGCCGGTCAGCCGAGAGGCTGCGTGACCTCTGCTGCACCAACAGGGGGACCTTTATCAAGGTGGGGCAGCACTTGGGAGCCCTTGACTACCTCCTACCTGACGAGTATACCTCCACCCTCAAGGTCCTACACAGCAATGCACCACAGAGCTCCGTGGAGGAGATCCATCAAGTTATCCGAGAAGATCTGGGGAAGGAGGTATGCCTGGGTTTCTGGGGGGTGGGGTGGAAGTGGCTTAGAGATCCTGGATGAGTGTGAAATTTAAAGGTAGTGACAACAGTGCATATTTCGGATTTTTTTTGTACCCATTGTATCCCAGTGAAGACAGCTATAGCTTCAAATCAGTGAGGCTTTGTAAACACAGGATTTATACGACTAGTGGCACCATTTACTGAAGTTCTGTAGGAACCAGCCCAGTGTTAATAATGGACGGCCAGTAAGCCATTGTCCCTCTCAGTTTCATTGTGTGGGACAATAAGCAAATATAGCAATAATGCTTGGTATATGTGGTTTGTGAATCCGGCCCTTGGGAGATCTCTGAGCACATTTGGGGGATCATGCAACTTTTTGGTTACAGAAGGTCCTTGTTTTTGTGTGTGCTATGACAGGCTTTTAGACTCTAGGCTGAGACGAGGTAATTGCTTTGCTATTTCTGCACGACTTTCTGCTGTCCCTCTGTCAACATACCGATTTCTGTGTGCGCGTGCGTGTGCTTGTGTGTGTGAATGAGTGTGTTTGTGTGCGTATGAGTGAGTGAGTGTGCGCGTGTGTGTGTTAGCCAAAGATGGTACTGTCATGGTTAGTTGGGTTCACTGAAGCAGAATTCTCCCTTGTCCTTGTATTTTGCAAGTCTCTTCTATCGCCACTCTTCACTCTCTTTCTGTCTCTCTTTCACTCACTCTCTTTCTCTCTTGTTCTCTCTCACACACACACGCACCTCTGTTTATGTCTGAGAAGTTTAAGTTGGAAGTCAAAGCTGTTTTCCACATCCTCCTGGCTCCATTTAGATAAGGCCTTTATTGATAGTGCAGACAGGTGCAGCTGGGAGGCAGAAACATCGCTATCTCTCACTCTCTCTCTCTCTCTCTCTCTCAGCTCTCTCTCACTAACTCCCTCCCTCCCTCCCTCCCTCCCTCCCTCCCTCACTCCCTCACTCCCTCACTCACTCACTCACTCACTCACTCACTCCCTCACTCACTCACTCACTCACTCACTCACTCACTCACTCACTCACACACACACACACACACACACACACACACACACACACACACACACACACACACACACAGTGAAACACTGATCATGGACCTGCTTCTACAGATTTTAGCAAACAGAAAGGGAGACAGCAACTAAGGAGAATTGTGGTAGTCTCTGTCTCTCTTACTCATCAAAGCACTGGTTCTAGACCAGCTCTAAGAGATTCTTGGGCTAGTCTTGTCTTACAGAGAGACCTAGTTTATTTCATTTTTAATTAAAGAAATATGGTGCAGAGGAAGTTGGGTAAAGAATTTGATTAGTCAAGTGTTGTCCAATGAATGAGTTAGATAGGATGCTGTTGATCCTGTGATGACCTCATCCAGACAAAGGAATTGTTCTAAATACTTTAGCAGACTGCTTAACATCCTAGTGTAGGTTTGACAGATTTTTTCCTGAAATTGTCATGAAACAACTGGATATACAATACATGACTTAAAGGATGCCTCTCTTTTATGTCTGAAAGATTTCAACTTCCTTTTGCTGTGTTGGGCTGTCAATATGCGTTCATAGCGAAGTAATATTCTAGACTTTTCTATTACAAGTTACTGCTAATTAGAAAATCCGTTTAACATTTCTTTGTCATTTATCTTTTTTCTTCATGCATTGTTGGAAGTTTCAAATCTATTTTTGTAGATTTCCCTTTGCTGTGTGTGTGTGTGTGTTTTAGGTTTAACTATACTCATGGGGACCAAATGTCCCCATGAGTATAGTAAAATCGTTGTAAAAATGTACTATAGTAAAAAGTGACTTTTCCCCATGAGGCAAAAGTCAATTTCCGGCTGAGGGTTTAGGTTTAGGGTCAAACTTAAAATTCATTTTAGACTTAGAATTGGGGTTTCTTTAAGGTCCAGGCATTGTTGGTTAGGTTTAGGGTTAAGGTTAGGCAATACATCTAGGTAAAGTTCAGGCATACATGTTAATTCATTGAGGTTAAGGTTAGGTTTAGATTAGGGTTAGGTTAAGGTTGTGTGTGTGTCTGTATTCACTCCTTTGTGTCTGCTGCAGCAGATATTACTTAGTCTCTATTTCCAGCCAGCATAGGAAGTAATTTCAGGCGTAGGCTATTTGTATGAGAAGGTATTTTACCCGACGCTCTTATCATCATTCAGTGCCTCTAAAGAGATTACAGTTGTACAAGCAGCAAGCCGTGACATCCGAACACTCTCTCCCTCTTCCTCTTTTTCTCTCACACACTCACTCATTTTTCCTGCTGTGGAATATGTGTAAATACCTTATTTTTAAATACAGGATGGGGATTGTGAATGTGTTGCATCTGTTAGCCCAAACCTGTGTTTTGCTTGTGTGTGGTTAACATTATAGGACAGTAAGGGACTTCAGACCATATTCATCTGGGGTCCCGGGTCCATTGAGTGTCCACAGAGCTAATACAGGGGGTCCTTAGAATGATCTCAAAAGTATTTATTAAATTGTTGTTGTTTTTCATAAGTTTGATCTAAAAAGGTAAAGTAAATATCTTACTCGTTAGATACATTTTTGTATTTTTTAGATGTTCTTTTTAATTATTTTCAGGAATACAGTATGGTTGTAAATAATGTCTTTGTATAATTATTTCTATTATCTACTGAGGTTGTGAACTCTGTCACATGGTCATGAACTAGGTCTGCTTAGGTACCCTACAGTGTGTTTCTGGCAGGTTTAATGATCAAGACATCACTGCCTGAGGCACTCTGTGTCTTTTTCTCATACAGTAAAACACTGGTCTTTGAACTGCTCTTAGAATTACTCACAAACTGAAAAATAGACAGCCACTGAAGAGTTCTTAGGTAGTCTCAGTTTCTTTTTCTATTCTGTGTATTTTCAAATGAACCACAAAATCATTGCACCTGTTTGTTTTAAATCAGAATGCTCTCTCCTGCAGGCTTCTAGGACCTACTCACTATTACTGCAGTGTCCTTGAACAATATTTGCCTTCTGAGGAAGGTCAAGGTATTATTAGAATTTGGTAGACTGGAGACAGTGTGATTTTAAGATTAATATGAGAGAAGCTGGCTTGAAGTGTGATAAGAAGCAGAACGGCTTAGTGCGATGTGCTTCAGAAGACACGTCTTGATCTCCAACTCTCCTGAACCTGCTGTGGAGGTATTTCCATGAACCAAGGTCATAATCAAGAATTGGACAATTGGAGAAAAAGCGTTTAAAAATATATATGAAATAAAAGTGTTAGGATTAATGTTTGGTTTTTATGATTAGGTTTAGGGCTAGGGGCAAGGGAAAAAGGGATTTTAAATATAAATTGTTTTGGTGTCCCTACAAGGATAGCGTCTCCTAATTTGCGTCTGTGTTTTGCCCCGTTCTCAACCTCTTAATTAAGTGTCAGAGTGACAAACATTATTTTGATGCGTGTGGTCACTCTCTCACCCACACACACAAAGTCAGGGAACTCCACACAGAGAAGAACAAGAGAGAAAGCGAGAGAAAAAATTGTTTTCAGACACAGTCAGTCTGTCAATCATTACCTTTTAAATGGTTTTGTGTATGATGACCAGGAACATACACAACTTCTGCAGCTCTGGACCAATACAGGGTTATTTACTGCCTACCTAATTCTGATTGGGTTAACTCAGATCAGTCATCGACAGACGGCAGACTAGTCATGGAGCATCAGTCCAGTCAGAGGGTGGGATGAAAGATAGATAGCATAGATAGATAGATAGGTAGGTATTATTGGAGTTGTTGTAAAGGTTGCAGCCGCAATATTTTTAATCTGCCAGAATCTAGTTGAGCATGCAAATGTGTGTGTGTGTGTGTGTAACGGTTTTAGCCTTAATGATTGTATGACTGAACAGTAGTAATCTGGTACAAGGTCATCATCCTGTATTGATCATCTATCAATATGGACAGGCCACAGTCTTACAAAAATACAAACTATTATGAGGATTGGATAAAAAAAAAAAATAAAAAATAAAACATGACAGGAAGTACGCTTGGGATCAGTGGGATATAATGTTGTGTATGGCCATATGAGTGTTACACAACGTTCTTGTTTCAACACACACACACACACAAACACACATATGCAAACTCTCATTTTCTTGGGAGCTAGCTGGGCCCAGCAAAGCAGCTCCTTCAGGGAGGAGACGTGCATGGTGGTGGATCCCAAGGACCATATGACGGCTTCTGTGGGGATTATGCACTTTGTGGAAACCACGTCTCCACAGTCCAGGCTCACCCGGTCCTTCCTGTCTCCATATGGACCGTTCGGGCTCATCCTCTTGTGATTCATCATTCTCTTCCTCCCTGCCAAACACTGGGATTTGGCAAGTTTCCTGTCGTAGCCCAGAACAAGCCTATTCTATAGCACGCCGGATACTAAAGTTATATAATACGGCACACAATTTTGGAAAATGACCTTTGTACAGGGGGTGGGCATGGGCATTGTCTCTCATCAGATGGTGACATGGTGTACCAGGAAGCATTTTCTGGAGCCATCTGCCCACTGAAAACTGGATCTCATAAAATAACGTCTTAACTAGTCCCTAAATTCTGAAAACCTCTGCACATTTCCATGACTACTGTAGGCAATGCAATGGAAAATTGATGGTGGACAGAATTATGGCTATTATTTTTCAAAGGCCACAGTGATTTTTGCTAGCTTATTTCAGTGGCCATACAGTAATTTTAGCCAGTGCGATGGGTCTGTTGTTACCCAATTATGAAATCATTAGACCAAATTCAAGAATAAAGTTTGACTATGTGTTGAAAGGAGTGGTTCTTTTGTTTCTTTTTCACAGCCAGATATAGTCCCCAAACAAACTGCAAAAAAACTGCAAAATAGGAGAAATTATGACTAACTAAATCTTCCAGTCCTGGTCCTTGGAAACTTTCTATGAATATTGTCAAGTATCAAGTGGCTATTTCTAAACGGGTATACTGCACAATGATTAGATTAGATTTAACTTTATTGTCATTGAACAAGTACAAGTACAATACAACGAAATGCAGTTAGCATCTCACCAGAATAGCAAATAGAAGTGGGCTGAAAATGTGTAAGTATATGTATATTACAAGTGGAATGTATAAATGTGCAATGAAGGCATATCTATACATGAAATAAACGATATATAAGTAAGCGAAATAAACTCACTACAACAATAGATGGGTATTAGTCGATGTCCTGTGGTAAGTTTTGTGTGGCATCCACTCTCCCCCTGTAGCTGCTTCAAATAGGACTTGTTCATTAGGGGCACCCAAGCCACCCTTCCCCTGGTGAGGCTGCATTTTAGCTGCCGTCCCCCACGTCCACTGAACTCTCAACCTAGTCTCAGAAACCTTCATGCTTTAGCAGTGAAACTATTCTGCAAATAAATACACAAGATCAATAAGCCTCAGTGTTCTGTACCCCGTTACAGAACACGCTTAAGCGTTTGGGTTTGAGGAGTCAAATTACTGTTGTTTTGAAAATGAGATCTATTCCCATTCTTGCTTGATACAGGATTTCAGCTGCTCAACAGGTTGGGGTCTCCTTTGATGTATTTTTTGTTTCATAATGTGCCACATGTTTTCCATGGGTGACAGGTCTGTACTGCAGGCAGGCCCGTTTAGCACCCAGACTCTTTTACTAAGGAGCCATGCTGTTGTAATACGTGCAGAATGTGGTTTGGCATTGTCTTGCTGAAATCAGCATGGCTTTCCCTGAAAAAGATGTCACCTGGATGGCAGCATATGTTGCTCCAAAACCTGTATATATGTTGTTCAGCATTAATGGTGCCTTCACAGATGTGCAAGTCACTCATGCCATGTGCTCAAATGCACCCTCATACCATCACGGATGCTGGATTTTGGGATGTGCACTGATAAGAAGGCGGATGGTTCCTGTCCGGTTTAGCTCAAAGAAAGCGACACCCATGATTCCCAAAAATAATTAAAAATATTCATTGGTCAGACCACAGGACAGTTTCCACTTTGCTTCAGTCCATCTTAAGTGAGGTCTGGCACAGAGAAGGCGCCTGTGTTTTTGGATCTTGTTTATATATGATTTCCTCTTTGAATGGTAGAGTTTTAACTTGCATTTGTGGATGCAGCAACGTGCTGTGTTCACAGATAATGGTTTTTGGAAGTGTTCCTGAGCCCATGCAGTGATGTCTACTACAGAATCATGTCTGGTTTTAATGCAGTGCAGCCCGAGTGCCCAAAGATCACGGCCATCCAATATTGTTTTTTGGCCTCATCCCTTGCATACAGAGATTTATCCGGATTCTCTGAATCTTTTAATTATATTATGTACTGTAGATTATGAGATCCCCAAACTCTTTGCAATTTTACGTTGAGAAACGTTATTCTTAAATTCTTGCACAGTCATTCACAAAGTGGTGAACCCTACCCCATCCTCATGTCTGACAGACCCATCCTCTCTGGAATTATCTTTTAATACCCAATCATTTTACTTACCTGTTGCCAATTGACCTAATTAGTTGTGTGATATTCCACCAGGTTTAGTTTTTTAGCAGTTTATCTCAGCTTTTCAAGTATTTTGTTCCCTCTGTCCCAAATTTTTTGAACCGTGTTGCTGGCACCGAAATCAAAGTGGGCATATATTTTTTTCAGTTTCAACATTTGATGATTTGTCTTTGTACTGTTTTCTATTGAATATAGTATTTAAATGTGTAATGTTGCGGGAGCAAGGAACCAGGTTGCAGGCACAGGTAGTCGGTGTGGTCTCTTTTAATTGAAACAAAGTAACACCAAGCACAAAAAACAACTAAAGTAAATGGCTGACTTCAGCAGCAAAACTATTTAAACAAAGGTTTTCAAGACTTACGTATAACAGCAACACACAACGGCAAACGCGACAACCACAATGATCCACACTGTGGGGAGCAGAGGGGAAACATTTAAACACATACTGATGAGCAAACGGGAACCTGGTGTGAACGATGATGAAGACGTGACACAAAACAAGTCCGGGATGCATTCGTGGAGTAATGGGGACTGGAGATGTGCGGGACGGTGGCACTGATTCTCACCGCACCGTGACAAAATTATTTGCACTTCATTGCATTCTGTTTTTATTCACATTTTATGCAGCGTCACAACTTTTTGGGAAAAGGGATTGTAGTATTAAAAACATTACTGAGCTAATCAACATACTATCTGCACTTTTCAATGCAACAAACCCTAATAATGAATCTAACTTTCAAATCACTCTCCGTCACCAGCACAAGCCAACCTATACAAGAACACCCGCTAGCCTAGAAAAGATAAAGCTAACACATTTTAGCTCCAGACACCCAAAGAAATGTGGGAAGAAAGAATTGCCCGAAAGTATAACAATATACTGTAAATAGCTGGTTAGCATAAAAATGTATCTACTACACATATTAATACAGATGAATGATCATCAC
Source organism: Esox lucius (assembly GCF_011004845.1). Classification (NCBI taxonomy): domain Eukaryota; kingdom Metazoa; phylum Chordata; class Actinopteri; order Esociformes; family Esocidae; genus Esox; species Esox lucius. The sequence continues at coordinate 19,036,576 of NC_047583.1, forward strand.
TGCCCTTGCTAGTCTGATTGTTTAGTGTAAAAAAAGGGAATTACATTTCTAATGAATTTTAGTGGTTTATTTTTTAAAGTGGACGTAAGTGCAAAATCTTGTAGGCTAATTGATTTCTTTGTTTGAATGTAGGCCTACGTTGAACACCACACAAAGGCTCCTGTAGGCTACATCGTTGAAATTTAAAGCTATTTCTCTGTGAAAATGCTATAGAATTTGCTCCATTGGTTTTATTTGTAGGGCACTCATATAGACCTAAATTATGCTTAAATAGCCATAATAGCCTACAGTCATCGTACAAAGTGGATACAGCCTTAGTGTTCATTGTAATTGTGTGCCAGACATTACACAGAATTCTTCTCAGGAGTCTAGACATCGGCTCTTTATTGTAAAAAATGTAGGGAACATTTTAGTTATATGTGGATAAATCTATGGACCAGTGATGGTCTGCCCATTAGGGCATAAGTGCAGTGTCCCACTTGTGATTGTAAAAAATAAAATACTAATCTTACTACTTAGGCAGCAGCAGCTCTGGGTGTTTGGTCTAAAGCTTTACTATACCAAGCACAATTTCAAAGGACCGGTTTTTGATCTCTATATTCAGTGTTCAACAGATGGCGCTAAAGAGACAGTCGTACTTCTGAAGTAATCCACAGCTAATTCATTTTCACTAAAGTGTAGATTAACTTTTTTAATTTTTTAAATGCAGTTTAAGAGTCTGAACCTTTAGAGAAATGTTTTAATGAAGCAGATGGAACCTAATAAACCAGACATCAAACAAGCTAGCATCACAGGACAAACAACTGTGGGAAGCCACATGCACATTCATTTCCCCAGACCTGGCTTGGCTGTGTAACTGCTCCCTGCGTTCTAGTCTGCTCATCAGCTAGAGGACTGGTCGACAGGTTTGTGGACAGTAACACACTTCGCAGAGCGATTTATGAAACTTAACACAAGCACAGTACATCTGGAATGCTCAAGCTAGCTATGCTCAAGAGGGACAGATATATTAACTCTATGGGGTCTACTGCAATGCAATCTGAAGAAAAAAAAATTAAGAACGCTGTTTCAATTTCATAACTGGATTTTTCAACATTTTGGTATCTGTACCAAAAATACATGTTTGTCTGGGTTACTAACTGGCTGTAAAGACCAACCTCATTACCCCAACAACACTTTGCGATGGTTAGCTAGTTACCTGTAACGATATATGCTAAATGTAACATATTTTTTCATATTAGCAAGTGACTGACCTATCTGGGTGCGTTTTGAGGTTCCTGATGAAGTTCGACGTTGTTGATCCTTTATCTTGGTGCCACACCCCTTGCATGTAGCTGTTCGCTTACTGCCACTGTTAACGAAGTTATTGAAACCAAAACTAATGACAAAAGGCACAACTCCGGGAGGACTTGGTGTCGCTATCGTTATTGCATAATGCGCATGTGTTACTTTACATGTAGCACATCATACGCATCCCCAACGTATATGCGCCAATAGAAGAAAATAGAAATAAAAAGATTTAAAAAGCAGTAATTGCATGAAAACTGGTTGTTGACGAGTCTCAAAGCTCGAGTCTGAAGTCTTTTAGGTCGAGTCGCAAGTCAGGTCTGAAGTCCGCTGTTAGTGCGATTTAAGTGCGACTCGAGTCCGAGTCTCAGACTCGAATCCCCATCTCTGATGGGCACCTCTCATTGTAGCTTATTGACTGTGTCAAATTCTGTAGACCTGACACTATGGGGGCATGATGAAACCAAAGAATCAGATAATCCAGGACTGTTCAGGTGGCTCATTGATTTTTTCACTGCAGAGTATAATGAACAAGACCACTTAGGTAGCTATAGTGTTTAATAGCATGTCCAAAACCAACAAGCGCCCACAATGCAAACCAATTACTACATTTTGTGTTGTAATTGTATTATGACAGGCATGCTGCTAGTAGTTGCCCATCTTTTGAAAAAAAAGAATACAATCAAGCTACTAACTAGAATACAAACAAGCTACCAAGCTACTACTATCCTGCCACTAACCCAGTCGGAGTCCAAGCTCTACTACACTGTGCATTGACTCTTTGTCTCAGTGAAGGGTGAAAAAGATGTATCAGTGACATTTTTATTTCTCTTTTCCTGTTACTTCACCAGATGTCACAGTTGTTTCCATAGATACCATTTTGTTTGTTTCATCGTTCATTTTGGAAAGTTGGAATATTCTTGCCGCATGTGTCATCTCTAGGACTAGGGCCAGTGCTCTTACATTTGCATATTGATAAGGCCTAAGATTAGCATAAATGATACGCCTTACTTGATGAACAATGTAAAGGGCCTCTGGCATGCATTTTGATATCACTGTCCATTCTTACAAATAATAGAACTACAATTAAACATACAGTACAGTCAATTATTTTATTTTTAGCTGTGGGATACAGGCAAGGACTTTATCCTGTTTGGCATATCTTCATAATTAATGACATTTTCCATAATCATTACATCAGAGCCACAAATTGTGGTTACATAATTCATAATCTCATGATTTAGTAATGTGTTTGACCCTGACTGTCTCTCTGTCCTGACCTTAACACTCAAACATGATGTCAGCCATTAACCACTTATTTCTCAGAGGCAGTACAGAAATAGAACACTTTCAAAGTCTCAGAACATTTATTTTCAAAAGAAAGCTCTTAGAGGACCTGGAAAATGCACCTTTGCTTAAAGATATAGTTCAGGATTATGTCAATAAAACCTGAACTATAAACATGTTTGGTCCAACAAAATTAAAGGACAATTGCACAAACATTATACAGCTACAGTACAAGATTGTGGTTTTTGATAACTGCTGTGAAACGTGCTTATATAGTGCCCTCCAGAATTATTGGCCCCAATGGTAAAGGTGAGCGATTAATGGGACCTTTGATTTTAGTACTTTTTGCACCTTCACCTTGCCAAAATAACATCACTGAATCTTGTCCTAAAATGTTTGATGAACATTTAGCGAGAGATCTGAGATCATTCAGAATCTCTCCAGATGCCTAAGAGTGCTTGGTCCTAGCTTGTAGAATCTGCTCTCCAGCTCACCACATAGTTTTTCAGAGGGTTTAAGTTCACAATCATGGCCATTCCAAAATATTATTTTTCAGTGAGCCATTTCTGTGTGGATTTGGAGGAATGCTTTGGATTATTATTCTGCTGGAAGATCCAATGATAGCCCAGTTTTAGATTCCTAGCAGAGGCAGCCAGATAAAATCTTCTGGTACTTGACAGGCTCCATAATACCATGTGTCCTAACAAGGTTTCCAGAGCCTTAGGAAGCAAAAAAATCCCAGAACATCACATGTCCACTACCATTCTGCACAGTAGGGATTAGGTTATTTTCTGTGTGGTTATTTTTACACCAAACCCACGACTAGTGTTTGTGGCCAAGAAACTCAACAGTTGCCTCACCTGGCCGTAGAACTCAGGCCCAATCAAAGTTCCAAAAACATGTAGAGAACTTGTTGTAGTTTTAGAGACAGTGACCCCAATTTTCAACCAACTAATACAATTCTCTAAATCCTCCTCACTGCCTGCGGGGGCCAAAATAATTGCCATCCTCTTCAAGGCATGTTCATCACATCTTAGATTTTGCTCATTGTCTTTTAGAGTTGTGCTGATAATTGTGAGATGTTTTTAAGAAAGAATATGTATTTCCTGATTAATAATGTGTTTTATTTAAAGAATTGAACCTAGAGTACGCTTTAGATATCTCATATTTAAAAATCAAGCTGATAAACAGCATTGATGGTTATACATTTTTTCGAGGCCCCTGTACATATCGATAAAGTGCTATTACTTCCTTGGCCATGACACTGAGCTTAAGGCGAGCTCTGTGCTTGAGGCGCAAGGCGGGGATGATTTTCACTGTTCTGCTCGTACGGCTCCGCTCAGGCCTTATCAGCAAGCACTATCAGTTGTCGAGAACCCTGCGGATCGTAACCACTTTAAGAACGTGACTGCTTTAGTATATTATGTATATATGTTCTGTAACAGTTATACAATATGGTAGGTAGCAGCATGAAACTGTTCAGGTAGCGTGACCTTTTGGTAATTAGAATGTTCCAGTGATAGCAGTAGAATTGTCTTCTAACTGCCTTTTGGGATGTTACCTCTGAGGCTCATGTGAAGAGAGGATTGAAAAAGGCAGGGGATGCCTCTTGGCTTGGTTTGCCTTTCCATGTTAAGAGATTAAAACATTACCATAAAGACGCTCAGTCACTATCTCTGTCTTTCTCTCTCTTCCCTATCTTTTCATCCTCCGCCATTGCTATATCTTTCCACTCATCCTCCACCTCTACTCTTTTCTCCATCTTTCGCTCTTTGCAATCTCTTCTCTGGCTCCTCTCTTTCTTTTCTATATTTTCTCTCTACATCGCTCCTCTCTTTCCTGAAGCAGAACTATATCTCTGTCTACGCAGTGCTCACGCCTATGAGCTTCAAATTCCCATTATAATGCAGTTTTACTCAGACTCACTGAGTTCCCCCACTACAGAACAGCAACATCATTAAGTCTGGACGACTGTAGACAGGAACTAATGGACTGCAAATGACAGGAATCAATGAATAAATGTATAGGAAACACTAGCGCGGGCGTGCGCGCGTGTGTGTACAGTGGGGAGAACAAGTATTTGATACACTGCCGATTTTGCAGGTTTTCTTACTTACAAAGCATGTAAAGGTTTGTAATTTTTTTTCATAGGTACTCTTCAACTGTGAGAGATGGAATCTAAAAAAAAGAATTCCAGAAAATCACATTGTATGATTTTTTAAATAATTAATTAGCATTTTATTGCATGACATAAGTATTTGATCACCTACCAACCAGTAAGAATTCCGTCTCTCACAGACCTGTTAGTTTTTCTTTAAGAAGCCCTCCAGTGCTCCACTCATTACCTGTATTAACTGCACTTGTTTGAACTCGTTACCTGTTTAAAAGTCACCTGTCCACACACTCAATCAAACAGACTCCAACCTCGCCACAATGGCCAAGACCAGAGAGCTGTGTAAGGACATCAGGGATAAAAGACCTGTAGACCTGCACAAGGCTGGGATGAGCTACAGGACAACAGGCAAGCAGCTTGGTGAGAAGGCAACAACTGTTATAGCAATTATTAGAAAATGGAAGAAGTTCAAGATGACGGTCAATCTCCCTCGGTCTGGGGCTCCATGCAAGATCTCACCTCTTGGGGCATCAATGATCATGTGGAAGGTGAGGGATCAGCCCAGAACTACATGGCAGGACCTGGTCAATGACCTGAAGAGAGCTGGGACCACAGTCTCAAAGAAAACCATTAGTAACACACAACGCCGTCATGGATTCAAATCCTGCAGCGCACACAAGGTCCCCCTGCTCAAGCCAGCGCATGTCCAGTCCCGTCTGAAGTTTGCCAATGACCATCTGGATGACCCAGAGGAGGATTGGGAGAAGGTCATGTGGTCTGATGAGACAAAAATAGAGCTTTTTGAGTACAACCCCAAGAACACCATCCCAACCGTGAAGCATGGAGGTGGAAACATCATTCTTTGGGGATGCTTTTCTGCAAAGGGGAAAGGGCGACTGCACCTTATTGAGGGGAGGATGGATGGGGCAATGTATCGTGAGATCTTGGCCAACAACCTCCTTCCCTCAGTAAGAGCCTTGAAGATGGGTCGTGGCTGGGTCTTCCAGCATGACAACGATCCGAAACACACAGCCAGGGCAACTAAGGAGTGGCTCGTTAAGAAGCATCTCAAGGTCCTGGAGTTGCCTAGCCAGTCTCCAGACCTGAACCCAATAGAAAATCTTTGGAGGGAGCTGAAAGTCCGTATTGCCCAGCGACAGCCCCGAAACCTGAAGGATCTGGCAAAGATCTGTATGGAGGTGTGGGCCAAAATCCCTGCTGCAGTGTGTGCAAACCTGGTCAAGAACTACAGGAAACATATGATCAAAAATATGCTATTTAATTACTAAAAAATCATACAATGTGATTTTCTTGATTTTTGTTTTGATTTGTTTTGATTCCGTCACTCACTATGATAAAAATTTTAGACTTCTACATGCTTTGTAAGTGGGAAAACCGGCAAAATCGGCAGTGTATAAAAATACTTGTACTCCCCACTGTGTGTGTGTGTGTGTGTGTGTGTGTATATATATATATATAAAAATATATATATAAATATATATACACACTTACTTATGTGTGTGTGTGTGTGTATATGTATGTGTACATATGTATATGTTATGATCGTACCTGATGTACGGTATAGGACCTTTGGTAAGTAGTAAGCAAGTTAATTTGTCCACAGTGTTTAGACTCATGTCTTGACAATAGGCAAATCTTTGGACAGACTCAACATGGTGTGTGTTTAGTTTGTTGTCGTTGTTGTTGTATTTTATTACCCAAAGCCCCAGTGTTTTCTAGTGACCATTTACCACAACTATCATCTCTTTCAGAACTTTCTAAGAGGGTCAGACAATGTTATGAGTTCAAGAATTCTAGTTTGATAGTGAGTTCTAGTGATTGAATGAGTTCTAGAACTCTCATTGTATGAGTGGAGCTGTGGTGCTAGTAGCGATTATTACTGGTCCCAGTAGGTTTTGACAGGTTTGTGTGATCATGATGTATGCTGTGGTCTGGGACTTAGACTCCTCTCTCTGTCCGCCATCCCTCTTTGTCACTGTCTCTGCCTACCGGCTTCAACAACCTGAGTGAATGGGAATAGGGAGTATGGAGGTGGCTCTTAAAACTGCACTCCCTCTCTCCAACTATGAATATTCTAAGATTTCCTAATTTATTGATTGACATGATGGCATGTGTTTAAGTAGTAGTTGTACAGTAGCAGTCCTTTTGATTAGTTATGTACCTATGTACATTAGTTAGATTTAGATCTGCTCTCTGTAAATTCATGGAGTCTCAGAGGCTGTAGTTTATTAATATGGCAATCATATCGTGTTGAATATTTAAAGTACTAATCTATTTGCTATCTGACTTCCTTTGTGTGTGTCTCTCTGTCTCTCATTATCAGAGGCCCAACTGTATCGACCCTCTTATTTGTGTCTTTTGCTCATTTCTACAAGTTCACATTGATCAAGAGAGGAGAAAGATATATATATATATATATATATATAGAGAGAGAGAGAGAGAGAGACAGATGCAAGTATAGCAAGGGAGAGAGAGAAAGATGCAACACACACAACTGAGGATGTACTATTTTAGTACACCGTACCATACACACACACAAACACACACACACACTAACCATATCATCCACCTTATGCTGCATGCGTTCCTAAAGTGAGCTGCCATTCCATTCACCCGTAGAGGTGGAAAGAAGGAAAGAGAAAATAGAGCCTGTTTTAATTACACCTTGAAGAACTGAAGCAATGTTCACCACCATTAGTCTCAGTGTCAAACAGAACATCACGACCAGTGGCTATGAGACAATTTGCTGGTGCACTGGTTGTGTTTCTGGATTTTGTCTATAGTCATTAGCTGTGGGTCCACACGGCATAGTGACATTTTCATTTGCATGGGAACAACTGGGGTACGTAATTTCCCCCCCCCATAATGACTGGAGTAATACTCCCGTCCAGATGGCGTAAATTATATATATTTGCTGTCACCAGTCAACTTCAACCAGTGAACGCTAGCAATGGCTGGCTGTGCTTACTGTTCTATCTGTCTGTGTTAATATTGGTTAGCATGTTAATAGAACAACCTGTCTGGGCTTTTTTTTTTGTGGTGACTGTCACCGGGCTAGCATGACTACGGCACTGGGCTAGCATGACTACGGCACTGGGCTAGCATGACTACGGCACTGGGCTAGCATGACTACGGCACTGGGCTAGCATGACTACGGCACTGGGCTAGCATGATTACGGCACTGGGCTAACATGCCTTTGCCACCATTGAAGGCAGTCAGGCCACTGAGGAGAAACATTCCAGTTCTTAGATACATACGCCCACCTCACTAAGGCTGTAACTGAGACACCATAGGGTCAAACAATTGGTTTGGAATGGCGTTAACTGTTGTTGTTGGACAGATCATGACGCTGTGCCAATGTTTCTGTTTGGCTGCCAGTCACAAACTTAGTGTCTGCTTCAGTGTTTGTGTGTGTATTTGTCAGTGTTCTTGGTTGCACGTGCACATGACGCTCCAGACATGTCCAATCCCAGGGCATTCAATGGAAACATCATTTGGTGGCCCCGTTATCCCCCCTGGCAAGTAAGTGTATGTATTAGCTTTTGTAATGCCTTTCTCTGAAAGCTCTCTGTCTGATAGATGTGCTATCAGCAGAGCCGCTAAAGAGCTACTCACATGCCCCTGTTAAAGCTGGAACAATCATCTCTGGCCAACTTCCAAATGGTTGCCTTTTCTCTGTTTAGTGCGCTACTTTCGACAAGAGGCTATAGTATCACAATTTGTACATTTTGTAAGTGATAGGGCACCGTTTGGAACCGTGGCCTCTCCTCTGGCCCCAAACCTCAGACACCCCTATAGCCTAGTAATCAGAACTGCACAAGCAAAATAGGTCATAATGATATTGTATGTTGTATACATTGTCTATATATATATATATATATATATATATATATAAATATATATATATGTTTGCATACCCTTGGAGAATTGGTAATATATGTACTTTTTGTAAAGAAAACATGAGTGAGCAGGCAAAACACATGTCTTTTATTTCTTATGGGATTCACATTCAACTGTAGGTCATAAAAGAATGGCACAATCATTAAACAAAACATGGCAACAAGGAAAAAAAACACACATTTGAGATCTGCCCAGAGTGGCTCGTTGATATTAGGGTCAGGAGACTGGTGGCCACTCCAGACCCTTCACCTTTTTCTACTGTAACAACTGGAGGGTCAACATGGCCTTGTGCTTAGGGTCATTGTCATGCTGGAAAGTCCAAGAGCGTCCCATGCACAGCTTTCTAGCAGAAGAATGCAAATTGTCTGCCAGTATTTTCTGATAACATGCTGCATTCATCTTGCCATACATTTTCACAAGATTCCCCAATGCTTTTAGAGCTCACACACCCCCAAAACATCAGTGTGCCACCACCATGCTTCGCAGTAGGGATGGTATTCTGTTCACTATAGGCCTTGTTGACCCTCTCCAAACATAGAGCTTATGGTTGTGACCATAAAGCTCTATAGTACGTCAGGGTGTTATCAGGCATATTGTAACCATGCTTTTTTGTGGCATTGGTGCAGTAAAGGCTACTTTCTGGCAACTCGACCCTGCAGCTCATGTTTGTTCAAGTATCGTCTTATTGTTTTTTTCCAGAGCAGCATGTATTTCTCCTGAGGTTACCTGTGGGTTTTTCTTTGTATCCCGAACAATTCTTCTGGCAGTTTTGGTTGAAATCTTTCTTGGTATACCTGACCTTGGCTTGAACAGTATTGACTGGCATTTGCAAGGCTTTGGATATCTTTTTATGGCCTTTTCCATCTTTATAAAGTTATATTACCTTGTTACGCAGGTCTTTTGACAGTTCCTTTTGCTCCCCATGGCTCAGTATCTAGCCTGCTCAGTGCATCCACGTGAGAGCTAAAAAACTCAGACTATTTATAAACAGACACTAATTGCAAATGGGAAAATATGGGAAATTCTCCTGCAATTGCCATTTTTGCCTATGTGTGTCACCTTGTGTGTCTGTAACAAGGCCAAACAGTCAAGGGTATGTAAACGTTTGATCAGGGCCACTTGGGTTATTTCTGCTTCATATGATCACTATCCTTAAATACATTTTAAATAAATTTTTTGCATTGTTTTTCAAAATCACTGGCAGAATGTCACAATTTCTGCCACGGTATGCAAACTTATGAGCACAACTGTATATGTAGCTCAGCTATATATGTATATGTATGTATATATATATATATATACACTCACCTAAAGGATTATTAGGAACACCTGTTCAATTTCTCATTAATGCAATTATCTAATCAACCAATCACATGGCAGTTGCTTCAATGCATTTAGGGGTGTGGTCCTGGTCAAGACAATCTCCTGAACTCCAAACTGAATGCCAGAATGGGAAAGAAAGGTGATTTAAGCAATTTTGAGCGTGGCATGGTTGTTGGTGCCGGACGGGCCGGTCTGAGTATTTCACAATCTGCTCAGTTACTGGGATTTTCACGCACAACCATTTCTAGGGTTTACAAAGAATGGTGTGAAAAGGGAAAAACATCCAGTATGCGGCAGTCCTGTGGGCAAAAATGCCTTGTTGATGCTAGAGGTCAGAGGAGAATGGGCCGACTGATTCAAGCTGATAGAAGAGCAACTTTGACTGAAATAACCACTCGTTAAAACCGAGGTATGCAGCAAAGCATTTGTGAAGCCACAACACGCACAACCTTGAGGCGGATGGGCTACAACAGCAGAAGACCCCACCGGGTACCACTCATCTCCACTACAAATAGGAAAAAGAGGCTACAAGAGTTCACCAAAATTGGACAGTTGAAGACTGGAAGAATGTTGCCTGGTCTGATGAGTCTCGATTTCTGTTGAGACATTCAGATGGTCAGAATTTGGTGTAAACAGAATGAGAACATGGATCCATCATGCCTTGTTACCACTGTGCAGGCTGGTGGTGGTGGTGTAATGGTGTGGGGGATGTTTTCTTGGCACACTTTAGGCCCCTTAGTGCCAATTGGGCATGGTTTAAATGCCACGGCCTACCTGAGCGTTGTTTCTGACCATGTCCATCCCTTTATGACCACCATGTACCCATCCTCTGATGGCTACTTCCAGGAGGATAATGCACCATGTCACATAGCTCGAATCATTTCAAATTGGTTTCTTGAACATGACAATGAGTTCACTGTACTGAAATGGCCCCCACAGTCACCAGATCTCAACCCAATAGAGCATCTTTGGGATGTGGTGGAACGGGAGCTTCGTGCCCTGGATGTGCATCCCACAAATCTCTATCTACTGCAAGATGCTATCCTATCAATATGGGCCAACATTTCTAAAGAATGCTTTCAGCACCTTGTTGAATCAATGCCACGTAGAATTAAGGCAGTTCTGCAGGCGAAAGTGGGTCAAACACAGTATTAGTATGGTGTTCCTAATAATCCTTTAGGTGAGTGTATGTGTTTATGTATATGTGTATATATATATATGTATATGTGTATATTTTGCATCTATTTAATTTTATATATTTAAAATGACTAAAATATTATTTAAAATTACTATTTAAATAGGCTTTTGGGCAGTGTGTTTGAAAATTCTAAAATAATCTGCAAAAGTATTTTTATTGTTGAAATGCAGATCGGTTTGATTCCAGGTCTGATGTAGGATAGCCAGCATGTCTGGGTTTATTTGACATGGCTAATACGAAGGCCCAGTAAAAAGGTCACCTGATGTATCAGTAAATTTAATTAGTGTGAGGAGTGCGAAATGAACACAATCTGTTTAAATAAGGAATCCCTCTTCTACAAATGAACATTTAAACGACCATCCTGGGGAACTCGTTATAAAGTAATGTCCAGGAGGGAGAAAGAGCAAGAGTGAAAAACATGTGATGAGACTGTAGCCTGGAGGCCAGAGATCTAAGTTAATTTGCCTGTTTAAACATGCCTAGATGAAACGCTTGCTCCTAAAGCATTCTCCTGTTCAAATGTCACTTTGGATCACAGCTGGCTCAAGTGTGTGTGTGTGGAACAGCAGGTTGGTAGGATAGAGCTTGTCTTAGAATATCGCTCTGGCCACTGCCTGTTGTAATTTGTCCCTGCCAGGCTTCCATGGCAATGACAGAGGGACATTGACCCATGCTACAGGAACAAGATTTTCTGAGCTTTGGTCTTTCTCGGGCCGACAACTCACCCGAAGCAATATATGGTAGTAATGCCTGAAGGTTTGCAAGCAAAAGCCATTGCAGTGGTTTCTGACCTGAGTTCGTTAAGTTCTGCAGTGTAACAACATTTATATTTTGTATTTCATTCTAGTGGGGAAGGAGTTGACATAGACAGCATCATGGTTCCTCTATGCTGGCTTTCCTCAAACTCCGGTCCCACAGTTCATGGAGGAATGCCTGCCAATCTGTGGCATATTCCTCAGACCCAACTGATTGCATTGATACTTCCTTCATTTAACCGGATTTACGCGAGTACCCACTGGGGAGGTTTGCTATTTATCGGTTTGCACAGTGTTTTTGTATTTCAGTCTTAAAGATTACTAGCTTCTGAACAGAATCAGCTATTATCTATTATAGCCACTTAAAGGTAGGACTCGTTAAAAGGGACTGTGATAAAATAGCAATTGAACGCAATGCATATGTTCCCTGACATTTTCATAACTTTCCCAGTACCATTTTGACACTTTTCATTTATTACCAACCATAGATCTAAATCCTTCAGATTTCATTATGTTTACCCTACCTTTATATTTTTCATTTTCTATTTAGGTGTGTTTATAAGAGCCTAAAGGCCAAACACATTCAACAAATATAAATTTTTTCAATTGCCTCAATGTGTCTTAAAATAGAAAAGGAAGTGGCTCGATGGACCATATTCTGTGTTAGGATGCTTGAGTTAAAAAATGTCTTTTCAATTAGAAAGCGATCATCAGCATTATTTTTTAAGGCAAGCGGTGATTTACCAGTCCCTAGCACAAACACATTTAAGAAATGTTACATTTCATGTAGTGACTTTAACCTGTAACATTTAAAAACACTGGAGGAAGTTTAGAGACTGTACTCCTTTCCAAAGGAAATATTCCACCTAGTATTTCGTTTTTTAAGAATGTGAATCGATGGGGTTGACATTTTATAGCTTACAGCTTGTATTCAGATAGTGTTGTTGTTTTCGACAAGGAAGATTATATTCTAATTGTGTGTGCTACCTGTATATTCATGCATGTTTGTGGTGTAATGGTTTTCAGTGACACTGACACTAGGTCTCCAAAAAGGCTTCTGGGTCACGGACACCTCTAGGATTTGTGCTCTATAGGCCCCATTGTCCTTAGATTTCCTCCAAATAAGTCACAGCATGAGAGAGTGAGCGTAAGGGAGAAGGAAGAGAGAGTATTGGGTGAGAGAGAGACTCCTGAATATCCATGAACTGTATAATTTCAGTAGATAGCAAGGGCACTGGCTAATTGCTTTTTGCCATTGTTTCATCGTCGGAAGCTGAGAAAGCCCGGGGTTGAACTAAAAAAGCTGTAGCCGCAGAACGGACAGCTCTCCATCATTCCACCTCTCAACCCCGTCGTTATACAGGCCACCTGGGGAGTGAACCAGACAGAAAGGGGAAGAGAGCGAGAGAAGGAATAGACAAAAACATGTTCAATTTGAGTTTGGCCCACTCTTTTTTTTCACAGAAATGTGTGAGGTGTTGATGTCACAACAAACTATTAGAAGAATTTAATTGGTTGACGAGATTGACAGTGTTTACTGTGCCAAGTGAAATTGAAGGAAAAGGGAAAAACACTGACGCTTGTTAGACCACAACACAGGACATCTTATCTTTCATTCTTCCAAGTATTTTCCATGAACTTGTTCTGAGAATGAATAAAGCAGTTATACATTAAAATGCATAGCCTCAGAATATGAAAAACGATTTCCATTGGAAGAGAAAGACAACATGTGTTGCATGTAGAGAACACTGTTGCCTTTTTCTAGTTCTATAATTAAGATAGCATCACCAATTTCAAACAGTGGTCCACAATAACATGCCCCAAGAAGAGAAAGAGACAGTTTTGCCACTAGGGGGTAGAATAAGGAAAAATAAGAAAAAAATATATAATTGAAAAGATACTTTATTAAAATGGTAATGTCCATTCTGTCTACAGAGGGTAATACTAGATAGAGGGAGAGAAACGAGAAGAGAGCGATGAGGGAGAAAAAGAGAAGATTGAGAAAGATGGGGACACAGAATGTGGAATAAATATGGGGAAAAAGATTTTCTGAAAAAGATGGGCTGAGAGGGATGGATAGGCAGTGAAAGAAAGATGGGGAGAGAGATGGAGAGAGAATGTTATAGAAAGATGGGGAGAGAGATGGAGAGACTGAGAGAGAAAGAATGTGAGAGAAAGATGGATAGTGTTATAGATGGAGAGATAGAGAATGTTATGGAAAAATGGAGGGAGAGATGGAGAGAATGTTATGGAAAAATGGAGGGAGAGATGGAGAGAATGTTATGGAGAGATGGAGAGAATGTTCTGGAAAGATGGAGGGAGATGGAGAGAATGTTATGGAAAGATGGAGGGAGGGAGATGGAGAGAGAGCCATTGGCGTGAGAGGGAACACTCATACACATTCACCTTCAGACATCCATATTTATGCTGCCGCAGGATTCCAGAGCTACAGATAATGGAATTTCTTTTCATGTACTGCCGTGTGTGAAGGCAGTCAGGTGCTTCTAAAGACATGATAGCCGTCCACTTGGCATGTGTAGATGATTACCTTACTACACTTTCATATGTATCGCAAGGTATTTTCTCAATCTAAAGATGTATTTCCCCCCTGCTGGTAATCTGTCTCGACCCCTCCTCTCCCACCCTCCAACTGGGTCCGTTGTTTTATTTTTCACTCTGATTGAGGTGAGGCCCAAGCGACCATGGCCTTCCCACTGGCCGTCTTTCTGAGGTTTAGGGTTAGGGGTCAGGCTGACGTTATCTGGCCAATCACAGCCGCCTGCATTTCTGCCTGCCCAGTCGCCTGGGGCTTTAGATAAGCCGCTCCGTTAGCGGCCGGCCTGCCGCAGGGCAGCATCGGAAAAGACGCAGATTATCCGATAATTTCACAAAAGGACAGGCCGGGTCAGCAATGCAGGCAGGCGGGCTCGGGGGACGGTGTCGGAAAAAAGGGATAGTGAGCAAAAGGGAGAGGGAGAGAGATTATGATGTCCACTGGTTTCCTTCGGCAACACTGACCTTGTCATTCCTGCCATTAAGCCATACTGCGTTTGAATTGGAGTGATAAAAAAAAAAAAACTGAGACAGACAGTCAGCAGAAGAGACAGTCAGCGTTTGAGAGCGAGTGAGAGGGAGACAAAGAAAGACAGGGAACATTTACATTTGTCATTTAACCGAAGCTCTCATCCAGAGAGACTTAGATAAGTGAGTTCCCACGTTTTCCAACTTTTTCATGCTGATTAGGGAATTTCAATTTAAGACACATGACGTATTTCAGTGTGTCATATTGCTGTGTGTTATCCGTCATAGCGATAAATGTAGATCCATGTGGTCTGTGTGCGTGGTATTCCGTAATATATACATGTATTGTTTTTCTTGGGAGGAGCATATGACACGTAACATCTAGTTAAACCAACACACTACCAAACGTAGCCCATCATGCATTTTGAACTGTGTGTGTGTGTGTGTGTGTGTGTGTGTGTGTGGGCATATTGCATGTGACACCTTGTAATTTCTCCACACCATCCCACGCACCATCGTTAGGGCCTATAGCCATGAGGCGGTGGGGGAGCATATTGCTTGTGACACCTTATTATGTTAACAGAGTATCACACTGGCTATTACAGCACAATAGAGTGCCTCAGTGGGGGATTGTATTTAATGTGACACATGGGGCAGGCTTTATGCATACTCTAGCAGGGACTGTGTTTCCTAACGAGTCCTGTCCCAGAGGACTGGTGCTGCTTAACCTTCACTTCCCCCTTCACTAATTACTAACCCCACTGATACTAAAGGGGGGCGGGAGAAATTCCCATTTCGGCGATTGGTGTTATTAATGAAAGACGGAATGCCCATTATTTAAAATAGCAGCCGTTTATTGAAATGCCTGGAACTAGATCTCCCATGTAATGGTCTTGTAGAGAATGAAAATCATGTCGGGATGATTTCTTCAGCATTTTTCAACCAATCCAGTTAATGTAGAGGAGTTAAGATGCAACGTTGCCTTGTCAACATCCAAAGTTAAATAAATGTCTCTCTCCATTTCCCCACAGTGGGTTATCCTTTACTAGACCGTAAGATAGGCCATCACTGTGTTTGGAGGACAGCAGTGTAACATGACTGTAATATTGGATGTGTGTATGTAGGCCAACCAAATGAAGCAAGGTTGAAAGAGATACAGGGCTCTACCCTGCCCTCAGTTGTCAGATGTAGTCGTATATGGAAATACCTGGGAGCACAATGAAAACTACTTAATTTTAATAGAATCCGTAACTTAAAGTGCATTTGGAAAGTATTCAGACCCCCTCACTTTTCCACATTTTGTTCCGCTACAGCCTTATTTTTTGTTGTTGTTCTCCACACACAATATGCCATAATAAACAAAAATAAATATCACATTTACATTCTGTCAGAATTCTAACTGACAAATGGGAAAACTGTTTAGAGACTATTCACCTGCGTACATTGCGTACATATCCTAGCATCTCTCTTTGAATTTTCTTTGCTTATGATTTGTATGATTCTACAAATTTCTTATGCTAAATAATGATTTGCCAAACGAAATACCAGCAATCACCAATTATCAATTCAGCAAACGTGTTACACATTACTGTTTTTATTTGGAGATTTCTGGAGAGAAAGTGAAACAAAATCGCATACTCATGCTATCATCTCTGTTAGAATTTTCTCTGCTTATTTTACTGAAGATAAGGATTCTACAAATGTATCACACTAAATAATTATAATTATGAGCCGCCACCTTCAATGCCTGAGCCTCCTTGTAAAAAAAAAGAAACGAACTAACAGCAACCGCAAATGCCACTGCCAGACACTACTGCAAGTTATCCTTTGATCATACTTTTACTCTGCTCACCGAATTTAAATTTTTACATTTCTTTATTCATGTACAGTGGGGAGAACAAGTATTTGATACACTTCCGATTTTGCATGTATTCCTACTTACAAAGCATGTAGAGGTCTGAAATTATTATCATAGATACACTTCAACTGTGAGAGACGGAATCTAAAACAAAATCCAGAAAATCACATTGTATGACTTTTAAATAATTAATTTGCATTTTATTGTATGACAAGTATTTGATCACCTACCAACAAGTAAGAATTCCGGCTCTCACAGACTTGTTAGTTTTTCTTTAAGAAGCCCTCTTGTTCTCCACTCATTACCTGTATTAACTGCACCTGTTTGAACTCGTTACCTGTATAAAAGACACCTGTCCACACACTCAATCAAACAGGCTCCAATCTCTCCACAATGGCCAAGACCAGTGAGCTGTTTAAGGAAATCAGGGATAAATGTGTAGACAAGGCTGGGATGGGCTACAGGACAATAGGCAAGCAGCTTGGTGAGAAAGCAACTACTGTTGGTGCAATTATTAGAAAATGGAAGAAGTTCAAGATGACGGTCAATATCCTTCGCTCTGGGGCTCCATGCAAGATCTCAACATCAATGATCATGAGGAAGGTGAGGGATCAGCCCAGAACTACACGGCAGGACCTGGTCAATGACCTGAAGAGAGCTGGGACCACAGTCTCAAAGAAAACCATTAGTAACTCTACGCCGTCATGGATTAAAATCCTGCAGCGCACGCAAGGTCCCCCTACTCGTGCAAACGCATGTCCAGGCCCATCTGAAGTTTGCCAATGACCATCTGGATGATCCAGAGGAGGAATGGGAGATGGTCATGTGGTCTGATGAGACAAAAATAGAGCTTTCTGGTCTAAACTCCACTCGCCGTGTATCGATGAAGAAGAAGGATGAATACAACCCTAAGAACACCATCCCAACCGTGAAGCATGGAGTTGGAAACATCATTCTTTGGGGATGCTTTTCTGCAAAGGGGACAGGACGACTGCACCGTATTGAGGGGAGGATGGATGGGGCCATGTATTGCGAGATCTTGGCCAACAACTTTCCCTCAGTAAGAGCATTGGAGATGGGTCGTGGCTGGGTCTTCCAGCATGACAACGATCCGAAACACACAGCCAGGGCAACTAAGGAGTGGCTCCATAAGAAGCATCTCAAGGTCCTGGAGTGGCCTAGCCTGTCTCCAGACTTGAACCCAATAGAAAATCTTTGGAGGGAGCTGAAAGTCCGTTTTGCCCAATGACAGCCCCGAAAACCTGAAGGATCTGGAGAAGGTCTGTATGGAGGAGTGGGCCAAAATCCCTGCTGCAGTGTATGCAAACCTGGTCAAGAACTACAGGAAACGTATGATCTCTGTAATTGCTAACAAAGGTTTCTGTACCAAATATTAAGTTCTGCTTTTCTGATGTATCAAATACTTACGTCATGCATAGAAATCTAAATAATTACTTAAAAATCATACAATGTGATTTTCTGGATTTTTGTTTTAGATTCCGTCACTCACAGTTGAAGAGTACCTATGATCAAAATGACAGACCTCTACATGCTTTGTATGTGGGAAAACCTGCAAAATCGGCAGTGTATCAAATACTTGTTCTCCCCACTGTATGTCACGGTGTGGTAAGCAAGGAGCCCAGGCGCAGGATGAACAATGAAACGGGTTTACTAAGCTGAAAAGCGTAATGCCTAATACAAACAATGAAGCCCGAAACAGCTAGAACTGTTACAAGCGCACTAGGCAAGAAAAACAACGAACACACACGGACAACTAGCAGACACTACTCCACAAAGACTCTGACAAACACCAGGGCAGTTATAGGCTGTAGTAGTGAGGAACAGGTGTGCGTAATGATGGAGAGGTCGGGATGTTCCGTGAATGCGTATATCCTTTGATCATCGCAAACTGGTAGATAAGGTCTCTTAATTGTCAAAATGAAAACTTAATTCTAATGGATTAATTTTGAATTATTGAAGTGTTGTGTAATTTTCATTTTGTACATTTGTAGAGCCTAATAAATGAATGAAAATACTAGTGTCGGTATTTTATTTTGTATATTTATTTTTTGTATATTTACCTTCAATGCAAACGCATTCTTGTATTTATTCAAATTAATTAACTATTTAAAACTAACAAACTCTGTAATCCATAATTTGTTTTGACTATTCTATATTGTTTGGTGACGACCCAGTAGATGAACGGATGCTGTGGCTGGATGCTGATGCTGTGGAGGAGAATATGTATGCTAATAGGGCCGATTTGTATGCTAATGACGAGAAACGGCATTCGGCTCTGGTAGATACTGTAGGTCTGAAAGGCCTGGCGGTTCTAGGGTTAAAGCACCTTTCATCTTGAGTACGTCTCCTTGAGCCAGACGGTTTTATATGATGGACCATTTACCTCACCTTGCTCTTGGGTGGCACGTTGGTTGACCTCCACGCTCACATGAAGGAAACCCCATCCTGCTCACTCATCTTCTGTTGGGGGTCTTGTGAGGCCTACCCCCGGAGCTTCTGGTGTGGTCGACCGGCTCAGCAGGCCTCTGTTTTGCCCTCTACCACGTCCCCCTCCTCTTGCACGCGGTGGCATGAGAGGGGGGCTGTTTCCTGGGCCCTCTAGAGAGTTATCTGCAGTTTTCATTTGCATGGCCACTGAGTGGGCTTCTCCACACACCTTCGTAAGTTTCTACCTCTTTGGTGTCACCACCTCTAGTTGTCTTGGAGCCTCACATCAGACGTCAACTTAACTGTGCATAACTGTGCTTAACTGTGCATAACTGTGCCTGTCAGCTTAACTGTGCATTGTCCCCTGGGAACCTTTGAGTTTGAATATGACCTTTGTTCCCTTAGAGAGGGAAAGATGTGCCTAGAGACAAGTGGTCCTAAAATCAATGAGTGCTGGTGTTCGCTGGTTACTTATGACACGGGAGGTGGGGTTCTCAGGTGTTTTGCACCCATTGGGCTTTGTCGGGCGTGATTTTAGTTATCACTGTTTAGCATGCTCAATGATTTTTTCCCACTCATTTGGCACTTGTTCCCTCCCTCAGGGAATGAAGGTTAAATTCATATTGAATGTTTTTTTCCCCATCTGCAGTTGGGTAGGTCAGAAGGTGAGTTGCTGTTTTATGTGCAAGGTACCCATGGTGTGTGCGTGCGTGAGTGTGTTTGTGCGTGTTTGTCTACACACGTGTACATACAAGGAGGGGTTTCCCCCCATCTGAATATGAGGTGACTCGTCAGACTCAGGTTTACCAGGAGTGCCCATTTTATCCTGGCACTGTCAACTGTCTTTTGGCACCGGTGTCAGAATTCGCTTGGCACCCCACGGAAGAAACAGACCCTGGCCTCAAGCCCAGGCCAGTCCCTGCCCACTCCCCTGCCTATTTTCTGCCCGCTCACCACCTGTTTGGCTGGCTGTGTTCACTCTGGTTGCCATCGTGACAGACTCTCTCTCACACACACACACACACACACACACACTCCTAGAGCTGGAATAGATCATCTAACATTCATCTAACATTCACTGGATAGCAATTCATTGTTTTTCATAGTTGTTGGTGTATTAGAGTGTGTGAGCAAAGTATATAAAAAACGAACTTCAAACCAACTTAATTATTGAAATCAGATTACAGATACTTTTTAGAAATGTGTTAGAAACATTTAGGATTAATTATAAATTCTGAAATAATGTTAGCAAAAAAAATACTTTTGGATGCCTTTCTTTTTTCTCAGTGTTATTCAAATTAGCATTAAGTTAAACATTTAAGTGATTTAATGGATTGTCTTATTCAGAGCGACCATACTTTACTAACTGAGCTAAACAGAACCGATGGAGGAAAATAATACAAATAATAGAAAGGAATTAATACAAAAATGTACATGCATTTTGACAGGTAACAAGTTACAATAAAAGATAACATTAGGAAAGTACCCAAACTGGTGTGTTGTATACTGTAAATGCTTCTGCTTGCATGCCTGTTTGTGCTGTAATTGGGATGTAGTTGACATGGCTACCTGGTGAAAACTGCACTAAACCCTAAGACATTTTTACTGAAATATTAGTGGTTAGTTTAACTAAAAGTTAGTGTAATGTTACTAATGATTTCAAAATAGTAATGTGACACTGACTGCACTTTGATACTTTGGAATTATTTTATTTTTGCATGTACTGATTTAATACACAAAGATTAAAAACATATATTTTTGTAAAGTAAACCAACCATGTAGTACTTTTTTCGCACTCTTCTGAAATTGTTGTTCCCGTTAGCACAAGTTCCATCTTGCTGTCAAAACTTAAGCTGAATTCCAATGGGAAATACACTGTAGGGAGGGTTGCCCAATTTAAGTAAAGTTCCCAGTTCATCCAGAAATCACAGTGGATGCTGGGATTAATTCCTGGGGCATTTTGGAAACGTTATACAAATTGTGCGACCATGACTTTCTGGCCACTGTACTATGCAAAGCAAGACATCGAAATAAACGCGTACTGGGATATTAAATTGGAAGTGTGGCTTATTATATTACACAATTATTTTAAGCAAACACAACTGAAATCCAGGCCATGTTGGACGTAACTGCTTTGATTAATGACTACAAAACCATTTATTATTATTACTGAAATAATAATAATAAAAAAATATATCAAGGCAATATGTCACCTGTTATTGTTAATTACACTTATTTCTCTGCCCTGAAAACCAGGCCAGACTGGGCAATCTGGAAGTCAGTTCAGGGACGGCAGGTTTCGAAAGAGGTATGCAACAGAAAGGAGAGAAAAGGACCGCGTCTCTGGGCCGCGTCTCTGGGCCGCGTCTCTGGGCCGCGTCTCTGGACCATGTTTGTAGCTCTCTTAATGACCCGCTACTATAGAGCTCCAAATTAACACATTAGGACTGATTGCACCTTATTGGGATTATTTTGCTTCTACAATCCCAGCTACTGTACCCTTAAAGACACTTAATGTACATGTCACTTAGGTTATAATCGCAACCATGAGAAACATTTCCCTCTCAGTAAGGCTGGGCAACACCTGATAGGGCAACTAGACAAGGAAACCCCACCTTCATGTAATCTTCTGGCGTACATATCAAAGCTGTGGGTCTTTACGTTTGACTGGGACTGTTATGGTTTGAATCATTGCCTACGTGGTACAGTATGTAAATTCCATGTGATGAATTATACGTTTATTGCCTAGCGGTATTAAATGGAATTACTTTCAAACACAGTAAATCTCTTTGATTTAGTGTACTTCAATGTAGCCACTGTGTAATTGTCCACAGTGAATATTATCATACACTTCAGGTCAAAATGACCAGACTTTGTGAAACTACTTCCCGAGGCTGGACTTCAATACATTGAATTCTGAATGTAGATATGGCCAGCCAAGATCAGCTGTTTATTCTAGTCTTCATAATTGCTCAATGCCCTTCTGGGACACACATGATTAAATGCAAGGCTTACTGGAAGAGCATTGTGTCATTGGGTGAGGACGGAGGAAAAAGGGGACATTGATACATACAAATACAAACCGTGTACTTTTAGTCGTAACACCTCATATAGGAAACATAAATGAACTTCAAACCTTACCTTTGGTCTGTATAGAATCAACTATGTTGGTTGTATGTGAAGATACTCATGTTTTTAGAAAAACTTGTTTCCCATGCGCCTAAAACCCTTAGATTAAAGGGGGGGGGGGGGCACAAAGAGTTGTATAGAGAGTATATTATCTATATTTCCTACCCATATGAAGCTGAGAGGGGGGAGATAAGAGAGAGATGTAGCCTGTGGCATGCCCTGTGAAGAGGCAGATGGATTGCTGTTGTTTCTGGGCCTCCATTAGAAAAGGCCAGTCATGCAGCAAAGCCCCAACTCACTGATTGATAAGCGGGGCTTGACTACACACACACACACACACACGGCTGGATGGATCTACGCTCATATGGATGGATAGATATACACACATTCTGGAATGGATGCTCCTCTCCTCTAACTCTGTTTGTCTCTTGTCCTCTTCAGATTTCTGATCTGTTTGTCTCCTTCGATGAGAATCCCCGGGGCGCTGCTTCTCTGGCACAGGTTCACAAGGCAGTGTTGCATGATGGGAGGACAGTGGCCGTGAAGGTCCAACATCCCAAAGTCCGGACACAGAGCTCAAAGGACATTGTCGTCATGGAGGTGAGCTGCGTGTCTGTCCGGTTATGACCATCTGCTCAGCCTCTTAGAGATTTTTTGATTAGTGGTCTACTCTCAGTTCTAAGCTTCTCCCTCTTTCTTCCTCAGTTACATTTTCCATTTAAAGGGCTTCATGACAGTTTGTTTAAATTGGCAAAGTGAGTGGTAATGAAAAATCTGAAGAACAGTTAGAATTACATACAGATTTGTCAAGGGGATTAAGTAATTTCGTAGGTTCTTAGCTATGGTTTTTTCATGTGCAAATAGTTAAAATATGAAAACAAATAAAAATATGAATATTTGTTATGATTACGATACTCGTCTCATGGTGAAAAGGATTTCTCTGTCTTTCTTGTTTGTGTGTGTGTATATGTGTGTGTGTGTGTGTGTGTGTTTGTACACCTCCACAGGCCTTGGTGAATATGGTTCATTGGCTGTTCCCAGACTTTGCCTTTATGTGGCTGGTGGAGGAGGCCAAGAAAAACATGCCCCTGGAACTGGACTTCCTCAATGAAGGACGCAACGCTGAGAAGTTGGCGGCCATGCTCGCACACTTCCCTTGGCTCAGGGTACAGCCAGAAACACCTATACATACACATGCCCATATCAAACAACCACACACATGCACACTGCAAATGGAAGATATCATAGTTTTACTAAATCCTTTAGGATTTTATTAGGATCCCCATTATCTCCTGCCAAAAATATGATACAATGACAAACTACATGTACAATGTAAGAGGAATAATATAAAGAATGCAGATCGTCTGGCATTCGAGTTAACAGGTTTAATTACTAGGTGCAACGGGGAGACATCCCCAGCACAGGAGCCTTTTCAGAGTATGTTCTGTAAACACATTTCACAAGGCCGTGAATCACTACATCTCCCAGAACACATTGCTAACAAACTTGCAATCCATTGCTCTACTGAGACTTACCAGTGTATAGTGCCCTGGCATTGGAGCTATTCCTGGAATGACTAGGGTCGTCTTGACTTGTTGCCATTATACTGCCCTTAGTGGGTCTCTGATGGTTTTGCTCTAGGTGTTAGACATGTCGAGGTGTTAGCGTTGACAATGAACATGGTCGAGTCCCCATGAACCTTAAGTTTTGGTACTGTGAGTATACTGTGTGTGTGTGTTCATGTAATAGGGAGACCCTGATAAGAGAACTATTGGTCCATGCTGATAGCCAATATGCATACTGAATAACACAATACTTATTTGTCCATTGTCCATATTTCATTATTCATTATCCATTCCAAAAATGTTAAGACTGCATGAAGTTTAAATCAAAAAATTATGCAATGATCTGCAAATTATTTAAACCATATATTTAATAGAAAATAGTCCAAAGACAACATATCACATGTAGAAATCGTTTTTGGAAAAATATATGCCCATTTTGAATTTGATGCCAGCAACACATTTCAAAAAAGTTGGGACATGGGCAACAAAGGACTAGAAAAGCTGCGTAATGCCAAAAAACCAAACCTTATGGAACATCTCACAACTAATAAGACGTAACTGCAGCCTTTAGACTTTCTGTAATCCAAAATGAGCTCCTTGGTTTTCTTTGCGTTGAGGGCCCGGTTGTTGTCAGCGCACCATGCCGCCAGGCGCTTGAACTCTTCCCTGTAGGCTGACTCGTCACTGTCACTGATCAGGCCTACCACCGTGGTGTCGTCTGCAAACTTTACCATGGTGTTGGAACTGTGTACAGGAACACAGTCGTGGGTGAAGAGGGAGTACAGGAGGGGGCTCATCACACAGCCTTGTGGAGGAGGTGAAATTGTCTAACCTGACAGACTGGGGTCTGTTGTTCAGGAAGTCCAAAGTCCAGTTACAGAGATAGAGGCTGATCCCCAGGTCATGGAGTTTGTTGACCAGCCTAGAGGGGATGACCGGGTTGAATGCTGAGCTAAAGTCTATCAATAGCATTCTTACATAGGTGTTGGTTTTGTCCAGGTGGGTCAGGGCAGAGTATAAAGCTGTGGGGATGGCGTCCTCTGTAAATCTGTTCGACTGGTAAGCAAACTGGTAGGGATCCAGTGTTGCGGGGAGGCAGGACTTAAGATGGGCCAGAACTAGTCTTTCGATTGTGGGGATGAGTGTGACAGGCCTGAAGTAATTCAGGCCAGACGCAGTCGATTGCTTCAGCACTGACACAATGATTGCGGTCTTGAAGCATGTGGGGACAACCGCCTAAGCCAGTGACTGGTTGAAAATGTCAGTAAAGACCCCGGCCAGCTGCCCAGCACATGCTCTGTGTTCACACCCAGGGATACCATCAGGACCAGCAGCCTTGTGTGCATTCGCCCTGCCCAGTGCAGACGACACATCTGTAGTGGATTGTCTGAGGGGGGGTCGGTAGTCTGTGATGGCTTGGATGCCCTGCCACTTGTGTCAGGGTTCCGAGTTGTTGGGCTCCTCAATCCGCAGGGTTTATGTTCATTTTTAGCCATCTTGATGCCCCTTTTCAGGTTGGGGGTGGCTTCAGTGGAAAACAAACTCCAATCTGTGTGTTGAAACTGGTGCTGTAGAAGTGAGTCTGACCCTTCTGGCCACACTTTGACTGACCTCACTGATGGTTTCACATGTTTAATGAGGGGTAAATACTGTACTTGGGAAGTAAAAACAGTGAAAGGTGGTCTGACTGTCCCATGTGGGGGAGGGGAATGGCTTTGCAAGCTTCCGGAATGTTTGTGTGCACATGGTCTAGTGTATTGTCTCCTCTGGTGGGGCCGGAGACATTTTGGTGGAATTTGGGAAAAACTGTTTTCAGATTTACCATCTTGGTCTTGAGATGTCAAGAGATGAGCTCGGTCAGGAGATGTCATTGATTCATTTAATGCTGTAATCCATGTTCTCCAAAAGATGCTATCCCTTTTCCTTACTTTCTGTACCCCCAAATGTTTGGATGTGGTCCAGTAACCGAGGCGGTGATATTCCTCAGTTCTCCTAAAAATAAAATGTGGACAGCAATAATATTTTGTCCTGCGAACCAGAATGACTGGGGCTTAGCCCGCATCCAGAGGGCAGAATTAAGAGCAGCTCCGATGGATCAGTGTGATAGGAAAACGTTCCCACAGAGAGATATGATGACGTTGACGTCACCCTGATACCATCTTATCTGCAGAAAGGACAGCCAGCAGGCAGATCAATATGAGGACTAATGCTTTCACAAAACACACACACACAAGCACTTACACGTACTGATGTTTCAGGGAAGTGTATGGCAGATTTGGGGTCAATTTGAAATGAAGCCAGTCAATTTGGGAAGTAATCTTAAATTCCAATTCAATATTGAAAAGGGCCATTTCTTCAATGTATTTGCAGTTAAGTTCATTTCAGTCGATTTTTGATCTGTAAATATAATTTCATTTCATGAATTGAGTACTTTCAGTTGGAACTGACCCCAAACCTGGAATGCAGGGAGCTGATTTCATGCTCCCTCCCTCAGATACCTAAGATCCACTGGGAGCTGTCGACCACGCGGATCCTGACCATGGACTACGCAGAGGGAGGACAGGTCAACGACCGCGGCTACATGAAGACACATGGCATTGACGTCAACGAGGTACGACGCCGCGGTCGCATTCCGGAACTGGCACCCTGTTTATGCTCTGTGCGTGACAGAATTGGGTTTCAGTTTGTTTCCCTCTGCTTTGTGGATAATTAATAGCATATGAATCATGAACCAGACCAACTCTTTGTGTATTTATTGATTTCAGGATGTTTGGGAGCTCATGGTCTGAATCCTTAACTATCCACACGTTGCTAAACACATATGCTACATTTTATTTTCCATTATTGTGCCCTCTCAATTTGAGCACTGGAGATTGATACATGTCCTCTGACATTGTGCCCAGCCGTACAACACACTTAACTGGGGAGTGTCTGCCGGCACATACGTGAACAACCCCGTCCAAGAAACTTGCAGGACCCCAACCTACCACCAGGAGTCACCAGAGTGATGAGACAGAGAAAGAAACCGAGACAAACAGACAGAGAAAAATAGAAACACAGAGACAGACAGAAAGTGAGATAGAGACAGACAGAGCACAATGACATCTCCAAAATGGTGCTTCTGGCCTGATTCATTAACCCTTCCCTCCATCCCCATCCATTGGGCCCTCCAACCTCCCCCCTCTGCGCGGATGAAGAAGGAATTAAAGAAATCTCCTTTTTTCATTTTCATTTTTTCAGACTGTTCTCTGCAGATGGATTCAATTTATTATTCGTTTGCTGCCCATTGTGGTGGCAGGGGCTCTGTGCCTGACGGAGTGCTGTTTAATTCTGCTACCGGCTGCATTCAGGGCTGGGCGGCACGTATTTGCAGGGGAGCGATACCGATCATTACACCTGAGCACAATGGGGGTGTCACAAAAGCCATTGGAGTCTATGCAGGACTGGCATATTCTGGACAGGTGTGGCAGGAATCATAGGAGACTGGTTTGATCAACCAGTCTCCTATGGGGGGGTTACCGTGAGTGAGTGAGTGAGTGTGGATCATTCTGCGTGTTTATGCACACACGCTTCTGAGTGAGTGTCGTGGAAGAAGGCCTTTGTAGGCTTTAGATTCAGCAGACACTAATGAATTATTGATTTGTGGTACTCTGTGTGTTTGTGTCATCGTCGATATGAATTTGTCTAGGAGATTGCTGCTCTTAATATTTTTCTGTTAGTGCGTGATGTCTCAATGTGTGAGTCTGAGAGGAAACAATAGGTCTCTCTTTCTCTCCACATTTGTTACATTTTTATTATTCTCACAGAAGCTTTTAGTCAGACTCTTAGTAAGTGCGTGCATTTCCATAATGGAGAATGGGAATGAAACCCATGACCCTGTTGTTGCTGGTGTCATGCCCCACCAACTGAACTACACAGGACCATTCCCAGTCCCAGCCCATTTTAGTCCCCTGAGGTTCTACACAGGACCATTCCCAGTCCCAGCCCATTTTAGTCCCCTGAGGTTCTACACAGGACCATTCCCAGTCCCAGCCCAATTTTAGTCCCCTGAGGTTCTACACAGGACCATTCCCAGTCCCAGCCCATTTTAGTCCCCTGAGGTTCTACACAGGACCATTCCCAGTCCCAGCCCATTTTAGTCCCCTGAGGTTCTACACAGGACCATTCCCAGTCCCAGCCCATTTTAGTCCCCTGAGGTTCTACACAGGACCATTCCCAGTCCCAGCCCATTTTAGTCCCCTGAGGTTCTACACAGGACCATACCCAGTCCCAGCCCATGTTAGTCCCCTGAGGTTATTTTTGTCTGCAAACGATGGAGAGGGAAACAGTAAAAATGATGTCTAGACCTCTTCCACACACACACAGACAGACACACACACACACAGACACACACACTCAGGCTGGCACCCTATCATACAGGATTCAGGATTGATATTGGAGCGCCTACAGCCACAAAATAAGCCCTTACTCTTTATAACAGTTAATTTAATGCCTTGCTTTACAGTGAAAGAGAGGATAGGAGCAGGAGAAGGTGCGTGAGTGTAAAAGAGAGCAAGAAATTGTGGAGGGATGTGAGAGAGGGAGTGAGTGAAGGATGTAGATGGAAACATACAGGGAGGTGGAGCGAGAGAGACACACCTCAGGACGGACGTGACTACAGCCAATCACTGGGCAGACAGACACATTAGTAACGGACCTATGACACTAGTAATGGAGTGTGTGTGTGTCACACTACTATACTCCATCAGCTTTGGCCCACAGGGAGCCATTTCTTACACACACACACCCATACTGTGCTTCAATTGAATCTCAAGTGGCTAAAATATGTTAGTAGGCTAACTGCACGAGTAGGAGGAGACCCAGAAGGAGAATTAGCAGTGTGAACTCTCAATCAGCTCCTTCTGTCAGAATTAACTCACTGTAGCATGTGCAGGAGGAAATCCCGGACCATATGTTTACACACAGTCTGTTAGACTAGTCATCAAGGAGTTCAACCCTGTCCCTGTCGCTACTAGTGGTTAAACAGGATCTGGCATGCAATAGCGAATTGCCCAATCGTCCGTTACCAAAAGGCTTTGTAGGGAATAAAAACGTCAAAAGGAAAATCTGCTCTCACATAACGTTTTTATGTTTTATATTGTCCTTGTCTAATGTACCTCTTCTCCAAAAAGCGAAACATTTTGAGGAATGTACAAACCCCCCTTCCCCCCTTTCAATTCATAAATATAGAATGATGAAACTTCAAAATGCTGTTTAAAATCCATTTTCTTGGTCCTGGAGTCAGAAAATCTTCAGAGCACGCTGAGGGAAGTTCCTAAAAATTCTCCTAACTGTGGTGTCATGGTTTTAATCCGCAGAGACGAGATGTACTTCAGCAGAAGCAGCTAAGGTCAAACAAAGTGTCATTGACCAGAACAGCCTTTACACTTAATGAAAGGCTAAATCAATGTTTTCTTCCTTTGGCTTGTTTCTGAAATGTATAGAGTGTATCACTTAATCAGTCCATAAGGACTTGGTTCTCGAACCTCTTCTCAGCCCCCCCCCCCCCCCCCGGTAGCGCTGGACTAGCTCACTTAGGCAAAGTCTCAATAATTCGTTAGAGTTAACCTTGAATCATGTTTGCTTCCTTTGGATTGGATTAACTGAGATTCGAGGACACTTACCGCAGAGATTTGTAATGGAGTCCATTTCTCCGTGTGTCGACTGAATGAGTCACTTTTCTGTGTGCGCAACAAAGTTGTGCGTCAACATGCATGGATGAGAGCTCCCCCACCTTTTTGGCAGTAACCTCCGTGAAATATAAATAACATGTTTGAATAGCTGAGACCTGGAATACACCCACATCCACAGGCTTCTGAAAGGCGGTAATTGAAGCTTTTTGAATGGAGGTCAGCTTGACATGGGCAATTGTGATGTCATTACTGGTACATTCATTGTGGTTGAAATACTATGGCTTCTTTCCAAATTGCATCCCATTCCTTATATAGTGCTCTGCTTTTAACCAGAGTCCTGTCTAGGGAACAGTGTGGTGTTTTGGGAGCCTGCCTAGTTCTGTGGATATCGTGCTTTGACGTGGGGTAGTTTAAGTTTATTGGAGCTCTCATGGAAGAAAAAGGTTACTTTTACTTATTGGCATTGTAAAGATACACCCCCACCGGTGTACCCCCCCCCCCGGTAAAAATGTTTGTACATACAGTGCCCTCCATAAGTCTTGGGACAGTAAACATTTTATTTTGCTGTACACTTAAGGTATACATTATAAACATTTGATTAAAAGATTAATTTGAGGCAAAAGAACAGGCTGTCACTTTTTATTTCTGTTGGTTCCAACACATATGTTTTACCAACTAAGAAAAACAGCACCGTCAGTGTTCCATCCCCCCATTTTATGTGTGCTTACAGTAAGTATCGGGGCATTTGGCTCACAGGTGTTTCTAAATGATTAGGTTTTTCCTGTTGCATTGGTTGTTCACACAAAAGAGCATATCCTCTGATTTTGCCTTTAGAATCTGTATTAGTGGGCTTAATACCACATCAAGACTAGGGAACTGTCTATGAAAGAAAAAGTGATTTGGATGCTGAAATAGAAGAGGAACTTAATTAAATCCACAGCACAAAAGTTGGGCATGGTTGAATCAACAGTATGGAATGTCCTAAAAAAAGAAATACATCTCTAGTCTTCAACAATCGGCAATGACCAGGTTGGCCAAGAAAAACATGATGATGACAGAAAAATGACCAGAGCTGTGAAAAACAACTCAGTCAGTGAAATCACCAACTACTTCAAGAATGGTGCAGTGAGTGTCTCAATCTACTGTTCGTAGTAATCTTTGGCCTCAGAATTACAAAGGCTACACAGCAAGTTGCAAACCTCTGATCAGCACCAAAAACAGAAAGGACAGATTAATATTTGCTTAAAAGTACAGAGATCAGCGAAGTACAGAGGCAGTCTGATCCAAAAAGCATACTACCTGCACTATCTGTGAAGTGTCATGGCATGTGCTCGCATGGCTGCCTCTGGAATACGCTCACTCATCTTTACTGATGATGTAACAAATGACGGCAGCAGCAGAATGAATTCAGAAGTCTACAGAAGCATTATGACTACCAAATGCCACCAGGCTCACAAGGCAACATGTTACAATGCAATGGGACACACTGCCAATGCAACCAAGGAGTCCATTGGGGAAAACGTGGAACATTTTAGACTGGCCAAGTTAATCTTCTGATTTACCTACAATTGAACATGCATTTCACTTGCTGCCGAGGAGAGACTGAAGTCAAGCAACAGCTCAAAATGTGCAAAGAAGTCTCTAAGAACATCAAGGGATTTACTGGCCTCTCTCAACTTGCCAGAAAACACCTGGGTAAAGAATATTGTTAGAGGCACAGCTAAAGACAAATGCTGTTTGAATAATGTGCTCTGGACCGATTCAAAGGTGAGGTTTTTGGCTGTAATGCCAAAATGAAACCCTGTCTTTGAACAGAAGAACCACATACCAACCATAAAGCATGGTTCTTATGAGTTCTTGGTGCTGCTTTGCATTCTGGTTTGATGCTGCCTCAGGGCCTGGCCAAGTTGCCATCATGGAGTCTACCATGAATTCCTTATTGTACCCGATAATTCTTGAGGGGAATGTGAGGCCGCCTGTCAAAAAGCTGAACCGAACATGAGGGGGCACATGAAGCGGACCTTACATGCAAAAAAGCCCTCAAACATGATAATGGTAAAGCATTACTGAGTGGGTAAAATTCATCCTAGTCAATGTAAGATACTGATAGACAGTTATGAGGTTTATTATGAATTTCATAAATGGTTTCAGATTTGTTGTTTTTTGGTGCGATCTTTAAAAATGTAGTTACCTTTATCAATGCAAGGGTTTGGAATTTAGCTGTAATTTCTGTGTTCATCCGCCCATGTACTTTATCACATGACTGTAACTAAGACCTTGCCTCTGTAGGCTGATTGTGTCTCACCTTTGTCGCATGCAGTACAACTACATCAGTGTATTCACTCCAAGCTGTGTGTCACAGTACCTGCATAGGTTTGGGCTGGTGGGAGGTAAACCGTGAATGACTAGCAAAAGTAACAAACATGCAAGTGTGATTTTTTTGGAGGGGGTTGACTTGTGTTTCGAAGAGATAGCCGATTGAGTGGACATACCATTCAGAAATGCCTTTGTGGTGTTGTGATGAAACGATGCCCATGTCAGATGAAGCGGATGATAGCGGACATCAAGTTGTTGTGCCTCCAGACGCTCCTAATCTGTTTCCCATAATCCCAACTCCTCTCATGGGATTACCGCAAAGGATTGTCATATTCGGTCTCCAAATCCAAGTTTATAACACACGATCCCCAGTTGGTTCCCATTTCAACATCACCACTGTGCATGACATTTAAACAGAATACACTGTAGAATGTATCGTATAATTCTAAAAGAACAGCATTTCTTTTTTACTGTTGAGTCTACAGCCTCACAGCCAACACACAGCTTTGAAAATGAATGGATGGGGAACTATACAACATCATAAAAAGTGTGTATAGGTCTGTTGCCACACACACACACTTGCACACGCACCCACAGTGCATAAAGGGCCAGAGCAACAGCACGCTGGCCATTAGCCAATGATGATGAGTGTTATTAGACAGCTGATGAGATAGATAAGGGACATAATAAATGAGTCTGTCCAGCCAGGGGAGAATGGATAGAATTATTAACTGGCTCTGGCGTGTGTGTGCGTGTGTGTGTACGTGTGTGTGTGCGCCGCCGCCGTGTTTGTAATCAAAAGATTGATGAAGGCCCAAATACACTTTTCTCCGGACTCGACCCCGACGTGTGTGGAATGGATGAACAGGTCGCTCTGCTCATTTTCGCTGAGAGATGATTTAGGAGACAAAGGTTTAGTGAATTTATCCAAGGCATGTACTGACCTGTTTGGAATTATGGTCCGGTGAGTGTGACCGTGTTTGGGCACACGCGCCCGAGCGCGGATCATGTGCACATACCTGGCATAAAATGATCTCGGCGGAGGGAAGTGAACCAGTGATTAGACGTGTATTTAAAAACCACATCCTGCGATGTAGCCCGAGGTCATCGGGTGTTTCAGATCCTTCACGTCATACACACTCGCCCAGGCAACTTACAGGCTCTTCCCGCTCCCTCTCTCTCTTGTGGCCTTGATGGCCTTTCTCCTGTTGGCCCCTGCGATGCCCAATAGGCTATAGACCATATAGAGGGATGGTTTAGCAAACGTTCTGCAGCCCAATTCAGCAAGCTCACACCATGCACTCCACCCATGCCTGCGGCCCTGTCCTGTCAGATGTGCTCAAGGGTTCCTCTCTTCAGGCGAAGAGGGCATGATGGTGATTGCACCGTGTCCCAAAAGAACAGGTTAGATGGGCTTGGTGGGACAGACTGCCCAGATCATTCATGTGCGATGGAGCTTTGCCTTCCAATGCTTAGGCTGTGTGACATTTTGCTTCACTAGTCGCTCCCATCTTGTCCAATTTCCTTGTTGCCACATCCCAACCATCCTCCTGGCTCATTCCTCCTCGACTGCTGTTCACACGTCTGCCTGCCGCCTCTTCTGGAAGTCACTGTGTCCATTAGCACGTTGTGCTGTAGCCGTGACTTAGCCTGCCTGAATCCTGAGCCCTCCACTTTCTTCTTGTATTTAATTGGATGCATGCTTGGGAGGCTTTGGGTTGCTTGATTCTATGTATTGCTGCTTCGCCCTTGTACGGGTCACCTGGAATTTCCCATTCAGACTACTGATGGGTAGTTTCTACTTGTTTTTCTGACCAAACAGGCCAATGCTGCCAAGACTTCAAGGTTATCCCAGCCACTAGCGCAGGTAGCTGCTGACTATTCTCTCTAAGCCCTCAGCTGTAGAGATTGTGAACTAGGTGACCAGAAGTGGGCAGATGATCAGAGATCTTGTCACAGTCAGGTCCTCCAGGAAAGCTCTGAGGGGCGGTTGTTGCATTCCTGCCTTAGTCAGTGGGCCTCTCCACTCCAACTCAGCTGACTTGACCAGCATGATCACGCTGGGGCGAACATAATTACTGAAATGGTGCTGCTACTGACGATTCTCTTCTCAAGCCATTCTGATGTTTTGGACCCTGAATGACTCTCAAAATTAAAATGTTTTAGTGGTCCAGAATGAGAACTGATCATCTGAGGGATATGATGCCGCTCCAGAACATGGGGCTCTCTTGACAAGGTTCTGAACCTCCTTCCAGCTGGGCTCCTTCTCGTTCAAGCTCAGTGGTCGGTGCTGGCGGAACTGTCCGAGTCTTACATTTCTTCAGGTTTTGCTCTGATGGCAATCTTTAGGGCTGGTGAGGGAGCTACTGTCCTAACAGCTGTTTGGAGTATCTAAAGGGAGTTGGTAAAAAGAGAGCTGGCTTTCTCTTTCCTCCTTTGCTCCTCAAAATTATTAGGTTCTTGAGAAAAATTGCATAGCTCTGCCAGGGCTGCTCTCTCCTCCCCTCTCACCTCAAACAGCAGTCTTAAGACCCTCAACTCTTGTCTTAGCTGGTGACTCTTTACAGCTCTCTTGTAGAGTAACATTGAGATGCATACTTATGGGTGCTTTTTCAACAATGCAGCGTAAAAAAGTTAGAGAAGGACAGGAATAGAAAATAAAAAAGATAAAGCATCATAGGAGTTTTGATAACCCCTTGAAATGAATGTATTTATAGTGATAATGTCTGAATGTCACACCGGCATGTGTCCAAGGGCCCTGGACTTCACAGGCTCCCATTTTTCAGGGCACCCGAAAAATTTCTGTTGAGGAAATGTTGTGAAACCACTATCAGTCCACTATTACTGAGTGCATATTATGAAAATGTTCTTGTATTACAATGCAAAGATTCATCATAATACCCCTTTAATGTGATAGTCAAGGGAAAATGTGTTGAATTTGTCGGATGTTTGCCACGAAACAAACAACTACAAAATCTCACATAGGGCCTCCGACAGGCTTGGGCCTTTGGCTGAAAATGCTATACTGTATACACCACTGAAAGTTGAGTAGGAACACCACTTTGACTTGCAGGAATGCACAACATTTAAAGTGAGGGTTAAGGGAGGTCTTAGTCCTAGTCCTTTGGGGGAAAGTGTGTTTTTCGTTGCTCGGTTTCCTCCTCTACATCTCATTCAGCCAGCCAACCTGCAAGAGATTCAGTCAGCCAAACTCTCTCGAAAGTGCTGGCGTGATGTAGCATATACTGGCTAGCTGCATTTGACCCGTCTTGTTGCCTTGTCCACACCGCTCTAATCTCCTCCACACCGGCAGAGAGTGTGGCTGGCTGCAATAGGGTTTATGTCATAGGAGTAATGAGTGTCATCAGGCCCAGAGCTCCTATACAAACTCTCCCCATGACGGACATCACTCACTGTCATCCCACTACCCTGGAGAGGGAGAGGGAGAGACGTGGACATGGAAGGAGAGGGGGGTGAGTGAGAGAAATAGACTGCCAGACATGAATCACTCTGATCACTCATATTGACGGCATCCCCTGGGCCATGCATAAACACACACAGTGGCTACTTACGCCCACTGAGTTTTCTTTCAAGTGTAGGGCCTCAAAGGTGCTGTGTGTGTGTGTGTGTGTGTGTGTTACCTCCCTGGGCGCATGCATGATGATCAGTAGAATATTACTGTGATCTATGCTCTCACTCACACTCTGCCATTCTTTCAACGCCTTTTATTGATCGTTCCACAAAGATGGGGGGGGGGGGCACTATGCTTAGTGTGAATCACCCAGCGACACTTCAGTTATGGGTGAATCTCAAGATGCATACACACACACACACACACACACACATACACACCCACTCCGGGTGTACGCAGTAGATATCTGACAGCTGTGCCTCTAACAGTAGTGGTTCATCAATAACCTTTTCATGTCCGATTGTCTGCCAGACAAAGGACAGCATCATGGTGGATGGGCAGGAACGCAACTCAGTCACTTTTACACTCCTGTGGCCGAGCCACTTTTCCCACTTCTCCATAACTGACACTCAATGCCATGACTCATTTGGATGCATCTCCTGTGCCGTGTGAACTATATTGGGATGGGGGAACGGGGACGTGCACTAGCAGGCACGTGCACAGGTAAGGCTCAACCTGCAGAGCACTTGCTATATAACGGCCTTTCTAGTTGACATGTGCCCGTCCGTCTTCGTTACGCGCGTCACGCTCTCCGACCGGCATGTGTGGCCCGTCGTAGACTACGCGCGTCACTAGCTGACTCATCGCCCGTCCGTGTGCGCAGATAACTCACTCCGCCCATTTTGTTTCAGTTTCACCACATGCCGCACACGCCTGGAAGGTCTGTGCACGGCCCGGGTCACCAGTGTAACCTGTAGTAAGAGACCTCATTCAGAGCAGTAAACCAGCCTTAAGCCAGGTTTCACACAGGCCAATCACATCCAGTTTATGATCACTGATTCATTTCATTGACTGTAAAGCAAAGGATCTGACGTTAAGAGGGTTTGTACACTGCAATAGTTTTATCTACACTTATTCAAATTGTGGCCAGATTTGTGACTAAGATATCCTCTTTGAATGGGTAAACGGGTGGAGATTTTTGTCACACGCCACCTTCTCGAGGTTGTGGTATACTTTCCTGACAGATACTTCCCATTGCTACTGAGGTCTAAAGACAATGTCTTGCTCAGTGGGCATTGAAGTTGAATGAACGGTCACGTAGAAAGTCTGGACCTGCTTCATGTATGAACTGGGGAGCAACTAAAAACACCTCGTATTGGCATCAAAGCAGTTCAACGATCAACAGCACCAGCAACAGCACTTGTCCAATGGAAAAGGCCATGTCAGTTACCAGGGGAACAACGTTGTCAGTGAGTTTATACACCTTCCAGGTCAGTGGTCCTGAAATTAAATTGTGTTCTGTAAAACTATGGTAGCGTATAAAAAAAACTTTACGTAATCCTATTAGTAGACTTTTTTTATGACCGAAATGTAGGGCTTTATTCTTGTCAGATTTCTATGGTGAACACCGACTCTGGTTAAATGCCTGCTTCCTGACATGCACCTTGCAGTATCACATGGTGCGACTGCTGGAGTGAGGCTCCTGTCTATGTTCCTGGATAAAAGAAGAGCACCCCTCTAGCTAGGACGGAGTCTGTCACTCTTCAGCACGTCAGGATTGGCTCTTTTTGGGTGGGTCCCAGAGAGACAGTTATCTACAAACTCTACTGCGATGGGCAGAACTCTCTTCTTTTTTTTTTTTTTTGCCATCCATTGATTTCCGTGAGACTGCTGAGGATCTCATCACTACCCCTTACTGGGAGGGGTGGCCAGAGACAATTACTGGATGTCGACACATCTTTCTAGGTAGTTTACATGCTGAAGCCAGGTTATGCTTTGAAACGCTGCACTGTTTCATCGTAATATCGCTAATGCCAGTGTGGATAACAATGTCTCTTTACTTGCCAGTACCAACCCCAGATTGGCCTCTGTCGGTTGTCCTGCCCCCTGGTAAACAATGTAGAATGATCAGCTGACTCATCAGTCTAATATTGCAGGCAAAGCAGTATAAGTACAGTCTTGTATAAATAGGTAAATAGCATCCACTACAAAACCATGGTGCTTGCCTACGGGGCAGCATCCGAAACTGCCCGTCCCTACCTTCAGGCAATGCTCAAACCCTACATCTCCACCCCAAGCTCACGGTTCTGCCAACTCTGGTCTCTTAGCTGTCCCATCGCTAAAGGAAGGCAGCTCCCGCTCAACCTGGACAATGCTCTTCATTATCCTGGCTCCACAATGGTGGAACCTGTTTACCTTCACGCTATGACAGCGGAGTCCCTGCCCTACCCTACCTTTTCTACAGGCCCATAACACACACACAAGAGCACCTGTGAGAAATGTGTGTGTGTGTGAGAAACAGGTAGTTCATAATGAGTTTATTTCTCACCTGTTCCTCTTCCTGTGTGGCAGACTGATGCTCATTTCCTGTTGTGGGTGCTTGCAAGACTGCGAGTTTGACTTCTCTCCCTCTCCCCAATGACAAACGGAAGACTTGTAATTAATGGCCATTAGTGGATGCTCTTTCCCCTTCTAGCTAATAAAGGACATTGTGTGTGTGTGTGTGATTAATAATGTGCAGGGTTCTCCAGACAGGGTGTTGTATCGGAGGAACCTGAGCTGCGTGGTTTCTTGTACAGTACAGAGGCCACTGTCACTCTCTGCCGTGTGCTCATGGCCCACATCTCTGAAACAATGTGAGGTGACAATGTACAAACAGAGAGGAACAAGGAATGAAATGCTGACTGGCTAATCCTGGGATTCTTCCTGGTGAATCCCTGAGAAATCCCCTGATTTCTCAGGTGGGTGGGAGGCAGGGTCAGGTGTTGATGTGTCGTGCTTTTTAATCGCTACGGTGTTAAGTGTGTTAACAGAAAACAATCCTGCCGTGGGATAATTTGGACAGTTGTCAGCTCACAGACATTGCATATCCTCTCCATCTCTTTATCAATATATTGCTCTCTTTCTCTCAGTATGTCTATATCAATCTCTCCCCTTTCTCTGATAAGAGGGGGGGGGGGGGTGAGGGAGGGGGAGAAAAAGACTGTTGGCACTGCTCTGTAAACTAATTTTGTACTTCATGGACATGCCCTTTAATCATTTCCAAGTATTTGTAGATGCTGCTGTATATTCCCTCCCCCTCTTTCTTGTATGTGTATGTACCAAACACTAAACACAAGCAGTGTGATTGGATGCAGAACGGCTTGACATTTGGTTATATACATGAAATATGAAAATGATCCACACTAATATTTATTTTTAAGCTAGTGCTAGTGCCCCCGTTACTCCATTATCCATCCCTGCCCCTTCTATTAGCAGGTATGCTGTCACACACAGGCAGGGGGAAACACAATTACACATTTTGCTTACATTAAGCAGTGAGATAATCGGTCTCATTGAAAGCCAACGTTTTATGTATTTGTTTCATATGTCCCTTAAAAAGAAAGAAACAATGCTTTAATGGTAATTGTTCATTTCAAAAATGCAGTATTGATGTATTTGGCATTTTTGCCATGGTATCAAAATGGATATGGAGGATCTTGGAATTTCTCCGGCATCGTATCGAAGTTCGTATTTCTGGTTTTGTGACATCCTTAGGTTCCATACGTACTCACACAATTGATCCCACACATCAATGTCAGCAGCAGCCACATATGCCACAAACATGTTATGTACACACGTTTCTAGCACATTATCACATTTTCACATAGGCCTTGTTGTGGAAATTCTGAAACCTGATGCATTCTTACTGTATCACGTTAGAGACTCCTCGGGCGACTATGTTTGTAAGCGGTTGACGCGTCTCTCTTATTTGCAAATAAGTACTAAACTGTAAAATTGTGCCAAGAGAATTTTGTCTCTGTTTCTTACTCCTTTAAGAGTGTCGACCGATGGAATTGCCATCACAGCCTCAGACACTTTTCTACATAAAAATCCTTCACAGCACTGCTAGGAAGGGTTCCAGTTCATTCAGATCCGGGTTGGTACGCCGAGAGCACCTCCCAGCCAGACAGACTACAGGACAGGAGTGACAGTCAAGCAATGGCTCAGCACGACTGAGGCCTCGTTGGGGTTTAGATGACAACCCAGAAATAGTGTTTGAGAACGGGGAGTGCTGGCAGAAGACGGTAGCTCTCTTTCCCCCGGGGAACAGACTCCAGGATGGTGTAGATGGTGTCGGATTAGGCCCAGGTTATGTGAGGCTTAGAGGGGGTTTCTGACGTTAGCCGACAAAAACAAGTGGCTCTTCATGGGGTTCCCTCGCTGGGGTGGAGTGGGTGAAGGGTTTCAAAACTGTACTTCTGTCTTCGCTTTAATTCGCTCAAACCACTCTCTCATCCCTCTTCTAACCAACAATGGCACACTTGACAGCCTGACTGCACGGTGAGTCAGAGACTGAAGTCATTGTTTCTTTTTCGGCTGAATGTTTTGTGCGCTTGTTCTGAGTGACAAACCAGACCCCGCTTCTCCTCCGTGTGTCTGTCGCGCACCCGTCACTGCCCCGTGACTCAGCACACTGTGAGTCAGTGGCGCACCAGCCTTTTACCACAGGACAGAATACGTTGACGTGGTGAATTGATCCAAAAAGAACATCTCTGTAAAATAATGAACGTGGTAGGTGGATCTTGCTGCAGGAAACAAAAAGTACGGAGATGTCACAGATACACAACGGACCGAATTTGAAATCGGGTTACATAAAAACTTAAATTAAAATGTATTGCATTAATTGCAAGTTACTGCACATTTTTGGGGGGAGGGGGAAACGGTTGCCAATAAAGATGTACTACAGTTTAGTTCATAGATGTCTAAAAAATATATATAGTATAAAATACAATATACAATTAATCACAATACAGCAGAAACAATTCCCCACATAATTGTCCTAGACTACAAACCAGTCACCTTCCACAATATCTTCCCCCATGTTTCCAGTGCACCTAGGTACCAAAAGCTACAGTATGTTATAAATGCTATCGGACAGCAAAATATACAGCGCAGTGTTAATACTGCATAGACACTGAGCAGAAATTCCCACTGAGCAAAATATTTTAAAAGATGTACAAAAAAAAAGACCACAAGGATGTCTTTACAATGTTTTGTGCTGGTAGGAAATGCATCTGATGCATAACAAATCAATGTTACTACAGCAGCATAGATGTGAGCTTGTCTTTTGAATTATGAAGTGGTTGGCACCAGTGATTGTTTACATTATAAAACAGAAGACATTTTAAAGATGACAAATACAATGTATGTGAGTGACCTTCTCAGTAAGGTAATTCCCTTAAAATGATGTGGTCGTGCTACTGTGGCCAAGTT
The DNA here is from genome assembly GCF_011004845.1 of Esox lucius. Lineage (NCBI taxonomy): Eukaryota > Metazoa > Chordata > Actinopteri > Esociformes > Esocidae > Esox > Esox lucius. Next base: position 19,077,357 of record NC_047583.1, read on the forward strand.
CAGTTGTTGTGGCTAGACGCAATAGCTTGGAGATCAGGCTGTACCAGCTTCCACGCCAACACATTTTTAAAAGAGACGCTAGAAGAAATGTTTAAAAGCTATTTCCAAATGCTGGCATATGGCTGTTTAAATGGCAAATCTAACAGCACCCAAGTTATAAGTTCTGCCAGCACACAGCCACAGCATGATTGGGCTAAAATGTTTTGCCATGGCCATCAAGTTCCAGTGCCTCATAGACTTCGACCTGGATGATATTCATAGAAGACAAGACCAGAGTCACACAGTAATTAAATACATTCCTTCAATCAATAAAATGGCATATTTTAATGTTGCACTCTTTTTAGCCAAACAACATCCGACACATGTATTAAAACAGAGGTGTGTAGTTCGAATTATATCCTGTAGAGATTCTGCCACTTGCCAAATTGAAGGAACACTGAAAATACAGTGACTAAATCAATGAAAACATTTCAGGGAGGGTTCCGAAATTGGTACACAATTGGTATCCAGAGAAAATGACGGTCAAGTAATTTGCACCTGATTAAATTCTAATATGGCTCAGTGTTTCTGAATGAACTCTTTATTATATATCAGTATGTGCTGGATAATGCCCCTCATTCTGTCGTCTGCTGGGCTCATAATATTTAGTGTGCCTGTTGTGTGGTTTCAATCAAATGATCCATAACCTTTATTAGCTTCTATTCTTGGCCTATAGAGAACACCGTACAAATTGTATGCTTAGAAAATGAATGGGGCCAATGTATATTTCTATAAAAATGTGCTTCACAAGTTTTTGGCTTGGTCCAGGCTAGAACCGCGCTGCACTAGGCTATTGCCCATAGAGAGATTCATTACATGATATTTTTCCCCGCTCTCTGCTCTGGTAGACTTTATTACCTCACAGGAGGAACATAGAAAGGTCGATGAAGAAGCTCCTGATAAATTTGCCATTATAGTTATAGGATTAGGCCCCCTGTTGTCAATATTACTTCAAATTTAGCCACACGGGGATGAATATTATTATTATTTTATTTTTTTAACGTATTGCTTAAGTGTGAAGGAGCCGCGTCCTGAGGGCTTGGGGACCCAGCGTGAACCCAGCATGAGGAGTGAGGAAGGTGCCAAGGGTGTGGTTAATCTGAGGCACCTATCAAGGTTAAACCACACTCATCGCACAGAACGGACAGCGCCTAACAATTATATGTGTTGCCCCATACAGTATTACTTCATTGTGTAGGCTATAATATGTCATCCCAAACACCTAGGTCATGGATGGAGATGGTTGTTCTCAGGGAAATCAGATTTTGTGTTTGTCAGTGTCAGAGTTGCCTTTCATTTTGATTATTTCAGTGGTATTATGCTGATTAATCCAAGTCTCCAGTCACTTAAAAGGACACAACATTGCATTAACTGGGTTTTTGAAAGGTCACGTTTTGGTTTTGATTTTTGGTTCTTTTTTTAGGTTTTCACAGAGGGAAAAGAGTCAAGTGAAATCAGATTTGGTCGCCAATTTGAATTTCAGAGATCGGACTTTCTCCGGCTATCCCTCTTTACAAATAACAAAGTCTACAGCTTTCATGTTTTCACCTGTAACGTTTTTCCTGGCTTACATAAATACACACCCCCTATCTAGTTCACATGGACAGTTATCATGATAAAAACCAAAACAATTTACAGGAATACTACTTTACATAGTAAATCCAAAATGTGACACTCAAGGGTAATTTCTTGGAAATATTCAGCTGAACGCAACACCAATCTTATGCAACACAATTACAAAATATGCTCAACATCAGCACATGCAAGCAGTAAGGAAACCCGGTGAAGAGGAGATCTGTCGAAGAAAGAAGAGAAACGCACATCCACTCTGTTGTTAGGTAATCAGTCTGTCCATCAGAATCTTCCAAATGTCAGCGTGTGCGTGCATCTTACTGAGTGTACAGCCTCATAGTAAAAAGGACATTGGTGCAGGCTGTAGGGTCTTCCCTGCTGTTTCATGGTTGAATAGCTGTTGATCCAAAACCCAAATAAACAGAACACAAATTGATTTTGTATGATTAATCAGCCTGTTTGGCTCTGTAGGTTTGGTGTTCATTTAGATACTGAATTGAAATAATGTCACAAACAGTCACAAACAGTCACAAACATTCCACCATGGTGTATTTCTTTATTTTTATTTTTTTAACCTCTCCTGATGAATCCCAGGCATCTCAGAATTTTTTGTAGCCCTGAACCAGTTCACCTGAATCAAATAGTTATGGTCTAAAACATGACTTTTTTTCAGGGGTGCTAACTCTGGAATACATTAATGGCAGGGTGTCCCTAGGAGAAATGAAAGAACCATTGTTTTAGAGGATAATATACATACAGTTATACATACATACATTTACAGATTTCCAGATCATTGCTGTAATTTTCTGTTATATAACACTTTCCATCTCTCCACTAATACAACTCTTCTTGTTTCTTGCACTCCCTTGTTCTTTTTCATTTACTATGTGTGATTGTGTGCGGAACGAATATCTACACAAATAGTCTCATATAAAAGTGAAAAATCAATACTTTAACCTCAAATTGTTTGATTTGAAATCCAAACTTTTGGACAGTAGAGCCAAAAAGAAGAAAATTCTTACCGGCCCAGTAATTACAAAAGGACAAGAATGTTCAATCTGCATCCTTGTCTCACCCTGAGGTTCTGTGGAAAGAAGTGTGTATCATGTTGCTAAATTCAATTGAAAACTTGTTTGTGTATGTTGATTTTGTAACATAGTTTGTTTTTCTTACGACAGCGCTCTCCATTCATTTGTACCCCATCAAGCCCGATTCAGTAAAAAAATCTAATCAACAAAGCATGAGAAGACCTTGCTTTTGTTTCGGTTCGTTTGTTTCTCTTTTAGGTTGTGCAGTGTTTGTACTTGGTCTTTCATATAGTATATTGGTAAGAAGCCAATTTGACATATTTGCTCAGAATATTGTTTTTGTTGATGAAATGTTGTAGGCTACTGGTGATTTTTCAAGTTGCTGTTCATGCAGATTCCCAGGTTATTATTGGAGTAAACTTTGTCTTTTTGTATATTGGGGAGATCAGATATTGGTTACAAAAATTTGAATTAATGATAAGTGTTTAAAATTGGCTAATTTGAATATGTGGTCATTTCACTTAATATATATTCAACACCATAGGTTTTTTGGCCTTGGAGGCTTTCTATTTTATCCTAGATTTCTTTCAATGTGATATAGAATCCAGTGGGTTCTGGTCATCTTTAATTATGTTTTTGCTCTTGGTATTATGTTAATGTGCCATGGATGGATGAAAGAAGTGGTCCAGTTTTTTAAGTGTTCTCCAATTTCCCAGAAGTGATTAAACTATTGTTTTTTTTCAGTCACATTGAGATGTTTTCTGAGATGCAGTTCTTCCTTTTTTTGTTAGTGAATGTCAGTGTTTCCTCATTGTAAAGGTGTGTATTTTGGGTTTCTGGGTTTTTAGTTGGATATGTTTCTCAAATGATTTCACTGGTGTTTATGTTGTTTGTTGGAAACCATTTGTCACTGTTGTTAATTATTAACCTTTATGCTTCTCTCCCTCCCTTCCAGATCTCTCAGAACCTGGGGAAAATGTACAGTGAGATGATCTTTGTGCAGGGCTTCGTCCACTGTGACCCCCACCCAGGTAATGTGTTGGTATGGAAGTGTCCCAACACCAACAAGACAGAGATTGTCCTTCTAGACCACGGCCTTTATCAGGTAAGAGGCATCTCAAGTTCAATCCAGACCAACAGAAGAGCCTGGGGCAACCAGAGTTCATCACATATTATACCACATGTTTTCTCAAACACAGAAACAGGGTTGAACATGCACAATCTCTCTTTCTAACTCACACACGAACAGATCCATTCACGCAAGAGCAGACTAAAAGCTTTTCAATAAACTGCAAAGACGTTCTCCACCATCAGACAAATCCAGCAGCTTATCTGTCACACTCTCTCTCTCACACACACACACACACATAGGTGCGTCACAAGTACAAATCCCTATACCTCAATAAACCTTTGACTGTAGATGTAGCGATTGTAAGTGCAATCATGAAGATTATTTTGGGATAAATATTCTCCTCTGATGTCAGACCTTTGGGAGAACACACAAGGAAGAGAGCATGACTGAGAGAGAGAAATGAATAGAGAGAGGGAGACCGACAGAGCCCACTTTCCCTCACTCTTTCTTCCCATTCTGACCGTAATGGAACCAATTTAGCAGCAATGAGCTGAGATCTGAGCCTGGCTTTGGATAAAATGTTAATTAACCGCTTGTGTATTTTTTTTGGTGTGGGGGGGGGTCCATCTTTTGTGTGTGTGTTCACGGGTGTGTTTTAATCAAGTGGCATCCTTGTAAAGTGCTACAGTGCTTAATTGGTATGCTAATGAGCGGGCACTCTTCTGCTGGGGATTGGCTGAGCTTTTCACTTTGTAGTTACAGCGGTTAGGGAGAGTAGGTTTAATACTTCCCACTGCTGTTTTTGTACAGACACAATTACACACACTAATCACTTACACACACATTTCTGTTTAATAAGGTCTGTTTTAGAAAGGTTTTAAGTCTCAGTATTTAATGCGAGCTTAGGTGCTCTAGGTGATTACACAAGTTAACTCTTTCTAAGTATTTTTAAGCCACCCGGTTATTTTTGCTCCCCCCCCCCCCCTAGAACCTGCACCCCGACTTTCGTCTGGCCTACTGCCGCCTGTGGCAGTCCCTGATTAAGGGGGACATGAAGGGGATCGAGAGGTACAGCCGTCGCCTGGGGGCCGGAGAGCTGTACCCCCTTTTCGCCTGTGTTCTCACCGCAAGATCCTGGACCTCTATCAACGCAGGCATCGGCAAGACACCTGTCACGTGCTCTGAGGTACATATTTGTACACGCCCACAAACCCAAGCGCTGTGGGCACTCGCGCGCAAACACACTCTAAAATAAACGTGTGCTGACTTTTGCGTGTGTGTGAGTCTCCATTGGAGTGTCTCTGCATGGGACAGGTATTTATGGTTGGTTCAGTGCCATCAGTATAGGGATGTATTTATACCTTTGTTCTCCAACACGGGCGCGGGAAACAAGCTAGTGTTTACTGGCAGAGTAGTCTCACGCTTAGCGACATAATGATGCCGTTTATCAGAACACAACATACTCGAAGCTCTCAGGTACCGCCACGGTTACCTGCACAAATAACAGGAGAGCGCTTTCGTGACAACATGTTGCTCTGTTTTGACCGTCTGTACCTCATCCCCCTCTTCTCTGTCTCCCTCCGTCTTTTTGTCTCATCCTCCTCTACTTTCTCCCTCTCCCAGACAGCCTACGTGGGGTTGTTTGTCAGTAGTGTGTTGCCGTGTAATTAGGTGTAATTATCAAGTCAGGTTGGCAACATACATCTGTGACACGGGCAGAAAAGGAGCCGCTAGCTCATTAGCATAAGAAAGAGGCGATAAGAACATATTGTGTTGGAGCCGTGCGATAATAGGCCCCGTAAAAGGGAGAGATGGAGGGCGCGAGCGAGAGACAGATAGGGTGGGTGGAAATGAGGGACGGCAGATGAGTGGGAGCTTGACAAAAGGAGGGGGTTTTGTGTGTGTGCGTTTGTCTAGAAACAACACTTAGACACCAGTGGGAAGGATTTGGAGGAGATTACACATCAGAGTTTTAATGAGTGGGCAGAAGGAGATTTGGAAGTTTAGGTTTCCTCAACTCTGGATGTGGTCAGAATGGCACTGCCTTAGGGAGGATCTAACAACCTGTTCTATGCTCTTCTCCTCCCTGCTCCCTCTCTCTGTCACAAAATGAACTTCCTTCCTCAACATTCTTCCTCTCTCTTACAAAACAGTGATCAATAATAGACAGACTGCATGATGGGGGGGGGGGGTAACATTAGACGCTGTATGAACAGAGCAACTTGATGTTCTTCTGGACACAGTAGTTATTCAGCACTTCAATTGAGCCTTCATATCTGAGAGAGCACAAAGGGGCTGTGGTAAAGCAGCCGTGTGTGAGTGTGTCCGTTTCAGTAATAAGGATGGGTTCAGTGTGTACCATCCTGTAGTTTTTGTACTGGGGTGGAGTGGCAATTACATAGGCAGGGACAGACTGATCAAGAGAGAGCTTTCATCTGAGAAAGAGAGGGGGGAAATAAAATGAGGTAGGAGAAGAGTGGAGATGGGTGATGAGACTGGACAGATAGAAGGGGAGGTTAAATAAATGAGGAGAAAGAGTAAAAACATCATTTGGGTTGGCGGTGGGGTCATCAATGAGACTTAACAGACACTGGTCACAAAGAAACACATTAAAAAAGGAAATGGTCACACACAAGATGTGTTCGAACAAGGAAATGGTCATTAAAATAAAATCAGAAGAATTGAAGGTCAAAGTCAAATACTTTTATTTATCAAATGCACCAAATAACATGTTATCATTCTGAAAAAGGAAATTCTTGTGACATGGCACACAGCATCTATACAGTAAGCATTAAGATAGACATATAAAGCAAAAATATAACAAAAAACTACATAATGTAAACTAGCAGCAATTCCAATGAGTATAGAAAGAGGTATATGGATAGAAATATTTCATGACCTTAATATTAGAAATATACACATTTATATCATGTACATTTGACCTCACGATAACCTCAGTCAGATCAGCAGGTGTAAGGTCACGTACATTTACCTGACGACCTCAGTCAGATCAGCAGGTGTAAGGTCATGTACATTTACCTGATGACCTCAGTCAGATCAGCAGGTGTAAGGTCATGTACATTTACATGATGACCTCAGTCAGATCAGCAGGTGTAAGGTCATGTACATTTACCTGATGACCTCAGTCAGATCAGCAGGTGTAAGGTCACGAACATTTACCTGATGACCTCAGTCAGATCAGCAGGTGTAAGGTCATGTACATTTACCTGATGACCTCAGTCAGATCTGCAGGTGTAAGGTCACTTACATTTACCTGATGACCTCAGTCAGATCACCAGGTGTAAGGTCATGTACATTTACCTGATGACCTCAGTCAGATCAGCAGGTGTAAGGTCACGTACATTTACCTGAGGACCTCAGTCAGATCAGCAGGTGTAAGGTCACGTACATTTACCTGACGACCTCAGTCAGATTAGCAGGTGTAAGGTCAGGTACATTTACCTGACAACCTCAGTCCGATCAGCAGGTGTCCAACCCTTTCCTTATCTTGATACTTTAACAATAAATTCTTACCAATTACTTATAAGACTCACCTGACTGTTTTTTCATCTCAGTTTGTGCACAGTGCCAATATACACTCAAACAACAGGTTGTGTCAAAGTTAAAAACCAAAATGAATGTCTCCCCCTGCCTTTGTCTGAGTCAGGTTTTGCAGGTAAGGGGCTGGTGCCCTGGAGATGTCTCAGCCAGTGAATCCAGGTGCTTGGTTGGGTTTCCTCTATCTTACCTTTATTCTACCAGGTAAGTCAATTGAAAACACGTTCTGATTTATTCAAATTCAGAAAATTGCCTGGAGGTGGGCTTTAGGCATATTGACTATTTTGGGGACATCCAATGACAGGGCAAATGGCCCTGGTTATGTTTCCGATTTTGTCTGCTGTCTTTCCTCATCTTTAAAAGTGAGTGCCAATATAATGCAATGAGCAGTAATGACCACAGCTTTATTGAAGTCACACGTGTACCATCCTACCTCATGTGACTTGTTATTGTCCAGTCACCAAGAACTTCATACAAATCCTTGGGTGTGAAGTGACAGAAAGACATGGTGAAAACTGATGACGCACATGCGCTCACACTCAGACAATCTCTGAGGCCATACAGCTCGCCTTCCACTCTGTTTGTTAGGCTCCCAAACACAACAAAAAGTGGGAGCATTAGCAGTGAATTGGAATGAATGCAATTTACATTTATTGAGGCACGGAAAAGCTCTTGTTTCAAGGCTGAATGGAAAGCAGCAATCACCAATGCCGACTCAAAGAGAGAGAGAGACAGAGAGAGAGAGAAATAGCGAGAGAGAGACACAACAACAGACACAGAAAGATAGAGTCGGGTTTGGGAGAGAGGGGGTTGTAGGGTGGTGACAGAGGGGAAACAGAATGGAGAGAGAGAGAGAGACAGAAGGAGTAGTACAGGCTTTGTGTGCATGACCTTTCTATAATGATATGCTGCCATAGGCAAACCCAGCTTTCTCTCTCTCTCACAGATTATGTGCACACTGTCTGCAAAATGAGGTGGAAACGGAGCTGCGCTTTCTAACCTCCTGCCAAATATATGAACACTGTGAAGGCTTCAATGTTGCCGAACACTAAAAATACAGCAGGATGGTTGTAATCATGAGACCAGAGGCATGAATTAAGTTCAATTGTGTATTATAAGGAGTGGTTCTTTTCTTTTTTATAAAAGCAAGTAGTAATCCACAGGATAAAGGTACAATAGATAGTACAGTACAGGTAAATAATAGTGCAGTTAAATAAGGAACAAAATATTCCAGTCCATGACCGTGTAAACACACAAACAAAAGCCAATAACACATGGTTATTTATAGATGGGGGAAATAAAGCATGCTATCACTAGCATTAGCTAATTTAATCCACTACTGTGATTTGTTGTCTTTTTGTGTCGAGTCTCTTCTAATATCCAAAGATCTTCAGTTATCAGCCTGAGGGCACTTAAGTAGGGCAGAGACAAGACAGTTGTTAGAGAACAACAGGTGAATCTAATCATCTCTACCCTACTCACCCCTCAATCTTGGTTCGATGTGGGTCCTCGAGTCCCCAGGATGCCATTCCCTCACAAAACAGAGATATTCCAGAGACATGCCATTCCCTCACAACACAGAGATATTCCAGAGACATGCCCTTCCCTCACAACACAGAGATATTCCAGAGATATGCCATTCCCTCACAACACAGAGATATTCCAGAGATATGCCATTCCCTCACAACACAGAGATATTCCAGAGACATGCCCTTCCCTCACAACACAGAGATATTCCAGAGATATGCCATTCCCTCACAACACAGAGATATTCCAGAGATATGCCATTCCCTAACAACACAGATATATTCCAGAGACATGCCATTCCTTCACAACACAGAGATATTCCAGAGATATGCCATTCCCTTACAACACAGAGATATTCCTCCGGGCTTACAGGCCCACAAAGAATATCAAATCAAAACAAACGCTGATAAACTCCCATGTCTGTTAAGGAAAACACTACATTGTGCAATCACAGCTGCCATAAGAAACAGGCTACAAGTTGAGCACAGAGAACATTGTAAACACAACCAATATTAATTTATTATTGCAGAAATGCATTTATCCCTTTGAAAGTTGTGTAATATGTATTTGGAATTTCTTCCACTTTTGATAGGAAAGGAGATGGAGGAGAGGGAAAGGAAAGCGAGGGAGTGCAGATTGACAGAAGGGGAGATATCAAGAGTAGGAGATAGATGTGTGAAGCAATGGATGGGAGAATGTAGTAATTCAAAAAAAAGGAAACTCAAATGTGCCAATGTGGAAAGAAGAAAGAGAATGAAAGAGAGAAAGATAAAGGAGAGATGAAGGGGAACAGACGAGAAAGAGCACATCCACTCTTTTGTCAGGTAATTGTTGAAAACACATGAAATCAGTCTGTCAGTCAGGGCCTTTCAAATGTCACTTTGTTTCTTGTCAACTCCACAAAGCATGTCCTCTTCGATCTCCTCCCATGCTTACCATGGAACATTGTGTGTATGTGGGAGGGGTGCGGACACTTGCGATGCGTGCGTGCGTTTGCATGTGTGTGTGTCCGTGTCCGAGCCCATGCGAGCGTATGTGTTCCAGCTGGAGAGGTTTACGGCGACCATGATAACTACCATCCACGTAGCCACCAAATGTTCTGAGATGATTGCATTCGCCTCAGAGTGCCACTTAGGTTCCCATGACAATGGCGTCCTGATTCCGAATATCCCATAATGATATAGAATCAACCTGACTTGACTTGATTGCATTTCCAATTCATCCAGTTTCAAAATGTTCTCGTCTCTGTGCCTGTTTGAACGACACATTCCTGTACGTACCTGTCAGTTCTGGCTGACAGACAGACAAAGTCAGACACCCTGGGTACATAAGCATTAGGTGTTTTTCTCCTGGTTCTCTGACCTGAAATTAAGTTATTGTGAAATATGGAAGACGCTTTACCCATGTAAAGAATGCCAATATGCTACACACACTCACACAAACACACACGATAGATCGTCCCCTTAAATCCTCTCTTTGCTTCTGATGTTTTGAGAAGCAGAGGACAAGAGAATGTCAGGTATCAGAGGAAATATTTTGAGATTCTAGCTATTTGCCGGTAAGCTGTTACACACAGGGTCAAAAACCGAGGAATAAACATTATTGGCCCCTGGCTTACTGCTGTTTTAGTTTTCAGTGGTAGAGGCATTTGATGTTCAGCTGGTTTTTAAGTGATGGGGCAGCTCCATAGAGTGCAGAGGACAGGGCTGAGGGCATACAACACACACACACACACTACTAACTCACAGACACAGTCCCTCTCACACACACACACACAGATGTTGGTTTTACTATCAAAGTGTGGACCAGCAATTAAGTACCAATAAAAAAATCCCTAATATGAACCCTAACCCAGTCCTTAACCTCACTAATTATAAACTGGGCCATACATGACGCCAGACTCACTAGTAACTACTTACTAGTGAGTAGTTACTTACTATTTGTCCCTCCAAGACAAATCCCCACTTTATCTCTGTTCACTCCTTAATGTCTGCCTCCCGAAAATAATTATGTGCTCTGATAGATGCCTTACTTGGGTCACTCCTAAAGTGAAGGCTTTCTTTGGTCATTATTCTTTTCAGTTCTCTGCTGCCAAAACAGGGAAAATTACAGACTCGTAAACCTGACCGTTTTATCACTCCTTACCAAGGTGATAATAGTAAATGAAGACTGAAACTACACATGAAAATATACTTTCATATACCGAAATGAAATAAGACATGATTTATTTACTTTTTGTTTTGCATCTGCCTTTGGCCAGATCGCTGCTGTAAATGAGAATTGGTTCTCAATCGGCTTACCTAAAAATGTACCTTCATGCCTACATTTTACATAATTGTTATCTTAATCCTAACCTTTACCCCAAATCAGGTCATTCTTTTTGTCAAAATGTTGTCACTTTGCATGATTTTTCTTGTTTTAATATTGTAGTAGAACGTTTGTTGCCCTGCATTTACAGTCTCCTTTGTTTATTTAAGGATGCAGACGGTTGAAAACATATTTAAAAGTGTTATTGTAGCTCATCTGTAAGGGTAATTAACAGTGGACACGTACAGGTCTGGGAAGGCGGTGGCCTTCCATTCCCAACATGAAACACTCTCCACAATCCCATTGTATTAAACCGTAGACATAACTTATGGTCAGCAAGTAACTTGTAGAATTTGTTTGTGAAGGTTGCTTCTTCATACATGCCTATATGAATGAAGGTTCACTAGTAATTGTGCAGACTTTTCAAATTTCTGCCTGAATTTCCAAGACACTATAAGATAGTAAGATAGGACTTCCCACTCTCTCTGTCTCTCACTCTCTCTCACACACTCACGCTCTCACACACACACGCACACACACACACAATGGGGAGAAAAGAAGGATAATTCAGAGGAAATAACAGAGCTTCCTGATCATCTCACACACACACACACACACACCAACAGAGACCTACACAAACACTTAAGCACACACTGGAGAAGTAATGGACAAAGTGCAGTCAGCAGTTCACTGTAGCAAATAGATCTATGCACAACCAACAAGCAGGGAATTCTGTGTTGACTGAGGTCGTAATGCATGGTTTAAATCTACCAATGAGCACACACCATCAATCATTAAGGACACAGTATACATAGAAATATACCAATGACGAGTTAAGACTTGTGAGTCAGGAAGTGTTTATTCCGAGAGTGGTTAAGCGCATTTTACTGTGTTTATTTTGATCTCCAAAAGCTTCTACTTTAGCCTGTTACATGACTCTGCTAAACTCTGGACAGGATTATAACCCCACACGCACATACTGAAGAAAATCTCAGGATAATAGACATTAAAAGTCGATTAGACTACTTTAAAAGACCTCTGTGTATTTCAGTTGGTAAAGCATGCCACACGTCTGCTAAACAAGTACATTGCACGCTATACAATAAGACACACATTAGTTTGACGGATTTAATGGGTGGAAATAAATGAATGTGTGTAAACAGCCCCTGACCTTCACTCCCATGGTTGCAAGTTTGAATCCATGGAGATTAGCTTTCTCACACTAAATCCCCATTTTCTTTAGCTAGTTATTTAGCTACATCTCATTTGTAGCATATTATACCTATTTGTAAATTTGTAAGATGATATGTTTTAGTAGAATTTGTAACATTATGGGAAGGTTTAACAGACACATATTAAGACTAGGCCTAATATGTGTCTGTTAAACTGGCCCTATATGTTTAAGTAGCTCAATGGAATATAATGTAACGTTACATATTACACACATTCGGCTGTCATAGATTTACGTATATCAAAGTAAAATTATGGAAATAAAATGATTTTATTTATCAAATAACATTCTTTTGACAGGGCACATGACATATACGCTGTAAGAATTAGGACTTGTTCTTTGTCTTTTTTGCACTAACTAGCAGCAATTCCAAAGGGTGAAGAATTGGGTATAAGAACAATATGGGTCATAATAATAAATATTATAAATATATGTGTAATATGCCTATGAATTGTACATTAAAATAATTCAGGAATAGGGTCCCGTCGCAAAATTCGAGTTTGGCTTTTTATTACATTTTATAGAGGTCCACATTCAGAGCTTTGTAATGGTATGTACAACAGTACCATTTGATAAAATAATGGGAAATATATGCTGCTTTAAAATGTTATAATCTGCTCTACTCTACTCTGAGAAAAAACTCTTGAGAGATTCACACTTGCCAGAAAGCTGGTCTTTGTTTATGACCATTCAGCCTAGTTCGCACTCACTTAGGGCTTAACCCCACCCAGCTATTTAAGTATTCAAATGGGGACACTGACCTCTGTGCTAAACTGGTCTGGTTGGACTCCTAAAAAACACATATTATATATAGTGGATATAAAAAGTCTACACATTCCCTGTTAAAATACCAGGTTCTTTGGTGTAAAAGAATGAGACGGATAAATCATGTCAGAACTTTTTCCACCTTTAATGTGACCTATAACGTCAACAATTCAATAGAAAAATAAACTGAAATATTTGAGGGGGCCAAATAAAAAAAATAAACTCACAATAACCTGGTTGCATAAGTGTTGCACACCTTTTAAACTAATACTTTGTTGAAGCACCTTTTGATTTTATTACAGCACTCAGTCTTTTTGGGATAAGAGACTATTAGCATGGCACATCTGATGACCCAATATTTGCCCACTCATCTTTGCAAAAGTGCTCCAAATCTGTCAGATTGCGAGGACATCTTCTGTGCACAGCCCTCTTCATATCACCCCACAGATGTTCAATTGGATTCATGTCTGGGCTCTGGCTGGGCCATTCCAAAAATCTTCTTCTGGTGAAGCCATGCTTTTGTGGATTTGGATGTGTGCGTTGGGTCGTTGTCGTGCCTGAAAAAGACTTTCAAACGGACCCCTGAAGGTTTTGTGCCAAAAACTGGCATTTCGAACTGTTCATAATTCCCTCCACCCTGACTAAGGCCTCGGTTCCAGCTGAAGAAAAACTGCCCCAAAGCATGATTCTGCCACCACCATGCTTTACTGTGGGTATGGTGTTCTTTGGGTGATGTGTAGTGTTGTTTTTGCGCCAAACATACCTTTTGGAATTATGGCCAAAAAGTTCAACCTTGGTTTCATCAGACCATAACACATTCTCCGACGTGCTTTAGGGGGACTTGATGTTTGAATACTTTAGCCAGGCTTGGAGATTTTTCTTTGTAAGGAAATGCTTCTGTCTTGCCACCCTACCCCATAGCCCATTCATATGAAGAACACAGGAGATTGTTGTTACATGTAGCACATAGCCAGTACTTGCCAGAAATTCCTGCAGATCCTTTAATGTTGCTTTAGGCCTCTTGCAAGGCTCCCTGACTAGTTTTCGTCACGTCTTATCATCAATTTCTGAGGGACGTCCAGTTCTTTTTTAATGTCTCTGTTGTTCCATATTTTCTACACTTGATTATGACTGTCTTCACTGTGTTGCATGGTATATCTAATGCTTTGGAAATAATTTTGTACCCTTCTCCTGACTGATATCTTTCAACAATGAGATCCCTCAGATGCTTTGGAAGCTCTCTCAGACCATGGCTTTTGCTCTGAGATCCAACTAAGAAAATCTTACTAGAACAGCTGAACTTTATTTGTGATTAATCAGAGTCAATTTAAATGATGGCAGTTGTGTAATGACTTCTATTTAACATGAGTTTGAATGTGATTGGTTAATTCTGAACACAGCCACATCCCCAGTTATGCACACTTATGCAACCAGGTTATTGGTTTTTATTTTTCATTTTTCCCCTTCAAAGATTTTCAATTGAATTGTTCACAGTATAGGTCACATTAAAAGTGAAAAAAGTTCTGACATGATGTATCTTTGTCTCATTCTTTTACATCACAAAAACCTGGCATTTTAACAGGGGTGTGTAGACTATTTATATCAACTGTAAAACCAAACAAAATTAAAGTTTTTCCACATGCACTTGATAAGTGCATGTGGATAGTTTGAGTGCAGATAGTTTGAGTGCAAGTGGACAGCCACTGAACCGTTTAGCAGTCTTAATGTACTGATGGACTAGGTTGTCCACATCTCTTTTTTTCATCTACCCATAATAGCTGGTCATAATCTCACACACACACACACACACACACACACACCTGGTCAAACAGGTAGCTAATTACTGAAATAAGTGACTTGCACACTTTTGTGAAGACAATGGAAACATAGCTCGGCATAATCACCACTGCCCAGAAACACACCTAGCTATCTGCATTCATGGTTCAGCTAGAAAGCCAACATACAAGAATGTTACTGTATTATTTATTAAAGTATTGCTAATCATCAGGCAAAGCTATCAACCCAACGAACAAGCTAGAAAGCAGGAAATGTTAGCTAGCTGGTATGTTTACATCATTACCTAACTAGCTAAAGGTAACAGTAACTTTAGTAGCTGTAACTAGATAACGAGCAATGCAAAGGACCTTCAACTTTCTGGAAGGGAATTTTGTAGCTAGTTAGCAAACGTTAGATATACCCGTATACATGTAGGAATGTTTCGCGGCAGACTTGATACCCTCTGATTACATACGAAGTCCTTTGTCGTTTATGTTTGGTCTGTTGACTTTTTCCATTGTCTCTGTCATGGATGCCCTTTGTTTGTGAAAGAAATCTCCACATTTGCAATGAAATGCATGAATTTTGTCAATTTCCTTCTCATACGCTGCAGGATATTCCACTGATTCCATCACACGGTCAACATCTGTGACAAAACTGTACATCTGTAGTTCTCTGACAAAGTTTTGAGTAGTATTCAAGCCTGGGGTTTTCCTCATTGTCCAATTCATCTTCCGAGTCTGAGAGAGTAATGGCATCATTGTCCTCCAGGAAGTATTCTCTCACAACTTGTTCCCATTCAGATTTGTTTACAACGCCAGCTAAATTCTGCGAAGTGATCGAGAGCTCTAGCAACACGTTCGCACTTTCCCAATTTGGAAATTCCCAGGATCGCAACTAGGGGTGGGTATTGGCAAGTACGAATGATCCTTCCACAGGTTCTCCTACAGAAACCTTGTTACGACTTTTACTTCCTCTAGATAGTCAAGTTTTACCTCCACCATTATATCTGATTTGCTTTTGCCACTGACCGTTTTAACAGCTTATTAGCCAGTAATATGCTTACTAGCATCTACTAACTTCCTAGGAATAAAACATAAGAATTGAGCAATTTCTAGCGAGACTGAAGATTAACTTTTCCATGCCAGAAACAGTCTCAATATAATCGTATACAGTTTCAGTTAAGGCTTACTATAACGTAACTACTGTATGTTAAGCCAGCAAATGTGTTTGTCTATCCTGACCCAAAACGCATGCACGGATGCGTCCTTCGAAAATCCACCAGAAACAGTCGCAATATAACCATAAACTGTTTTATTTCAGGCTTACTATAATATAGATACGAATGGTTTTAGCCAGAAAAGGTTTCCTCTATACGGAATAATTCATAATGTGTAATTCACTTAGCCTGCGAGGATATACAAACTCATCTATAGTACACAAGTCCACTTCTCTAACCACTAAGCCGTTTAACTAGGGTCGGACGTCGCTCGCTCAGTAAGAGACATTCGCTCTTCTTGGCCGGCTCTGCTTACACGGTCCTGCAAAAAGTACCACTCAATTTTATATGACTTAGAACTTCTTAATGTAACTCTGTAGGCCCCAATATAATTCTAGAATGCTGCTGTAGATTACTGAGAATTCTCAAAGTAAATCATAGTTTCTCACACATTTCAAACAGACATATAACAATTACACGTTGACTTTGTTTTAAAGAGCACACACTTCTTTAATTTGACAACACATTAATGTAACTTGGAATAATATAATTTCTTAGCTCCCATTAACAATCAATAGAAATAAGAACGAACATCTATGTTTGCATAAAACAAAACACTGCAACGCGATAGAGCCAGCAGTTAAATTAGGTCCGTACAGCTAATGTGATCATAAAGTAAGCATAAGGCAAATCTCAAGACATACACATTTTTAAAGATGATAGGGGGAAGTATGTGTCACATCTTTTGGCAGATGTAGGATATCATCGCAGTCAAGTGACAACGTTGTCAGCAAAGCACAACATTACTGCCTCCACTATTTCCTAGCTAGTGAAAGTGACAGTTTTGCTGCACAAGCAAAACACATTTGCAGGCAGACAACTTTATTTGAGTCTGACAAACAAAACAAACCAGACAATTAGTGTCTAATGTCCTTTTCCATATTTGAATGAAACCGAAAGAAACGCGAGAAAACAACCAATTAGCCAACTGCACAGCTACTGCTACACTTTCCATTCCAAGACCAAGCAGGCAACCACTTGCTTTTCTATCAAGTTATAACCACATGGTTGCTGTTGTCATCTAAAAGATGTTACCAACATTACACAGCATGAAATATGGACAACACTAAACTTATATCCGCAGTGTAATTGTTACTCACCTCAACATCATTATCGCTTTCAAAGAGCAAGGACGTTTCTAACCTCGTATCACCAAACCCAGAAACAATCTCTTCTAACATAAGTCGTGGCCGCTTTGGTGCTAGCATTTTGAGTGAAGAAATTCATAAAACAAAAGTCAAATGGTAATTTTGTACGTTTGCCCACTGACAAAGAAATGATCAGTATATCATTTTAATGGTAGGTTTATTTGAACAGTGAGAGTTAGAAGAACAACAAAATCCAGAAAAAATTGCATGTTCAAAATGTTATAAATTGATTTGCATTTTAATGAGTGAAATAAGTATTTGATCCCCATCAGAAAAATGTCTGGCTCCCATGTGTCTTTTATACAGGTAACGAGCTGAGATTAGGAGCACACTTTTAAGTGCTCCTATAACCTCAGCTTGTTACCTGTATAAAAGACACCTGTCCACAGAAGCAAATACATATTTCACTCATTAAAATGCAAATCAAATCATAACATTTGTTGACATGCGTTTTTCTGTTTTTTTTTTTTTTTGTTATTCTGTCTCTCACTGTTCAAATAAGTCTACCATTAAAATTATAGACTGATAATTTCTTTGTCAGTGGGCAAACATACAAAATCAGCAGGGGATCAAATCGCGTTTTTTACATAAAATCGTTGTATTGGCACAGCACTAATCGCAAGGATACTGACCAAGAAGTCGCGTTATAAGCCGGTGACTTGATAGACCAAACAGAACTCAATATGTCAGCATGTCCAGCCCCTTCATTATCTCAGCTAATACAGGAAAAGTTGTGTATTTTCCATTGTTTAAACAAGGGTTTGAGTGTGATTTTTTTTCTGTTTATACTTCGTACACTAGTTAGATATTAAGTCACATTAAAAGGTCACAACTTCAAGAAGGCATTTCTGCAAAAAAGACAAAATGTCCCAGATTTTTTTTTTCATTTTACAAAGGGCTCTCCTGAAAAGTAGTGACATGCGACTTAGCCCATTTTCCTGAAATCTGTAAGACATCAGAGCATTTGAAACAACATATTTATATATAAGTAAATTAAGTTTAATATCCTCTCCAGGCAATTTCTCACATGGAATAGCCTTCATCTCTCAGAACAAGAATAGACTGACGAGTTTCAGAAGAAGGTTCTTTGTTTCTGGCCATTTTGAGCCTGTAATCAAACGCTGATGCTGAAGATACTGAACAAGTCCAAAGAAGGCCAGTTTTACTGCTTCTTTAATTAGCACAACAGTTATCAGCGGTGCTAACATAATCGCAAAATGATTTTCTAATGATCAATTTGCCTTTTAAAATTATAAACTTGGATTAGCCAACACAACGTGCCATTGGAACACATGAGTGATGGTTGCTGATAATTGGACTCTGTACGCCAATGTATATAATCCATGAAAAATCTGCTGTTTCCAGCTACATAGTCATTTGCAACATTAACCATGTCTAGACTTTATTTCTGATCAATTTCATGTTATTTAAATAGACAAAAATAGCTTTTTATTCAAAAACAAGGACCTTTCTAAGACCCCAAACCTGTGAATGGTAGTGTATATTTTGACTGTTGTCATTGCTTTGGTAAATGTTTTATAATAGCAATACAGTGCATTGGAGGCTTGTGGTCTAATAACAGCCCTTAGTTGTGGTATATTGGCCAGACACCGTACCCCCTTGTTACTTATTGCTTATTGTATATTGATAGTCCACCAACATGGACCTCATCTCAACATGGAGATCATCGTTATACTTGCCACTCTACAGTAAGCCATGAACCACGTGATTGGAGGAGACAGCAGACACACAGTACTCTGAGGGCACCACCCTGTGGGTTGTTAGCCTGGGGGGAGAGTAGGTGGCCCTCCCCTGTAGTTAATCAGACGTCAAATTGTGTAGTCTCTGGCATAGTTAAGTCAAAACTGGCTCTGGTTTTGGCCCATGAAAACGTGAACATTTGGATTTGGTAGGGAATTTACTGGCAAAAACTTTTTCGAGAAGGAACTTTCAAGAAATGCTGTAAATTGTGAGGAAGGGTCGACCAACCCCCAGCTAGCAGCCCTGTCCCAGTCAGGGAAAGGATTTGTGGGGCACTTTCAATCAATCAACTACGAAAAGTACACCAGGCTTACTGCGTCGTTGTTGTGAGTCTACTTTCCCAATAAAATAGCCTAAGTAAGCCATTCAACTGTAAAATATATATACGCCTAATGGTGTGTATGTGCATCATAACTAGTAACTAGTAACTGTCATAACTACCGCACCTTACACCAGTGCATCTTGGGTGTAAGACCTTAAATGGCCATGCCTGGTCATAGATTCTGTCCTTTTCATGGCCAGCCTGAATTTAGGAGTGTGTAAAATATAGAAAAAAGGAACAACCCTCTGTATATGTTGACAGGTAGTTTTGAGGGGTGCCACTTACCAGCGTGATCTATTTGATATATGCACCCTCAATGCTGCTGGCTCCTGTGGGGAGAGAAACCATGTGATGTCCCCAGAATTTATTTCATGGAAGTTATGCATTTTTAAACACTGCTGTGGATTTAGGAAGAAACAGTTAACCAGAGTGTAAAGGTCACAATGATGAGTACTGAATGTGGGGTGATTGCATTGTGGTAAATTCAATATAATTTACTGAGAAGCTTTTGAACACTAAGCCTAGACTGTTGCTATAATCAAAGTAATATGTTATTTTTACTAGGGTATACTTAGCAGTGTGGGTGAAGGATGCTTTTTTGTGGAATATAACATTTAACTTTATAACTGTAACTGTCGTCAATGTGTTTAGAGGACTGCTGGTTCACACCCACACATCGCTGCAAGACCCATGGGCTGGTTGGACAGTGGAGAAAGCATATGGACATACTGTAACTCTGAGCCATTCAGGGTATGGCAGGGCAGGTAGAAGTCAGATCCAACTGAAGAGGTCAAGCTGTTGGCCAGACAGTGGATGAGGAAGCAGCCAGCAGCAAGCATAGATACGTTAATATACCAAGAAAATAGGATGTGCCCAAGAATCAAATCTAGAGGATCAACCATACCGCCAGAGGTGCGGACCGCTGGCCCTCAGATTTGACACATTGTACCCAGGAAGATGAATTGTTTTTAAACCCGGCTAGACAGAATGCCAGATCTTGAATTATTTGCTAATGCTATAAGCTTGTCGGGTTTAGGAAGGAGACTGATGTTAATATGCTTAAATCCTAGGTTTCTGGCTTTTGTGGCTGGCCTCATTTTTGCCAAATCTGTCAAGAATCATACAGTATATAAAGGCAAACGTTCTCCACTCTGCCTTTTTATTTCATTATAATTTGCATGTGCTTCTGTCAATGAATCTCTGTGGCAGGATGTGGAGATCAGAAGGAATGCAGCCCTGTACCTCCCCCAGATCAGTGACCTGCTGAACCGCGTGCCCCGTCAGATGCTGCTCCTGCTGAAGAGCAACGACCTACTCAGAGGCATCGAGACCACCCTGCAAACCAGAGCTTCGTCCTCGTCCTTCATCATCATGTCCCGATGCTGCACCAGGGCTATAGCCAGGTAGAACATGACCTCTCACCTCTGAACCCATCTCTCCCAACCCTTCAGATGAAGGGCCAATAATTACAGAACAGCTAGTCTGCTTAGTGTATCCTTCCAGCTCTGCCCAATGCCCCAACTATAAATAATAGTTATACGTTTAATTTCCAGAATAAAACAAGGTTGCGGGTCATATCGCTTATTCTGTGCTGTTCATCTCTGAGTGACCTCTGACGCTTATCAGTCCACCGCCAGTATATATGTGTCCCTCCGGACAGGACGCATGCTTCAACGAACACATTTGTATCAGATCTAAGGTTTCAGTGGCCATCATTATTTTCGCTTGAGGAAAACGTCAACATCTCACAGCCCACCCTCTCCAGATCTGCCTGGGTGTGTAATTGGGTGGCTGAATGCTGTGCTGTGATTATATTTTACTTTTGGTGGCAGTCAGCAGTGGCCATATTGATTCAGTCTCACTGTTTTAATGAACAACTCAATGATTGTTTCGCAGAAAAGAAAGAAGATGATTACGACATTGTGGAGGGAGGAGAGACATGGAGGGGTGAGAGTAATGGAAGACTACCAAAAAAAAAAGGGGGGGGGGTGAGAGGGGCGGAAGAGGAGAGAGAAAATAGTTAGGATGAGTGTAGGGAGAAGGGAGATGGGGTAGAGGCTATGAGACATGAACCTCTATGTTTTGCTTCAGAAGCTCTCTTTTAGAACTAAGCTGTAGAACAACACAGAATGCAGATCTACATGACATTACATAGGTGTATTTTGGGCTTGAGGGAGCTAACCTGGCTAAAAGTCTTGCCATTCTGCTTTGGGAGATGCAATCATACCAACAGGGTTAGACCAAAACCAAAAATCACTTAATGATGTGTGTGTCCTTCTCAATGCTGTGTAATTGGTAGGCTAATTGGAGAGGAGGAATATTGTCACTTTAACTGAATGATAACCTGCCATTAGAAAGACAGAGCTGTCAGGTAGTTAACCCACCCCAAATCCACTCACACACTGGTTTATTATCAAAGTGAGGAGATATCATGCAATTTCCGATCAACCACACAGTGGAGATTTGAGGCCGCCACTTTAGCAAGCTGACGTTGTTCACCCTGTTTGACTTCAAAAGAGGTACATTTGCATTTCCTCACAAGGATCATACAGTACCTGCCATGGGATCCATTAAGTCCGCCATCACACATTTTCATGAAATTATTATTTATTGTACCCAAAGGCCAATCTTTATGTACCTTGATATTTCTCATTTTGAGTTTATATACCAAGCTCTCTTAATACAAACTTTTGCAGACCACTAGATCAAATAACATGGCCACTACTGACTAATAACATTAAAGTGGTTGTGTTTACATATGTAAATATGACAGCTGTCATAACACAACTTGGTAGATATTATGTTCACAATGTCAGGACATAAAGAGTGGAAGTTCACACCCCCTCACCCGGCATAGAGAAAATTCAAGGGCAACAGCTCTGGTGGACATTCCTGCAGTCAGCATGCCAATTGCACGCTCCCTCAAAACTTGCGACATCTGTGACATTGTGCTGTGTGATGAAACTGCACATTTTAGAGTGGCTTTTTATTGTGGCCAACCTAAGGCACACCTGTGCAATAATCATGCTGTCTAATCAGCATCTTGATATGCCACACCTGTGAGGTGAATGGATTATCTCGGCAAAGGAGAAGTGCTCACTAACACAAATTTAGACAGATTTGTGAACAATATTTGATAGAAATAGGCCTTTTGTGTACATAGAGAAAGTCTTAGATCTTTGGGTTCAGCTCATGATAAATGGGGGCAAAAACTAAAGTGTTGCGTTTATAATTTTGTTCAGTGTAATTGTGGTTTATTTTTCATCTGTTCTTAAAGTGGATTAAATATCAACACAATATAAACACTCATATACTACAAGTAGATACGACTTAATTGTAACACTTGTCGTGGTGTAGTGTTGGTTAGGAACCAGGCGCAGGCAGTAATCTCGTTTGTGGGTTTAATACTCAACAAACAAACCAAACACGAACGGAAAACAATACTAATGACTGTATGAAATAAAAGTGCGCAACATACGTCTTAGCAATAAACATTCAAACAGTACATTAAACAACACTCACCGATTAACTAACAAACAGCAACAATGACAGCGACAGCAACAATGATCCACAATGTGGGGAGCAGAGGGGAAACATATATACACATACAAACGAGCTAGATTGGGACCTGGTGTGGAAGATTGGAAACATGTGACAGTCCGGGATGTGTTCGTGAGATATGGGAACTTGTGAAAACATGGCACGGTGGCGCTGCTGCTCACCGCACCATGACAGTACCCCCCCCCAAAGGCCCGGCCACCGGACGGGCCAAGACGAACCCCAGCCCAAGGGAGGGGGGGCGGGGCAGCACAGTACCCCCATCGGCACAAACCCGCCGAGGGGGCGGAACAGCCGCGACTAACTAGGGTGGCGGAGCCGTCGGGACAGGCCGGGGAGGCAGAACCGGCTGAAGAACAGGAGCCGGCGGAGGGTCAGGGGCCGGGAGAGCCGACGGAGGGTCGGTAGCCGGCGGAGGGTCAGAGGCCGGGAGAGCCGACGGAGGGTCGGTAGCCGGCGGAGGGTCAGAGGCCGGGAGAGCCGACGGAGGGTCGGTAGCCGGAAGAGCCGAAGGAGGGTCGGTAGCCGGAAGAGCCGAAGGAGGGTCGGTAGCCGGAAGAGCCGAAGGAGGGTCGGTAGCCGGAAGAGCCGAAGGAGGGTCGGTAGCCGGAAGAGCCGAAGGAGGGTCGGTAGCCGGAAGAGCCGAAGGAGGGTCGGTAGCCGGAAGAGCCGAAGGAGGGTCGGTAGCCGGCGGAGGGTCAGAGGCCGGGAGAGCCGACGGAGGGTCGGTAGCCGGCGGAGGGTCAGAGGCCGGGAGAGCCGACGGTGGGTCGGTAGCCGGAAGAGCCGACGGTGGGTCGGTAGCCGGAAGAGCCGACGGTGGGTCGGTAGCCGGAAGAGCCGACGGTGGGTCGGTAGCCGGAAGAGCCGACGGTGGGTCGGTAGCCGGAAGACCCGAAGGAGGGACCGGGGCGGCCGGGACAGGAAGGGGCGCCGGGGCGGCCGGGACAGGAAGGGGCGCCGGGGCGGCCGGGACAGGAAGGGGCGCCGGGGCGGCCGGGACAGGAAGGGGCGCCGGGGCGGCCGGGACAGGAAGGGGCGGTGGCGCCGGGGCGGCCGGGACAGGAAGGGGCGCCGGGGCGGCCGGGACAGGAAGGGGCGGTGGCAGCCAAACCCCGGCAAGCTCAGGCGGTGCAGGCCACTCCTCCTCGGCCTCAGGCGGTGCAGGCCACGCCTCCTCGGCCTCAGGCGGTGCAGGCCACGCCTCCTCGGCCTCAGGCGGTGCAGGCCACGCCTCCTCGGCCTCAGGCGGTGCAGGCCACGCCTCCTCGGCCTCAGGCGGTGCAGGCCACGCCTCCTCGGCCTCAGGCGGTGCAGGCCGCTGCTGGCAGGTAGGAGGCGCTGGCTGCTGCTCCAATGCAGCAGGGGGCGCTGACTGCCGCTGCTGGCAGGTAGGAGGCGCTGGCTGCTGCTCCAATGCAGCAGGGGGCGCTGACTGCCGCTGCTGGCAGGTAGGAGGCGCTGGCTGCTGCTCCGATGCAGCAGGGGGCAATCGGCGCCGTGGCGCAGGGACAGGGGCGGCGGAAGGCCGCGGAGCAGGAAGCGGTGTGCGCCTAATTGCCAGCCTACAGCCTGGCCAGCCTGCACGGGGTCGAGGAGGCACCGGACATAGAGGGGGCGCCGTCGGGACTTCCCTCGGGCACCCTCTCAGCCCCCCCCTAAAATTTTCCTGGGGGGACCTCGGACCGGGCGTTGGGCACGTCGCCCTCTTCTTCCTCCGGCCTCGCCTCGCCTACGTCCTGTCCTTCCTGCCTCCTGCATGTCCTGCAGGAGACCCTTCACCAGCTCCCCTTGTTCTTTGGTGAGGGGCTTGACCACTCCATACTGGTCCATGCCCCACAGCGGCACCCCGAACCCATCTTGGGGCAACCCCCAGCACTGCTCCCCAAGGGGATCCTCCTCCACTCTCTCATAGACCGCTTCATCATCGTCCGATGAGAGGGAGTCAGACCCCCAATCGCCCCTCCACGTATACACCCTCACTGGAGGGGCTGCCTGCTGGCTCCAGTTGCGGTGGATCATTCTGTAACACTTGTCGTGGTGTAGTGTTGGTTAGGAACCAGGCGCAGGCAGTAATCTCGTTTGTGGGTTTAATACTCAACAAACAAACCAAACACGAACGGAAAACAATACTAATGACTGAATGAAATAAAAGTGTGCAACATGCGTCTTAGCAATAAACATTCAAACAGTACATTAAACAACACTCACCGATTAACTAACAGACAGCAACAATGATCCACAATGTGGGGAGCAGAGGGGAAACATATATACACATACAAACGAGCTAGATTGGGACCTGGTGTGGAAGATTGGAAACATGTGACAGTCCGGGATGTGTTCGTGAGATATGGGAACTTGTGAAAACATGGCACGGTGGCGCTGCTGCTCACCGCACCATGACATTAATACATACTTAATATTTTGTAAAAATGGCTTCTGAATGTTTTGACAAACTTAAATCTTCAGCGCTAGCGTGGGCTGTAATACTTTTCATGGTTTGTTAAAATAGAATCCACTGTCTACTTTTTTGCTTTGTTTCTCTTCCTGTGTTTTCGTCTTTCTCTTTCTTATTCTGTCTTATTGTCTCATTCTGTAATTTTGACCCGCTCTGTGTATTTCTCTGTCTACTGTCCTCTTCTTTTACTTTCCCTTGCGTGTTCCTAACATGAAATCGCTTCCTGTTTCCTGCCAGGCACAAGCGGAGCAAGGCGAGATCGAGGTTGAGGCGTCTTCAGATTACCTTATCCGAGTCTCTGACACTGTGGCAGATTGGCCTGTACGAACTGTTCCTGTGGGTCAAGGAATTGATGCTAGGAGGCTGACTCAGCAGACTGCTCAACTGTTTTTAGTTTACACAATGATGTAAAAAAAGCAGACACACACGCACAACTAATTATGACTAAATGTCTCCTTTAAACACAGAAAATACAGAAAAGTTACAAATGAAAGTTTCTGGGTCAAGTGTCCAATTCTACCATGGGTACATTTAATAAAATGGTAAATTCAGGGACAGTGCAATATGCCATTGTTGTCGAGATATGTATTGTAAAATAATCATTTTTTACAATAGTGTCTGGTAAATAGTGTGTAAAATGAAAACATAATACACAGTGTTGATTATATTGTCAAAGGCACCTGATCGTACTTAAGACAACAACGCCTGTCTCTCTATTCACTTACATTAGCTATATTGGTACTGTATTCATATGTACACTGAAGAGATTTCATTTCTGTTCAGAAATTGTTGGGCCTTTTGCAAAGTTCGATTCCTGTGGTTTATTTCTCCATCTATACCTCTTTTTACCCTAATTCTCACTTGATTCTACATTGTCTTTACCTCCCTTTCTCTTCAACCAAAAACAATAGTTTTTATAGATTTTTGTGGCCTTACTATGTTATATTAAGGAGCTAGGAATTTGACTAACTCAAAAATGTACTGGAGGCCAATCTGCCCTGAAGGAAGAAATGTATGTGATTGATTCACTCAATGCAGAGGGTGGAGCTTACATCCCAACTCTGAAGTCACTCTAAATCAATTTTAAGTGTAAAACAATTAAGGCAAGAGGAAAGGTTGGAGGTTTGGGTAGGGACCAGCACTAACCCTGGTCAAATGCCCATCCAGTGCATTTAGCCGATGAAATGCACTTCATTGAGTCAACAAATCACAAGAATTTCCTCATCCAGACAGATGCCAGTCCGTTTGATAAAGTAAAACTCTCACGCTATTATTGAACTGTTGTATTTTATTGTACCTGAACCTTTGTCAGTGTACCAACAAAGTCTCTGTTGCATTGGTAATGATATAGTTTTATTCTAATTACATTTTATTCTTTGTTATCTTAGAATATGTTTTACTTTGTACATTTCTTTAAGCTGACATTTTCTGTTTATTCTATTTATTGGTGGGGCAATTAGTGGAGAGGCAATGGGAATAGAATCCAGAATCCATACTGAACCGAGTCTGTTACCTTTATTGTATGTTCTGTAATAAAACTGTATTCTACCGTGGTTCCTATCGTTGTCATTAAAAACATCCAACGTGTCAAACAGACTTCTTCAGACATCCTGTGAGATGAGTGAAATGTTTTGATGGTCAGTGGCAAGAAAGTGTTGAAACAATTTTATAAGAGGAAGCAGCATATTATAAATGTGTGTAGAAACTTTTTTTGAGTTAACTTACTAAAAGTAAAATGAAACATCCTATTAGTTGGAGACTTAATCAAGCTTGTTCTACAACTACAGGGCTACAGGTAACACATCAACTAATTGAAGTCACCGATACCATGGAAAGCATTGCACCAGTCAAACCAAATCTAACAGAAAATTGTGGATAACATACAAAATCACAAGCAGACATGTTGGAATACTAAGGTTGTTATGCTAAGCAAACTTGGAAGGGCAGTTAGAAT
Organism: Esox lucius; assembly: GCF_011004845.1. NCBI lineage: Eukaryota > Metazoa > Chordata > Actinopteri > Esociformes > Esocidae > Esox > Esox lucius. Next base: position 19,104,712 of record NC_047583.1, read on the forward strand.
TTTGCACTAGTTAAACGGATAGGTCGATCTAGATTTATACTGGGGTGAAATAACACTTACCTTGGTTGGTTCATGAAGCCCCAGTAATTTTTCACAAAGAGCCACTATTCACCTCTGTCCCAGCCTGGAATTAGCATTATTAACATTGTCAAATGCCATGAATTCAAACTGTACGTCCCGAGCAACAAAAACAGGATTTATTTTTCCAATTTCTGAACAGTGTGAGTATTCCATACTTATGTTTTCTTTTTCAGCATTCCATAATAATGTGGACTATATCTGTGGTCTGCAACTCTACTGAAAGAATCTCAGGGACTTTGTGGGGAGCCTTTTTTACTCCTGCGTGCCAAGTTGTTCTACAATTCTATGGACAGCTAGATCATTAGGTCTCATCATGGCTAGAATAGCTTCCACCGCAAGTTGCTGACGAGATTTATTTTGTATGTGCGTGGCATTGCTTCTTTGAGCAGTACATTACAGGACTTCATGGGTTCTGTGGGGAGTTCAAACGTGAGTTGAGAAACTATCTACTATGTGCATGAAAGGGATGTCTACACTAGCGGCAGAGGGAGACTTAACATTACTGCAGTGCATTTCCAACAGTCCTGCATTTCTATGTCTATCTGTGGCAACGCCAGTTTCACCCATTGGACTTGTATCTGACTACTGTGAGGTACCAGTTGGTTGGACGTCATAAGCTATTTGACTGAGTGAGGAAGGAGCAAGGGGTTGTGGGCAGGAGAGTCAGAGAGGTCAAGATATAGAGTTGGAAGGTGTCGCCATCCCCTTTCCCCTTATTTTATATTTGCATTTTATATCCTGTTATAGGTTAAGCAGTATGTCATCATTAAAAGTTTGCAGTCTAATGCACTGATGCAGCATTGCGTCAGCTTCATCAACTATGTCCTACAACCCATTACATTAGATAGATGGGCCCTTTATACTTTCTCCCATCAGCTTTAACATTACCCATCATAACAGGGAGGCAGCAGTAGGTATAAGTAGTAGGTAGTAGGTAGTAAGTCACATTAGTGCATGTTCTGTACTAGAGGAGCATTATTTGATATACCCTAGATCTGAACTTCTTATGGAATGTCTACAGTTTATGTCTGACTGCAGAGAAATTCTGAGCCCGAGGCAGCAGACTTTCAGAGGATGTGAGGGAAAGTAAAGGGGTTGCTGAGATGATTGAGCAGAATACAGAATAGGCCTCAAACCGGTTTACTTTAATATGTATTACGATGCTTTGTGTTAGTCAATAGCTTGTCTATTGTGTAGACTACTAGCCTACAATCGGATATTAAAAAAACAATTAGATTATTGTATTCAGTTCATTGATTTTGTTTTATTCCAGATAGCAGAGCTACACACTACATTACATAGCTTTTGCTTGGCAGAACTGGGCTGGTAGGTTAGCTTGTACAGCTTTCATTGTTTTTTTTCAATATAGTTCTATAATCAGTTTATTTGGTGAGTCAAATTGTTTTAATTAACTTCTTAATTTTAAACGTTAAGACCCAAGTCAGTGGATTTCACTCTAGTTCCCAGACATGTTTTTTTTTGACCTAGCAATACATAGTTGCCATAGTCTATGAAGGCTGGATTATCTTTGGCCTGCTGATACTGCCTGCAGCCTGAAAGCCATGGCTGAGGACGTAAATCAGCAACAATGCATGGTCCACTGCCAGAGCCATTTCATGTTCCTACGACACACTTACATCCATGTGAGGGCACACAAAGCGCTCACATTGTCCTGGCTAATCTTATGTGTTCATGTGGTCCCCTCCTGCCAAACTCACTTATCAGTCTTACAGGTGGGCTCTGTGGACATTACTGTGTGTGTGTGTGGGGGGGGGGGGCGGGCTCTGTGACTACAGCCACCGCAGCTGAAATGAAACTGCTGAGATCCGTGTCACTCTCATTTACAGCATCAAACGCAGTAAGTCCTCCAGCAGATTCTGCTAACACACAGTAACACACATCCATATCAAGAGTCAAGGGTCCTTATTAATTTTCCAATATGGATTATATGCAGTCAAATTGTGTAATTGCAAAATGTTGCACTTCCAGAAATGTATAATATTTTGCTGTTCTTGGATTGCATGGTCATGGTAGAGGTAATGTGATGATTTTCAGTGTCAAGTCAGGTGAGCTGGAATTAGTTACGGTTCTGTTTGTGTTGATTCCTGCAGGATTTAGAACCCAGAGCCATTTGTGGTTAGTGAAAACATTGATGACTGGAATATAAGAGGTTTCTCAATCTTAAAGTCTGCGTTTGGTTTTCATTCAATCATATTCCATCTTATAATGGAAGGTTTTAAAGATCCAATCCAATCTACTGGTCCAGATATAGGTCAGGGATTTAAAAAACGTTGACAATCCTTTTTCCAGCTGCAAAATAATTTTTTATATCTGGGGAAAAATAGGATTTTGTTTCATTATTTTATCATTCAAATTATGTTAAAGGGATTTGGTAAAAAAAATAACGTTTTTTTTGAAAGATTGTGAATATATTCAGTTTTATTGTACTATGTTATACCATCACTGTACCATGAACATTTCAAACTCTACCAAAACAATCTAACATCTGGTTCGATTGAATAATAATTTTAAAAGGATATTATGTCGTTTCTTGCAATATCGTACAGGTATTTAAAACTTCTTGAAAAATGTATCTGATCTGAAACATTTCTTTTAATCTCATATTTATCAGAAAAGATGTAGCTCTACCACAGGAATAAGGACCTCTTGTTCTTGACCAGTTGAATGTGATTTAACAAAACCACATATGGTCAGTAAAGCTGTTATTTTTTTTTTTTGTAAAAATCATCATGTTCGATATACAGTGGATATAAGAAGTCTGCACACCCCTGTTAAAATGCCAGGTTTTTGTCATTTAATAAGGAGACAAAGATAAATCATGTCATAACTTTTTTCACTTTTAATGTGACCTATAATTTGAACAATTCAATTGAAAAACAAATCTTAAAGGGGGAAAAATAAAAAATAAAAACCTTACAATAACCTGGTAGCATAAGTGTGCACACCCTCTTATAACTGGGGATGTGGCTGTGTTCAGAATTAACCAATCACATTCAAACTCATGTTAAATAGAAGTCATTACACACCTGCCAACATTTATAGTGACTTTGATTAATCACAAATAAAGTTCAGTTGTTCAGAATCAAGTGGAGAAAATATGGCACATCAGAGACATTACCAAGAACTGGATGTCGCTCCAAAATTTATGAATGGATGAGAAGAAAACTGGTCTGGGAGGCTTCCAAGAGGCCTAAAGCAACATAAAAGGAACTGCAGGAATTTCTGGCAAGTACTGGCTGTGTGCTACATGTGACAACAATCTCCCATATTTTTCATATGAATGAGCTATGGGGTAGGGTGGCAAGACGGGAGCCTTTTCTTACAAAGAAAAACATCCAAGCCCGGCTGACATCGAGTCCCCTAAAAGCACGTGGGAAAATGTGTTATGGTCTGATGAAACCAAGGTTGAACTTTTTGGCCATAATTCCAAAAGGTATGTTTGGCACAAAAACAAGATCTCACCTCGTGGGGCATCAATGATCATGAGGAAGGAGAGGGATCAGCCCAGAACTACACGGCTGGGCCTGGTCAATGACCTGAAGAGAGCTTGAAGAGTACCTATGATAAAAATGACAGACTTCTACATGCTTTGTAAGTGGGAAAACCTGCAAAATTGGCATTGTATCAAATACTTGTTCTCCCCACTGTAGCTTGTCTCTTCCACAGCTGAGCTGGGTGACACCGTGCATAATGCTGTAATAGCCCAGGTGCTTCACAAAAGTGGAATTAATGGAAGAGAGGCAATAAGAAAACAACTCATCAAATTTTGGCTAAAGTTTGCCAGATACTGCCTAGCCTTCCAGTTACCATGCCACCCTCAGGACACGGAAATGATTTCACCGTTGCCTTCAGACAAGGCCACAATGTCTCTGAACCCTTGTCTCAGCCCCTAGTTTTAAGCTGCTATATTATTGTGCCAGTTGACTAGGATCAGTCTGTGCTGTTATGATCTTAAATACTTCACTACCCTACCAACCCTTCAGATGTGGTAGGGAGTGTCCAGCACCGTGTCTCAGTCCCTAGTTTTAACACTGTAATAATCTAAGATTAAGTTTAGCCTGGAGCTCACACATTCCCCTGGGAGCACAGTTATTACGTTACTATGCCAGGAATGCTCTAACTTTCCTGGTTTCCTGGTTGACCTTAGGAGGACGTGAGCCCTTGCACCACACCTCAGGACTACCAGGCCTGAATGAGTTGTATCTTTCCCTGTCCAAAGTCTTCCTGGATGCGTTGCAGATTAAGTTTCTGCATGATTAATCCATTAATCCACTGGAAACACCCCACCCAATTGTCCCTGACTGTCCCTGTCCTTGCACACCTGATTATTCAGCAGACTTGGATTCTGACTTGGATTCACTAGCATTTATTGACCTGCTTGTCATCTGATCATGAAAAAACATTGACTTGGCCCAAAATGTTACTCTTATAATCTCAATCTGGCACAGTCTCTGGCCACCCCTCAGAGTCTGGTTCTTCTCTCGGTTTCTTCCTAATTTGTCAACAGTTGCCTTTAAAAAAATTTTTTTAATGTGCTGTCTTAACCTTTGGATTGGTTTGATTGCCAGATGTGGCCCAGAGGCCGAAGTTTCCAACCCTGTTCACAAAGAAACTTCCAAGAAAAGTAAATGCATATTTGAATAATTAAGAACATTTAAATTAAACATTTAAAAAAACACATTAAATAGTACTTTGAAACAATTTTGCGACAGCAAATACTTTTGACTACCAAAATATATACATTGCTGAGTCAACCACTCTATTGGATTTTAGGTACTGTTAACAGTATCATGAGTGTGATGCAGACAAAATGCACATTGTAATAATGTTATTTAAAGTAGTTATAATTGAACTTTACACCCGTTATAGGCGACCCATAGCCTTAGTCTTCCCACCCAATTGTTGTCTCTTTTTGCTTGACATAGGTACATGGTCAGGAGCAAGTAGACAAGCCCCTCCTGATCTCTCTCACCAGGTCATTGGGACGATGCCCCATGAAGGTACGGAGATATTTTGTGTGCATGTGTGCGCCTGCATTTGTGCCTGTGTCTGGGCACAAAGGGAGAACCATCCATCTCTATCCTGATGATTTGCCCGTTGATGCCAACACTAATTTACCAAGTAATGGTGCTTTTCTCTGTCTCTCACTCGCTATCTGTCTCTCTCTCTCTTATTCCCTTGACCACTCTCTCTCTGTCTTGATCCCTTTTCTCTCAGAGCAAGACTGTAATATTCTCTCTTCTTTATCCAATCCCTTTCTCTCTCCCTCTCACTCCCTCGCCCTCTGCTCCTCCAACCATCTCCTACTTACTCCCCCTCCCTAACTTTCTTCCACCCTCCCACCGTTGTAGTCCATGCGGCTCCCTAGCGATCATTCAGACTCGATTCATGTGCGTGTGTTGATCTCCTCGTCTCTTGACTCTACTGATTGTTTAAAGATGTCTAGTTTGCTGTGATTGAATGAGCAAGAGGTCCATTGTAATCAGAGCTACTGACTACATTCCAAATGGCACCCTATGCCTTATAGTGCACTACTTTTGACCAGGTCCAATATGGCTGTGTAGGACTAGTAGTGCACTATGTGGGAAACAGGGTTTGGTTTAGGAAGCACAGACGCAGGGATCGGGACTGGTTGAGAGGAGGTGATTGGAGAGCCATGTTATTGAAGCCATTGGTGGTGTTTTATGTATCTCAGATAATAATAAGCACACTGGCACAATATATGTTGTAAAAAGGTCAATGGAACTCAACAAAAACAATGTGTTAATGCCATTCAAACATGAGGGGCAAAGATGCCCTGGGAAAAATAACCTTTCTCACAGAGGGTTTTAGGTGGAACACAAAAGGGCTCTATCTGGAAATACAAATACCAATGGAGAGAGAAAAATAACCCTATTCAGGGTAGATATTTTTTCTAAGACAGTATGTTATAGTAAGTCTCAGAGTATGCTTGCCTGAATGTCAATCCCAATATATGCGAATGTCATTATCACCAATACATTACTTTCCAGCTAAAAACAATTATGACTACCACTGCCAATTTCTGAATGCTAGTTAATGTGCCAACTAATATGAGAGGCAGCATTTAGCAGAGACCTCTTTTTATCATAAAAAAATATCTTAATGTGATACAGCAAAAGCAGCCAAATACTGAAAACGTTCTCTATTGCACACAGTAAACCATATACATTCAGTGTAAAATAAATGTTAACACTGAGGTACAACCCTTAACGTCCCAGTAGACAGGCAGCCAGCCATTGTCTGGCAGACACACATTCTAAGTTCCGGATTATGTGGGAGTGCTTGACATCCTCTTGCAAGTTGGATTCAAAACATCTCAATGTGGCTAATTGGTTTAATATACAGTATACACATTTACATTCTTCTAAAGGATTTTGTGATATTCACTTTATGATAAAGGCCCTGCTTCATTGCAGCAACTCGTAGCGGATTGGGGACAAACAATGCAGAAATGTGTCTTTTAAAGCATTTCCAGTGATGTTCTGTTTAAGGTGACATGGCAAATGTTTCTTCCAAACCACAGATATTTAGCTAAGTTGCAGAATATTCTCAAGTAATGTGTCAGAACGTTTGTTGAAGACCCTATTGAATTATATTGAATAATATAAAAACTATTGCTTAGTTTCGAGCCTTGTTTGTTACCCACCTGACCCATTTAATGTTTATGTGCGGTTACACCCCTATCTGTTCACACTAAATAAATGTTAACATTTAACAAAAAATACAATGACATGGGTTTCATTAGTTCAATTCTATTCTAAAGTAAGAATGAGGAGACTACAATTCTATGAAAACTGATATACTGAATGGAAAGAAAGTTTCGATAGGAATTGCATAGGAATTGCATAACTTTGAAGAACAATTTCTCCCGAAAATGTATTTGGAAATTCACTACTGTCTGTGTTATGTTTTTGCAACAAATTAGTAGACAACTAAATAAGACTTGTTTAGGGCACATTATTACATTTATTAAAATGCCATCTACAGGATTTGAATTTTGCTTTTGAATGGTTGAACCTTATATTAAGCAATGGACCTTTCTAGAACAGAATATGTGCCCTCCACTAAAAATGGCAAGCTTGTTAAATATATGCAAAACGGTCAGTGAATTCTTTATTGTTTATCCTCTTGATATTTCATTCAAACTATTAACAAAAATCTGAAATCTGAATTCTTATAATATTATTGTTGTTCTCAAATATATGCCTGCCAGAATTATTGGCACCACTTCAATAATTGCTGTTTTTTTTCAATCATTTTACTTTAATTTGGGGTTTGATTTCTGTAAACAATTTGAATGAAAGACAAAGATTATAAACCGCCAAGACTTGTTTCACAGCCCATTTTGCTCATATTTCCAAAGGGTGCAAAAATAGGTAAAGGGCACTGTACACTGATGAGCCAAAACATTATGACCACCTGCCTAATATGTTGTTGGTCCTCATTGTGCCGCCAAAACAGTGCCGACCCACGAGGCATGGACTCTACAAGACCCTGGAAGGTTTCCTGTGGCATCTGGCACCAAGACCTTCCAGAACAATGCGCACCCTAGTGTGGCAGAGCATAGTATCCTGGTGAAAGCAGCCACTTCCATTCAGGGAATACCACTGTCATTAAGTGTGTACCTGGTCTGCAAAGATGTTCAGGTAGATGGCACATGTCAAATTGACATTCACATGAATGCAACCACAAGCCTTACGGTTTCAGAGCCTTTATTCCTGCTAATTTCTCCTGCATCCAACACGTTGGCTACGAGAACTGCTTTTTCACTTGCCATCTAACCAGACTTATATGTGGCCTTGTTCAGAGATTAATGGTATTTGTTTCATCTGAATGGTCACAATATTGTGGCTCATCAGTGTAACTGCCTGAATATAATATGTAAATATGTGTATATAAAAATTATGCATGCTTTTTTTGTTTTTCCCACAGCATAATATAGTACTTTTTTTTTTAACTATTGGGAATACTTTCAAGTCCTATTGGAAAACTAGGACTAACTCGTCTAACTCCGAGGCATAGGCTTAGGCGGCATATGAAAGTATGTGAACCCCTTTATAGATTCTTTATAGAACCCCTTTATAGCAATTATAGCCTAGATTGTTTTAGCGTTCACCATGAAATCTTTATTTAATCCGAACCATTCTTTTTTTCTGACCTAACAACCTCATAGCTACCAATTCCGTATGTTGGTTAAGAGGAAATCATCTGTGTAGCATAAAAACTAAATTAAATAGGAATCGGTTAAGGTGCAAAAATAAGTGAAACCAAAGATGATCAGGCAAGGAGACTCGGCAGTAAAAATGGCCCAAAAGCCACTATACTTCCTGCAAACACTCTCACCAACCATTACACATGCACCATAGTGAGCATCCTCTCAGGCTGCATTACTGCCTGGGATGTCAGCTGCTCCTCTGCTGAGGGTGGTGAAGTCTGCGGAGCACGTCATCGGCTGCCATCTCTCCTCCGTGCAAGGCATCTACCATAAACAATGCCTTGGCTATGGTCCACCCAGGCTATGGTCTGTTCGCACTGCTGCTGTCTGTGGGCACGCCTCAGGGCACACAATTACAGACTCCCAGTTTTTTCCCCCAGGCCATAAGTCTTCTCAACAAGCAACACTAATCCATGATCATATTGATCACATGAACATTTCAAATGCTCTGATGACTTTCTATGTACATTCAATGTACATTAGCATATTTTAATGTACCATTCAAGGAATATTACACACTTATAATATTTTATATTTCTATCCATATTTCACAAATACCCCATTCTACAAACTTTGGAATTGCTACTAGTTTACATTGTTATGTATATTTTTGCTTTGTGTATTTCTTAATGCTTACTGTGTAGATGTCGTGTGCCATGTCACAATAATTTCACTGTTCAGAATGACGCTATGTTATTCGGTGCGTTTGATAAATAAATGACTGTGACCTTGAGAGCACATCACTCTGAGGAAAGCTATACAGCCATCTCTAAAAGAGTTGCTAGGAAGATGCCACTGCTGTCAAAAAAGTGCCCATCTTAACTTTGCCATAGGCCACCAGAACAAACCAGGTTTCCATAAGTACATTTTTTGGACAGATTCAAAAAATGTACAATCTTTGTCACAATCATATCTGCTATGTTTGGTAAAAAGCTAACACTGCCTACTACCAAAATAACCTTATCCCAACAATCAAACATGGTGCTGGGAATGCCAAGATCTGGGGTTGCTTTTCCTTCACTGGACCTTGTCTACTGCAGATCATCAAGGGAACCATGATTTCTGAGATATACCAGGAAATTATTGAGCAGAACATTAGAAAATCAGTCAAGGAGATAGAGCTGGGCCAAAAATGGGTCTTCCAACAAGACAATGACCCAAAATATTCAGGTAAATCTACCAAAGAATGCTCAGGAGAAATGTTTGTGAAATATTGAGTGGAAGTCCTGACCTTAATTCAATTGACATGCTGTGGCTGGACCTTGTTGCAGTTCTGGAGACTGACTGTTTTGCTGAGATGGGTTTTTCCCCTCCATAGGTTTACATCAATTCTGTCATTATTTTGTTTTACTCCTCCTCTTATCCCAATTATGTTAGTCTAATATAAATATAATTAAAACCACTGAAATACCTGCGTTATAAAAGTCCAATTGAGGTGACAGAAGATCAGAGGCCTTAACGCCTCATTTAACACTGCTGTGTTGTTGTAAGCGGCTTGTCGAGAGATTTAATTTTAAAACAGAATCGACCTATTGCTGATTTTAGGCAAGAGACAATCAGGTAAAGAGAGGGTTTTTCATTCTACTTTACCCACTTGGGTGTGCATGTGTGTGGGGCGAGGCAGGATACTGCAGCCTGTCAATGTGCCTCAGTGACTTTCCTGTCTTCAGCATGTGCTGTGGCGGATGTTGGTTAAAGCAATTTCACAGCTGACAGTATGTTTTTCGTCAGGTCATGTATTATGTGTGTGTGCGTGTGTGTGTGTGTGAGTTTGTGTGGGAGAGTGTGTGCATTGGAGAAATATGGTTGTTGTTTGTACCCACCACATTTCCCCCAGTTTTTATTGTCATTCACACAGTTTAATGTCACTGTGTACTCTGAAATTATAGCATAGGAAAAATAAACAATTGGAGAAAAATGATGGAATCTATTATTTTTCCCAAATTGTATCTACATTGTTGATTGATCAAAGTAGCTATCTTTTACAGAAATAATAGACAAACACACTTGTGGTATTCTTTCTACAGTGAAAATCAAATATTATTCGGAAAGTTCTTCCCAACACTTGCAGAAGTTCCCACTAATGTGTTACACTTGTAAGTTTCTTTCCTTTCACCGTTCTGCCCAGTTCATCCAAAACCAGCTAAATGGGATTTAAGTCTGGAGGCTGTGCTGGCTATTCCATGATTTGAAGCCTACAGTTTAAAGCCTCCAGCTTTCCTTTCACCATTCTTTTCTTCTAAGGTAGTTCTGACATAGCTGTAGGATGCTGTAGGATGAACCCCTGACCAACTAAGCGTACCCCATTGCATGTTGTTGCAAAATGCTGTGGTAGCCGTTTTGGTTCGGGATGCCACAAACTCTGTGCAAGTTGCCAACACTGGATCCAGGTAAAGAGCACCAGACCATCATGCTTCCTCCTCCATTTTTGACACTTGGAATCATACGCTAAGGAACCATCCTTTCGCCTACTTGGCGGCTTACAAAAACCCTGCGTGATGCACAGAAGATTTCATTATTTGACCCAGACCTTCTTCCAGTCATCAGTAGTCCACTGGTCATGGTTCATGGCCCAGACAAGCCTCTTTTTCTTATTTTGCCATCTTAGCAATGGCTTTCTTACCTCCACTCGACTTGTCAAACCTGCAGCCTGCAAGACTTCTCTTCACAGTTGAAACTGAGACTTGCTTACTTCAATCAGTGTTAGTCTGTGCTTGAAGCTGTTGTCCTGTGAGCCTCCTATAAAGTAAGCTGTTAACTCAGAAACTTATCTTCTGATTCTATTGTGGCTTTGGGTCTGTCAGATGCCTTTGTGTAAATGTTCTTATGTTTCCAAATGCCTTATGATGGTGAAAGAAACCATTACATAAGGATATTAATATCCCACAAACACTAACTGAAATGCACATTTACTTTGTAGTCTTTTAGCATACACTCCTTTCCAAAGCAACTTTATGGATCGTATATACTTATTACCTACAGGACTTAACCATTTTGTTTCATGTTTTATATTAAGGGGGGAGACAGGTTGAATGAGCCAGTTGGCTTCTGGGAATGATGACGGCAGAGCTAGATTTGGAATATTCACAGGATTGACCGTTTTACTCATACGATAATCGCCTTGGGATCTTTAATGAACATATAGAGACATTTAAAATAGAGTACCCTATGCAGGCAAATGACCCATTCACTGCCCTCTGGCATTTGGATTTGATCTTTAGACCAGAGGAAAAATTGGCCCTTACTGGCCCTGCAACACATCTTTTGTCAGCATCTGGTCTCCAATCCAGGAACTGACCAGGACTAAGACTGCTTAGCTTTAAAGGCAAACCAGAAAAAACATCAACCACAGGGTGCTATACTGCTGAAATTTTAGTGATTACAAGCCAGAAGAAAGACAGTACAGTGCAACTTAGTTTTATTACAGTGTTCATTTGATAGCGTGAAATTATGAAAGCATTACCAACATTACCTCTTTGAGCAAGTACCAAAACAAAATTATCTTCCTACAAGCATTCTAGGGCATCATTATCAGATTTTACTATAAAGGAGCAAAGTACAACACTTTGTGTGTGATTTTAAGCTTCAACCCAAAAACAAATCCTGAAACCAACCCTATCTTTAATTTTAACATTATAGTTCAGTGAAAATATTGCTTTAAATAGCTGATAATCTATTTACTCATAATCAATCGTAGCTGTTGATTCCTGTACTCATATTTGTGGAAAATAATAAAAATATGAACGAAAACAAACCTCAACCTTGTATCAAAGATGGGGAATTAATTAGGGAGGCACCGGAAATCAGCCAGAAATCGGAATTGGACAATTATTATAGGCAAAAATGTAATATTCGGTTGATTGCTTTAAATTTGCCTGAAATTTTCAACCGATAGTGCTTACCAATAGTGAGTTCCAATAGTGAGTTCCGATAGTGAGTTCATTTTAAGGTGGCAAAACCATATAGTAGCAGAAGCAAAACAGAAATTCCTGACAGTAACTTTTTGTTACACATTAATTGCATTTTCTTGGTATACAGATAATCTGTTGAGTTACAGCACTGTTCTTAAGGTTATTGAGCTCCATATTCGTTTGAGATACACAGAGCACACTGTCCAACTCAGAGCAGCTAATGAATCCTGCACACTCTATACAGACCAACCTCGTGAATGAATTTCAGTGTATATGGTGTTCAGAAGGGAATATGGAAAGAGAGCGCAAACCAACAACGTGTGAGGTACCGGAGTACATCTTGAACGATTCGTTTCCAGCGCAAGATTCCTTCTAACTGAACATCTTCTGACGTCAGCGTTTCTGTTTTTTCATTGTTTGGTTCACACGCATGGTGGTTTTCAATATTCATTTGAGTAAACTGTAACTACTAGCAAATACATACAATTTCTACAGGTCAGTTTGATTCTAATCAGATACGGCAGGAAAACACACGTGCTGTTGTTTCCGTTACCATGGTAACCTCCTTTCTGGTGCAGCTGAACGTACCCGGTCTGTGATATCTTGGTTTAGAGTAGACTCAAGGTGAGGTCACAATTCTTGTTTTGTGTGAATTTAGCAGCAATATTCCACATTACTTATTACTTGACATACTTGTATTATTTTTTCGAATCATTACTCAGCATACATTTATCCTATTTTTAGGGTGTAAAGGGATGGGCTGTCAAAATTAGTTGTTGATTTGGCATATTTGCCGGGGAACCAAAACGTTAACTTGATTCAGAGCCTAAAATAATTAAGTCCTTTTAAGGATGCAACTTCGCCGGAGCATTAAAAAATCCTTACTATGGAGTGATTTGTTTTTCTGTAGATCGTAAATTACTTTCAATCCAAACACCAAAGCATTTGTTAAAGCAGTTTTGAAATACCTTACTACTTTATTTAATACATTTTTATCCAGGCATTGTAGGCCTACAATGTACAGAAAGGAAATGTGAATTTTTCATATAATTTTTCCATTTTCCATTCAGGATCACACTTATTTTGGAGAGTCTTGTTATTAAGGTATATTGAAATAACTTTTGTATGATTTAATTTACATTTGTTGAAATAGGAAGCATTGTCAGAAGCAACTGTTTTATTGAATCTATGCCAAGGTACAGAAATAACAAAACGTCAGTATTGGCTGATTGTGGAAAATGAATGTTGGCAATCGGTATTGGACTTTTTCAAGAATTATAAGTATGAACGTACTTATTTGTGCATCCCTATAATTAATAAATATACATTACTTATACTGTTTACCATTTTTAAACAATAGTTACGGTTTCTATCCACATTTGTGGGGATGCTCTCAAACTTGGAGCTCATGTTTCCATCATAATCTCTGAGCATGCAAAATCAGGATTCTCGCTTTCTCTCAAACATTTTAATTTTCTTTAAATGCTTGCTATCCAGAAATGATTCATATGATATGTTTAATTACCAGGAAAGACAATGTTTTCACTTGTATTATAATTAAATAGTTAATGCAATTCTTACTATAAAGTTATATTTGTCCTCTGTAGCATCGACACCTAGTGAATTCTTCCCTGTTTCTCTCATTGCTCAATGAGGTGAATTGAAGATGACAGTACTAAAACTTATCTGCTGAACAATCTAATCTGGATAATCTCAGAAATGTATTTTCCTGTAGCCTTGGAAACATAGAGAGATTAGATGCCCTTGTAATGTGTATGTGTATATGTGTGTGCGTGCATGTGAATGTGTGGCTAAAATGATAAACATCCTGTAGTTGTTGTACTGTACGACTCCAGACACTTTGCAAAAGGACGTATAAATCCTAATCACTTTTCATCATTAAGTAATTTCCACATACTCCAAATGTTGCTTGGTGTAACGGGCCTGCTAGCAATAGAAAACATACTATAATATAGGCACAGAATACAATCAACACAAACGTTGCACATAATTCAAAAAAAATTATTCAGTTCACTGGGATTTTTCTCTTTTTAACTTGAACCACATTCACAACACCTGAATGTATTACTTCCTATGATTACATATACAAAAACTAAAATGTGCTGGTTGGATATATATTCAAGGGTGATGTCAACACATTCTTTTTATCCATACATTTTTGTGTTTGTGGTGGAAATGTTGGTTTTGATTTGATGCGTTTATTAAATTAGTTGTTTCTTCAGCAACACATGACCATTCAGGACACTCATAAGGGCTGGATAAGGAGTCTAGGTCAATTTATTTTTGTTCTTTAACCACACCAGTCTGGTCATGGTTGTGTCCGTACTCTGGACCTTATGAAGAAACAGATTTATTTCATGAAGTCATGTGACACTAATTCCACACAGGTGGACATTATTCAACTTGGCAATTTGTTACACCACAACTTTACTGTGTGCTTATTTAAGAACGTCTGACCAGTAACAGGTTATCTCCCTATGCCAACAATGTGAAAAATCTGCTGTTCTGTCCCTGAGAACAGCAAGGCAGTTAAAATTGCTCCCAAGGTTGTTGGTGTGAATGAAATTGTGCCCTTAGACAAATTACCTGAAAAAATTAGATACTGGGATACGAACAGAGTTTTGAGTGCAGTAAAGTGCAGCTATTTTGCAACTGCACAAAGGTGTCAACTTTGTGTTATTGGTGCCTGAGCGCCACATGGCAGGTTGCTGAGGGCCACAGCTTAGGAAAAGAAAGTGTTCTGATGGCAGGGTGTTTTGGTGATGTTTGACCTGCAATGACCATCTGCCTTCTGCCTGCCAGCAAGAAGAATTTGAGGAACAGTGGGTGATGCTGGGGGGACATTCTTACATGCTTTCTAGCCCTCGGGTCATGTAGGACCTTGATGGAAGGCGGATAACTGCTGACTGCTCTTTCTATAGATTACGCAATACGTTTGCAGTTTTACCCCTGTGACGGGGCAGACCCAATCCAGAAATTGGTGGGAATGAGGAAAAATATTTTTGATGCTTAAATCATCATTTTGTTTGGTCAGCTGCTGCAAGTGCTGCATGCATTAGTGTGCATTCTTGGCCATCATTGTGATAGTATCATTCAACCAGAGATTGTGGGAGTTCATGATCCTGAGGAATTTTAATTATTCAGCTGAACTAAAAGCTAACAGGTGGGCTTCAATCAATCAATCAATCAATCAAATGTATTTATAAAGCCCTTTTTACATCGGCAGTTGTCACTAAGTGCTTTTACAAAACTCCCAGCCTTAAACCCCAAGGAGCAAACAGTAGTGTTGAATCTCACATTTGTAATGTCAACCACTAAATCCACTATTTTGTCTGCACTGAGTTCTAGGTTATTTTGACTGCATCAGGCCACCAGTCAGTCTCACTCTTTATAGTACATCTAGTAATGGCTCTCAGTGATGGGAACATACTGAGGGCAAGAGCATGCATCCTTATAGTGCTGCTGTTCTAAGGGAGACTGAGTGCATGCCCATCTTTACATACTGCATCCTGTTTGTCAGGAAATCTGTTATCTGTTCAGCAGGTAGAGCTTTTCTTGATTTAGTTTTAGGATGAATTTATTAAATACAAAGCTATAGTTAACAAACAATATCCTTACTATGTTGGAGAATGTAGTGTTGATAGCATAGTCCACAGATGTTTTGGCTTTTGCAGGCAAACTGCTGTGGGTCTAGGGCAGGGGTGTCAAACCGGTTCCACGGAGGGCCGAGTGTCTGCAGGTCTTTGGGTTTTCCTTTAAATTGGTTCCCAGGTCAGACCTGAACAACCAGGTGGGGGTAGAAATTAACCAATTAGTGAACTAATTAATCAATCAGGTACAAGGTGAGAGCGAAAACCTGCAGACACTCGGCCCTCCGTGGAACCGGTTTGACACCTGTGGTCTAGGGAGTTATTAATGACGGTTTTGACATGGGACAGGACACCTGAACAATCAAACAAAAAGACTAGAATGTATACCTCTTGAACTTGATGTTCATGCCATTATTTGTGTCAATACTTTCCTCTGCTATCTTCTCCACCACAGTATCATTCCAAGTTTTTGTTATCCAAATGAATGTTTTGGTGACCTAGCATCTGTACTGTTCTGCAGTACATGCTGATCAATAGCTGCAATCTTTCACTCCAGATGGAACATTTTAATAAATAAATACAGTGGAGAGAACAAGTATTTGATACACTACCAATTTTGCAGGTTTTCCCACTTACAAAGCATGTAGAAGCCTGTCATTTTATCAAAGGTACTCTTCAACTGTGAGTGACGGAATCTAAAACCAAAATCCAGAAAATGACATTGTATGATTTTTAAGTAATTAATTAGCATTTTATTGCATGACGTAAGTATTTGATACATCAGAAAAGCAGACCTTAATATTTGGTACAGAAACCTTTGTTTGCAATTACAGAGATCATACGTTTCCTGTAGTTCTTGACCAGGTTTGCACACACTGCAGCAGGGATTTTGGCCCACTCCTCCATACAGTCCTTCTCCAGATCCTTCAGGTTTCGGGGCTGTCACTGGGCAATACGGACTTTCAGCTCCCTCCAAATATTTTTTATTGGGTTCAGGTCTGGAGACCATAGGCCACTCCAGGACCTTGAGATGCTTCTTACGGAGCCACTCCTTAATTGCCCTGGCTGTGTGTTTCGGGTCATTGTCATGCTGGAAGACCCAGCCACGACCCATCTTCAATGCTCTTACTGAGGAAAAGTCATCCTTCTTCCTCCTCCAAACACAGCGAGTGGAGTTTAGACCAAAAAGCTCTATTTATGTCTCATCAGACCACATAACCTTCTGCCATTCCTCCTCTTGATAATCCAGATGGTCATTGGCAAACTTCAGACGGGCCTGGACATGCACTGGCATGAGCAGGGGGACCTTGCGTGCGCTGCAGGATTTTAATCCATGACGGCATAGTGTGTTACTAATGGTTTTCTTTGAGACTGTGGTCCCAGCTCTCTTCAGGTCATTGACCAGGTCCTGCCGTGTAGTTCTGGGCTGATCACCTCACCTTCCTCATGATCATTGATGCCGAGGTGAGATCTTGCATGGAGCCCCAGTCCGAGGGAGACTGACCGTCATCTTGAACTTCTTCCATTTTCTAATAATTGCGCCAACAGTTGTTCTCACCAAGCTGCTTGCCTATTGTCCTGTATCCCATCCCAGTCTTGTGCAGGTCTCCCTGATGTCCTTACACAGCTCTCAGGTCTTGGCCATTGTGGAGAGGTTGGAGTCTGTTTGATTGAGTGTGTGGACAGGTGTAGTTCCAGGTAATTAATAGAGAACAGGAGGGCTTCTTAAAGAAAAACTAACCGTCTTTCACAGTTGAAGTGTACCTATGATAAAAAATTACAGACCTCTACATGCTTTGTAAGTAGGAAAACCTGCAAAATCGGCAGTGTATCAAATACTTGTTCTCCCCACTGTATGCCTCTATCAGTTAGTTGTTTGTGGCACATGCACAATCACAGCATGTCCATAGAGCACATAGAATCTCATCATTGTACTCTCAAAGTGTAGTCCACAATATGAACCAGACAGGATAAGTTCACTCCCAGAGCAAGAGCAGTAACTCTCTGTCATGTGACTGAGTGTCAGGACTCACTTTACACACCGCTGCTCCATATCTTCCACTTCCTCTCTAATCGATCATCAAAGCAGCTCGTTATCTGTGTTTAATGCAATTAGCTTTTCCCTGAGCTGGAAGCCACAGAGAGGCTGGCTGGGGAAGGGGGGGATATATAGCTTGGGCGTGTCTTGATAGTCTACAGGGGCCTCCTCAACTAATTTTCTCCTCTCCTTCATCCGTGAGTTACTATATGGAGAGGCTACTGTACATAGGGGAAATTGCTGCTACAGCAACAACAAGTGGAGCGAGTTGGCCAAGTGTGTGACAAGTTGGTGCTGGCACATTTGGTTAGGTCAGGGCATTTCTGCTGTCTCGAGTGTGACAAGCATCAACAACAGCCCAAGTGCCTTACATAAAATGTTGTGAGATCCACTGATAAGTGAAATGCATTCACCTTTCACATTGCTTAATAAGATATACAACAACGCTGTTAGCTGGTGACATGGACACATTTCTCAACATGATCGTGCTAGTTGGATTCTCGTAGCCGAAATGAAATAGAAAAATTATAATTTGATGACTAAAAAGGTTTTATGTGAACCAACAATATTAATTAAGGATCGAAACGCATGAAACAACAAACATTTGAATAGCTGCTGTTGCTGAGAAATTAGTGTTGTATATGCATATAGATTTTCTTCTTTATTTTTTAATCTGAAATGTATCAATATTTTTTGCACTGGATCTTGGTAGAATGTTGACTCAGAGTAATACAAATTAATGTTATTTTTACACCTAAGGGTAATCTATAGATAACAGGGAAAATGTATTTGTTTTTTACAAAAACTCTTTTAAAACTCCCAAATATAAAAAAAGTTTAGTTTTACTATCCTCTTGGGGATGATAAAATTTACTCACAATTAAATCCTAATTTATCCCCTAACCTTAGCTCCACACAACTAATAGTAGTCCTAACTTTTTATCCCAGTTGTAACTTATCCTTCAGGCAAAAAAGCCTTTTTCCTCATGGTTGACATATTTTTCTAGTTCAACCCCTCCCCCACACCATTCGCTCCCCTTCAGCTTGTTATTGTAGGAAATTAATGATAGCAGTGAAATTTAAATGAGGGATGCATGACACCCAATATCCAATCAATAGGCCTGGACAAAGCTTCCACAAAGAGTTGCTGACAGAGGAGAAGAGAGGAAAATGTCTCCATATTGATCCTTCCATACTTCTCCCTCTCTCTACTTCTACACTTCAGATCTGATTGACGGATGAACTGTCAAATCATATCAAGCTTTAAGGCACTGAACCTCCAAATCTCACAGCAGAATATATTTATTTAACACTGACTGGCATAGCGGTAATGGTTTTAATGGTAGGGTTCCGGTAATAGACACCTATTTTCAAACACCTTGTTCATGTTTTGTAAATCTCCTTGTGACAAATAAAGAGTGATGACTCCCAAGATCTGATACACAGTGTAAACTCCCCAAGTGTCCTCAATGACACCGGCAGTATTTCCATATTGACTTGAACAGGAGTGAACTAACGCGCTGACTAATCACTCTGCTATGGAGAGGCTCAGTGGGTTGACACAGCAGGTCGTTGGCTTGTCTGGCTGCCTTTGTTGAGGTGTGTGTGGTCACTGCACTTCTCAGCTTTTCAGACACTCGTACACACACAAAGACACACATAGACACCATACATAGGTCCCTCAGGGAAGCCATGACTTATACGCTCTCCAGTGGTGGAGAAAATCTGATCAATAGCACTTTGGTGGCCAACCACTCTCTGTTTCTGCACCCAGAGGATATGCCGGTGAAGGGCAATACAAATCCTAATGGACCTGTCTGTCTGTTTCTCTTTCATTCTCACCTTTATTTGTATCTCCCCTATTTCTTTAATTTTGTCATTCTCTCCCCGTTGTATTCTTTCTATATTTTCCTCTCTTTTTCTTTGTTTCTCTGTCTTTGTTTCCCTCTGTCTTTCTCTCCTTTGTCAAATCAGTACTTAAACAAATTAATTTGTTGTGACAAACTTCTGGCAAATTCAATAGTGTCATAAAATGTTGCCAGAAGTTTCAAAATGTTTGACACTAGTGGTGAAATTGTAGCCAACTTCAATAATATTAATTATCACTAGTTCTCCAGAGGTTTTTGCTCTGGCAAACAATTCTCTCAGGATATCTACTTTATATGTGGCACCTATGGCATCAATATATATTGCCACTAGTGACAAACAGTTAATCAGAAGTCAGTTCTTTCTGGTGTCAGCACTTTGCTCCCAATCACGTTCAAATTAATGATGAAACCTGAGAGGAGCTGTTAACAACTGCCTAGCAAACCAAAGAAAATATTTACCCTCCGGAATTAAAGTGAATTGATTCTATTGGCTATACTTCATATAATGAAATTAAATAAGATGTATTTTGGGGCGATAATGAACACAATAAAAAAATACCTGCTGTAAAATAGCTGGCTAATTTAGCTCACAAGCTAACATAACTACTAGCTAGCTAAGTAGCTATTAGCTAGCTAACATAGCTGCTAGCTTGCTAACGTAACTACTTGTTAGCTAGCACAAACATAAGGTAAGTAATTTCAAGTCATTGACACGGATTATAACTAAAGATGTACTCAACCTCACCAAAAAAATATAAAAAAAATAAACATATTTGTAAATTTACCCAACCAAGCCCTTTCCTACCCATGCACATGTCATTAAAAATTGGCCCATTTTGTAGGAAACCCTCAATCTTTCTGGTAACTATCCTCACCCCATAGTGATGTTTTAATCTAGTTATTTTATTATATTTTATTGGTAAAATATAAATCCAGATGAATATTTACTATCTGAATATATTCAGCCTACATACCATCCTCAATTAAACATTCTTGTTGCATATCGTACTTCATCCATAATTAATGTGGGGTTTTCCGTTTTGCTAAATACTCTGGCCAGACACTCAGACATATCATAGCCCTGACCAGCCCTACTGGGACCTGAAGGCCTACAGGATTATACTGTGCAAAACCTCTTGCTGGATCAATACAGCTCCCAGTTCAGTGTATCTATACACCCAAGGCTATTACTAAATATGCTGTGAGCGTCCACACATTCATATACCCCCCCCAAAAATAAATTTGAAGTGGTGCATATGGTTACAAAAAGACAGCATGAGAGGGCGAGAGTGAGAGAGTGTAATCATTGACTCCACACATAGCAAATGTGGATTTAATGGGAAAAAAGGGGGCTAAGGCTTGAAAAATAGATCAGGCAGGCAAAAGTACACAGGGAAGTAGGCAGAGAATTGTCAAGGCGAGCAAAAGGGTCAAAAATACTGGTAAACTATTCAGCAAGTATTTACAGGCTTGGTAGGGTTGAAAACAAACAAAAATACCTCACAATGGAGAACAGCAAACACAGAACTAATATAGATAATTATACAAAATAATAATGACAAAAGAATATGCTATGTTCAAAAACAAAGAAAACAACGGAACAGGCTACATTCAAGAACAAACGCAAAACCAAAACAGAACAAAACAGAACCTCACAGACAGGTGTTTTTTGTGAATTTATCCTTGTGGGTACCAAATGTTAGAGCAAGGATAGTAAAACATGGAAAATGCAACATTGTGGGCATATTTTCACCTCATTAGGAAAAGGCCATTTTTAATGAAGTGTTAGGTTTAGGGTAAAACGTACAGTTTGTGTTTAAACATTGGGTTAATGTTAGGGATATGGTAATGTCTAGGGTTAGGGGTCGGGGTTAGAGATTTAGATTTTGTGTCAGTTTTATCCATTCATTCAAAGTCAATCCTGTTTGGTAACGAAAAGGCTTTCAATAAATGATTTAATATTTTACACTAAAGGAAACTCTTTAAACATTCACTTCTCTGAAAATATAAATGAGCCACTTTCAGAAATAAGACATTGAGCTCTCCTGAGTTAAAATGTTCAGGTCAGTTCCTCTTATTCGCCAACTACTGCTTCTTAAGAAAAAAAAATAATATGTCTCTCAGTAATAAAGCCCTGCTTAGCACCAGAAATGCCAGGCCGCATTATGAAATGCGTAAGGATTCATATGAACTCAAATCTTCAAATGGCTGGATTCGGCTAGATGAACAAAGGAAATCTCCATTGAGTTTGATTTGTCCATAACTAGAATTCATTGTTGTCTGCAAAAACTCTAAGAGTCTCATAAATATATATTTGATATACGCTATTGTACAAAGAATATTTGATTGTATTTATAAAGGTGTTGGGTATCATTAAAATACAAACAGGGTATTATTTAAAATATGACATAAAAAAAATTGCCAAATATAGAAAGTCTTTTATTTAATTGAACTCAAATCCTACAGGTGGCAATTTTATCAGTATCCTGACACCACTCTTTTTTAAACTGAACTGAATTTGGGCGCATATTTTATAATTTAAATCGTTCAATTCCTACTTTGAATCTTATTTTAACCATTCATTGGAGACATGCACAACAATACTGTTGGCGTTAGGTTCTGCTCCTCTGGGGTAATTCACTGCCATTACTTGATTGTGTGTACGACAATGACTGAGTACTATTCTGACTTCAGACTGAGTGAATAATCTGATGATTAAATAGTCAGTATGAAATCTGATATTGTGATAGGAGTGGACCGCGACCTATATCAGCTGATACGTCGCTGACCAATGACCGCCCTGGTTTTTTGTCTGAACTGGATATGCTAATTTAGTTCCCTTTTGGAGTTTTTTTTTATAGACCTGCAACAAGTATGTTCAAGGATATCTTTTTGAGATATTTCTCTCAGTAGTAAATCAAGCCAGTCTGTGGCTGTATCAAATGAGGGTCAAGGTAAGAAACTTGCCATTGCGATTATTATAATAAGTTGCTATCAAGTTTCTTGGAATATTCCCTGGTTAGAACATATTCTGTTTTCATAAGCTTGTTTTGCAGAAGAACATTTCAACTTGGCATTGCAGTTAGGTGAGGACAGTCTGAGCAGCCTTCGGAACATAGTGAGCTGAATTACATTGCTCTGACCTTTAAAATTGTCATCATTTTACAAGTCAGGCACATGAAAGAGGTTCCCGCTCAGTTTGCCTCTCTCTCTCTTCTCTCGCTCTATCTATCTTAAACACTCAGTAACTCTGTTGCGTTCTAGGTTTTGCTCTCTCTTAAAAAGTAAATGTGTCTGGTAGGATTAAATATGTATAAAATATAATCAATTAAACAGAAGAATCATTTTTTGGAATTGGGGCTCCTATTCATTAAATGTCTATGCATTTTCCCCCTATGTTGTAAGAGTAATACTGGTGGGCAACAAAAACTGGTAATATATGACAAATTTACATACACATTATATAATTAGCTCACCAGATATAATGTATTTTATTCTCCATGGTGTGTTCTATAGGCTACTAGATAATTTCTCCTCTCGTCAAATGGGCTGTAGTTAACGTGTATGGTATATTATTTGATATAGGAAGAGCTCATTCACAAGCCTACTGTACATGGGTCAACCTGACATTTGTTCAATGTCACATTACTCTGCCTTATCCCCACGCAGTGCAGATGATTCATTTCTTGTCAGGGGTAATGTGTGTGTGTGTGTGCGCGTGCATGTGCCACACATTTGCATGCACGGGTATTTACAGATAATATGTGTAATGTAGTGCACGAAAGATCAACGTAATACTGCTGTGTACAGTATTCTTTAGTTAATGTTCCTTTTTCTCTCCACCACTGTTTCTTTTTATTCTCACACCTCTTTAAATGCTTGTTTTCCAAGCTCTCGTGTGCAATCATGTCCTACGTTCTGAGCAAATGAGTCTTTTGTGGCCTGTTGAATCACCTAGTCCTTACCCCAACACAGTTCTATAGGTGCGAGAGAAAGCAACTGCAATCTTTACACTCAATAGTTGATGTTGGCCTGCAGTTTCTGTAACCTGAAATCAAAGTGTTTCTTAATGACATCTATTGTTGTAAAAAGGGACATGGTCATGCAGACCCAAGGGCCACGTCCTCTCATACGATGTCATGCAAATCAAGCTCATGGTAGCGCTGTAACAAATCTCTAAAGTGATTTAGAGTCTTGAAAATTATAGATGATGGTGGTATGTATGATGGCACTGTAACAAACCTCTGAAGTGACTTGGAGTCATGGAAATTCTACATGTTTTTAGAATTTTGTGAAAAACTATTAAAACATTTGGAGCCATTATTTATCAACCCATAAGAGTGCTTTCTTGACTGAAGACACCTAGAGAAGCTAACAAGATAACACAGCTATATACTATTGGCTGTTTTCTGCACATCATTTCCAACCACATTTAGATTCAACAACAGCCTAATCTAACTGAACTTTTTGTTGCCAAATCTTTTTTGTTTGTGTTTTATAATTCCATAAATGTATCTTCCCATAAATGTATCTGCGTGAGGGAACACATCAGGCTTATCGAAACGTGGTTTAAAAAATATATTATTAAAATGTCATGGTACTGTATATCCTAGATTGGTATTTAAATCTTATTTAGGAAAAGCATTTTCAGACCTATTTATTTCAACATGGTATTTCTTTGCAGAAAAGAATACTCACACAACTACTCGAATACTTTGCTCATTGTGAATATTTTGATATTTGATGAATCATGCACATTCCTACTCCTGAGGCAAATTAGTCTTAGAATTAAGACTAGACATTGAGAGCTCTCTTATCCTGTATAAATTATGTGATGGAACACACCTGACTAATCAGAAACATCTGTCAAGCTGATTGTCCTAATACCTTTGATTCCTTTTTATGTATAAAAAGTGTTTTCATTTCAAAATGTTTAAACCAATGTGTACACAAATACTCTGAACCTTTGAAGTATAGAACCAAAAAACTATTCTTAAGGACACTTTGGAGTTTAACACCAACGGTCCCAATACTTAAGGAGAACATAGACAATTCAATAGTGGCTAGTCTAAAGAGGCAATTAAAATAGTTTTCTGTGACTTTCTGAGAACTTCAGTGGTTTTGAACCTAGACGCAAGTGGTTTGTGTCCCTTGAGAGTCCCGTGACTGTATGAAATATATTCACACATCAGAAAATAAGTCCAGTTCACTTCAGTGTTGTCCCAAGAAACGTACATTGTTGTTGTTTCCCCATGTCCAAGATACAGATGGTATTTAAAGCTGTGAACATTGGGCTGGAGTGATAATACGTTCCACTTGACAAGAGAGCCAATGGTCGCTGTGAAAAATGAAGGAACCGGGAGTTTATAAAGATGGCGTTCACGTAATTATGATAATTATCTTTGAAGAGGGGCTGACGGGGTGGCCAGAGAGCGAGAAAGAGGCATGGGGGGGGGGGGGGTTAGATAGAGTGTGAGAGAGAAAGAAAAGTGTTCTTTGACTGGAACACTGTACAGGCCAAATGGTAATCAGGTGAAAATGAACAGCCGAAGGAGCTGCTTGAGAGAAATAAGCAGAATTTAATGTGCTCAGCTTTGTGCTAGGCTTTCAAATATAAGTCTTTAAGATTCTCCAGTCTGAAAAAGCACTTTCATCTTATGTACGGGGCCCCTATTTGCATTTGGTATTTTCTAAGACTTTTTATGTAAAGTTGTAAATGAACACACCAAAGGAGAGAGTGTAAACATTGAAAAGAGACAAATATGAATAGTATTGAATAATATAATGCATACATACTCAAACGATACATTCAAAGTAGACCGTGGACAGCTAACATTTTGATACCGAAAACAACAACATCACAAATCTATTCCTTTAAAATCTGAATGCAGTAAAAAATATTACACACACATAAACAGTAACTCTTTACTCACGCATAGGTGAGTTATAATTTGCGGTCAGTAATAATTTGTGGTGAACATACATAATATAGAAAAACAGAAAGTCTACAGGGAGTGTGTATGAGAAAGCTTGGGGGGAGCATCAAGGGTGAGAATAAAAGAGACAAGGAGAAAGAGACAAGCAGGCAATAAGCTTTAATGAATGCTTCTCATTCATTAAAGTGTGGCAAACCAGGAAGACCTTAAATACATTGGAAATGAGTGTTAAATACAGCTGCTAGAATCTTAACCAGAAAAAAAGGTATCCCATTACTGAAGTACTAGCCAGTCTACACTGGCTTGCTGTTTAGGATGGGACTGATGTTAAGGTTTTACTGTTAACCACTTTACATGGATATGCTCCTTCTTATCTCTGGAAATGTGTCCTGCTGGACCGACCTATATGTCCACTAATCTCATAAGATGCAGGCCTTCCTTACTGCACCTTGAATTTCTAAACAGCTGGAGGTAGGGCTTTCTACCAGGGTGCTCCATTATTGTGCAATGATCTGCTAATTAATGTGAGATGTAGACTCAGTCTCAACCTTCAAGTGTTTACCAAAGATTGTAATTAGGTGTAGTCTAGAGTTTAGGCCACCTAGCAGACCCCCCCCCCCCCCCCCCCCCCCCCACACACACACACATGTTGATTTGTGTGTTTGTTAGAAAGCAGGGGGGAAAAACAGTCCTTGTAGTTAAATTCATTACTTGTGTCATATCTGAGTTGTAGCCTTTGTCTCCTTCTCCCTCTTTCACTCACTGTCTTTCTCCCTCTCCCTACTGTACCCCTGTCTCTGTTGCTCTTTCTCTTCTCTTTCTTTCCTCTCCCTTCTGTCTCCCCTCTCTCTTGTAGAATCCTCCCTTGTCAAAAGACGAGCTGATGAAAACTTAGGCTTCCCATTTTTCATCTCTCTCTCTTGTTCACACACACTTTCCTTTCTCCTCTCTCTCTCTCTCATTCTCTCTCTCTCACTCTCTCTCACTCTCTCTCTCTAGTCTCAGGCAATTTTCCCAGAAACAAGTGTAAATTTTTTCTTGACAGGCCTCTTAGCGAGTCGGCCGATAAGAGATGGGGTAATAGAAAACAACAGGCTTGATCTCCTCCTCATTTTCCTCAACCCTTCCAAATAAACATCTCACATATTCTCAACAGTGGCCTGCTTACTGAAGTAGTTCCCAGGGTGAGACAAAGTAGATGCGGCTTTGAATCCAGAGAGACTTGCTTTCAACTCTTACTCCCCAAGCGCCATTAAAAAAAGGGCTTTTAAACCAGACAAATTAAATTTCTGGTATTTTTAGTACCTTTCTCAAGTGTTCCCCATGGGGAAGTAATATTTGAGCTGTGTGTTGTTGCCTGGGTACATGCGTGCTTATGTGCGTTAGCTGAGTCATCTCTCTAACCAGGTGAGTAATTAGATCCTGTCCTTTGTGTTCACTTTATGTCTCAGTCAACCATAGGAAAAAAGGCCTACAGAGCACTTTGGCAGGAATAACTCCCTATGTGGCAAAGAGCAGATTTGGCAAGGTGTGTGTGTACACTAGAAAGAATGTTATTCACCCTTTGGTCTCTCTGTATTTCAGTCAAGTCAGTATGACTGAATGTGTCCTGAGTGTGTATATGACAGTACAGTGCAGCTGTATACACCAGCCACCTGTGGGCTCTAGATTGATTCACTTGACCTGAAGGCTTCCGGCTGTAATTGAAAAACATTGGCTGAGACCTTTATGAATTAACCACAGGGATCAATATCTGAGAGAGTAAGAGTGAGTGAGAGAGAGACTGAGAGAGAAAGGAGGCCTAAGAAGAGAGCAGAAAGAGCCAGAGAGGAGAGAGAAAGCACAGAGGACAGGGAAGCCCTTATTCTTTTTCAAGTGTGTGTAATGTCAAAATGTCAGATCTTTATTTGAATTTTTTTGTCAATTCAGGTATTTACTATATTGTGCTTTTCCACTTGCCTTTCTAATGTAAAGGAATATTTACCAAGCCAATAAAACCTTTACACAAATTTACATTGAAAGGTTAAGCATGTATCAGTAACAAACCTGAAACAAATTTAAATCTCTATCTAGCTACACTAGTGAAAAATTTAACTGAATCACAAACTTGAATGGTACCATTTTGAATAGTGATATTGAAATAGCACAACACCTTATTAAGATCTACTGCTCTAAATACAATTCAGTTACAGATATTTATTTCCTGAAATTTAGAATTGCCAGATTCCTTGAACTGTGATTAGGATTTTGTTAAGATGAAACAGAGAACGTATATCTTAATACATAGGCCTACTAGCCTGTCATTATAAAATAAAGGAGATAGCCCTCTAAATCTTTGATTTGTATATTATTATTTTAATTATAATGTAAGTTATTATTGTTTTTTAAATAAATATACTGCATGATTATTGCAGCCTAAATATGTTTGCTTTGGCAATAGTGGTAACCATCCATTTATACAAATAAAGCACCTATTGACTATTGAATTGAGGGAGAGGGTGATATGCCAACAAGCTAACAGTAGGTTAGTTTTCAATTCTATAAAGACAGATGGTATATTGCTGCGTAGACAAAATGAAGGGTTTTATACAGGTGTAATGTAGTACAATCTGTTTAGTAATGGAGTAGGGAACACCTGTTCTTGCTCTAGCGTCTTACATCACTGACACATGATACGCAATCTGCTCTACGCATCAACGGGGTTTTCTGACGGGCAAACTATATGAATTATTCTTGGGTGGGGATTGTGGACTCTCTCTCTCTCTCTCTCTCTCTCTCTCTCTCTATCTATCTGTCTCTCTGAGGAAGAGATCATTGAAAGACATGTTGTGATGAGACGAGTCAAAAAACACAAGAGTGGGTAATGGATTGAAAGGAAAAGGAGGTAGAGATGAGAGGACGAAAAGAAAGCCATAGAAGAGTAGTAAAAGCAGAGTTCAGTGAACTCTGCATCCTGCAATAAGGCCGCACAAACCGGAGGCGTGGGCACGGTCAGACCCTTTGTGCCAAAACAAACCCGCCCGTCCGCCCCCACGCACTTACAAGCACACGTGGGACTTGTTCAATTGCTTGGACATTGGAGGAAGTTGCTGCTGCTGCTTTAGCAACTGCTAATGGGTGATCCTAATAAAAGTAGGCTTTTAATTGAGGTTAAATTAACATATTAATCATTCAGACAAATGTTGTCTGAATAATGATGAGCCTTTTAATAGAAGACCGAACATGTGTTTCAAATGTGCTAAATTGATACATATCATCCGCAGGGGGTGTCAAATACACAGGGCATGGGCCCCACACCACGATTGTTCAGTACTTCCCAAAGAGTGGAGACGTTGCTAAGCTATCACCGCTATAATTGATTCATCTGAGGGCTCTTTTGTGCGGCATTGCTCTGGCGGACATCGGAGTTTGATCCACGGCTTAGGGTTCACTCAGTAATCCGCCGGTTTTGTGGTAGAACATTTTGGCTATGGGTAATTGTTGGAAATATTATGGTTAGAGTGTAGACCTTTGCGTTGAACTAGACGTTGTGTTATTTTATTAACCATTTGAGTAGTACAAACTAATCTAGTGCAGAAAACCACTTTCTCCTGGTCGAATAGGCCTAGTTTAAACTATACCCCACTTTCTTGAATTTATGAAGAGTTTTCTAATTTAGTTTATCTCTGTTTGAGTTATAATTGGGTAGATTGTGACAAAGCGTGTTCCACGTGCAGCTCGTTTTTCTTCAGCACCATGGACAGCACTTGTGGAGGCCTACCACGCCTCCGAGGTTTGTACCCCACCTTTCGTGCGCCGTGCTCTACAAACTTGATTTACTTTAATACTGCCGTCTGTAGACCTATACCGATTTCGTGTCCATTTACGTTCAATTTAATCTGATACATCTATTCGGTTTATTTGCTTTTTTCACCCCTCTTAAGCACATAAACTGTGGCTATTTTCAGTAAAAAACACAAAACATCTGTATTTTGTTTTGGATCGCCAAAAAATATATAGGCTTTTTGGAGATGCGCATTATTTTACACATCACTTTACCAAGTTGTTAGTTACCTATGGAATTAGTTATTTGCATTCAACTTTGATCGCATTCCACTATTTGGGAAGAGAACGTTTCACTTTTGGAGACAATATATATTTTTTAAACAATTTTAAATGTGTTCCAGTCTCTATCCAAACAAACATGCCATAGCATTCTCCGTGAGTAATTCCTTCACCACTCTGTCTCTCGGACTACGCCTTTAAATGGCGCGCGCGGTGGTGGTGCTGAGGAGAGACCAGGAGAGGGCGGACCCGTGCGGCGTGTGTGTGAACATCCGGTGATCGTCCTCCGCCAGTCGCACGGAACGAGCGCGAGGCTCTTGTGATGCACTGTGGCGGAGACCGACCGGAGAGGGACGGAGAAAAGAACAGCCTGGTAGCCCTGGTTTGACGGCTGGTAGTTAGCCAGAAGTCTCGCTTTAATCGGTGCGGTGGTTTTTCTACTCTGTCTTACACCGAACCTGGATTTTAACGTTAAAGGAGTTTATTGTCGGAATATTAGCCAATGCATTGGATATTAACCCATAACTAAGGTCAGTTTTGCCTTCTTTACTATACTTGCCAAAGGGCTCTTGTCATCCAAGATCTGTCAAGAGCTGTCTCTATCGATGTTTTGGAACAATGTTGGGTTGGAATTGGTATTAGATAGCGTAGACATTTTCTACATACAGTTAGTTTTGCTAGTCCACTGTCTAGAACAGTCTGGAACAAGTTAGACACTGAGAACGTCGGCATGTTGTCATTACTACTCAATGATCAACCAAACACTGTAACAGACTTATATCTTTCCACGGGAAGCATACGATAACGAATGATATCGACTCTTAGGCGAATAAGATCGCTGCCTACTGCAGAATGGTTTTCGGGTATAAATGGGTCAGTCCGGCCAAGTCGTCTGGACTGATTCTATGCCCATTCCCCGGTCAACGAGGCCAGGGTGACAGGCATGGACAAGCCCCCCGGGACCGATAGAATTACGGTCACATCGCTCAGCTCGTGGCCACTGGCGTTTTCCGCTCCCATGGGCAATATTTATTATATGAATTATTAATCTGTATCATACACAAAGCGTAGGGACGTCGTAAGAAGCATAAGCGACGCTAAATAAATGCTTGCTTAGCCTTCCACTCTTTCTTCCTTACCAGGATTTTTCTCGCCTGAAAAGTAGCCTATTGAATAATGGATAGGCCTACAGTGGTGTCCAGTGTCTTACGGCAGTAAGCGTGCATGTGGGGTAATGTTAAAATATCAATGACGGTTCACAGCTATTTAACGAACTGGAAAAAAACCAATAGGAAAATAGGAAATGTGCATCTAAATAATTGCAGCATAAAATGTATCTGCTTTCATGGTGTGCGCAGTACAATTCAGATCTAGAAATGCTTCTTTGAATTTGATGTAGGGACATGACCTTCTACGTTCCGCTGACAACCTTATACGCGGCAGAAATAATAGCAGAAACGTTTCTCGTTTTCCCCTTTTCCTCAATTTATGTAATTTTCTACGTTACTTATTTGGCGTTTTGCACATTTAACGAAATAGAACGGTTTCAGTTCAGAAAATCCAGGAGACGAACACATTAGGTCTCCAAATCGATTTTCCCCAGACATATAGGCCTAGGTTGTTAATGTGTAGCTGATAAATCAAAAAACACAACCTAAAACAACAGTGAAAATACGTTAGAATAAAATGTTTCTAGTCAAATTAGCATGTATTTAGGTTTAAAATAATCAAGGAAATTTAATGATTTTGAGGCAGCCGATTGAATTCGTTCCCTGTGGAATCAAAATGAGCTTGTGAGCTCTGCAGAACAACGAGGGAGGGAGTTTTTGGGGTGCTGGTGAGCTATATGGAATCTGACATGTATGGACACGCTTGTATTTTTTTCTTTAAAACGAAACATGTAGCCCAACTCATATTTAGCAGAATGCATATCATTTTGAGATAGTCGAAATATTTTTAGCAGGTTATAAAGAGACAAAAAAAATCAACAGTAGACAAATAAAACCCCTACAACTATTTGCACCGTTATGTCATATCATGCATTTTAATATTAATGTAGTTTCCTTGTTTGTCTTAAATCAAGAATAAAACATAGTTGGCTTAAAATGTAAAAAGGATTAGGTTAATTCCTGTAGGAACATAATTTAAGAGATCTCAAAATGGTGGAAATAAATCTCACATTTTGGCCTACCGTTTTTGTTTCAATATCGGATTGATCAGCATCTTGGTGATTAATAAAACACACTTCCCACTGCCAGAAGATATGGTGATGTTTGTAGTTAATGTGTCATTGTGTCACAGATTCGATGACTTGGATTTACAATGTAATAGGCTCGAGAATAATACATCAGAACGCTGGGAAACTCCTAATCTTGCGTTTCAACGCGTCGAAATATGCCTCAGAAATGGGCGTGACCCCTGTGAAATGCGTCTCTCTTTTTCTCACACTGCTGGGCCTGAAATGTAGCACCAGCGCTCTAGGTGTAATGGCCGTTAAAATGTGAGATTATTATAATGTTTCTTTGTAATTATACATGGAAAAAGCATTTAAACGATTAATGATTTAGTAAGGAGGCATATTTCATCTAGATAAAATACACATTTCATAACAAAATAAAAACTACAGTTTTTGGCCTAGTTGTTTTAAATTATTTTAATGCATAATAGCACTCACTAGTATTAAGCCATAATGTACACCAAAATCAACGACAATACACTGTAAAAATACATACTTTTAATTCTAAATAATTTCTGTAAAATTAGCTTTGGCTATCAAGATTTTCGAACATTTACACAGAAAAGCACAACACAGATTTTCAATTGAAGTGGTGCTATGCGGTCGTGTGGTGTATGCGGATTACCTGCCCTACTCATGTGGTTATTTTGTGGTGATGTGATTTGGCTAGTGGCTGGGTGATCCTGGTTGGTGCATGGTGTTATTTGGCTGTCCTGCTTTCTGGGCGCTGGTTGGCAGGCGATTAACTGCTCTGACGAATCAACCGAAAACAGCCAAGGGCTCTCAAGGTAACGCTAATCCTTAAGGGCGGGAGAGGGGCTCCAATATTACCTACATAATAGGCTACTACTCACAATATAATTGTGGACGTTATTTTTCTTGGACTGGCGTTTTAATATAAGTAAAAAAAACTGATTCGATGTCCTTTTTTATTGCAAATTAATCTAGAGCTGATCTACTATAACGTTGGTCTTGAATGCGTATACCACACGCAGTCTAATGCAGTTCGAATAAGACGGTATTTAACAGCGCGATGAAATATCAAAATCTGGGGTTGTAGAAATTGCGTCATGCATTTCTAAATAAACAAGGATTGATCGCCGAAAGTAATTTCTTGCTTGTGAAAAAGGGTTCTAGAATTAACTTTAAATTACTACTGTGCAGGCCTATGCTACGTGGTTTGGGTGTGTGTGCGTGTCGGCGTGCGTGCGTGCACGCGGATGCGTTTTAGAGTGCAAGTGGGTGTGTGTGTGCGCGTGTGTACAACTGCGTACACACCCACAAGGACGGATAATACATAGGTGTCAAATGACAAACAAAATTCGTGGAGTGCTATGCATGCAAAGCAAATAATTATCATATAGAGAATTATAGCATTATCAGTAGACGATTTCTTTTTCAATATTTATAAGAATATATTTGTCTGCTTTTGGAAATGGAAGCTAGGTTTAGTCTATGTTCTTTCAGGTAACACGATCGTAGGCTCTCATCCCACCAATGAAAATGGTAGTAATATTAAGAATATTGCCAACATTTGTATTAATCTCATGATTGTACAGAAATGGTGTAGCGTTAAAAGTGTAGCTGACGGGTTAGTGACTGTGTATGTGTGTGTGTGTGTGTGTCGGGGGGCGGGGGGGGGGCGTGCGTGCGTATGTGTTGCTGCAGAGTGATGTAATGCAGGATAAATATTATTTTAATTAGATAAAGATGAAGATCAGCGTTTGATTAATTTAAATAGGGATTTGTTCTGTGCTGGTGTGGGAACTGGTCCTAAATATGCAGTTACTGTGTATCTGTTTGTGTGTGTGTTTTGTAGAAATGTGTGTAGGAGTAGACTAATGCAATGCAGGAAAAGGGGGTGATTTTAGAACGGTAGATAAATCAAATAAGGTTTTTCTAGAATGAAGGCCGGGGTTGACCGCGGACGGTGTTGGCGTCGTAGCAGTCTGAGTTTGTGTATGTATCAGTCTAAATTTGTGCGTGTAGGAGCAGCATATTTCTAACAGCGCGTGTCTGTGGGAAGTACGTACACGTACGTGTGTGTGTGTAAGTGTGTAGCAGTTTGGGGGTGATGTAATGCAGGAGAGAGGTGCTGCAGCAGAACAACCCTCCCCTCTCCTTTCCTCTATTCTCCCCCTTCCGTTCCCCATTCGCCCAAAGGAGGTGTGTCTCCTCCTAAAGAGAGCTGGATGCCCATGCTCGGTTACCCTCACTGGGCACCGGGGCTGAGCACATGATTCTGCCCGTCTGGTAGTGCCGGATTGTGTCCGTCGACATACGAGATCAACGGAAAAAATTATTATGTTTTAACTTGTGGTATGGCAGTCAGTGCACATTGGGTGATATTGTAATATATTCTATGGTATGAGTTTCCCCTTCGTCTAGTCTTGCGGAGCTTCAGTCTGTACCTGCTGTATGTCTGTCCTCGTTTGTGTGGGGCTGGTAAAACATAGTGTTTCTCTGTTAAGATATAACGAAAGTGGATAGGTGTAAGCAAAGTGGTGGGGCCCTTCACTTACACTCACTCAACGCTGCAGCCTCAATGCATATTTGGTCTGTGCCTGTTTGTGTGTATATCCTAGCATCTCACCCGCGCCTGCTCCCATTCTTTTCAAATTAATAATAATAAACAAATTGTAAATAGTTTGTGTTTTTACATGTTGCTTCTTCCTTTAATTACAAGAACAAAATTGACGAAAATAATATGTAGAACTCAGCTTTCTTCTTTCGTTCCTAACGCCTACGTTCCATCCGTTTCGTACTCATTGTAATTGCATAGGTTTAACAAAATCGGCCGAGGTATGTTTTTTTTGTCTTTGCCAGACAGCTTGTGTCTGTACACATGCAAAAGCATCCCCTTCCTTCCGCTCTCTCTCTTCGTCTTTTTAGCTGATCACCAAAATTAAATTGGATAGGTGAGAACAATGTAGGGGGCGACTGGCTTCCCCTCAGTGCTCTTGGATTAGTCATTAGAGAATCATTATTTTGACTGTCTCTGTCTGTCTTCCAGAAAATGCACCCTCCCCGTCTCCAAGACCCCTCCCACATGATGATCGCTGATGTGATACAGATGGATAGGCGTTAACAGTGGGAATGGAGAGGCTTTGCTTAGATCCATCAAATGCTGTTAGATTGGTGATGGTCGATAGTAGGATGGGAAGAGATGTATGGGTGTTGAAGAGGGGTCTTACTATCCAATGGGATGCATGAGTGGGAGTGGGTTCAGGTGGAATATTTCTCTCTCTATCACTCTTGGTCTCTCATCCTCACCCCTGTCTCCCTGTTATTCATCCCATCCACCTTCCTCTCTTACCCCTTCTGTCTCTCCCTCATATTCTCTGTCCTTACTATTCTCTCCTCTCTCTCCTCTCTCTTTCTCTCTCTCTCTCAATTCAATTTAAATGGATTCATTGGCATGGGAAACATTTCTTTATGCTGCAAAAGCAAGTGGAAAATAAGGAAGCTGTAATAAATTACAAAAGTAAAAACAAAACAGAAATTGCAGTTTGCAGGCTTTGAGTTTTAACTTTACATGCCAATCATTACACATTTTAACTGAAAAAAATATGCAAAGGTTTGAATTTTGAGGCTCTCTCATATTCAGTTACATTTAGATTTTCAATATTAATGGCTTTATTGCCATGGGAAACAATTGTTGACATAGCCAAAACAATTGAAAAATAAAAAAGCTGTAACAAATAACAAAAGTGAATAATAAAATATTATTTTTGATATGAAAATCACATTTTACTTCTCATTCTCTATTTTCTCTCTTATTTTCTGTATATACATACCTGATTTACTATCTGGCTTGCTTTATTGCTGGAGATGTCCTCCCCAAACAGGCTTGTGTATCTATTATGTTGGAAAGACAGTGTGCGTGTCTACTTCAGAAATCAAAAGGCCGGCATTGTGTGCAGATTGGCAGGTACTCCAGAAAATCAGACCCTGGGCACAATGACCAGGTTCTGGTTTCAATGTTCAACTCAGTTGAAATGGATGAACTACATACATAACAACCTACATTCCACAGTTTTTGTTTAATGGGTGGATTTCCCAAGCTGCTAGTTTGCGTCAACTGCCTTCACAAAAAACAACTTTGGTTTTGAATGGTGACGTTTTGTCATGTCTGCCCCATGCTTCGCAGAGATTTTGTAGCTGACTAACAGTTTACATGGTCTGTGGGAGTGGATTGAAGAGGGAGATAAAGGACCACAAACTTCGTCCCTCACATTAAAATGTGCACCTATGTGCATGTGTGTTTGGCTGAGAACAAAAGGTGAAGGAGAGAAGGAGAGAGAAATGGAGAGTGTGCAATCATATGAAATGCCTAAATAATTGTGAAAATGTGTGTGTTGACTGTTTAAAATATCATTATTATTTTGGTTTTCACTTCTGCTAACTATTATATTTTTAGCTTAGATTCCACCTGCTTGGAAGTTTGAACAAATGTTTCCCCAGCCAGTAAGGCGGTTTAAATGGAATGGAGAGATGGAGGGATGGAGAAAGAGAGGGAGGTAGAGAATGAGAAAGGGGGGGGTATAAAGGGAGAGGGAGGCAGCGAAAGAAAAAGGTAGGAAGAGACAAGGGGGAGAGGGAAAGAGAAGAAATAAGTAATGTCTAGAGAGAGAGAGGGACAGGTAAAAGTAAAGACCGGAACAGAAAGAAGGTGAGAAAGAGGGAGAGACATGGATGGAGAGACACAATTTGAGACATCCCTCTTTTCCTCCTCACCTATGAGATCAGCTGACTGCCACAGGGGACATTTTGTGGCCGTGTCTAGAGTGTGTGTGACCACAATGCAGTGTGTGTAGTCAGTGCACCTGCCTATTAACATGGCGCTCTCAAATTACCTATCCAGCCCTCCATCTCTCCTCCCACCATCTCTCCTCCCCACCATCCCTCCATCTCTCTCTCTCTCTCTCTCTCTCTCTCCGTTGATTGTTTTCTAATGGGAGGCCCTTGCAACGGCTGCTTTGTCCCGTGTGTGTCTTCCCTGTGGGGAATGGCAGACGACCCTCAATGGAAACAATGGCCCATGCAGTTTAGCCTTTTAACCTCTGCCCATCCGACTCTCAGCATGGCCCGCGCTGCAACAAAGGGAGAGCTAACAGGCATGCACAGGCAGGAATATGTACACCCCATCCACACACACACTCAATACACACTCAGAGTAGTGAAAAGATGTATGGGCTAGTGCCAGTGAGAAATATCTGTTACAAGGACATTACATCCAATGCCTTGTGTAGGTGTTGGGACAGTGACACATCTTGTCTTCTTTGTCTTTGTACTCCAAAAATTTGGATTTTACATCAAACTGTTACCATGGAGTTAAAAGTTAGAGTCTCAGCTTATACTTCACATTGTTTGTGTACATTTTCTTTTTCTCACTTATAAATGACAACACCTTTTTGTATAGTCTGCCTGTTAAAGAACACCAAAGCTATTGGGACCATTGTTCTTGACCTATGTTTCTAGTTAGTTCGGAGTGCTCTGTCATATACTTTGTCCTGGCATAAAGGAACTGTCAATATCTGCTCTTGATTCTACGCTTTGCATTTGCCTTTGGAGTTTACTATTGCTGTCGGTCAATATGAGCACAAAAAAGGGCGTTAGTGAAAGGCAGTAATGCCATTATTAGGCAAACAAATAATAAAATGTTTACCTAAAACCATACAAAACCTTTAGCTTACCAAAACCAACTGTTTGGAACAGCCTTAAAAATAAAGAAAGCAATGGTAAGCTCGGCAATCAAAAAACATTGGGGTATGCTAAGGAGCATCAAAATGATCAAAATAATTTGCCTGACAGATCAGGAATCCTCTAGGAAGTGTGTCAGGAACTCCCATCTACAGATGACTATCTTTAAATGGGAGTAGAACTACAGTGGCTTTAAAAACTGGAGAAAGTTCTCATGGACAAATGCGACCAAGATTAACATGTACCATCGGATGGCCTGAGTGATGACCCTGAATATACTGACATAACAACTAGGGATTATTTTAGCTCCAAAAAAACCTTGACTGACCAACTTTATCTCCAGACTAAAAGCCCACTTAACACATTTAAGTAAAAAAAGGCTAAAAACAAACAACCAATTATGACTGCTGTACAGGCCTGGCAGAGCATCACTGGAGAAGATATGAAGCATCTGGTGGGGTCAATGTGTAACAGTATTTCAGGCACTTACTGCATACAAAGTATACTCAAGCAAATACTAAACATCAGGTCTACAGTTGGATGTTATGCATCAGTTTTGTGGACACAGATTAAGCCCAGCCCAGGACTAAAGAAGTTAAGATAAAAACCAGAACCAGAGCACACAGGAACTCAGACTTAGACAAGCATTCATCTTTTAGCATGACTACTACCTGAAGCATGGGAAAAGTCTGTGAATTTTCTTGAGTGGCCCAGCCAAAGCTTGGACTTGAACATAACTAATAGAATGTGGTTGTTAGGAATACATAAGTACATCCATGTTGGCTCTCTTGGTGAAGCATGTTGATGCAACTTTGATTCTGTAACTTTTGATGTAAATAGATGTATGCTTTCTGGGGTAATGTATCTGTTCTGGGTGAATTATATTCAAAGTCACCAACACAGAGGCTTCTTACAACACAATGTTTTACAGATAATAAATAAAATGTATATAATTTATAACTATTTGGTAACGAGAATCTCCTCCTGTGTCAGACGAATGCGGTAATGCTCAACACATGCGCACACAGTCCTTTGG
The DNA here is from genome assembly GCF_011004845.1 of Esox lucius. Taxonomy (NCBI): domain Eukaryota; kingdom Metazoa; phylum Chordata; class Actinopteri; order Esociformes; family Esocidae; genus Esox; species Esox lucius. Next base: position 19,143,432 of record NC_047583.1, read on the forward strand.
CCTTCTATTCTGGAGGGTGTATAAACTCACTGTTTTGTTTATGTTGTAGTTAAATTGGTGCTCTCTGTAAAACAAGTGCTTTTCCTAGTAATAGTAGAATTGATTCAGTGTCAATGTAAGATGTTTTAAGTTGCTCACCAATGATGACTTTAATTATGTTTTATTTTGTTTATACATGTAGCAAGACCAGATGTCCTACGTCACCACTCACTCCACTACAATACACACTGAATGAGACGTGGTCTCTAGAGGTCAGTAGCTCTGAGGAGTATATGTTAGGAAAGTGTATCATGTAACCTCGAGAAGGCAACGTATGACAATTAAGATTTTCACCTGTTTACACCATTAAAATAGTGTCTCCGAAGCAAAACTGTTTAAAATGTTATTAATGTAGATAGATTCAAGGTTCATTTATCAAATGCACAGAACAACAGTGTTATCCAGCACACTGAAATTGTTGTGACATGGCACCCGACAACTACGTAGAGAGAATTACAAGAAGATTATATAAGCAAAAATATAGCCAAACAAAAAATAAGGTAATAATATACATAACACTGTACACTAGCAGCAGTTTAAAAAGAGTACTGTAAACTAGCGGCAAATCTGTGTAGTAGTATTGAATATTATACAGTAGATATGGCAAGGATGGCAATAATATACATAACAATGTCATTTGGTAGAATTATTGAAATTTATAGAATATTATAGACACATATGAGTGTAATAAGCTTATGAATAGTGAAATTTCACACTACAACTATGTAGTGTGGATTAGAAGAAAAATATATAGAGTTAAAAAATAAAGCAATCATATACATAACACTGTACACTAGCAGCAATTTAAAAGAGTGCTGTAAATAAGCAGCAATATGGGTAGTAGTATTGAATAATATGGCAAAGATGGCAATAATATACATAACAATGTCAACTAGCAGCCATTTTACGAAGAGTAGAAAGGGGAGTATGAACAGTATGGTGGAGGTATTCAATGTTATAGATACATATGAATGTAATATGCTTATGAATTGCACATGCAAATTAATATTCAGATGCCCGTTAATTGTACCTGAAAGGACATCAGAGCATCTTGAATGTTGATTTGTGATCAGTATGATCATTGATCAGTGTTGCTGGTTGAGGAGACTCATGGCCTGAGGGAAAAGCTGTTTGTGAGATAAAACTATAGTAATGACATGAATGCCATTTTTGAGCCTCTTCTCTTTCCTGGTTCCTGTACTGGTCATGGTAACAATACTCTCCTCTCTCCATATATCTGTTTTCCTCTTTCCCTCTCTATCTTTCTCTCTCTAACCAGATTTTGGATTAAGGGCCTTTTAGGCTATGCATATGTTCTCTGCCTACCTCCTTGATTCATGTTTGGATAAATGCTTGGTTTATTAAGGATTATCTTGTAATAACCAATATTGCCTTGTGTAATGTTTTCATCTCCAATGTTAAGTAAAGATATTTGAATTAAAAGATCATTCTTAGTCTCCCTTGATGTGACTTTGGTTGTTTGCTTGCTCTACTTCAATAAATAGAGTAGATAAAGAGAAATAGGCTTGTGAATATGTTTTGTACAGTTAAACACATATTTGAGAAATTGTCACTCTATTATAATGACCAATGGAGAGACCTGAAGATGGCAGTTCACTGATGCTCCTGTAGAGGAGCAACTTTGAGTGTTTTGTGTTTAACAAGAGGCTTATAGCTGGACTCACATTTATTAATTATTACAACTTAAAATGTTTACCCCGCACAGCCAGAAGAGGGCTGGTCACCCCTCTGAGCCTGGTTCCTCTCTAGGTTTCTTCCTAACTTTCTTCTTAGGGAGTTTTTCCTAACCGCTGATATTCAACACAGTTGTTGTTTGCTCCTTGGGGTTTCAGGTTGGGTGTTTTGTAAAAACACTTTGTGACAGCTGCTGATGTAAAAAGGGCTTAATAAATACATTTGATTAAAGCTCTCTGTTCCAACAGTTGTGTTTCACTGGGCTTACTTTGGTTGACCTGGGTTGATTTTTTTTGTCCCTGTTCATTGAAGCTTAAAGTTGAAAGTTTTTTGTTTTCTAGGCCTGCTGTATATAATGGACAATGGATATTGATTGGCCTGGGAAGGGGGTTGACCCTTCCTCTCAGTAAGTATCTATTTAACCATGGGTATAACCTCTGGTCAGTAAGTAACCTGTAGCATTTCAATGTGTCGGTTGCCTTTTCATCTGTACATATATTAATAAAGGTTTCGTTTTTTGGTTACAGACTTCTATATACACTACCGTTCAGAAGTCTGGGGTCACTAAGAAATGTCCTTGTTTCCCATAAACATACATGAAATGAATTTGAATAGGAAATATAGCTAAATTAATAGGAAATATGGTCATTGACAATGATAGAAATAATAAAAAAATTTATTGAAATAATAGTTGTGTTTTTCAAACTTTGCTTTTGTCAAAGAATCCTCCATTTGCAGCAATTACAGCCTTGCAGATCTGTGGCATTCTAGTTGCAAATTTGTTCAGATAATCTGGAGAGATTTCATCCCATGCTTCCTGAAGCACCTCCTCCTGGCTTGATGGGCATTTTGTCCGTACCATATAGTCAAGATGCTCCCATAACAGCTTAATAGGGTTGAGATCCAGCCACTCAATAATCGACAGAATACCAGCTGAATGCTTCTTCCCTAAATAGTTGTTGCATAGTTTGGAACTGTGGGTCATTGTCCTGTTGTAGGAGGAGTGATTGCCTCCAATCAAGTGCCATCCAGATGGTATGGCATGGCGTTGCAAAATGGAGTGATAGCCTTCTTTCTTCAGGATCCCTTTTACCCTGTACGAATCTCTCACATTACCACAAACAAATCACCCCCAGACCATCACAATGCCTCCACCATGCTTGACAGATGGCGTCAAGCACTCCTCAAGCATATTTTTATTTGGTCTGCATCTCATGAATGTTCTTCTTTCTGATCTGAACATCACAAACTTAGATTTGTCTGTCCATAGCACTTTTCCAATCTTCCTCTGTCTGGTGTCTGTGTTCTTTTGCCCATTGTAATTGCTTTGTTTTATTGGCCAGGCTGAGATATACCTTTTTTTTTGCAACTCTGCCTGGAAGGCCAGCATCCCAAAGTCACCTCTTCATGGTTTACTTTGAGACTGGTGTTCTGCGGTTACTATTTCATGAAACTGTTAGTTGAGGACCTGTGATGTCTGTTTCTCAAACTAGAAACTGTAATATATTTGTCCACTTACTCAGTTGTGCACCGAGGCCTCCCACTCCTCTTTCTATTCTGGTTAGAGACAGTTTGCGCTGTTCAATGAAGGAAATAGTACACAGCATTGTACAAGATATTCAGTATCTTGGCAATTTCTTGCATGGAATAGCCTTCATTTCACAGAACAAAAATAGAGCTGGTAGAGGCATACCCAAGAACACTGTAAAGCTGTGATCACTACCCCCCCCCGACCCCCCCCCCATTACCTGCCTCTTATTCACAATCCTACTATGGCCATGGTGCTTGCCTACAGAGCAGCAAGAGGAGCTTCCCTGGCCTACCTTCAGGCAATGCTGAAACCCTACATCCCTAACCCAGTTTTTTGTTCTGCCACTTCTGCCCTTTCGGGAAGACAGCTCCCAAACCTCCCAGTCGGTAGTCTTCTTTGTCCTTGCACCCGAATGGTGGAACCAGTTTCTCCTTCAGGCTAGGATGGCAGAGTCTCCGCCCATTTTCAAAAAAAACATCCGAAACCCAGCCTTTTCAAAGAATATCCCCAAAATACCTATATAGCTACCTTCAACTTGCTATGCGTATTATGTTTGTTTGAGGTATGGTCTGCTTTCCAGCTCTGACTTTTGCTGATAATTAATGAACTGAGTAGAATGTACTTGTCTGGTTGTTTCACCTTGCATCATAAAATCGATGAAACAAGTGTAAGTTACCCTGGAAAAGAGAATCTGCTAAAATACTAAAATGTACAAAATTGCCAAATTACTCTCCGACACCACTCCCCCCATTTTCCTAGTGTGTTCTGGGTCAGTGGTTCCGCATTGACTGCTGAGCCTTTGTCCTGTGGTACCGAGCCCGGGGGCTGAGGCTGTTGGCATGGACACAGAGAATATTAGATGCCTATAAGGTTACTCTCTGTAAATGCCAGTGGAACCTAACCCTGGTTGATGTGGTTATTGTTACTGGATGATGTGGTTCCTGTCAACATGGGACAGAATGATAGCTGCGTTTAACTGACCTGGATTGGGATACAAACCCTTTCTGTGTTGACGCCAAGCTATCTATTCATGTGTTGTTGCTGAGTGTTTGCTCCTGTAGATATTTAATCAGAGAAAGATAGTGAATTGACATTTAAAGCTCAGACACCCGCTATTGGCAATATTTATATAGTCCTACTTATGGTCTGATCATTAGCTAGATATTTTATCAGTTGTTCATTCTTGGACAATAAGCAACGCTTCTCACACAGGCGCAGACCCACACAGATTTTGACACACATACACGCACTCTCATTGTGGAGCAGGCTGCTGATGGCCAGACATTGGCTTGTCATTGCATCACACCAGTGTCAGGGAGCAGTGTATCCCAGCGATGACATGCATCAAGCTGAGGTGTCAACAGGGATTTGAAAGTGTGTCTGAGAGTTGCACTGACATGATCTATCTGGGTTAGGAAGGAGTTGAGATAGTGTCCAATTGGATGATTCCATCTCCCTCTTTTCCCTCTCTCTTTTTATATTTTATTCAATTTCTACCCTGATTTTTACCAGGTAAGTTAACTGAGAACAGTGGCAGAGACTGACAGATATTTCATCTTGCTAGTACAGGTATTTGATCAAGCAGCTTTTCGGTTGTTTTTTAGACGCTGTAAGCAATAGGCTGCCTGTACCAGGCTGCCTTCTCTTTTTCTTTCCCCTTCCTTTTCTTCATCACTTACTAGTCTAAATCTGTGCATTTGGGAATAGACAAAGCTTTGATGATATATGTTGAATTGTGTCTGTGAGGGAAATGTCTGTTAACTCAGTACAACCCATGAAAAAAAAGAGCTGGTTTACTAAAGCAACCTAGCATACACCATTACTTTTTAATTAATTAAAGCCAATAGGCCTATATTAAGCAATGCTTATAACAATAGACTAGAAGTGTTTTTCTAAAAAGAAATACATAGCATCAAACACTTTTAAAATAAACTTTAAAAACACACCCGAAGCAGGAGAAACCAAACAAAAGGCAGAAAATCTTCCATTAGGAGTCAGATGATTAAAGATCGGAACAAATGGATTTAGTGAGTCAGGCCGACGTACAGCATTTTGAATGATATTCTTATTCTAGGCATTCAGTTGCATAGCATTGAAAAAAATTTTTGGAGGAGCGAACATGACTACCATGGAATTTTATGTAAAATTATCATATCATTATAATATACTTCAATCTAGACATTAAGCTGGGTGTTGAAATTCAAGGGTGGCATAGAATTCTATTGTTGGTTATGTCCACTTTATTTATACAAATCCAGTTACTGAATATGGACAGTGTAATGTCTTGCTAATAAATAATGTACATGTTTTACACTTAGATGTTTATGTGTTCAAGCTTTGGTACAAGTATTTCAAATGTCTAGCTAGCTAACTCAAAAGTTGGATTAACATTAAGTCAGAAGCAAGCTATAGCTAGCTAGTTAGGCTAACAATATTTGCAGGCAAGCTTGCAATTAAACAGACTAACACAATTTAAATCACAACTGTCTATCACAATGACCACACATCACATTTTGTTGATGTTATAAAGATGTCCAGAGATGTCTAATTAAAAATTACTGTAGATTAACTTTAACCTTCTCCACAGATGAAAGTAACAATTTAATTATCCATAGCAAGCTACATCAACATTGTTCAATGCCCCTTCGCTAGCTAGCTATCAGGACAAGCATTTCATGGCAATGATGGTAGCTAGCTACAAGCTACTCCGTCTGCAAATTTGCCAGCTAGCTAACGTTACCAATAATAGTGACAATTGCATTACATTAGTTAGTAGACAATATCTGACATATCTTAACTACAATAAATGGTTACTGCTAATGCAAGGTAATAATATATTGTATTGTATATTTAGTAAACATGAGCAGCAGTACTTTCTTTCATTACTGCTAGGCTAGTTTAGTACAATCCTGGTTGCTCCATTGCATAGAGTATCATGAACCGACGCCTTGTGTTTTCACTGGAAGGAAGGGGGAGCAGCAAGGGGACAGGAGCCGGCTGACTCAAGCATTTTACAGGGAAGGGGGGATTCAAAGGTATTGGAACGGGTTACCATAGAGATTAACAACTAAAGAAGAACAATATAATACCATTTAATAAAATGTTATAAATGTATAATATAGCAGACACTCCTGACAACTAGGGTGGCAAGATTTGTTTTTTAGGATGGCAGCTGCAACCCCGGTGGTTTCACCAGTGGAGAAAAGACAAATCATTGGTAGAAAATCATTCTGTCATTATTTTAATGTTGCTACATTGAATTGAATTGCAGTATAGAAGACTGGGAAGTTCAGTCTAATACACTGGGTAGGCAGAAAACTGACGCTGCATCTTCCACCGTTGACATATCTCTACAGTAGCCAGAAGTCGCTTTATTTCCAATTCATGTTGGAAATGGAGTTAATGTTGATTAAGTTTATTGAAAAGGCAATACACTCCCACCCAAAATATCAATACTAGCAGGAAGACTTTTAATTTTGTGTCAAGGTAAAAATAATGTTGCCTTTTGTCGACTTGAGCTAATAGCAAATACAAAACTGTTCTGATTTTGAAAGTGTCGATTTTTAATAGAATAAATCACAAAACGATAATGGAGTAAACTGGTAATTGCCCATTTAATAACCAAACCACATAAAGGGGAGTCCTTAAGGATTTGGAGTGTGACACTCGTTTCCTTGTTTTACCTCTGTATTCCAGCACATAGGATTTTAAATAAAGCAATGACTGAGAGGTTAAATAACAGCTTATTAGTTTTAGTTTGATGTTATGTACCACCATAAATTGTGTACCTTGTATGAATTACAGCCCTTTTCATACACAGTTCCACTCATTTTAAGGGACCAAAAGTAATTGAAAAAATGTGCTTCGATAAGCTGTCATATTTAGTGCTTGGTTGCAAATCCTTCATAATTGATTACATAGTCTGCAACTCATAAACATCCCCAGATGCTGGGTATCTTCTCTCGTGAAGCTCTGCCAGGTCTTTACTGCAGCCATCTTCAGTTTGTTTTGGGGCATTTTTGCCTAGGATTCAGGGCCATTGCTTTAGCAGTATTTTTAGGGTAATTGGCCTGTGGCAAGGTGAGGCACCGTCCAAAGAGTTTTGAGTCATAAAGTAGTCTCTGAGCAGATACTATGTTTGTGTAGTAGTGGCTGACACTTCCATGCCTACGTCCTGAAAAGTGATCCTGATCTTTTGTCTTTTGTTAATTTTTCATCATTATATGTGATTCTTTAATCATCCACGATAGAGGTCTTCTTTGGTCAAGCAGAAAATTTGGCATTGCTAAACTAGCCAGTGTTTTGTTTTTTATTCTTAATGTAATATCTGAGATTGGCACGCCTAATGTTTTGGCTATGTCTCTGATTTATTTGCATCTTGATGACGAGCTTGACTTGCATCAGCAAAACCTAGAATCAAGACTAGGCATTGATGGCTCTCTTGTCCAGGCTGTAATGATGCAATCCTAATAAAAGACAGCTGTTAAGCCAATTGTCCAAATCATTTTTGTGTCCTGGCGTGGAGTGCAAATTGTGTTGTTATTCCTAAATGCTTAATTTCATATGGATGAAGGTACCCTGAAATTAAAACTCATAGACCATCAGTGTCATTTTGTTATTTAAGCACTACAGTACAAAGCTTAGTCAACAGAACTGGTGTCACTGTCAAAATATATATGGACTGTGCTGTTGTTTCTTATTCAAAACTTAATACAAACTGGATATGGTCAAAACTTGATACATAACCGCACATTTTAATATATATGCCAACACGCCCATTTCTCAAAGCCATTCTCAAAGTATCTTCACTGTTTGCACTCATTGCCTTGCAGAACAGCTATATCATTTTGAGCTGGAATTCAAATCAATCAGGGTCCCACAGCGGTCAGTGCAATTTGTAGCAGCATCATCCGGAATGGGTAGGATGTTGTTGCGCTTTACCTATTTCTTGGGGTGGTTGGGCGCCTGCAAGCTCAATTGTGGTGGTTGGCCTGGAGAATGCACTCTCCTCCAAGAGCATAGACATAGAATAAGAAGCAGAATGGCTTGGTGTGATGGGCATCAGAGGACACTCATTCAATAGTTCTGAACCCTTCGTGATGAGGCAAGACCACAAGTGCAAACTGAACATCAGACTTTTAAGAGGGGAGAAAAACAGGGTAAAAATGGCATGGCAAGGTTAGATAACCCAGCTCATGTGAATAAGACACGTCACTGGCAGTCCTTTGAAGTAAAAATCTGTCACTTGCAGGAAGGTGTTTATTGCAATCTGCTACTTGGAACAGGTTTTTTGTTTTGATTTTGAGTTTGTGAGTTGTTAATGACATGTAGGAAGAATAAGAGGGAATTGTCTGATGCTTGATCACTTGGTCTCTAGTCTCAATACTCATACTTAGGGGTCTGCCTTGTCTCTCTCCATGCAAATGTTGTTCTCCATTCATTTAGTCTCTTTCCTCAGTTGTCTTTGGGCCTTTGTATTGTGCAGTCAGCAGAAAAGCCTGTTCATTCCCTTGGCCATCAGATAAGGTCCGTCTCTGCTGGCCTGATTGATAGTCAGGGTCTGCCAGCAGAATAATGGTGCTAATTTAGCTAGCAGATGACCGATAGGGCTGAACAACCTTTACTGAGGTGAAAAAAATTGCACTTAATTACGTTTGGTGAATAGCAATTGTATCTCCAACATCAGATATATTGAATTTTGCACCCAGATCCTTTTATTTTTATTATGCTTGTAGTGACGTATCGGTCTGTTAAGGAATAAAGCATGTTTTCACATGTTCTTAGCAAGGTGGGGTAGTAAGGATGAAATTAATGAAGATCTTTCCTTTCTGAAGTTGTAGCTGGTGAAGGAAGGCCTGTCTGAAAATATCAGTCTGTGTTTGAAAACCTTTTAGAGAAAGTCTGAAAATCAATGATGTGTGTGTGTATGTGTAATGCTTTTTCCTCATTGTTTCTGACAGTGATGGAGCTTAGGAGATCCAGCGGATCCCCTGTGAACAAAATGTCTCAGCAGGCAACATGAAGAAGGATGTCCCGGTCTCCCTGACAACCAGAAGAGCCAGTCCAGTCGGAACCACACGCCATGATTCCTCATAGCAACGTCTTTGGACTGTAAAGGATAATAAAGGCCAACTTTGACCCATTTTTCCCCCTTTCCCTTCTTCCTCCCTCTTTTTATCGAGGAGGAAAGGCAGCTGCTTCTACCTGTTGTTCAGACTCAGCGATTGGATAGTTACTCAAGAAGATCCTGGCCCATGACTGTTACTTAGCCTACTTCTATGACTGTTATCATAAATGCCAGCCTACTCCCTGTGAAAAAATCGACCGCTGATTTTGTAATACATCTCTCAAAAGTGTCAAACATACCTGATTATACTTTTGGAAAGAACTGCAGTCTAGAAGCTGTCACGAACTCTACGACATTTGAACTGGATCCAATTCGATGCGATCGAAGCCATCCGGAATATAATCTCCTTCCTCCTTCTCCCATTCCTTCACTTTATTGACCATGGATGTGCTGGGCTGGTCCGCGAGGCTGCAGCTGTTGCTCTCCACCCTCCTGGGTGCGTGTTTGGGCCTGGAGTTTACCGGTGCCTCCGGCCAGTGGGCCCGATACCTCCGCTGGGACGCCAGCGTACGCAGTGACCTCAGCTTTCAGTTCAAGACAGACGTGTCCACGGCACTGCTTCTGTACTTCGACGATGGCGGTTACTGCGACTTCCTGCAGCTGATGGTGGTGGAGGGCAAGCTGCAGCTACGCTTCAGCATCGACTGCGCAGAAACCGCCGTAGTGTCGGACAAGTTGATTAATGACAGCAGCTGGCATTTTGCCACGCTGAGTCGCAATGGCCTTCGGACGGTGCTAGGGCTGGACGGCCAGACCAAGGGGGACGAGGTGCGGCCCACCGGCGGTAGCCGGCAGCACATGAAGATTGTTAGCGACCTCTTCCTGGGCGGTGTACCGCGGGACATCCGCGTGTCGGCTCTCACTCTGCCCACGGTCCGCGACGCCCTGCCATTCAGAGGGACGATTTCCGATCTGAAGTACGGGAACACGGAACCTGTTCTCCTAAGCAGCCTGAGGGTTCGTCTGGAGTCGGATGGACGCTGTACGGAGAACCTGTGCGAGAATGGCGGGAGCTGCACAGTGGTGGATGGGGAACCCATGTGTGACTGCTCCAAAACCGAATACAAAGGCCGTTTCTGCAACGAAGGTAAGATGATGCTAACTTATTTCCTGTCATCTTTTTGCATGAACCAACTTATTACCCACAGAGAATTCCCCTGTTGTATTAACCTTTTTGACTTTCTTTCATCAGTCCAAGTGAATGGATCTTTTTCATCATGTTCTTGATTCTTCACTGACAAACGCAGTGCACTCTCTTATACTCTTTGTGTTTCATTATGCCTGTGTGGTACCAAAAGCCGAATGCTAATCTAAGCTTGGTTAGTGGTGCGTTTCGCCATCACGGTGCAGGTTAATGGTGCTGCCCTGCAGGCTCTGATAAGGATGCCTGTATAGAGAACCGGGCCTCCTGAGCCCTTTTCTTCACCCAATCACGCAATGGCAGGTGTCAGAATCACATCCTTTTGTGTAGCAGAGCATTGGAAGTGCTTTGATTCAATCACAAAAAATCCATCTCTGTCCTCTCTCCACAGCTGGTGTTGATTTTGTTTTGTTTTGGGGGGGTGGATCTTTTGGTAAGGCTACATTTTTACTTTTTTATTCCTACATTTTTCTGGAATGAGCATAAGAACATTTGTTTTCTATTTATAAAGGGAGTGCAACTTTTTATTTGAGGGACATTGGAAATCTTGATAGCAGTGGGTACATACTGCATATGCTATGCACAATTATTTATGAAGCACAGACAACTTCAAAAAAATTCTCTACTGGAATCAATATACATTTAGATTTAATTTACACTAGTGAATTTAATGAGTTGTGTTTTAGCAATTGTCTATATCAAAAATATATCCTGTGAGAAATAAATAGTTATAAAATTATATTCCTTTTTCTCAAATATTCTCAAAATGTGTCCTTTTTCTCTCTTAACACAACATAAAGGCAATTTACATCTGTTTTGGCATCAAGCCCAAGTATAAACCAACAGACAAAAGGGCAGTGGATCTGGAACGTAAAGATTACATTGTTTTCATGTCACGCTATGCTGTTAAAAGGGAGGGGTCCAATTTTACTCTGTCTTGTCTTGATGAGAGTTAAGCTGCTTTTGTTTAAATTCCTGAATTTAAGCCATTCAATCAAATGGGTGTGTGTTTGTGTGTGTTTATGGAGCCCTTGCAACTGATTTTCACTTCACATACATATTCACCAAAAGATGCAAGAAAATAAAATGGCTGACCTGTATGGAATCAAGAACGCTAAAACACCCATGAACATTTCTGAGCTTTGCATCTATCAGAAAGCCCCATAGTTATCAATACAGACGCTAAGCTCCCACTCCCAGACCTCCATACATAAGCTTCCTGCTCCACAAAGCGAGGCTGGCCTGGGATGTAGTGGCCTGCCGAGTTGTGTGAGGGTCCGTCTCCCCCTGATTTACAACCCTCCAGCGGGCCTTCTTTCCGGCTGATTTATGGCTGCTTCCCCTGTCTGTGCTGTCTGCTTGGCTGGCTAGCTGCACACCGTTGATAGGGGGCTTCAGCAGGCCCTGGACCTGTGTGTCGGTGTGTGTGTGTGGACCAGTCCTGTTATGGGCCAGGAGAGTGAACTCAGGCCATCATGCAAAAATAAATAACGCTGTTTACTCGAGTCAAGCCGTATTTATGTGGACGATGTGCCAAGGCGCTGTCTCTTTAAATATCGCCTACCGTCCATGGATCATAAATACGGATTCTACGCTTACACAAGCTCAAATACACACTTCACACAATCCCCTCCAACCGCTGACCTGTAGAACCTATTTCTCACTTAAACCACAGCTGGGTGTAGACCTGCACAGACAAGCAGGAACAACAGTCATTACAAACAGTAAATGTAATAAGCTGGTACTCAATGCGTTACAGCAGAGAGGGTAACATGTGCACAGACAGGCTGTAGTCTGCTTGTTGCACAGTCTGGTGTGACCGTCGTAGGCACGGCAACGGACACCTGACACTTCCCCCAGGCGGGGCAGATGGCTCGAGTGGCCTGGACAACCATTGCCACAACCACAGCGTATGTTCCTCTCCGGTCTGGCTGTACAGTCGTTTAGATAGCCGATATGTGGTTTACCGAAGTGCCAGGACTAAGCTAAAACAGTAATCCGAGATTATCACCCTGGTAGTAATAGTAATAATAATAATGAGTTTGGCAACACCCACCATACTCAATCTGTTATCTCTTTTGGATGAAATTGTGTATGTGTGTTTAAAGGCTGTCTACTACCTTAGCTTGTTCTTAATTGAAACTAAAACCAAACAATTACTTTATAAGGGCCTATGATTTGGAGGTTTTGGAAACAATAAATACTGCGTGTACATGTTGTATAATAATAATGCCTAGTTCTTGGCCTACAGAGTACAGTATAGCACAACCTTTACCTTTGATATGTTCTACTGTATGCCACTCAGCCCAGTCTACTTTAGGTATTGACTCCTACCAGGATAATTATGTAGAATTATGTTTATTTAATATGAAGCCTGAGAGAAATTCCTTTCCCACAAGCCATTTGTTTAAGGGGAGAGACTCGCTGAATTTTAACTGCAGCATGATTGTTCCACAATGAATACAAAGAAAAAGAGATAACATTTAAAATACGAGCCTACACAGAATGTGTTTATTAGTTTGTGTGTGTGTGTGTGTGTGTGTGTGTGTGTGTGCGTGTGTGGGTGTGTGTGTGTGTGAGAGCAAAAAAAGGCAGTACAATGTCAATAATATGTCAGTGTGAAAGTAGGTCTAATAAAAAGAAAAGAAAATGGAAGAAAAGCCAAATGAAGAGTGACACACACACACACACACACACACACACACACACACACAGAGCACATTATCACCCCAACCACACACTCCTTCTCACTAATCTTGTTAATTCCTCAATTCCCCAGTGTCCTCTCTTGGGACTTTGCCATGTGAATGCCACTGTCAGGAGGTCACAGTGTAGGCTTCAGCACTCTATTGAAGAGGAAATTTAAAAGAGATTACATTGAACACACACACACACTCCGTTTGAACAGCTTATACTGTGTTCAGGCAGACAGAATTTGCTCACTAACTAAATGAATACCTAATACATATCTAATCGCTGTCCGGTAAAACCGTTTGAATTTAATCTTTACATCTCTAATACAAATCTAATAACTGGCTAGTGAAATCATTTAAATGAATCACTAATAGATCTCTGATTGCTGCCCACTGAAAACATTTAATGGAGACCGACTCCATTAGACTCCTGTTAATTTCCTTCGTTTAATCACTTCTTGTGGTCAGGCTAATCGCAAGACTTACACTGGTGCAGGTTGGTGGAAAAGAATCAGGATCCATTTCATAAGAATTTTTTACCTTTTAATACTTTCAGTGTTTCAATTATGAAGCAATGGAGAAAGTTATGGTAAAAATGTGATCGATCCTTTTTTCTGTCCTCCCTTAAAATGAATTGGGGTGTGCCTCTGCTCATTCTCCTACTCGGATGATTGATCTTGGCTTGTCTCTGCCCTGGCCTGGCACCAAAAGCCCCATGATGTAATCAAAAGTCTGGATATGGTGCCAGGATGCCAACCCGTGCCCAACCCGATGTGCTTTAAAACTTAGTCCAAGGGTTTGAAAACACGGTATCAATCTTAACACGTTTAAATACACAGAAGATAAAGCTAAATAAACCTTATGTCATAACACCTATTTGGATAAAAGATTTCTGCATTTTCAGACTTCCTCACCAGAAAACTACCTGCTTACAGAGAACTCGGGTTTCCTCCTGCTTTGATTTATGTCCCAGTTGTGTTTTTGTGTGTACCTGTTGTGCTGTGACTGGAGCCGAAAGAAGATGATACAATTACCTCAGTATTACTTATGTCAAAATCTTTTTGGGGATCAAATCCATCGTTCAGCGGTTGGTGACCTGATGGTTGATCTGATGACTTTATGTTTTAGTGATCTAATGAGATGATGGCTGTAGTGTTCTATCGTACAAGAATATATTCAGTGTAATATATTAATGTCACATACTCTCACTTCTATACATGCACAGGGAGTTGTCTGTGTATGGTGTAATTGTGTGTTGGTTTTGCATGATAGACTCCATGCAAACAATATGAGAGTGTTTCTAATGCTTTCCCTTTCTCTTTTTTTTTTGCTTCTTTCTGTAAATGTAGAGGTCAACCACAACATTCCAGGTAAGTTTTCAGAGGAAAACCTATCTCATTTTAGAAATCTTATTTCAGAAAACTCCCAATGTGTTGAGGTCATTGAGCTCTTATAAAACATTCCACTTTTTAAGGATGTGAATTGGAGATGTTTGGGCAGTGATTCTGTTATAATCAGAGGGCTCCCATTACAAAGATCTTTTCTTACTTCATCAGCTACGTCTTTAGTTGGACCACTGTGGTCCTGCTGCAGAAGCCTTCCCCTTTACTGTGGAAAGCTTTTTTGTCTTTCAGTGTGTCTGATGCCATGCTTTCTCTGACAGGAAAATATGGGACATCACAATACTGTTCCTACAGATTATTGGAATATGGGTTTTGAAGTGCTCTTTCTCTCTCCTTTCCTCTCTCGTTTATTCGTTCCCTCAAGGATTTTCACACATGATGATGGCGGAGCAAGGTATGCCTCTACTCATTTCTCACCATCATCCGTTTCCGTGCTGTTGTGTGCTGTGTGTGCAGGCTTGTTGTGTTGTTTTGACGATTGTCTCTCAAGAAGCCAAGTGCATCTTCTCTCTCTGTAATGCAATGTTAATAACCCTGTTTCAGTATAACATCGAAAAACGTCAACGGATGAATACTATTTTCCAAATCAAAATACCTCAACTGACTCAGATGTGTGTTTCTTGCATGACCTGACTTAACCGATGCTAATGCCTTGATGTGTGCGTGTGTGTGTTTGTGATGTGTGTAGACTGAGTTGTCGGGATAGTTTGGCCTGGCTATACCTATGTGTTAACGTCCTCCTAATGTGTATTGATAATACACATGAACAGTATCAATGTACATGTATTGATTTGCTCTACTCATTGAGCACTTCTCCATGTCAGACTATTCACTGTTGCCTTTTCTCTTCTCTTCCTCCTCTTCGCCTTCCTCCTATGTGGATACTCGACCTTCTCATTCCTACAACCTCTCTCCTCCTCGCCTCTCCCTAGCTAAAAGCAAAGGTACAGACCAGTCTCTCTCTTATCCTCGCTTTAAGAAACCCTGGGCACGATGGAGTGAGTGTCACATCAAACCCTGTACATGCTTCAATGTGTATCACTGTGTTGATTTTTTTTTAAATGTATTCTCTCGTCTAATGTGTTTGGTGTGTCTGTCTGTCTCTCTCTATGTGTGCGTAAAAACACCAAGCTGAACATTATTGGAAACACTTCCCTGCTGGGACCTCTGTCTCCATGTTTTCATTTTGTGTTTACCTTTCCGTGTTTAGCGTCTCCTGTGTAATGGCAGATCTCCAAGTGTGCCTGGATTAGGAAGGTTAATGAAATGAACCTTAATTGGTTCTCGAGACAAAGTGCCCATGGTGTCTATTTCAGGGAGTGGAAATGTGGAAGCTTGTGCTAGAAAGTTGCAGAATGCAGGATTTCCACCCTATGCGTGTACTAGATTACGGACGGAATGGGATTGGCAAGACAGGCTCTGTCAGTTTGTCAGCTAGAGGTTGGGTGAGATTTGCAGTGATGTTCAGGAATTATGTTTTTCCCCCCTGCCCTTCATTGTCTGAGCTGGATTGTATGGATTATGTGATAATCTGCTTTTGGTCAGCCTGCGTTCATATCTGAAGTACAAAGTGGTGTTGAGCGGACATTTTCATTGGCTCCGTAATGAAATGTCCTTGTGTGAATGATGCGATTACAAGATATGGCGTGATGCTGCAATATCATTTAATGCGCTTCTCTTTGGAGGTGACAGCCAGGGGAGAGAGAGAGATAAAGAGAGTGAGGAGAGACTGAGTGACAGAGTGAGGAGAGAGTGAGGAGAGATTGAGGGACAGAGTGAGGAGAGAGTGAGTGACAGAGTGAGGGACAGAGTGAGGAGAGAGTGAGGAGAGATTGAGGAGAGATTGAGGGACAGAGTGAGGAGAGAGTGAGTGACAGAGTGAGGGACAGAGTGAGGAGAGAGTGAGTGACAGAGTGAAGAGAGAGTGAGTGACAGAGTGAGGAGAGAGTGAGTGACAGAGTGAGGAGAGAGTGAGTGACAGTGAGGAGAGAGTGAGGAGAGAGTGAGTGACAGAGTGAGGAGAGAGTGAGGAGAGAGTGAGTGACAGAGTGAGGAGAGGGTGAGTAGAGAGTAATTAGAGTGTGACAGAGAGAGTGACAGAGAGTCTACATACATAGCTTAATATAACACTGATAATGCCTTTTCAGTAATGTTTACTCAGTATTTTTCTGTTTTAATTCAGTTTTTTATTTTCACTGTTATTTATTCTATGTTTATGCTTATTTTCCCCCACTTGTTTTGGCAATGTAAACATACTTTTGCAATGCCAATATAGCCCTTTAAATTAAAATTGAATTGGGTGACAGTGATTGACAGAGAGTGAGAGACAGTGTTGTCCAGGAAGACATGCTTTAAAATACCTGAAAACGGCTGAAAACAGAGTTCTGCCCGTCGCAGGAGGTGGAGTTTGTAGATAACTGGCTCTCTTTTTGGACTCTCCCAAAAATAGGGCCAGGCCTGATCTGCTGAAGAGCTACAGACTCCATCTTAGCTGGAGTGGTGCTCTTCTTTTATCTAGGAACATTTACAGGAGTCTCACTCCTATAGCCTCACCATGAGAGTGTGCAGGTCAGGCAGCAGGCTGTTAGCCAGCCTGCTAGAATAGTGGAGTCTGTTGATAGCATAGCCAGAGTAGTTAGTACAGTTTTACCTATTGCCACTGTGACTCGTTCCAGGCTAAGAAAAGTTAAACAAGGTAATGTTAACAATAGCAACCTTATTAAGATAAAGCCTTCCTCCACCTCGATCACAAATACAAATTACTGTAACACCTTGCATCTCAAAATGGGACTCCTAAATGTTAGATCCCTTGCTCCAAAGGCAGTTGCAGTAAATTAATTAATCTCTGATCATAAACTAGATGTTATTGGCTTGTGTGAAACATGGCTAAAGCCTGATGAATTCACTGCCCTAAATGAGGCCTCTCCTTCTGGCTATACTAGTGATCCGAAAAGGAGGGGGGTTGCTAATATTTATGACAGTAAATATAAATGTACTCTCAATCACTAGTTTTAATTCTTTTGAAGTTTTACTCATTAAAGTTATCGTTTTACATAGCTACTATTTACAGGCCCCCTGGACCATACACAATGTACCTCAATGAGTTTCCTGAATTCTTGTCTAACCTTGTAGTCATGGCAGATAGTATTACAATTTTTGGCGATTTCAATATTCATATGGAGAAGTCCAATGACCCTCTTCAAAAAGCCTTTGAAGCCATAATTGACTCAATGGGTAATGTCTCAGGTCCAACACACTGCCACAATCATACCTTCGATTTAGTCCTGTCACGAGAAATAGATATTGTAGATATAATAATTTCCCCGCAAAATCCTGGAAGATCACTGTCTTATTACATTTACCGTTAAAACAAGAAATCCACTTCCTCCGCAAACATTGAGTTTCAAAAGCTGTACTATAAATTTTCGGACTACAAATACATTCCTTGATATTCTTACAAGCTCGCTCATCAACGACAGAGTAAATAAATCTGCGAACGATCAAATCGAGGATCTAAACTCAACACTGTGAAATAGATACGGTTGCACCACTAAAAACTAAAGAAATACGCAACAAGAAACGTGCTCCCTGGTACACAGACAATACTAGAGCACTCAAGCAAACATCCAGAAAATTGGAGCGAAAGTGGCGCTCCAGTAATTTGGAAGTGTTCAGACTTGCCTGGATAGACAGTACACTACAATACCGAAAAGCACACACATCTGTTCGATCAGCTTATTGGACAAAAACAATCAAAATTTCTCTTCGATACAGTTGCAAAGTTAACAGAAAAGCAAGGCTCAACAAGTGAAGTGGGTCTTCACTTTAGCTGTAATGAATACATTTGAATACATACTTTGATGAAAAGATCATCACCATTATAAAACAAATAACTGACTCCTCCGTAAATAGTTATAGTCCTCAAAATTGTCCTGAGAATGTCCTGAACCTCCCTGACCAAGTGTCAATGGGGACACTTTAATTTATTTATCTCGTATCGCTCGACACATTCACTAAATTTGTAATGAGTTTTAAACCCACAAATTGTCAGCTAGACCCGATTCCAACAAAATGACTTAAAGAGCTATTTCCTGTGCTAGGTCAGCCAATGTTGAACACAATAAATGGCTCCCTTTCCTCCGGATGTGTACCAAACTCACTAAAAATAGCCTCAAAAAAATTAAGCCTCTTCTAAAAAAATCTTATCAGGATCCTGACATATTAAACAATTATAGGCCAATATCGAACCTCCCGTTCCTCTCAAAATTCTTAGAAAATTGTGTTTCCCAACAACTGAATGCCTTCCTGAAGACAAATAACATTTAAGAAATGCTCCAGTCCGGTTTTAGATCCCATCATAGTACTGAGACTGCACTCGTGAAGGTAACAAATGACCTTCTTATGGCCTCAGACAAAGGTTTCGCATCTCTCCTATTGCTTCTTGATCTTAGTCTTGCCATATTGGGCTTCGTGGATAATTTCTAGCCTTGTTTAAATCTTATTTATTCTGAAAGATATCAGTTTGTATGTGTGGATGGCATATCCTCTGACAAATCAAAGGTATGTTTTGGTTTTCCTCAAGGCTCGGTTCTGGGCCCATTATTGTTTTCACTATATATGCTGCTTCTGGGTGATGTAATCCAGAATCACAATGCCAATTTTCACTGTTATGCTGATGACACACAGTTATATATTTCAATGAAGTATGGAGAAGTCCCAAAATCAGCTACTTTGGAAGCACGTGTTTCAGATATTAGGAAGTCGATGACAGAGAAAAACAGAAAAGCTAGTTTTAGGACCTAAGAAACAATGAGCCTTGTTAGCAGATTACACTGCATGGTCGCATCCCAAAAAACTGTAAGAAAATATGTCTCAAGAGTTGCTTATTTTCATGTTCGAAACATTGCAAAAATCTGAAACTTTCTATCAAAAACTGATGCAGAAAAACAAATCCATGCTTTGTTACTTCTAGATTAGATTACTGCAATGCTCTTCTTTCTGGTTACCCTGATAAATCAATAAATAAACTTCAATTAGTGCTGCTCATGGCTTCTAGAATCCTAACTAGAATTAATTTTTTAAACACATTACTCCAGTGCTAGCCTCTTTACACTGGCTGCCTGTTAGGGTTAGGGCTGATTTTAAGGTTTTATTGTTAACCTATAAATCAATACATGGACTTGCTCCTACTTACTTCGCTGAAATGATCCAGCCGTACATACCTACACGTAACCTTAGATCGCAAGATGCAGGCCTTTTATTTGTTCCTAGAATTTCTAAACAAACAGCCAGAGGCAGGGCCTTCTCTCATAGAGCTCCACTACTGAGGAATGATTTGCCAACTAAGGTTAGAAATGAAAACTCAGCGCAAACTGTCTTGCCAGGTGGGCTCTCATCGCCACTGGGATGCCCTCCCTCCAATGCCATTCTGGGGCGGAGTCACTGGCTTGTTGTTGTCTCTCGCTTGTGCAGTTGGACTGTACTCTGCTGGCAATACTCGGCCCTCATACAGGGTGGTTGCGGTTGGGTGGATAGGGCCAGTGTCACCTGACCCCCCTGTCTCAGCCCCAAGGCCTTACGATGCTATATTATTGTGCTGGGGGAGTAGGGTCAGTTCTCCTTCTCCACTATAAATCCTTGTAGATCTAAGGAATGCAATTTCAAAATGTTCCCTGTCTCCTGCCGTTTTAAACTTAGGAGGACATGAGGTCTTGGCCCACACCTGAGGAGTACCTGGCTTGAAAGACTCGTTGGTGTTCCTGTCCAAAGTCCTCCTGGTTCTGTTGCAGATCAAGACGATACCTGACAATTTCAGCTGCCACTGTGCTGACACCTCCCCCATGTTGTCCCTGTCCTTGTCCATCTGGTCATGCTTCTGACCTGGACAAGTTTAAATAGACTCTGGACTCAGCCCACATGCATTTATTAATTATTACAATTTGTACTCTTAATATGTTCACCCGGCACAGCCAGAAGAGGACTGGTCACCCCTCTAAGCCTGGGTCCTAGGTTTCTTCCAAAATTTCGGCCTTCTTAGGGAGTTTTTCCTAGCCACTGAAATTCAACACTACTGATGTTTGCTCCTTGGGGTTTAAGGCCGGGTGTTTTGTAAAACCACTTTGTGAAAGCTGCTGATGTAATAAGGGCTTTATAAATACATTTTATTGATTGATATATTTATGGTCTATTTTTAGTTTTTCATTGGAGTACTGCGTTGACAGACAGGAAGACACTGCACACACAGACACACACACACACACACACACAAACACACACACACAGAGAGAAGCAGGTTTAGCCATGGATGGGGACTACCTGGGATAGAAGGGGATCGGGACCCAACCTGGTACTTTGATCCATTGCTTACCTGAAAAAATATATATACAATCTATGAACTGCTTTACGGAAGGTTTGTATCTTGTTATGCTAGTCATGAATAACAAGCAACATTGTAGTCACAACCATTTTACCCCTTTGTGGACATCCGGTTCTTTTACATTTGGGGTTGATGCTGATGTGCTGGCACGACATAACCCAAACAGTGGGACGTTTGGAAAACTGCTATGAAGGTGTGTGTGGCCTGTGAAATGCCTGTGGTAGTTTTCCACTGTACCTTCTCATCACCTGGATGGCTTAACAGGCTGATCCAGAAAAATGTACAGTGTCAGGTGCCTCCTCTGTGACCCACTTCACCGGAACCCCCTCAGAGCACGCTGGACATAAAGAAGGCAAACAAATATTGTGGGGAATGCCCGGCGTTCACAATATCCGTTAAATGGAAAAGTTATAGTCATTAGTATGGGGAAACCAGACTTTAACGTTGGTTTCATAAAATTAAAAAAAAGATTACTTTTCCAACGGACTGAAGTCCTGGTCTGGTCTATGGAGTGTGCTTCACTGGTGTTCCTGGAATTCATGCAATGCTGTGCCTCTGTGGTTGAAAACGCTGTGGTTACTGATTAGATCAACTAAGTGTCCATCTGGTGTGTGTGGCTCTAGTTGGTCCAGCGGTCAAGGCCGCTACATCCAGTGCATATTTATTCTGCAGGGTGGATTCTAGTCCGCTCCACTGCTCTTTCAACAAACAACTCCCCTCTTTTCATACTGTATTGGGTCAGAACCGAACCCTATGGCCCAGAAAACTCTGGGCACCCTGTGTACAATTGGCCGCCTATGTTGTTGAGTCATTTTCTTCTCTCCCCATGTCTAAACCGAAGTGAAACCCAGAAGTCTTTGCTGTACCGTTATATCAGTATCCAATATCCAGTATTCTCTCATCCCCTCTCTCTGCATCCCTCCTTTCCTCTTTCCACTGTCTGTTTTACGTCCTGCTTCCAGTGTTTATTCTCTCTGTGAGACGGCAGACATTATTACCCATCAGCCCCCCTGTCGGCTCCTGTTAAGCAGACAGGAACTTAATTCTGGATGTATTTACATCCAGTGGCTGCAGAGAAAGAAAGACATAAATGGGAGGGGGGGGGGGGGTGGTAGAGAGCGGGAGAGAAGAAAGAGAGGGAGAGAAGGAAAAGAGGGAGAGTGAGGGAGAGATTGAAGTGAGGGAGGAGAGATAGAAGGAGATGTTGAAGAGAGGGAGAGAGACAGAGGGAGCTAGACAAAGGGAGAGAAAGCAGTGAGGGAGAGCTTGAAGTGAGAGAGAGATGGAAGAGAGAAAGAGAGAGAGAGAGAGAGGAGAGACAGAGGGAGATATTGAAGAGAGGTAGAGAGGGAGAGGGTGAGGAAGGTTTATGGAAGAGCCCTCCTGTAATACAGTATACATAGGATTAGTTATACATCAGCTGGAATATATTCTGATCTATCACATTGCTCTTTGTATAATTCACTTTCTCACTGTTTTTCTCTGTCTCATTCTATTTCAATGTATCTTTTCCATCTAGCGCTCACTCTCTCTTCCTGTTGGCCTAGTTGCCTACTCCCTCCGTTCCCTCACTTCTCCGTCTGCCTCGCCGGTCTTCTAATCATACCTGGCTGTGATGTGATTCACTGCGTTATAATTCTCTATAAGCTTTTGCCAGGATGGAACTCGCCGTGGGCTAGCCTGTCTGACAGGGCTCAGGGTGACGTTTACGCTCCGCTGGTTTCATGCAGAGCTTACACTTCCGCCCTCCTCTCAGAGTCATGCTTTAGCTGTAAACGTTTCATCAAACGCTGTTGTTGTGGTGTTCAGCTGGTTTCTTCTGTTGGTTTCCTCTAGACCTCTCCATCCCTCTCTGATGCCGTATGAAGTGTAGTGAGCGGCTTTTGTCCTCGAAACGATTCTCAAGTACTGTACTTTTCGTTAGAGAGATGCCTATACTACCCCCCCCCAAACCCCCCCCCCCCCCCCACTGGAACTGAACCCCGAACCCCAGCGTTGCAAGTGCCGCGCTCTACCAAAAATAGCTACACAAGGAAAAAAAGGCATTCATTCTTCGGCGGTCATTTTGTTGCCCACATCAGTGTGTGTTTCAGAAATAGTACTAAGTAAAAGCATTTGATATTTCAGCTCATTGGTTTCCAATGATTGGGGTTGGGACCTGTGTCTCCGCTTTGCCTTATACACCCATTACCTGTTTGTTTTGTTAAGTATGGTGTCTTATTCCCCACTGATTAACAATGTATACGTTCAGGCATTTCATTGCCCATCACTGTTACGAATATGACATGAAGCAAATGTTTCTAGGTTGTGTAAGTGGTGGAAGATCAATGATATGGGTGAGTTTTCTTGAGTAATGGGGGAAAGAGAAGCGGCTGGTACCGGGTTGTGGTGGACAGTTGTCTTTTTCATGGTTGACTGGCTGATGCTGTAATGCAACCATGAGAGAGATAGAAAGAGAGAGAGAGATATTGCATGCACCAGCTGGTGAACGAAAAGGGAGAGAGGGAGCGAGAGAGAGAGATTGCAGACACCATCTGATGAGAGAAAAATAAAGGTATGGAGAGAGAGAGGGCAAGATTTTTTTTTTAATAATCAAATTCTGATCAGCGTTGGGAATGACACTCTCTCTCATGCACACACGCACATGCACATACACAAACACACACACACACACTCTGAGGCTTAGCTTGTTTGGCTCTTGTGGTGATCCCATGCTGGCAGTGGGCATATGCCGACAAACAGCCACAATAACAACAACAACATAGAGAGACGGGTTTAGAAGGGACTCAAAAATGCAGAGACAGATATTTCTGCACCTTAATTCATGATTTACATGTTGTGTGTGTGTGTGTGTGTGTGTGTCTGTCCATGTGTAATCCAAATCTAACAATAGATCTTGCAAAACCATACAAGTCTGTAATTATTGGTTAAGTTTAGGATAAAACTCAAAATGTTAGTGTTGGAGTTTGGGCTGCTTTTAGGTTCAGCCTTTACAGTTTCGAAATATGGTTAGTTGACAAGGCTAGGTTTAGGCATGAAGGTTAGGTTAATGTTATGTTTGGGTCAATGTAACAAGCAGTGCCGGCTCTAGCATTTTGGGGGCCCTAAGGAAAATGTTATTTGGGGCCCCCTCTCTATCAGTCGGGAGCTACCTAGCGGTTAGAGGCCCCCTAGCAGTCGGGGGCCCTAAGGGACCGCTTATGCTGCTTATGCCTGGAGCCGGCCCTGGTTACTAGTAAGGGTTTGGTGTTGGGTTAGGGAACATGGATTTCTGGTTTTCTGGTACCCACAAGGATAGAAGAACAAATCTGTGTGTGTGTGTGAAAGAGTGTCAATCCAAACGCTGATCAGCATTTGATTATCAATGTCTCCTCAAGGTTAGCAAGAGACACCTCCTTAATGCAATCAAACCTGATTAGATAATTAGCATACTATTTGCATAATGTCTCTGCAATTCATTACCCAGTGAGTGAGTTCATCCATGTCCCCTGAGATCATCTATCTATCTCCTCACACACACGCACACCCACACACACACACACACACACACACACACGTTTTGTAAATCCCTCTATAGAGGCACACACTGTTTTTCTAATTTAAAACTCAAGCCTTAACCTGAACACAAAGCATAACCTTATTCCTAAACCCCCCAAAAATGACTCTAAATCACTCTTGATATGAGTAAAGTACCATAACATATCTAGGGTGGTAGCTTATCATATCTTACCGGCTCATGCATGTTCATTCTTTTACTGTCCTTGTGGAGATTTGTGGTCTCCACCACGCTTGGGAAACGTGAACACATAGAATTCTTGTTTTACCATCCATGTTTTACCATAACTGTCCAAGTGGATTAAATCAATTCAAAACCTATTTTCTCAAGCCTAACTCAAGTTTTATTTTTTATTTGAAATCTGACCCTAAGCCGAAAACAGTATTTTTCCCACAAGTACAGGTAGACAGACTTTAGACTTACTGTTGTTGGTCTTAAACAACAACAGTGTACCTGTGGTTTATTTAGATATGGTTGCTCTGGAGTTGTGTGGTGAAAAACATTTAGAAAATATCATTGCTATGTTGGCTCTCCTTCAATATCAACAGGCCTTATTTCTCCACAAAGTTCTTACCTGGAGTCAGGGAGAGGCCTTAACTTATCCTCAAACCATACAGTCGCTTTGAGGAATTAATTTTCCTGACTGACTCCTATTCCCACCTTTCTTATTTGTCACTCTTTTGACTCTTTGATTATTCAGACGTTTGAATCCTGACACAATTTGTTAGTCAGCTCTTCCTTTGACCCGGTCTGGTGTTGTGTGTTGTCCCTCTGGGGCCTGCTTGATGCTGCTCGCACGGTGTTTGTGACAGGGAGGTGACAGGCGACGTTTGTGTGTGTGACACTGATAATAAAATGATTATCTTGGATGGGAGGTAATTCCATTTGCTCCCCTAATCCCTTAGTAGCTGTGTCAGCCAACCGACATGCAGACACACCCCCCGTGGCCATGGTGGAGAGTGTCTCACCCAGTGCCATTTTGGCCTTACTTTGTATGTTTTTAATTTCTTCACTGATGAAGAACCAAATCTATCCAAATACTAGCAAGGTGGATCCCCCTTTTCTCTCTGTCTCCATCCCTCCCTCTCTCTATTTTTCCATATTTCTCTGTCTCTGTCCCTCAAACTCTCCCTCTCCGATTAATTGTAATAATTTTATGTATACCTACATAAGCCCTGAAATATATATTCATATTGCTGAATTATCCAACTTTAAACAATTCCAGTTGTTAGCTTTGTGGATTGTTCGTTGAAGGCAAAGACTGAGAAATAAATAACAACCCTGTTTCCAAAAATGTTGGGATGCTGTGTAAAATGTTAAAAAAAACTGAAGGCAATGATGTGCAAGTAATTTAAACCCTATATTCAATTTAAAGTAGTACCAAGACAACATATCAAATGTTGACGCTGAGCATTTTTATTGTTTCTTGGAAAATACATGCTCACTTGGAATTTGATGCCAGCAACATGTTTCAAAAAAGGGGACCTGGAAGGGGCACTGCTGGCTTGGACCTGAGCAAGCTTGACCCCAGCTTTTACTCATTTCGACCCTGACCAAAACATGTTGTGTTTGAAAAATAGAACTTCCATATTACGGTTACTATAGCAGTGTAATCTACTATGTTCTAAGTCATTCATCCTCAATAGGATGTTTCAAGAATGAAAAAGAAAATATGGTGATTGTTAATGAATGTGAATAAATAATAATACATAAATGTGTTAAATAACATCTTAGGCTTATATAATCAAGTGGGCAAATTCCTAGTTTAGTCAGAATAACTAGGAAAAGGTCCAGCAAATGGAATTTAATTTATTGACTTGGGCGTCGGAAAACCGACACATTACCCACATGCCATTATGTATGAAATAGCTCTGTGAGATCATATAGGGACGCCGCTAAAGAAGAGAGGGACCATCCGGCTTATCAGCGTACAGTCCAAAAGCCAGCATCCATGATGGTATGGGGTTGCATTAGTGCATATTTGCATTAGATAATTGCACTTCTGTGAAGGCACCATTAATGCTGAACAATACATACTGTACAGGTTTGGAGAACATCTTTTTCAGGGAAGTCCTTGCCAAACCACATTCTGCACGTACCACTATGGTATGGCTCTGTAGTAAAACTGGCCTGCCTGCAGTCCAGACCTGTCCCCTATTGAAAACATTTGGCATATTATGATAGGACAAATACAGCAAAGGAGACCCCGAACTGTTGAGCAGCTGCAATCCTATATCAAGCAAAAATGGGACAACATTCCTCATTCAGAACTACAGCAGTTGGTATCCTCAGTACCTACACACTTTCTGATAGTTGTTCTAAGAAGAGGTGATAGAACACAGTAGTACAGATACCCCAGTCCCAACTTTTTTGAAACGTGTTGCTGGAATCAAATTCAAAATAGGCGTGTATTTATCCAAAAACAAAACAATTTCTCAGTTTCAACATTTGATATTTTGTCTATTTTGTACTATTTTCAATTATATATAGTGTGGCAAAGAGAAAGGAGGCACAGAGTTTTCTTTGGATTTCCCCCGAAAGGGTTGTATTTTAACAGAGGCAGCACATAACCATGAAACCAAACACGAGGTAGTGTAAAAGAAACTAACTTCTACCAAAATAACTGGTTCATCTGGGACGGCCCCAAACAAAACAATTTAAAAGCAATTACAACCCCTGAAACGGTCTGACTTTGTCCTTGTTGCCTCCTCTTTACATTATCTGTCCTTCATTAGAGGCAGCGTCAGTCTCCTCTGTCGACTCTAGGGTAAGGCCAGAATAGACAAGAAAAGACAAACATTGCTCCCAGTGTAACCAGTCCAGAACTGTTCTTCCCTCACCTCTTTTACAGCACGGCCGATGAACCTCAATCTGATGTAGGTGTGTTTGCTCATTAGTACTCTCCAGCCCTGTGCTTGAGTGTTGTACGGAGGGACCTGTCCCTGGTCCTGACCGGGTGTGCCTTTTGTTTTTCCTCTGTTGTTTTTCCCTCTTTCCCACTTATTCTGTACCTGGTGGTGATGTACTGTACTCTCGCAAACAAGGGTTAAGTTATTTGCACATCATTGCCTTCGGAATTTATTTGCATTTTACGCAGGGTCCCAACTTTTTTCTGAACAGGTTTGTAGATGTTCTGTTAAAGGAGAGTTCTGGAAACTGTTGTATGTACATAAGACAATATGTGATGATTTTTTTAAGGTGTCTGATGTAGATCTCATCTTCGATGGGCGTCATTGCTTGAAAAGCACACTATTGGTATGTAAACCCTGTTGGTGTGTGTGTATGTATGTCTGTGTGTGTGTGTGTGTGTGTGTGTGTGTGGGGGGGGGGTGTTGAAAAAATATGTTGACCTTGACTTTAATAAAAGTTACACCTACATGTGTGTGCGTGCACCAGTGTGTTTTTGTATTGCTCCAGCTGTGCTGAGGCCAGGTGGCAGTATGGAATACTGTCATTGATCCTCATTTAAGTGGCAACTGATCAGATATTTTTGTGTGTATGTGGCAGCAGCCCCACTGCCTACCTTTGCCATGCATGAACAGTCTAGTTAGTAACTGTAATGATCATTGATTCCATTTGATCTCTCTGATCATTGTCCACACAACTTTGATCAGCAACTACATTATCCATCAAGCCCTTTGGAACATCTCTATTATAATTGTCCACAGAGCTGGGATCAGCAACTACATTACCCATCAAGCCCATCAATCTCTCTGATCATTGTTCACATAGCTAGGATTGGCTTACTATCTAACAGTCTTCACCCATAATCCTTAGGGGGAAAGAAAAAAACATAGCAACAACATTACAAGCCCCTTTCAATGTCTCTCTGATAATCAGCGACATGTATGTAACGCTGCCTGATAGTACATTTCGTTTCCAGGTTTAGAAATGCACAAACATATGTAATATTCTTTATCTCAATAACCATTACTGGGTTAACATCCTTGTTTAATGACAACCCCTCTGGGATTGAATTTTGCAAACTTTCAGTTTCTGGTCAGATGTTCAAACAGATAGGATCCCTGCCACCCATTATAAAGGCCAATCAGAAGACTTCAAGTTGTAGATTTAACTGTTTAATCAAATTCAATTAATCGAAATGAATAAAATGGAGACGTTAAATCTGATGTGGCTTAGGGGGTGGATAGAAAATAACTAGTTTTTTATGGCAATAAGAGACCTCTGAGATTACTTACAGCTAAGGGCTTTAAGCAGCATTGCATTGTGTATAATAACAGCTCTTAGCTGTGGTATGCTGGCCATTTACCACATCCCCCAATTGCTTAAGAACCAGTTGTAAAAGTGAATGTTTTTAACAAGGACTGCAGCTCTTGAGGTTTTTAAATAACATTCTCCTGCATTTCCTGGATTATAAAACCCAACTGACATTTACTTATCTTTAATAACTGTCTTTATATTTTAACTGAGGAATGAATGCAAATTGAGGCACTTGAAGAATGATCTGGCCATGATACTAAGTACTCTTATATTCTCCATCGTGCACTGCCTGAAGAGAACTAGCCACTGCTCTGTGCCTGGTTCCTCTTTAGGTTTCTTCCTAGGTAGGTTCCTGCCTTTATGAGGAGATTTTTTCCTATCCACTGTTTCGTCAACATTTCTTGTCTTCAAGATTTTAGGCTGTGTATCTCTATAATCACATTGTGACAACTTATCTAAATGGGGCTTTATAAAATTCATACGATTGAAATGTGATTTACTTTCTCTCCTGTGTGTGCGCATGTGTGTTTCTGTCTGTGTGCGAGAGTGTGAGTGAAGGCTTGCTCGTGCGCATAAACGATACTCCTCTCAAGCGGCACATGGCTGCTACGGTAACCTAGTCCCCCAGTCTGTGAGGGCAGAGTTATTGGCATGCTGCTCTGTGTGTGTGTGAGTGTGTGTGAACCACAACAGTGCTAAACTTGAGTTGGCTGCTGTTGTTTATGAGCTCCAGCTTGGTTATACATGTTTAAATGGGTCACCTGTTTCTCAAGCTGTATTGCAGTCCATTACAGTGTATGATTGAAATTGATTTAATAACTTGTCAACAATCTCCACAAAAATACAAATACAATATAAATGGATCGTACATATGCAGGAAGGGATAGTTATTTTAAATAAATCTAAATGCCTGTCATATCACACAAAGTGAGTCCATGTCACTGTGTGATTTGTTGAGCCAAATATGACTCCTGAACTGATTTAGGCTTCCCTAAACAAAATAAATGAGTATCATAATATTTTGTGTAGATCCTTTCCTTAAAGGAATGACAACATCTATTTCAATTGCAGTTTGTAATCCAGCAACGTGTGAAAATACACATAAAATCCATTGTATCTCCACAATTCTTGAATCTCTTCTCCTCTCATTTGCTTCTGTCTCTCTCTCTCTCTCTCTCTTCCTCGCTCTCTCTCTCGCTTTCTCTCTCTCATCTGTGTGGCTCTTCGGTCTGCAGAGAGCATGTAGGACAGAAATTGAATGATGTGTGTGTTGTTAAAAATGCATGAGCTCCGTGCCGGGCAGGTAGAATAAGGCACAACAAGATATACTCACTCCCATTCAGCGTGATGTGAGAGAGAGAGATAGTGCTTGGTAGGAGGCGAGTGTGAGAGCAAGCAAAGTATGTGTGTGTGTGTGTGTGTGTGTGTGTCAGTTTGTTGGTGCGTAGGCTCACCAACACAACTGCTCCCTGCTATGACATATTCAGACACTTTCAAAGCAGCAGGAGGGCACATCAATATATATTTATATATGTACAGCTGAAACCTACCTGTTAGAGACAGACAGTGAAACAGAGAAAGTAGAAAAAGGCACATAGAGACAGAGAGATGGAGAGGATGAGAAGACAAACGCAAGTTTCGGGAAATGAAGGAGATTGAGAGAGTGAGAGGAGACAGGAAGTGAGGAAAAAGAGTGAGAGTGAGAGTGAGGGATACTAGAGGTAGAATCCTAGGCCAGAGGTTAAATGAAGGGTACATCCTGACTCTACCCAGAGGACCTGGATGGTATTAGGTTAATGGTGTCAGTTTCCTGCCAGTGGCAGGCTACAGGTGAACCCTCCTGGTGGCCCTAGCAACCCGACCTGACAATAAAACGTCAACACACACACAGATGATAACGCTGGCGCTGACCTCATGCCAACTGCCATTTCAGGCTAGATCTGGGTTAAAGTAGATGGAGGTAATTGTATTGGAGATTGTTGTTTTGTTCAGTAGTGTCCACCAGCTATTCGTCAGACTGTCTTTGAACACCATTTGTTTGTATAGGTGTGTGCATGGCTCATCCATTTTACTTGCATGTTCGGGAGCAGAAGGCAGGCATTAATGACTTTGCTGGGCATATTGTTAGTATCTGGTTCAGACAGACAACCTGGACAGTCCACATGGAGCCATTGCGTAAGCCATGTAATGGGAGGGATCTACAAATGTCATTGCGCTATCAGATATTGTTTATTATAACATACTGTAGATCAGCTAGCCACAAATCATCCAGCGTATAATGTATGCTTTGTTTACAATGTTAACCAAGGTGTATTATATTGGGTAAAATAATGTGAGATATTTTCCCTAATAATTCCCAGGTCGTTGCAGCAAATGGAAAACAACCCTGGTAAAATAAATAAATGATATCTGGTCTGAGAATCCAAAATGCACCAGTCTCTGTCCTAACAGGGCCAGAGGGAAACTCTTTTTCTTCCCGTTTACCTACTAAGTATATGGAATCAGATGCAGCCGGCTTTTTCTGAAGCGATTAACACTGTGGCTAATAGGGACAAATCAATACAACTGCGAGAGCCTTGGCTGGACCCAGTTCTTCACCCACTTGTACACTGGCTGGCCGGCTGGCGAGTCCATTAACTCCCTCTCCATGTTAATAAAGAAACTGTAAGTTGTCAGGCAGTCTTTTCCCGATCTTTCCATTTATGGAAGCAGAGACTTCAAAGATGTCCTTTCATGTGTGCCAAGCATCTGGGATTAGAGAAGGACTTCTCCTTTGTACCGGTGGACAAGGAGGTGGCTAGGCTCTGTAGAAAAGGAGCATATTCAAACTGAATAATATTCAGATGATTAAATATTTTAAGTTTCATAGGGTTGACTTTCGTGTTGCCTGCATGATGGCAAAGTGAGCTGGTCAATTATATGTAAGCTATTTAAAAAAGAAAACATACTTAGATCATTTTCCTGTTAGTTTCCAACGGCCTCTATAATACACTGTTGTTTAGTTCTACAGCCAAATAAGAATGAACCATGCCAACTGTTTTATTTCCCCCACCTACAGCAACCTTCAAAATGGGAAATTGTTCACTGAACTGTTTATTTTACCCCAAACATTTATATTTTGGCAATGGCCATCTCATCTAATAGAAAACCTGAGGTCTGAGGTCTCAAGAGATCTCAGGGATCCTGGACAAAATGATGAAAGATCAGTGCTGTTATGGAAGTAATGAGAACAAGGGTGCCAACCATGTTGACACTTCTTTGAAAAATTACTAACTCATTTAAGAACTGTGTAATTTTGGTTAATTCCTTTGAAACATTTTGGAAGTACATGTTGGCAAATTACAGTATCGCTCATTACCTGTTTTTATACAAGCTGTTTTGCTTTTTTATCAAGGGTGCAGATTTTGGAGGTGCCCATGTTTTGGCCTGTATTTTCTTTCGGCCATGATTTTTCACTGCTCCGCCGTGATGAGTGTATACTCCCAGAGCCTCTCACTGCATACAGTGACTGAATGTGGGCAACGTTTCTCCTGGTGGCAGCCTGTTATAGAGATGGAGTGGTCCTCTCACACAGCCCACAGTAGCGTGTGTGTGTGTGTGTGTGTGTGTGAACATTACAATGGATAGATGGCTCTAGTCTTGCATGGCTGCTATGGTGAGAGGTCAGTGCTTTGATCATGGTCTCCTGTCTACACACTCACACACACACACGCACACACGCACACAGACACAAACCTTTTTGTTCTTGCCCTCCCTGCTCATTTAGATGTTTGTCAGGTGAAATTGAAGCTGTAGCCTGTCTTTGTACTACAGGCTATTGGGTTCCAGTTCCTCTTCACATAGTTATCTCCCAGGATCCGTAAACACTGCTAAAGTAGTGTCTATCTCTCCATCTCTCTCTCTCTTTACCTGTCTCTTTCTGTCTGTCTCTCACTCTCTTTCTCTTTATCCCTCTATATATTTTTCTCTCACGGTCTCTCTCTATGCCAAAGCGTGGTTGTTCTGTGTTCCTGAAGCATGGCATAACCATGTCATCGTCTCAGTACATCCGTCCCTGTCCTCCAGCAGTGAATCGGTGTCTTGGAACCCGGTCTGTTGGGTTCCAAGACCCCCGCACCCCCCCCCCCCCATGGGATCCTTATGTTATCTCACTGTCAGTCGGAACGCAGAGAAGCACTCTAATCTGTACATCTTTTCAGACCAGGTTGTTTCGGGGAGGCAAGATGATTTATAGACCAAAATAAGTGAAGCCGTCTATCTGTACGAGCAGGGGTCATGTATGCGCCATGTGAATGCATCTGCCCGAGCCTGCACATCAGACACAGGCCGTCCCCATCAGAGCTGGAGGCACAAAGTGCAGATTAATGCCAAGGAGAGGATTTTTTTTCCAGATTTCTCACTGTTTTCTAACGACTCTGTTGTTGTCTGTTGTTGTCTGTTGTTGTCTTTCGTTTTCAATGACTATCTATCCAAGGCCTAACTCTGCAGTGAGAGAGAGAGAGAGAGAGAGAGAGAGAGAGAGGTGAAGGGATTGTGGGTGGAAGAAAGAGGCGTGGGGGTGGGTGGAAGAAAGAGAGGGAGGGGAAGGAAAGATGGATGGTGAAGGAATAAAGAGAGGGAGGAACGAGTGATAGGAAGAGAGAAAGCGTTAGAGAGAGGGAGGAGAAGGAAAGAGTTCTAGGGAGAGGGATGTTGTTTAGCTGAGCTGTGTTTATGTGTAGCGATAGCTGTTTGTCCTTATCAGTAGGCTTTTGTGTCCAGAGGGGAGAATGGTGCAGGCATCTGATTGAGACCTGGTCTTCAGCTGGGGTATATTTGTCTGTGTAATCTCCCGTCTGTCTTAGGGAGCGTTACTGATCATAGACTGAATGTTCCACTTTTTCAAGTGTCTTGTACTACAATTAAACACTGTATCCTCCCTTCCTTCATTAATTAGTTGACAAGCAATGCATGTAAAGTATCACAAAATTTAACAATTGTTTGAGCAACAATAGTATTGGACAGTGGCCTTGGTTGTCCTGAATGATCATTTAGAACAGTGGAGTAGGAGATGTTGTTCATTTTAAACTTTATGTCCCACAGTGTTTACAAAGTCTCAATTTGTATACCACGCAGGCGATGGTTACTGATTGTGTACATTTTGTATTTATTTTAACTTTCTTTTTATTTTAACAGGGTGTTATGCTGAAATTGATACACATGCTATGATACACAGCTATGCCAGTAATTAGTCTATGTTTTTTGAATACACAGAATTTGTGCTATGGATTACTGAGTTCCTAAATTTACCTGGTACTTGTCGGCCAGCTGTTCTAAAGGATCACACATTGGATTGCTGTGTTTACAGATGAAAGCCTTTCGATTATATTATTTTTGATTAGATTGTATTTAGTCCCAACCCTGGTGTATGTTTTTAAAATATCTTGTATTAGAGAACTTTTTGCAAATCTGCTGTACAGTCTAGTTTTCAGGACTTTGTGTGTAAAATTTAAGTTATACAATTTTGAAGAGGCTTCATTCCCAACGTGTGTTATAAATTATAAATGACATCCCAAATATCAGTGCAATATACAAGGTTTGAATTTATGCAGAATCAAATTCTAACCAAAATGTATACAATTAAATTGCTAACATCCCCAAAAAACAAAATACCATATTTCTTTATTTTTTATCATGCAGGTATGCCATTCAGCAATAAGTACAAGACTGAATGTACATATCACACTTCATATTGCATGTCACATGTCACATATGGCTAGTTACATTGCTGACTTTAAAAACATGGCTGTTATTGGCAGATGACATTTCAGATTAGTATCTTTTTAAGGATGAATGCCTAAATGTTCTTGAACTACATAAAAAATGTATTGGTTAGATATTATTACTTTGGGTATATATTGTCAGGCCGGTATTCACTTTTGCTCAGTCTGATGAAGGGTGCCAAAATGTCTTGAGTTGTTGACTTGATCTGCCCAATTCAACCTTCAATTTAACAATTTACATTTTTAGAGCTTTTGGTGATTCGGTCATTAGATTACCATGGGTGATCTGGTCATTACATTACCATGGGTGATTCGGTCATTACATTACTATGGGTGATTCGGTCATTACATTACTATGGGTGATTCGGTCATTAGATTACCATGGGTGATCTGGTTATTACATTACCATGGGTGATTCGATCATTACATTACTATGGGTGATTCGGTCATTAGATTACCATGGGTGATCTGGTCATTACATTACCATGGGTGATCTGGTCATTATATTACCATGGGTGATTCGGTCATTACATTACTATGGGTGATTCGGTCATTAGACTACCATGGGTGATTCGGTCATTACATTACCATGGGTGTTTTGGTCATTACATTACCATGGGTGATTCGGTCATTACATTACCATGGGTGATCCCAGTCAGAACATTACAATGGGTGATCCAGGTCAGTAGATTACAATGGGTGATCCTGGTCAATACGTTACTATGGGTGATCCTGGGAATCAAAGCCACTATCCTGGCATTGCAATGCGCTACCAAGATGCTTTGTGAAGCCTCAGTTTAATATGGTTCATAAAGCCTTTATTAAGTAGTGCATTATCAATATAGAGGGTAAAGATGATGACCATCATGATGATCATCACAAACACAAATTCACACACCACACACACACACCACACATACACACACACACACACATACACACACAAGCATACACAACTATCAATGAATTTAAATAGGACCCTCAGTTCAAGGGCCAAACTCCCTTGGGTCCTTTTGCCTGGAGGCAGTGTGCACATTTCAATGACGGACAGAATGCTCCCCTGACAGAAATCAAAGAGGAGAGAAAGAGAACATGCTCGAGGTGAAGAACACAGTCTATGACTTAGAACAATTAAACTAAGATCCTTTAACCACCAGATTCTACAAACCCTGAAAGATTAGTAAAATATTACGAGAGAAAAGAAAAGGAGTGGAAAGTGAAAAAATTAAGAGAGTGCGAAAGACACTGAGAAAAGAAAACAAGAGAGTGTGAGGAAGAGAGCGAGAGAGAAAGAACGATAAGAGTGTGGGAGAGAAAAACCGTGTTGGTTATCTTAATTAAAAGGAAGTGTTTTTCTCTCCAGCCCTCCTCTATTGATTTGTGCTGGAGGCAGCATGCTTTTCAAAGAGAAGTCTGTTTGTTGAGTTTCGTTACGGCATATATTTATTCTGGAGGAAAACCACGTCACTATTGCGCCGATGATTCAGATACCCGTTATAAAACATCATCTGTTTTAAACGACTCAGCCCAAAAGCATGGCATTGTTTCCACGGAGCACTCGTTAATGATGGACACCACAGAGTGACATTTTGGGCCATTAGCTGGTCTTTTACTCGACAGACACCAAACCACTATTGACTCAGTTAAACTGAAAACGTATAAACAGTCACTCTAAATTCACCTGCTCTTATCTGAGTGGCCACAATAAAGCCCTGCAGTAGAATGAATCATTCAATCTATGAGAGCATAGTGCATAATGTCGCCCTTTAGTCTAAAATGGTGCCAGGACTGACTACTTGGACAGTGTGCGTTTTGAGACTCTCTGTTTGTGTTTGTGTGTGTGTGTGTGTGTGTGTGTGGGAGAGAGAGAAGAGCAGTCTGGCTAATGATAACAGTTCCAGTGATGATAGTGGAGGTTGGGCCTCGTAGCAAAGCAATGCATTTTTATTTTCGCCTGCATTTTTTCCCTCCCTCCACTCCTTTTTTTTGGAAGCTAATGTTAACAGTTTTGTCAAGCGCACACCGCCCGAGGCACAACTGCTTAAGTATATCTTTTGCAATATAAGTGACCTGCTTTCTGGCTGGGCCCTTTTCCAATTACTGGGAGTGACATTTCATTTAGACTCCGTCATTCATCTTTCCCCAGACTGGGGCCAGCTTGCGCCCTCTCTCTCTCCCTCTCCCTCTCCATTTCTACCTCTCTAACTCTCTCTTTCTCCCTTTCTGTCTCTTTCTGTTTATTCTAGTGTCACTTGTCTGTCTGTGTGTCTGTATGTCTGCCTCACCTTTTCATATTCATGTTCAAGTGAGTCTTGACCCAATAAAGGATCTTCTTCCCCAAACAAAAACCCAACATATTTACAAAGTGTGACTGCAAATCGGTTAGAGGCAAAGCAATATACACCTCCATTCTTTCTCAAGCCAGCTTCAGACTGACTCTGACTGTAAACAGCATTGTGCCAATGTTACTCCAGTGAATAATTCCCCATTTAAAACCGCAATTATAAATTCAACACTCAAATCAATATCTCTTCCCACCACTGAGTGCCGCATAAAATGTGTCTGTTGCCAATCCCAATAAATGGTTTTGGGAGACATATTCAATCAATTTGTGTTTTATTAAAATCCTACTGTTTGGGTGAGGCAGCTGTTTATGTCTATGGGTGTGTCTGTGTGTATGCGTGTGGGTGTTTGTGTGTGACTGGACAACGTTTAATTAGAAAATGTTTCCTGATGAGTGTCTTTATGTCAGATATCTCTGCTGTTTAACAGCATGGATGTAAATTATCCTGTTTCCAGTCACTTAGCTGTGTGTATGTGTGTGTGTGTGTGTGTATGTGTGTTTTAATGATAGAAAGGTTGATTGCATTTCTACAGATACAAGTTTATTTATGTATGAATGTATGCATACGTATTTGTGTGAGTTTGTGTGTGTCTGTTCATCCTCTGTGTGTGTCAGAGAACAAATGCTCTTTTAATAGTCTTTTAATGGCTTCCCCAGGCCTGGTCTGAGAATGGTTCAAACTGGTAAGCTGGACCCTACGGAGGGAAATTAGCTTCTATGAGCGATTAGGGAAGGACGATAAAGAGTAAAGACCCCACTGGGAAGAGCTGCAGTGTTGACAAGCTGACTGGCTTTCTTTTTATGCATTTTATTCGGGACGATTTGATGGATGATCTCTCAGAAGAAACACTGACAAAAATGTCAAATGATTAAAAAAAATTATATCAGAAGATGTTGAATGGATTTTTTGGTTATTTGAATGGATTTGTGTGTGTGCCTAGTCTGCATGAGATCCTCTGTGTATCACTATGTTTTTCCACTAACAGGATACCCTATAGCCTGCCTGGTTAAGGCTTTGACGTTCTCTAACAAACAGATTCATTATCATGCTAAAGTTCCTAAAAAAATGTATTTAGTTAAAGTTCCATTTATTAAACATCTTTGCTTGCCTGTCTGCCTGTCTCTCTGTCTGCTTGCTTGCCCTGTCTGCCTGTCTCTCTGTCTGCTTGCTTGCCCTGTCTGCTGGGATCCTCATTCAAGAAGCATCAGGATTTTATTAGGCACTCAGGACTCTAATAGGACTCCCACTCTTGCACTTACATTTGTACTGTAAAACATGAAGCCAGCTTTGGCACCTACAGCTGTGAACAGTAATGTATTCCTATAGAGTCAATACTGTACAATTATAGTAGCGTAACAATTTTGAGAAAGTACCGTAAGCCCACTCCACAGCTAGCTTGAAATGTCACCGACTTTTGGTGCTATCCAAATGGTACCTTTTGTTTTACCCAAAAGATCGGAATGTTGTCGAGGAGGGCGGTCACCTGGGATACGACGCAACAGATGCCAGTTCACACTCAGAGTTGCCAGACAAACTGGTAGTGGAGGAAGTTTAACTGTATGCTGCAGCACGTTGACGTCAGGTTCAATAGATCTTAGTGTAGGAACATTCTTCATGTGTTTTATGTCCCTATTAATACAAAGGTTCAACACAGTGTTAATGTTATTTAACCCTTCTAGTTTAACACAGAAATATAACTGTTTGGCCCAAACACCAGAGGGGTTTGCATGAAAGAGGTCATGCAGAAACAAAAAAAATGACTTTTTACTGTGACGTATTGGTAGATATGTGTTGTTGTGAGGCTGTTCTTCCTTCAAAGGCCCAGGAAACATTGAAATAGGTATGGCATCACTGTGTCAAATGCCAGGAGATTCTAAACCAATATATGTCTGCCTCTGCCCTAGGGCTAAAACTCAGTTGTCATTGGATCTTTCTACAGGACAATGATCCAAAACATTCCTCCAAACCACTCATTTCAATCCCCTAACCCAATTGACCGGTGGAGTGAGTGGAAGAGAAGAATGCACAAGCAATGACCAAGGACTGAACTGATAAAAAAAATTAAAAATGGCTACTTTATAACTAGAAAAAGTTATTCTTTACAAATGGCTTGGATTTATAGCTTTGATGTCTTTTACAACAAACCTAAAATTAATATTTAATAAATGTTGGTCATTCAAGCTGACATGCTAATATCATCAGAATAAAGCAGGATAGCTGGCTAAACAAATATATGTTTTGGTGTGGTGCAAACTCGTCCACATCCCATGGATTAGTGTCACATGTCCTCAATAGAGAATGCCGGTAGCTTCCGGAATTTTTGTCTCTGATTAACAGAGGTAGAGGAAGACAGCCAGGACAACTTCGGCCGCCAAACTTATGCACCCATTCCTCCCAATTTCCCTCCAGAAAGCCGCCCTAGAGACAGCGCTGGGTCCCCTTAAAGGACATTTGTTGTTTGTTTTTTATTTCTTCCTTACCTCCTCCTCTCACCCTTCTTTTCTTTTAATGAAACGCCCCTAAGGGCCCTAAACCTAGTTGCACTCCTGATGTGAATTGACAAGTTCAAAGTTACATGAGCAATAATGACGTGATTTCCATTTGCCTTCCTTGTGTTTTTGGCTTAAGGCTTCATACTGCTGCAAATAGACAAATTCATACTCTTACAGGACGTGCTCCCACAACTATGGGATTTTTACTGTGTGAAGTATTCTATTCTACACACACCACAATTCAGCCCATTCCTAGTCCACAGTCCCGTGGTGACATCTACACGGTGACTCTGCGGCTCTGAGACAACGGTCCGTGGGGGAAGCACAGCCCAAATGTGCATCTCACATTTCCCAAACAACGTGACTCTGGGACTATTTGAATATGTTGACTGCTTAAGCATTGCACAGAATCTGGAAAAGTATGAAAACCAACAAATATTAAAAGAATATATTTTTTGCGATGAACCTTTTAGAACAGTGCTATGGTTGTCAGTATGCTTTTTGGAGGATGATAAGACCGTAGGTAATTATGCCATTCCATTACCTTTTCAAGCTTGTTTTTATTATATGAAAGCAATC
Source organism: Esox lucius (assembly GCF_011004845.1). Classification (NCBI taxonomy): domain Eukaryota; kingdom Metazoa; phylum Chordata; class Actinopteri; order Esociformes; family Esocidae; genus Esox; species Esox lucius. Next base: position 19,183,392 of record NC_047583.1, read on the forward strand.
TTTGAATAAGTGTGAATTTCTCTTCTGTTTTGTGATTCCAGCCTTTCCCTAAAATTTTATTTTTGTAACTGAGAATTGGTTTTATTTCATAACATCTTTTAAAGCCAGCAGTTATACATGAAAGCAGCAAGTGGTTTATTGAACATAAACCTTCTCTCATACACTGTACATGCAGAAGTATGGTAACCTTGGATTACATGTAACACTTTACATCTACTATGCATCTTTATTAAGTACATTTATATCTACTATACGTACTTAAGTACATTTACATGTACTCTGAATTATTATTATGTCCATTTCCATATATGGAAATTTTAATTCATTCAAATTATTTCAGTTACATAGATTATAGGCTACAGACCCAAATCAGACTTAGGATATTGTCAGAGGTGAAGGGTGCAGTCTACACACATTACATTTTAACCGGCCATGTAGTTACATACAGTGTCTGATGTAATGTTTAAAGTTCAGCTGCAATATTTTAGTCTAAGATGCTGAAAATAACACATATTTAACTACTTGTCTGACTATTGTCATGCCGGTATGCTATCACAACACATAGATAGACAACACATGATTGGAATTTTCCATTTTAGATTTCTATGTGATAAATATACGCATACGAGCCAAACCTTTGGGATATATAGTCCGGAGAATTAAAGAGCAGGAAACAGCCAGGTCAGCTGCCGCTTCATAAATTATTTATCCCCTGCAAACTGGGGATGTTCTCAGGACGTTCAGTGACAGTCCCCTCATATCCATTGAAAGGTTTTCAGACAGACGTTATCCAAAGGACTTCAGGGGATGTCAAGTGATGAAAAGATTCTCTGCAGGGTATTTGTGTTGTTGCCTGTAAAGTCCCTGGATGTTAGTGAGGATCATTCCAGGAACTGCTTTAGGATGTTCTCAGGACCTCCATTTTACTGGTTTTTGGATGATGCAAAGCAGTTCCTAAGGAACGTCCTTTCTGCTTGAATAAACTTGTAATCATGTATGTCAAAGTGTGTTAGTTGCATGTATGTCAAAGTGTGTGTCCCTATCATTGAACATACTAAAGACATCCTAAGGGGTTTCACCAGGAGCAAACAACATTAACCTTTTTTGGACCATGAAAGATTCTAGCCAATGCTGTAAAAACATCCTAAAAGAAAATGTGAACCAAATGGAACCAAATGGAAAACTGGAAAACGTTCAGAGGATCATGTGGTGGAAATGTCCTAACAGATATTTGTTTCCTGGGTATAGCCTAATAACATGTTTAAATAAATCTGTGTTGACAGCCGATTCTGTTGACCGATTATCACACTGCCAGTGGAGCGGTTGCCAGAGCTCCCAACACTGTCCTGACACAATACATAACCACTGCATATTGAAGCAAATGATTGGTCTAGTTACTGTGTAAGAAATGAAGGGGATTCGATGTGCTTTTTAAAGAAACGCCCCTCAAGGTTGTAGGGGCCTCAAGGTTATAGTGGAGCAGACAACCATAGCTGAATTGAGAGAGAATGTTCTTTCTCCACTGAGTTTATGAAATGGTAAAAGACTGTAGATTTTGTTAGGCTACAGCATTGTCAAGGAATTACTATTACTTAATATTGTGAAACACTGCCTTTGGACCTTTGTTAGGTTAAAGTAAAGAGTCTGTGACAATGAAAAGATAACTGCCACTTAGGGAACTGTATGTTTTGTGGAAACATTAAGCTTAATCTTTGTCCGCATCATATCTTAACTGAGAAGTTTTAAGGAGGAAGTTTACATGAAAAAAATTATTTTGTTTTTAATATTGATGTTGATTTTTTTAAAGGGGATTTTATGTTTCAATGGCAATGGAAAGATGGTTCTGAAATAGCACTACATGGGAATCAAACCCATGCTACAGCAGTTTATTTGGCAGAGACTTAGACAGTCTAGGCCACCCAAAGTCACAGTCCTGCTTTTTAAATATATATATATATATATATACACAGGTGCTGGTCCTAAAATTTGAATATCATCAACAAGTTTATTTATTTCAGTAATTCCATTCAAAAAGTGAAACTTGTATAATTTATACATTCATTCCACACTGACTGATATATTTCAAGTGTTAATTATTTTAATTTTGATGATTATAACTGACAACTAATGAAAACCCCAAATTCAGTATCTCAGAAAATTAGAATATTGTGAAAAGGTTCAATATTGAAGACACCTGGTGCCACACTCTAATCAGCTAATTAACCCAAAACACCTGCAAAGGCCTTTAAATGGTCTCTCAGTCTAGTTCTGTAGGCAACACAATCATGGGGAAGACTGCTGCCTTGACAGCTGTCCAAAAGACGACCATTGACACCTTGCACAAGGAGGGCAAGACACAAAAGGTCATAGCTAAAGAGGCTGGCTGTTCACAGAGCTCTGTGTCCAAGCACATTAATAGATAGGCGAAGTGAAGGAAAAGATGTGGTAGAAAAAAGTGTACAAGCAATAGGGATAACCGCACCCTGGAGAGGATTGTGAAATAAAACCCATTCAAAAATGTGAGGGAGATTCACAAAGAGTGGACTGCAGCTGGAGTCAGTGCTTCAAGAACCACTACGCACAGACGTATGCAAGACATGGGTTTCAGCTGTCGCATTCCTTGTGTCAAGCCACTCTTGAACAAGACACAGCGTCAGAAACGTCTTGCCTGGGCTAAAGACAAAAAGGACTGGACTGCTGCTGAGTTATGTTCTCTGATGAAATTACATTTAGCATTTCCTTTGGAAATCAAGGTCCCAGAGTCTGGAGGAATCCAGTGTAAGTCCAGTGTAAAGTTTCCACAGTCAGTGATGGTTTGGGGTGCCATGTCATCTGCTGGTGTTGGTCCACTATGTTTTGTGAGGACCAAGGTCAACGCTGCCATCTACCAGGAAGTTTTAGAGCACTTCATGCTTCCTGCTGCTGACCAACTTTATGGAGATGCAGATTTCATTTTCCAACAGGACTTGGCACCTGCACACAGTGCCAAAGCTACCAGTACCTAGTTTAAGGACCATGGTATCCCTGTTCTTAATTGGCCAGCAAACTCGCCTGACCTTAACCCCATAGAAAATCTATTGGGTTTTGTGAAGAGGAAGATGTGATCCGCCAGACCCAACAATGCAGAAGAGCTGAAGGCCACTATCAGAGCAACCTGGGCTCTCATAACACCTGAGCAGTGCCACAGACTGATCGACTCCATGCCACACCGCATTGCTCCAGTAATTCAGACAAAAGGTATACAACAAAAGGTATACAGCTGTACATGCTCATACTTTTCATGTTCATACTTTTCAGTTGGCCAACATTTCTAAAAATATTTTTTTTGTATTGGTCTTAAGTAATATTCAAATTTTCTGAGATACTGAATTTAGGATTTTCATTAGTTGTCAGTTATAACCATCACAATTAAAAGAAATAAACATTTGAAATATATCAGTCTGTGTGTAATGAATTAATATAATATACAAGTTTCACTTTTTGAATGGAATTACTGAAATAAATCAACTTTTTGATGATATTCTAATTTTATGACCAGCACCTGTATATTGTTAAACAGATTATGAACCCAAACATTTTTTATTCTATATGGGGGGCAGCAAAAAACACAAGTTGCTCAAGGTTTGGAGCAGATTATATAATATTTTCCTAATAAAATTGTATTATCTACAGAATTGCATATGTTTGATCTGCATTGATTTAGAGTACAGGGCATTTGGAAAAAAATATATATTTCAATATATTGTCACAAATTCCCCAAAAACATATTATGAGGGATAGTGTGCAGATTGATGTCAGTTTTTTTAAGTGATAACAAAACACAATGCGGAAAACGTGAAAGGTTGTTAATACTTTCCGAAGGCACAGTAGATAAGCTAATGATTACAGCAGTCAGAAGCAACTCTATGAACCTCTTTATCCTTATGATTGACTCTTCAGTGTGTTTAGTTAATGTGCGGTTGGAATGCAATACATGGCTGCTGTGGCAAAATTCATTGCCTCACAACTAGCTGTATCCAGGCAAGACCTGGGTTCGAATCCTGCTCGTGAAGTAGCCTAGGGTCCCTGCAGAGGGCAGTGCATTTGGCCAACACTCCCTGACTTTCAGAAGTTACCGTTTGTACTCTGGTGCTGGCTTGAGTGTATTTGAGCTCAATTTATAGGGCTACATAATGCTCCTCTCTGGTGCCTAAGGATAACGGTATAGATGAACAGTGTGATTGGAACCAGAATGGAATAAGCTAAGGAGGACAGGAAGTGTCTGGTCGCTATACTGTCAGGAAAAAGAATGCAACACGTTACTTTGCTGCAGTGCAAATCACCTTTCCTGTTTAGTGTTCAGAACACTCCATACATCTCACTTAAAGTATACATTTTTTTTGTTTTGGAATATACTATTGACTTGCCACTCTGTCATTTTGGTTTTCCACATGACTTCTTTCCACCTATCCCACTCAGTCACAAATAATATGAATCTATCAGTCACAAAGTTCAGAAGGAGCAATACTGCTGTTTATTTTAAGAACAGAAATGTTGATGTTACAGACATCTCATTATTCTTAGAATCACTGACTGAGAAACCCATTATCTGAGCAAGTGTTATCCCTTTCAGATATTTTCAAAGGCTGAAACAGGAGGAACACCACCTTGAGTTAACTTTGTCCCCTTAGTTCTCACTGCAATAAAACAGTGCTTGAAATGATAATTGCGGTACTATCAGATATAGCCAGGTGATCTCCACTTCATTTAAGATCTAGTTAAGCGATGACTGGAGTAAAAAAAAATGTTTCAACATTGTAAGAACAGCCCAGATATACAACATTGCTCTATGTATACTTTGGGTGGTGAATTGTTTGTAAATAAAGTGCACTTTAAATGGTGTCGGAGCTCCAACCCATTCACATGAATTAGAGGCCATATTAAGATGTTAACTTAGTGAGCAATTCATTGATACATTTGTAAAGTCACATGTAAGGACACATGCAGTTGTGATGTGTGGGCCAGTTGTTTGTTCACTGGCAATAAAACGGGCCCCAAATCTAATTTTGCTTAGGGCCCCAGAAAGGCTAGAGCTGGCACTGAATGTCAGATAGAAATACTAAAAGAAAAACCTCATTGCAGCCTGTGGAAATGAATTGCACAAGAATTCTACATTTATTAATCTCAGTCTACCATCCATAGAAAGGGACAAACCCCATGCCTTTATAGATCCAGTCCTTGGATTGCTCCGTCCTTGTAATTTAAGTCAACATAATGTATTCCTCTGAACGATTTTGTACTACTTTCAATCAACACACTTCTATTAGAGAAGAAATAAAACACCTGATTACTGTTTCATTATTAGAAATGTAGTGTTGTTTATGCTTCAGTATTGGCTGTAGGGACTTTGGGGTTTATCTGGCTGGATTTACAGGCTGGTTTGTCTGAGTATAGTGGTTGGTTGGTCTGGGTATAGTGGTTGGTTTGTCTGAGTACAGTGGCTGGTTGGTTTGGGTATAGAGGCTAGTTGATCTGGGTATAGGAACTGGTTTGTCTGAGTACAGTGGTTCATGGGTGTGTGTTTGAGTTTGTCTGTGCAATGGTCTATATGTGTGTGTATGAGTTTGTCTGGGTAATGGTCTCTATGTGTGTGTATGAGTTTCTCTGGGTAGTGGTCTGTATGTGTGTGTATGAGTTTGTCTGGGTAATGGTCTGTATGTGTGTGTATGGGTTTCTCTGGGTAGTGGTCTGTATGTGTGTGTATGAGTTTGTCTGGGTAATGGTATGTATGTATGTATGTGTATGAGTTTGTCTGGGTAATGGTATGTATGTGTGTGTATGAGTTTCTCTGAGTAATGGTCTGTATGTGTGTGTATGAGTTTGTCTGGGTAATGGTATGTATGTGTGTGTATGAGTTTCTCTGAGTAATGGTCTGTATGTGTGTGTATGAGTTTGTCTGGGTAATGGTATGTATGTGTGTGTATGATTTTGTCTGGGTAATGGTCTGTATATGTGTGTATGAGTTTGGGTAATGGTATGTATGTGTGTGTATGATTTTGTCTGGGTAATGGTCTGTATGTGTGTGTATGAGTTTGGGTAATGGTATGTATGTGTGTGTATGAGTTTGTCTGGGTAATGGTATGTATGTGTGTGTATGAGTTTGGGTAATGGTATGTATGTGTGTGTATGAGTTTGGGTAATGGTATGTATGTGTGTGTATGATTTTGTCTGGGTAATGGTATGTATGTGTGTGTATGAGTTTGTCTGGGTAATGGTATGTATGTGTGTGTATGAGTTTGGGTAATGGTATGTATGTGTGTGTATGAGTTTGGGTAATGGTATGTATGTGTGTGTATGATTTTGTCTGGGTAATGGTCTCTATGTGTGTGAATGAGTGCATGTGTATGTGCATCCTCTGGATCTGTGTGGCTTCTGTTGTGACGTTCTTCCCTGGAGCTGAGAGCCATTATGGTGACAGACTTCCTGGGAGGATAGGCAATGCTGCAGGGATTTACTGATGACAGACAGCTGTAGTTCTGGAGCATCTTAGAGCTGAGAGTGAAGACACTGAATTGGTCAAGGCAGGGATGATTCTAGGCATAAGTAACATAAGCAGTGGCTTTGGGCTCCAGACCACTTGGAGGCCTCGACCGCTAGGGACTGCTAGGGGAGGGGGCCCCAAATAAAATATTGCTTAGAGCCCCCAAAAGGCTAGAACCGGCCCTGGGTCAAGGCATGGTCCAGAGGGCGTTCCCATCATGTTTCTCCACAAATTCGGGGAGTGACCGAGTTCACTCTTTACCAAAATGATGTGGCGTCCATTTTCTTCATTGTGGGTCTAATCTTATCCAAAGGTCTGTTGAACATAAGTTGGCCTGTAGTGTAACGTTGTGTAATGGATTCGCGGCTTGTGATCTGTGGGAATGCGCTTGGGCTCAGGGGTTGTATGTGTGTGGGTGGAAACTTAGCAGGTTTTTGTTGTGTCCATGCTCTGAAGAAGGAGAACATTGTTTTCTAGAGGCTGCCTCTCTCACTATCCATTTCTCCCTCTCTCACTCTTATTTTCCATCTCTCTGTTTCCCCTCGATTTCACTCTCCACCTATCACCCCTCCCCTTTCTCTCTCCCCCTCTCTTTCTCCACCTTGCGTACTCCAGGAACATGTTTTTTCTGCTTGACTCTCCACGTTTCCAAAGCCTCCCTTGCGGGTGAAAGTTCGTCAGTCTCCTGAGTGACAATAATAACAGTCATTTCTAAAGAACAGTGATATATGTTCCCTGGGAATGGGCTCGATGCGCTATGGGTTAATAGTGTGGCTTTTTGTTATGATAACGTTTTCTTTTCATTTTTCTATCTGGATGCAGAGCCATTACGATATAGAATAGAATATACTGTAGGTCTAACATAATGCCCACTTGCAGGTAAAGCAATGGGAAAAATGACAGTGGCCTTTGGTGGTGAGAATATTTCTATTGATTTTAATGCTGCATTCTAAAACATGTCTGGGGATCGACGTGATGTGTTGAAAGCCGTTGTCCCACAGTGCATGTTTGTGTTCAAATCATTTCTGTTTTCCTGTCTCAAGTGCCTGACTACTCCAAATTAATTACAGCCCATCTCTTTCCCCTTCCACTCCACGTGAAGTGTCATAGTGCGTAATAACCATTCATAAACTGTATTCGGCCTGTGCCAGATTTGGCACTTTGTTCATGGCCTATCTTCCAACAGTCTGAAAGGAGACAGGTCTATCTTCTCTCCCCTCATCGGAGTCTGACTTTGGGGACAGTTGGAAGGGCTGTTTGAGTGTCTGTACACACTCTCCAGAATCTCTTGGTGTCTCTTGAAGTCTGTCTGTCTGTCTGTCTGTCTGTCTGCTCCACTTCTTGTTTGAAAATCGGCCACTTTCTTTCAGCCTCTCTCTCTTTCTTTTATGTTGACTCTTGTTGTCCTTTTTCCATTAGCGGTATCTAGCTCTGTCTCTATCCCTCTTTCTTTAATTCCCCCTCTCTTTCGGTTTCCTCTCATTTTCTTTCTCTCTTTTCTCTCTCAATATCTTCCTTTCCTTCTCTCTCCGCTGTCTTGCTTTCTATTTCTTATCCCCTCACAGACACTTGTCCTGCAGCTGGTGTTTTGAGCCTTCCCCCCTTTTCTGTCTTTCACCGGCCCGTACATAAACACTGACAGTAATCACCAGTGAGTGCTCCACTCACTTCCTGCTTGGCAGTCGCCTAGAGAGCTACACATTGGCAGGGAGGGTTTGAGAAACTGCAGGCTTCACTCCGACTCTAGCACTGGACTGCAATCACTCATCCCAAATGTTTCTCTGGCATGGGGTGCCGAACCAATCATTCAGTATTATGGGCACACAGAGTCATAATGCCACTCAACTATTAGGCCCAGACATGAACTCTAGGTCACATACATTTCATAAACCCTGTGACGATAAAATAAACACAGGATCCATAAAATGATTTGCTGCTCTGCTTTAGTACTTATTTCCTGCGTAATGCCTGAATTAGCCTATGCTGTGCTGGTTTGTGTTGAGTTATGTTTGCCAGTGGTTTTGGTTCTTATAACGCTGCTCGCTCAACCAGGAAGTCTAGACAAAGATCCTTACGCGATGGAAGTAATGCACAAGCAACGCTTGTGAGCTTAATCAAGGTGGAAGGATGTAGAATGTGTTCCCTCTGGCCCATAAGGATCCCGGTCTAGACGTCCAGGTTGTGAGTCACGTGGTAAGGAGCAGAATGACATTCAGTGAACACATATCTCGAAAGTCTCTGTCCGACTCCACTGGTTAGTTGCTGAAATGAAGCAGGGCTTTCAGCTTGAACTGGATATTATGACATTGGAAGGAAAAACTAAAATAGATTCATAAATACTCTGCTGTCTTAAACAAAACATTATTTGATAGCTATAATGGATGTAAATACCTTATTTATGGAAATGTAACATCTTTCACACTGAAATCTTGACATATCGCGTTTGAGAATAAAAATACTAACCTTCTGTAATGTTTTCAATTCTTAACATGTCTCTCCAGCCAAACCCTCTGTTAACCTATCTAAGTTCTCCACCGCACAGGTCTCCAGCCCTGTGTCCTAGGGGAGCCTAGTAGCCTGGCAACAAACCTGCTTAAATGGGAATATGTTTAGCGGGCTCAATGGTGTCTGATCTGAACCCTGTATATGTGAGTCAGTAACTGTCCATGGTTCTGAATCCAAGCTGATTGGCTCTAAGTCAGTAACTGTCCTTGGTTCTGAATCCAAGCTGATTGGCTCTAAGTCAGTAACTGTCCTTGGTTCTGAATCCAAGCTGACTTGATTGGCTGTAAATCAGTAATTGTCCATGGTTCTGAATCCAAGCTGACTTGATTGGCTGTAAGTCAGTAATTGTCCATGGTTCTGAATCCAAGCTGACTTGATTGGCTGTAAGTCAGTAATTGTCCATGGTTCTGAATCCAAGCTGACTTGATTGGCTCCATTTAAGTCAGTGACTCCTTCTGTACGTTACATTATTTCACCTCGGGTAGGGGGAGATGTTGTCGGCAGCATCATATATACAGACATCGGACGGAGATGGTTATAGTCAATACACTGTGCTGACACACAACATGCACACTAATGTAGAATACCCCCTCAGGCCATAGAGAAGACCCGACACTCTCCCTATGCTGTGCTGAGCTTTCCACTCAGACAGAGGAAGAGAGAATGAAGAGAGAGAGGACAGAGAAAGTGAATGTGTGAAAAGGCAAGAGTGAGGCTGGAAGAGAGAAAACGAGGGACAGACAGAGTGAGATAAATTGTATGTTTGAAAAATTGGGGGAGATTATGTATGTTTTTGTGTGTGTGTGTGTGTGTGTGTGTGTGTGTGTGTGTGTGTGCATGTGTGTGCGTTTGCGAGGCCATACTGACTCTTCAGCCATTTGATATTAGACTGACACAATGTGGTGTATTGTTATAAGTTATTAGGTTTTTTTTCAATGGAGAGTGGGCACACACTCCTTCATTACCTGCTTTGTTTTTTCCAGGCTTTAATATGCAGTAGGGATCGGGGGAGGCAGGTGGAGACAGAGGTGAAGGGTGGAGACAGGCATTGAACCCTGGTCTCCAGCTGGAAGCTGCGTATGTGCAGGCTGCTACGGCTCTACACACATGAACACTTTAGCCCCCCCATCAACAAACCCAACAAGCCCCTCCAACTCTCCTTTTCCTCTACCTCTCTGGTATGCCTCTCTGCACAAGTGTTCTTCTACTGTCCAACTCCACTCCCTCCCAGCGACAGTCCTCTCTGACCGCCTCAGGCATTTCTCTTGGTTGACGTGGCTTATTCAAGCACATGCACCAAAGGGCCAAATTAACCCCATTACCCTGGGCAGTCCAATCAGCCTTTACCCCCTACAGCTTCCCTTTAGAACCACCGAATCACTTGACGGAGAGGCCAGAGTCTGGGATGTGTCAGATAGAGACTGAATATGTCAAGTGGTGATTGAGGGTCCTTTTAAATAAGGGGCAGTATTGGGGTCTCGATCACTGAAGAGGAAGTGACACATCACGGTGAGTCTTATTCAGTTACTGTCATGGGGACACAGTCTTGCCCCACAGGCCCCGTACCCTTGGACAGGAGATGTGTGAGTCGCTGAAATAGGCGTAATTCCCCTTCTTTTGGTTTCTCCCTGGACCGGTGTAAAATCCGTTCTGCATTGAAAGTTTCATGCAAAAATGCAAAGAAATGTTGGTACGTGTCAGGGATGTTGATTCATTTTGAATGAGGGTTTTGATATTTCGTGCCATATTGTAACAAAGATTGACAAGGCAGAGAGAGAGATGAGTGGGAGAGAGAGACTAGCGGGAGGAAGGAAGAGAGAGTTGAAGGAGAGAAGGGAACACAGAGAGTTGCACGGCCTTGGCAGATTTCGAGGACACAGGCCGTCCTGTAGACTCTGGCTGTCTGAAGGACCCCACACTGTTATCCTGGTCTGTGCTGTGCCTGCTACTCTGGATACAGTGAGATGATAGCAAGAGACAAGTCTGCTTGCATGCTGAGAAAGTATGTGTATGTCAAGTTTGTTTAAAATAAAAGACACGATGAAAAGGTAACCAGTTGACCAACCTTTGGCCCCAGTAGATCGGCCACATGGGTATAATTCACCTCTGAACATCGGCTCCATGCTGGCCCCCAAGACCAACACTTTTCATGTCTGCTTCACATATTTGTAACAGTAAGACAATAATGTTTCTGTCATAAATACACATGTATAGAAATACGAACGTATGCAGTACCTATATATGTACACACTGTAGCATATATAAAAAGGCTTTCTCTATATCTGTTGGATGTACTGTAGATATACTGTTGAAGTGAGAAGCGATGGGTGAGGAGCAATGATCGTTTGTGAATGCCTACATGCATCGCTATATACAGTAGTAGTATCATATTAAAGGGGAGGTTTCTGATACGCATTGCCTGTTATTTCCACTGTCGACTGCATTCAACTAGAAAGACCGCCTTTGATGTTGAACTGTGACAGAAAGAACAGAGTGAAAGCCTTACCGTGTGGAGCTACTGATAGCAGAGCTACCAGTCTGTGGCAGTCGGCTCAGTTGATTAACTAATATTTGATTTCTGCCTCAACTGGCCCAGGGGCATTGGGCTCAATGTATTTATTCTGGGGATAAGCACTTGTGAAGCTACTAGATTAGGACACTGTGGATATTTCCCTGTGATTTCTCAGGTAGAGATTACATTAAAATTAAATAAAAAACAGTTTAATTTGGAATTTTCTGGATCCCTATTAGGAACCTTGACTGTCTAGCTAGCTGATGATTGGCTGGAAAGAAGCCTGTGGGTGGTGTTAATTGGCCAGAATCGCCTGGAGAGTGGGAAGGCCTAGTCAGCAGGATTCTCCTGTTCTTATCTAACTCTACTGACTCCTTCCCAGGCAGCTGGGGTGCAAAGCCAACGGAGGTTGTCAGGTGAGTTAGCGAGCAAGCCCTCGCATGCGTTGACCCTCTTGACCGCCAGGCTACCCTCCTGTCCCAAATGAAATGGAAATGGATAGACCTGGGGGACAAGTGTAAGCAACCTTTCTGTAGCGACTCCTGTGGTACTTTGATTCAGCAAACCAGAAAGTCAAAGCATATTTAATTTTGAAAAGACCAACTAAGCTAACTTACCGGGGGAGGGATTGCCTGATGACTCAAACGGCTCTCTTGTTTTCCACATACTTCAGTCTGAGACTACATGAGTTGTAGCCTTTGGAAGCATGGAAAATGAAAACACAAAAAAGTGCCACTTCAGCTGCATATGTTTTGGCCAATCAGTACATTTTGAACTTGTTAGCTTTCTGCAATTCGTCACTAAGATCCTGTCCGTTGGTTTGGCATTTGCCTGGAGGAAGTTGGAGTAGGCAGGTCAGATGTGTGTAACTGCCTATATTTCATGTTTTACAAACAGGGCCATGGCTGTCGAGTCACTGTGGACCAATTTCTGGACCAGAAAATGGATTCAAATGCAGGCACTCCCTTCCTCCACATACCAGCCTGTACCGGACATGGCCTCCTCAGGTCCCCTTTGCGGCATTACATAACTGAATGGAGGCTGAGCCTGCACACACACACACACACACTTCTTCACTGAGTGAGTGGTAAGGCATTTCCAGCGGAAATGGAGGGTTTTGGCCTCAAGTCGGGGCGAGGAGAGCTTCTTTTATAACACCCTGGTTGAGAGGGAGCTGCTTCAGGATGTTACCACTGAAACTGACTGGAGTGGATTGAAGTGGCTGCAGGCCTTCAGATCCCTGTGTTCCTCCTCCACTTGTGTTCCTGACAGTTGCCTTTGCTTCTGCGGCGGCAGAAGGAGAGGCAGGGAGACGAGGAGGAATCCACAGTGTTTGCAGTTTTTCTGTCATGCTCAGAGCTCTGCACTTGTGTGTGTGTGTGTGGATAGGAAGGCTGTGTGTGTGTGTGTGTGTGTGTGTGTGTGTGCCAAATACAATATGCAGATGGCAGGCCTCCTTTGGGGGCTGTTTGAGACTTCACTCCCAGAGAGCCTGTGTTTTGAGGTTTGTCGTTTTGGGAGATGGAAGCCTGCTTGTCTGTCAGTGTCAATCACACAGCTACTGTACCTCCACGGCCCAAAATAAATCACTGAACATGTCTTTTAGCTCTCCTTTTTCTACATTCAAATATATTTTCTTTTTGTTATATCACACATTTTCTTGGTCAATATCGGACCTTAAAAACCTGCCCAGAATCAGATTTTAAAAAGCCTTTTAGAGGGTTTGCATTGGAGCCTTGTTATATTCTGTTGGCTTTCAGGCATGTCCTTGTTAAGAAACAAACATATAAAATGTTTACTCATTTCATTGCAATCCAAACAGCTGTATTGTGAGTTTGCTTAATAGCATTTTCAGACACAAACCGTTTTTTGTGCATATAGGTAAAAACATTTTAATGGTATATTGTGTCTGATGGCAGCTTGTGTCTGATGGTGAATGATGGTATATTGTGTCTGATGGTGAATGATGGTATATTGTGTCTGATGGTGTGTTGTGTCTGATGGTGAATGATGGCATATTGTGTCTGATGGTGAATGATGGTATATTGTGTCTGATGGTGTGTTGTCTGATTTTGAATGATGGCATTTTGTGTCTGATTGTGACTGATGTCATATTGTGTCTGATGGTGAATGGTATATTGTGTCTGATGGTTTATTGTTTCTGATGGTGAATAATGGTATATTGTGTCTGATGGTGAATGCTTTATTGTGTCTGATGGGGAATGCTATATTGTGTCTGGTGGTATTTTGTGTCTGATGGTGAATGCTGGTATGTTGTGTCTGATGGTGTATTGTATCTGATGGTGAATGATGGTATATTGTGTCTGATGGTGAATGATGGTGTATTGTATCTGATGATGTATTGTGTCTGATGGTGTATTGTGTCTGATTGTGAATGATGGTATATTGTGTCTGATGGTGTGTTGTGTCTGATGGTGAATTATTGTATATTGTGTCTGATGGTGTGTTGTGTCTGATAGTGAATGATGGTATATTGTGTCTGATGGTATATTGTGTCTGATGGTGAATGATGGTATATTATGTCTGATGGTATATTGTGTCTGATGGCATATTGTGTCTGATGGTGATTGATGGGATGTTGTGTCTGATTGTATATTGTGTCTGATAGTGATTGATGGGATGTTGTGTCTGATGGTATATTGTGTCTGATTGTGATTGATGGCATGTGGTGTCTGGTGATATACTGTGTCTGATGTTGAATGATGGTTTATTGTATCTAATTGTGATTTATGGCTTATTGTGTGTATTGTGTACTGTGTGTATTGTGTCTGATGGTGTATTCTGTGTGTTGTGTCTATCATGTATGATGTGTGTATTGTGAGTAATGTGTGTATTGTGTATGTGTATGATCAGTTTATGATATGTGTGTTGTGAGTGGATTGGGTATCATGTCTCATTTTACTATGGTGTGTAAACAAACAAATATGAATCGTAAAATAATCTAGGTGCGCTTGGTTGACATTTGGTTCTGCATTCACAGTTTTATTTTTGTATGTTAGTCACTGGTGGAAAACATGCCTTAAGGCTCAACCTCCAAGGGAGCCCCTATTGATTTTGTTAGTCATTCTCACCCAGATATGTATCATTAACATGACATAGCTAAGTCATTGCAAGGTTAAGAGCCAAATCCTGCTTAGGGCCACAAAAAGGCAAGGCATGGTCCTGTATGTCAACATTTTTCATGTTCACCCCTGGTGAGTAAGCTACAACCTGTAAAACATATGAGGACTGGGTTTCGGTTTTGTCCCAAGCCTAGCACGGTTCTGTGTCGTTGGCTGTTTGTATTCCCCTGGCTTGGATGGGTTGATGGTTGCCATTCATATCATTTTTAATTAATCCCTCGCCTGAGCAAATAGGGTTATTGATAAGGTGTATGTGGGAGTGTGTGGTTGTGGAATATGTATGTGTGTGTATGTGTGTGTGTGCACTTAGTAGATTACCACATGGTCCATATCTTTCCTGTCTGTCAAGGTGCCATGGCTATTGCCAGCAACTCTTAGGATGAGTGTGTTATCTCACACTCTCCAGATCCTGCCCCCCCCTGCCCCCCACCGTCACACACACACACCCTCTCTAACTCCGGACTTCCGCCTACTCTCAAATTTACATCTCCCTATTTTTGTATCTCACTGATGCTCATCCACAGCCTCTTGACAAGAAACAATGATCTACCTGATTCTGCGTAGACATAAAACCTTTGCAAGCTGTCCAAAACAAATACAGTGAGAACATAATACCTCTGGTTTTTCCACATTTTTCAGATTTCATCCTGCCACTCGCTCTGTCTCTCTCGGGTATAAATCCTGAGGGTAACACACCCACACACACACCCCCACACACACACACACAATCGTGCCAACACGTGCACACATGCACACATGCACACCCAAACACATGCACTGAAGAATGGGTGTAAATAGACAGCTGTGCACTGGGCCCCTGACTCCATTCAGAGTAGAAGGAGCTCATCAGACACAGGCTTTGGGCTGGTGGATGGAGAGGGGACAGGGAGAATCCACTGTGTCAATCTTTCTTGGAGAAAGAGGGGGGAGATAGGAAGATCGGGGAGGGAGAGAGGGAGGTAGGTGGAAGGAGATAGGTAAATAGGGGGAGAGGGAGAAAGAAAAATCAGACAATCAAGCCACTTTATGAGAGGCGTTGCACATGAGTGGCTCCCTGTTATCCCCTAGGGCTGCTGCCTTTTCCATTCCTCTGCCACCCCCTGTCTCGCCCTCTCTCCATCCATCCCCTCTGTTTCTATCACACCACTCTCTCTCTCTCCCTCCATCCCCTCTGTTTCTATCACACCACTCTCTCTCTCTCTCCCTCCATCCCCTCTGTTTCTATCACACCACCCTCTCTCTCTCCCTCCATCCTCTCTGTTTCTATCACACCACTCTCTCTCCCTCCCTCCATCCCCTCTGTTTCTATCACACCACCCTCTCTCTCTCCCTCCATCCCCTCTGTTTCTATCACACCACCTTCTCTCAAACCCTTCATCCTCTCTATCCCTCCATCCACCCATTCAACTCTCTCTGATCCCAGGTAAAGCTGTCCTTAGCATGTTAATTGAAATGCTCACAATCAAAAAGATCGTACCGTTTCATTTGTGTTCCCTTGTTTAACCTTCGTATGGAAGAAATGTCAATAATAAGGTATTGACAGAGATATAACCTGTGTTCCCACTCTCACATCTCCCTAGATACCTGTGGTCCAACAAAATATCAATAATTGCCGACAAGCCGATATTTGCCCCAGTCCCAGATACATACATGGAACTCATGGGAATGTTTTGATCAAATAACTTTAAATATTATTAGCGCTTTCTGCAAGCAGCCAATGTCGGGGTTCGAGCATGAAATAGGTTAAATAATGATTTAACCATTTTTTTATTTATAGTTACAAATTCTGAACGGGATTAAATTTTTTACCCCCCCCCCCCCTAGTTAATCTAGTTATTACCATTCAACAAAATATAATAATCCTTGCAGTGTTTTGGTAGTGCCAGACTCAATCATGTAGAGAAACGTCAGAGCGAATTTGAGCAATTTTTAGAAAATCCCCCCTGAAGTATGTCAGCCAGAAGCTTGGGAGAGATGAATTGAGAGAGAGGGAGGAGAAAATGGAACAGAGGGAGGGGCGGTGTCAGAGAAAGGGTAGGGAAACGATTTGGTGGGGGTGGGGGGGGGGCTAAAGGGCCAGTTGGGTCTTTGTTGAAAGGAGTGATTATTGGCTGTCCTAGGGGGCCTTTTGTCTCCGTCCCAGGGGACAATGGGTTAACACCACTTAGCCTCAGGGAAGACGAGCAGCAACGGGGAAGTGTGTGTGGGTGTGTTGCGTTGGGGGCTGGGCGGTTGATGGGGGTTTGAGAGATGATGATGGGGTCACCCGCTGTTTTTTAAAATCACTTCGTTCTCTCTAACCACTTCCTCTCTCTCCCTTTCTCTACCCCCCCCCCCCCCATCCCCTCCACACACAGAAATACTAAAATGTTTCTGTGGAGGGGGCCGGGAATTATGAAGCCTGCGGCTAATGCTAGCCTTTTGAAGAATGTTTATTGAGTAAAGGGTTTGTCTGACAGTAGTTTGGAGTCCCTCTACCAATCCCTTCCACTGCACGCTAGTAGCTGTCCAGCGTAGCTACTGTGTGTTTCAGTATGTCACCTCTTGTCTCAGCACAAATCAGCTCTACACACAGAAACACATGCCCACACACTTTTTGTATTAAACCCCTCCACACTCTGAATTAGACTGATGAACCACAGTATCCAGCCTTGCAGGGCATATTTTCAGCCCCTTTCTTTCTCAGAGGGGGGAAGCACTGGAGCGCTCCCCTGCCCACATGGACTCCGTGGTGGGTGACACGCTGCCACTGCTGCTGGCTCCAGCTGCCAACCAAATCCCTGGGAGAGAGGGAAAAGTGGGGGGAGAGGAGTGAAAGTGGGAAGGAGAGGAAGCGAGAGGGGTAAAGGTGGCAGGAGAGATTACCAATACGTGTTAAAACCAGCTGGCTAGTAAATTCATAGGAGGTCTAAGATGGATATTGAAAAAATTATGTCTCGTTGTCAAAATATTGCTATGGCACCCGAACTGGTTGAATAAAAACAAAACTGTTTTTTTCGAACCCTCAGTGGTGAGTGGCTGATTGAATGATTGAATGCTCAGGTATATGGAACCATAAACGGTGTGACAGAACATTTCACTCTTCAGTGTGTATTGGTAACTGGGTTCTGTTTTGTGTTGCATCTAGGAAAAGCCCTTATCCATGGTATGTTTGCCACCATATAAAGATGTTCCTTCACCCTGCACTGTACTACAGACACCCTCTAAGACACAGGTGTCAAACCGGTTCCACGGAGGGCCGAGTGTCTGCAGGTTTTTGCTCTCACCTTGTACCTGATTGATTAATTAGTTCACTAATTGGTTAATTTCTACCCCCACCTGGTTGTTCAGGTCTGACCTGGGAACCAATTTAAAGGAAAATCCAAAGACCTGCAGACACTCTGCCCTCCGTGGAACCGGTTTGACACCCCTGCTCTAAGAAGTCCATTACCATGCATTTGTATTACTTTATGTAGTTGCTCGATGTTGGTTTTCAATAGGGTGGCTTTTAAAAAACGGCAGAACACTCCCACACACACTGGCCGCTTTAGATCCAACATTCATGATAACCTTTCTAAAGATGTGGATAGGGAATGTGGAGGGATGAGAAATGTCTGCATTTAATATCTGACTGTCTCAAATGCTGACTGGATTGAGTGGAACGTAAAATGGTACAGTGGATGCACTTTAAAGGCCATATGCATTATCAGAACGCATGCAAACATGCCCACAATATCAAAGCCTGGATTCAGATGAAAGGCCTATTCACACCAAAACAATCCCTTTTATTTATTCTTTTTTTTTTCTTTTTTTTTTTATAGATTTGTATTACATTAGGTCTGGCCTACCTTTCCATTTGAAACACGGCATCCATGGAACAGAGATGTGATCATAAATAGCCGACAGTATGAATCCAGTAAGAGCCTTCACATGTTAACTCCAATCAAAGCAAATCAGTTTCAACAACAGTTACAGATGCTCATTTGTTCATCTTTTAGACAGACATTCATAGCATGAAAGTATTCTTTGTGAATATGCAGATAGCCTCCTTAAACTCTGTCATGACAGAGGTGGGTCTAAATTAGAACCGCATAACCTTCTATCATAGCATCAATCGCAAGCACTGGATTAGTAACTATGTTAAATGGCCAATGACATTAAGCCTGTGAGCCTTTAGGCATGTTTCAGGTGTCAGGCCAATAGCCAATGACCTTTCATCTCACACTTTAACCGAATGAATCGTAATCTTTCAACATTTACCCTGTCATCGCCACATTGTGCCACATTTAAATGTGTCCCCTTGACAGTGATACCAAGAAGTATTGATAGCGAACATTCGGAAATATCCCGTCTGTAAATTAGTTTAACATTTAGATGGAGCAAGCGGCAATAACACCCTGTCAGAATGTAATTATGTGTAATTGTCTATTTTTGCATAATTTGGACAATTGGGTTTGATTGCAAAGGGGTTAGTTTGGGTGGAAGGACTCTCTGTCCTGATTCTGATGTCTGGTGTTCCTATTGTTTGCCGGGTATTTTTAAGCTGTTTTGTTGGTGTGTATGGTCAGAATCTATGAAAATGTAGTCAAAATGAATATCTGGCATCTAAAAGGTATCCCTTTGAAATACTTATTTTTTACTCTTTACTGTTGAAATTTGGTTTTGGCATCCATCAAGGCCTGTATTACACCTGTGTGCGCGCACACACACATACAGTGACAGGACTACAATATGAACAGGTTTTTAACACTATTCCAATTGACGAGCTTGACATATTTAAATTGCATGTCCTCAAAACTACCCCGCTGATGCTGTAGATAATGTGATACCTTCATTTTTTTGGTTGACAAGCCGTTTACCTTCTAATTCTCACTTTCTGTAACCCAAAACATGAATGGGGGGCGTTCCAAACTCTTGGTTGGCCATGATATTTTTGCAGTTAGATGGTTATTTGATGTCAATCCCCATTTAGTTTGAGCAACTTGGTATCAAGTTGGTATCAGTGGCATTGTTAACACAGTAGCTACGCTAGATCCATTGAGCATCTGGTGATGCTATCAGCCATTAAGGAAAGTCTCCTTATTGAAAGAAATAACTGCTGCTATGCTACTTGCTTTGCATCATTTCCAATGGCAGCATCAAAGCTTAGCAAGACGCTGAGATTTAATTCTCGATGGCTGATGCTTGCATTGTTTTTAGTATTATTTATTAACATTTTAAGAGAAAAGATTATGGATGGGTTCTGGTGTACAGGTAGAACTTTGATGTGATGCTGATGGCAAGTCAACACAACGCTTGTGTATTTACTCTGTAACCGGCTGTGCGTGGCGTTCGCATGTGCCATCTTGCACAAATTATTTTTGTCTATCCCAACCAAACGTAATGATGATTCTCAAGCCAAATAGCTAAATTGAATGCTAATCAACTACCCTGCTCAAAAAAATTAAGGGAACACCTAAATCACACATCGGGTCTCAATGAACGATATATATTAAAGATCAAAATCTTTACTGCGCGTTGTGTAATTCGTTGAGAACAAAATGACGTAACAGCGGTCAATGGAAACCAAAAATCACCAACTGATAGAGGGCTGGATTCAAACTCAGACTGAAAATTGAAGTAAACAATTGAAATCACAAGCTATTCCAACTTGCATGTATTTCATCATGGCGACTCATAATGTGACTCAGTAGTGTGTATGTCCCCCACGTGCCTGTATGCACTCCCGACTATGTCTGGGCATCCCCCTGATGAGATGGCGGATGGTGTCCTGGGGGATCTCCGCCCAGACCTGGATCAGGGCATCAGTGAGCTCCTGGACAGTCTGTGGCGCTACTTGACAGCATTGGATGCACTGATACATAACATCCCAGAGGTTCTCAGTTGGATTCAGGTCTGGGGAACGTGAGGGCCAGTCAATGGCATCAATGCCTCCGTCTTCCAGGAACTGCCTAAACACTCTGGCCACTGGGCCATTGTCCTGTACCAGGAGGAACCCAGGGCCCACTGCTCCAGCGTAAGGTCTTCATCCCAGTACCTCACAGCAGTCAGGGGACCATTGGCTAGCACATTGAGGTCTGTGCGACCCTCCAACGATATGACTCCTCAGACCATCACTGACCCACCGCCAAACCGGTCATGCTGGATGATGTTGCAGGTAGCATAACGTTCACCATAGTGTCTTCAGACTCTTTCACATCTGTCACGTATTCAGTCTGAACCTGCTCTCACCTGTGAATGGAACGGGCCACCAATGCTGGACCTGCTAATTCTTGCGTTCTCTGGCGAATGCCAATTGAGCTGTACAGCGTTGGGCTGTGAGCGCACATCCCACTAGAGGACACCGGGCACTCATGCCACCCTCATTGAGTCTGTTTCTGACTGTTTGGTCAGAAACATGCACACCAGTAGCCCACTGGAGGTCATTTTGTAAGGCTATGGCAGTGCTCCTCCTGTTCCTCCTCACACAAAGAAGCAGATACCGGTCCTGCTGCTGGGTTGATGCCTTTCTACGGCCCTGTCCAGCTCTCCTCATGTAACAGCCCATCTCCGGGTATCTCCTCCTTGCTCTTGAGACTGTACTGGGAGACACAGCAAACCTTCTTGTTACAGCATGTATGGATGTGCCATCCTGCAGGAGCTTGACTGCCTGTGCAACCTGAATGGGCTGCAGGTACTGCCTCATGCTACCAGTAGTGACAAGGACACTAGCAAAAAGCAAAACTATAGAAGAATCCGTCAGGAATTATAGAAGAATCAGTTTGGCGATTTTGCTTCCACCTTCACTTAGGTAGTTAATGTTGCACTGAAGGAATCGTGTTTTGGGAGCACCTGTATAAAGCATTCCCTAGCAATAAATTGGACTGGGTAATGTTTATTTTTTTAGGTGTTAGCCCAAGAAATTCATTTGATTGGGTTTCCATGTTTTTTGATGTAAATGAAAAGAAAAGTTTCCCCTCTCCTTTGCAACAAAAATCTTATAGGTCTTTCCGAGGCCTAGCGACAAGCCAGGCCTGGTTTAAGGGGTAATTGCATTCCAACAATGTTTTTATAATGTTTTTAATGATTTTATATATTAATAAAAAGGTTTGATTTCTGGGGTTTTATAGTCAAAAAGTGTGCAGTAGGTGTGAATTATCAATATGCTTGTGTGTGTTCACACCATTTTGGTGTTTTGAGAATGTGGGTATTTTAAAAGAAAATATATTAATTATATAGGAATAAATGCTCCTCCTGACACTTTTAATGCTCCTCCTAACACGTTTAAAAAGCTCTCTGACATTATGAAATATTTATATTTTAAAAACATTTTGGCAGGGTTGTGCAGAAAGGAGACAGAAAGTTACAAGCAGTTGATAAGAAGGGTAAAGCCTATCTTTTTGAGTTGCCAGTAGGCAAATCCCAAATGGATCGTCCCTTGTAATACGTATTTCTCTGTGATGATGATTGCATTTTTAATATTTATGTTGGAGGCTTTTTGTATTGATTCAAGTGAGCAAAGAGTGTTGCTTTCTGGGCTTGAATTAAACGTTGACGTCATGACCTCAGTATTTTCGGAGTGCAAGATATGGCCTTAGTTTTATGTGCCGACCCAAACCCTATCCAAGTCAGGCATTCCTGTATGGTCTCATGTCATACACCATTTCCTTTTACAGTTGCCACGTTGGCTGTGCTAGTTCAGCTACCTCAACCTGTAGGATGAAGAGGTGCGAGAGGCCGAGGAAGATTCTAGAAGTAGCCTACTCGAGTCGGTATGACAGGTCGGCTGGAATGGATGCGTGCTGTGGCTGCTGCTGCTTTTTATCTCATCCGGTTCAAATGGGAAACGATAGGTCCACGACTCCATCCAACCCCCAACCGCCCCCCCCCCCCCCCCCCCCCCACCATCCCGTTCATCCGTCCTCTCCCCATCTGCGACCAACCGTTGTTACTTTTCCCAGTCGCCAAGGCAACGGGCCGCTTGGCTGAGGAATGGCAGCGGTGGTGGAGTGAACGCGGCATCGGCTGGCCCTTCATTAGGTATCTACACAGCCGCTGACAGCAGAGATAATAGCCAATAACGCTGCATTATGTTGGGGAGTAAATGAAAAGTCTCCAGGGAACCAGGGGCCTGTCATGCTTCAGTTCAGGGAGTTATGCCCGCACATTTGCCCCAGACAGAAGGATCACGCATGGGGGAGATTCAACCCCCCATAGGCTACTCCCTCCCTGGATCCTGATTCTCATTCCTCCCAATCTCCCTCTCTCTTTCTGTGTAGGATGAACTTGCTGACTCTCGGCCAGAGGCTCGGTGTGGCTAGTAGATAGGCGATTTCTGTCTGGATAATTTTTTATTCATTAGAAAAACTGAAGGGGAGTGAAGTATACTAGAGAGGCAGAGAAACTCAGGGAGAGGGAGAGATTGGGATAGAGGGAGATAAAAACACTGGTAAAGAATTTGGCAATTCGTGTTTTATGTTCATTAACTTTTCCACAGGAGGGCTTAAAAGCACAATTCAAATCATGAACTGTATGGTTTTATGATGAACTGTGGTACCGGCGTTTACACCGTGGGAATGTGTCCAGTGCATTCCGACAATGAAAAACCTATGCATTTCCTATTCGCTGAGCAGTTAAAATATGACGCTTTTGAAAGTATGTGTTTAATGTCCTATTGTGTGTCTGACACATTCTGCCCTGGATTACGGTCCGGCGCTGTAGTGTAGTCTGTGATTTTTCTACAGGCTATGAGAATGTCCCCGTACGGGTGTCACAGTCAATTACACACTTCTGCGGGTTCGTCATATTATTAGACAGAGCTAAGCTCATCTTTCTGGATCCTGATGCATTTCTTGGAGGCAATATTAAACTGCGTAAAACACAACTGAAAAGGTTGTAATAACACTGGGTGTGGCCGTCCTCTGCTACCTGCACACTCGATGGTTGAATTCAAAATGGCGACCGATAATTCTCTACAACCTTGCCAATGAGGAGATGGGCTCCTTCCCTCCTCCTTCCCGCCACCCTTTGCTATATTCTTCTCTCCCTCACTCCATTGCGCTTGGTCGTTAGGTTTTCCGACATCGGGAAGCTCCATTGGTCAAGCCTGGTAACAAATGGAAATCCGCCTGAGCGCTGAAATTACTGATGGTTATCTGCCTTCTGCCTCATTGGACGATTCCGCTCTCCTCCATCTTGGCTTGCTCTCATCCTCTCGTTTTCGCGTTCTTTCTTCCTCTCCTCCCTCTATCCGCTATAATGACAGTTGTTATTCTCGGATGAGAAGCAAGAGAGGCGAACCCCCCTCATTTCAGTCTCGTTTGACGCTGTGGTTTGTCTAGTTTATTTTTCTTGCAGTTTTTTCTCTCATTCTATCTCTTTTTTGTCACGGGGGGAGGATTATACGGCCCTTGCCTCTCTCTATTTAGAAAATAGAGAACTGAAAAAAGCCCTCCTAAACCTTTTTGCAATTTAGTTTCTCCGAGTCTGGCAAGATGTCCTTTGCTTCAATTTGTAATTGGTATAATTGCAGTAACCTGATTGCTCCCATCTGAGGTCTGGTGAAAGGTGATCATGTTTTAATATCCCGCTCATTCTACCATGTAATCACTCTTTTGTCCGGGATATAATCTCCTCCCACAAGCAAAATAAGCATCTGTACCCCAGACTACATCTTGTGTGTGTGAGTGTGTATGATTTTATGTGTGTGTGTGTGTGTGTGTGTTTGTGTTGGTAATTATGATTTTTCATTTAAAGCTATTGAAAATTTGGGCAATTTAACTTGTTTTCAAATATGTACTTAAAAATAAAAAAGGCAATCCTCCAAGCTGGAACCTATGAACAGGACTGACACACAGTTAATTATAATATTGTAATATACAATCTGCTATGGACATGAAGCATAGACTTTAAATGTTTTCTTCTTTCTGGCATTGCGTTTTTCAAGTGCTAGATAGCTAACTTCTCCCACCTAGCCATCTTACGTTAAGCTCCTGCTCAGTGACTACAATGTACAATGTAATACTCTTAATTTCTGGGTTATTTGCTATTTTTGTTATTTGTATCACTGTCGACATGTTCCTTGTTACAAAGTGAGTGACGAATCACATTTGATTTCATTTGACTATGTTAAAGTCTATACCCATCCATTTTCTCTGTAGCCCACTTCCTCTTTTATTCTCTCTCTGCTTCTCACTCTCTCCCCCCCAGTGTCTTTCTCCTTTCTACTCTTTCTGTCTCTCCCCCGTCTCTCTGTCCCTCTTTCTCTTCTTCTCTCTCTCATCTCTCTCTCCATCTCATTCTCTCTACCCTTTCTCTTTCTTTCTCTCAGTGACTCTCTTTTATCTCTCTCTGCACCTCAGCCCTACCTGTAATTGAAAAGATGAGAGAATTAATGAAATACAGCTAATTCCAGAGATCAAAAAGAGCTGGCAAATTCTAATTAGGTGGGTATGAAATTGCTAGCAGTGGATGGCGGGAGCGACAGCTTTAAACAGTCACCCGCGGCTTCAGCCAAATGGAATACACATTTTCCTAGGCGGGGATGAAGCGAGAGGGCCGTAAAAACGGATAATCCGCGTTCTAGCCCTCGTTGTTTTTTGTCGACTTGCTTCTCGGTGAGGCTGAACCCTTCCCTAGACTGTCATGTCCCGTTGTGTTGCTGAAACAAAGCAGCTCGTATTGACATGGCACAGCCGAGCGTGGACGGAGGGAAGCGAGCCACCGTTCTGAGGGGCCTTGCCTCATGGGGCTTTCCCCATACTGCTGCTGGGAGTGGTGATGGTGTGGGAGAACCGTCTGATTTGACCCGCCAACTGGTGGAGAGAGAGAGTGGAGAGCTGGCAGTAAACAAGGTTGTAGAGGGATACATTCAGTTCAATTTGAATCGGTACATTTTCATAGTCTATCTATCTTCTCCTCCGCTGTATTCTTGCACTTCCTCTTTCTTTCTCACGGCCACTTTCTTAATCTCTCTCATTTTCTCTCTCTGGCTCTGTCATTCTGTTTCTCCCACTGCCCCACTCTAACCAGCGTGTTGTGTAATTTATTCTCAGCCTTCTGCGAAAAACACTTTTACTCTGATTAACAATACCGAGCTCATATGAATAATTCCCCCCGCTTTGCTAGGCAATCTGTTTCCATGTTAGACGTCCTTGTCAGGTGAGGGAGAGGGGGTGTCAGAGAAGGAGAGCTAGAGGAGCGTTGTAGTGAGTTTGTTCTTTTGAATATGTATGGACCTCTGCATGAGCCCACGGACCGGTCCTATTGCCTGTCTCAGGCTCTGTTTTGAATAAGGCTGACAGATGGGCATCCCTGGAATTCCATGGTGCTATCACCTGATCTCAGGCCAGATACACCCTGCTGGCCACGCCTCCGACACTATGTGCGTGTGCGTGTGTGTGTGTGTGTGTGTGGGAGGGTACTGTGTGTGCATGCCAACATGACGTCACGATTCCCCATCTTGCTGTTCTGACTGCATTTCCCACACACCTCGGACAATCTTAGTTTGACCCATATTGTCCAGAACAATCATGCCTCAACAGGATTTGAGCGTTTAGTCTGTAATGTTGCTTGCTCGGTCTATTAGCCTGCCAAGAACCAGTGCAATACAGTCCAAGCTGTACGACCATGTGTTAGTGCCAGTTGTCAATGAATGTATAAATAACAATTCACTACAATGAAAGATTCATACAGCAGCAGCCTACATCTGCACAGCTCTGGTGTCTTTTTTAGCTAACCTTTGGAAATGTCAATAATTTAACTGCTCTCTGTAAATAATTGTCCGACCCAACTGAAGACATTGTACATTTTCTATGGGACTTTTTTTATCCTCCTGCTCCTGAATGAAATCGAGCCTTGCTCCTGTTGAATTAAACTACTCGTCGTCAATTAAATGAGCTCCTCTTTAATTAACTGCCGGAGGTTTCCTGGAGAGAAGGCTTTTAGGACTACTTTACACAGGTAGAGAGGAATTGAGATAAAACAGGAGGGACAATTATAAAAGAGAATGAGTCATTTTCAGGGCCTTTTTCAAAGGATAAATGAATTAGAGGAAAGATACAGGCTGATTTGATATATGGCAGGCAAGTGTGGAACCACAGAAGTACAATATAAAAGCACGGATATGGAGGGAAGATGTATATACATGTGTATTTTTCAAGTGCTTTCTTCTTCTCCTAGTTGTTTGAAATAAACAGAGTAACTGCATTTCATTTTGCAGGCGTATCCATATAAGAACAACCATATGAATCTATATGGGTATCGTTGATTTGCATTGGATTGTGCCACGAAGGCTGATAAATTAACATTTGAAGCAACGAACAAGTGAAGGAAATCAAGCGACCAATCTGTAATTATGTCATTTTTCCATTAATCTGTACTCACACTTGAAGGAAAACACCACATTTAATTGAACATTTCCTTCCAATTTTACATCTTTTGGAATGAACATTTCCAGGTAAATTAATTAAATGTATGTTCTAGTGTTCTCCACAGGAACCACATGTTGATTTCTCAAGATGTCCACCTGTTGTGGGAGGGGGGAGAATGATGGAGAGAGGAAGAGGGAGATAAAGAAAGGGTGAGAGAGAGAATGACATAGAGGCAGAGGATAGAGAAGAAAAGAGAGAGAAATAGAATAGAGGGAGAGGATAGAGAAGAAAGAAGGTAGCAAGGTTTGGGTGGGTGAATAGTAATGTAGTTGCCAAAAGTTTAAAGCAGAAGGTTGTGGCAGGGCCCCAGAGACGAGAATGGAGAGAGACAAGAAAGAGACAGACAGAATGCAAGAAAGAGACAGATGGACTTTAACAGACCGAAATTGAGAATTTGGTTGCAAAAAGAAATGCATCGTCAATTACATGGAAATATTTTGTCTACAGACAGGATGATGTTGACCAAAAACAGGTACTTTGACGAGAGTGCCTTGCAATTGTTGCCACAACACGAGGCACAACACGAGGCACAACACGAGGCACAACACGAGGCACAACACGAGGCACAACACGAGGCACAACACGAGGCAACACGACCTATTAGTTTGATCATTAAAGGCGGCACCACATCTTCGTATGACGAGTGCAAAGCATCTCAGTGCCGTCCAAAGCAAAAACACCATATAAGAAAGTTCCCAAACGGCAGAGAGAAATCACAGATTCAATAAGATTTCACGTCGCCAAAGACATGATACCAATTAACACGATTACCAAAGAGGGTTTTAAAAACATGAACTGTTTGCTTGACAAGCGGTATGTAATGCCATCACGCAACAATTTTTCTCAAGTTGCCATCCCAGAGCTGTACAAGAAATGCAAGACACAAGTTAAAACAGAGCTGTCACAAGTGGAATATTATACAGCAACAACAGACTTGTGGTCCAGCCGGACAACGGAGCCCTACATAAGTCTGACCGTACACTTTATTAATGAGGACTTCCACCTGAAAAGTCGCTGTTTGCCAACTGGATTTTCCCAGAGGATCATACAAGTGAGAACATCATAACAGGGATGAGAGAAGCTTTAGCTGATTGGGGCCTAGCTACCTGTTCTGAAATATAACAATTTTCATGAGTTTCATACATTTTAATTGTAGATGATGGGTCTGGGGAAGAATGAAGGATACGTACTGTCAGGTTGATAGCCAAAGCTCTTTCAGAAGACATCCTGTATTTTTTCATATCGCAATATATATTGCAGAAAAACAAAAATATTTTAGGGTGCAACCCTAATGTCAATATAAAATAATACTTTCTGAAGCTCCTGAATGCAGACACCCTCCCATAGACCCACTCCCATAGACCCACTCCCTTAGACACCCTCCCATAGACCCACAGCCTTAGACCCACACCCTTAGACCCACTCCCTTAGACCCACTCCCTCAGACCCACTCCCTTAGACACCCTCCCATAGACCCACTCCCTTAGACCCACTCCCTTAGACACCCTCCCATAGACCCACTCCCTTAGACCCACTCCCATAGACCCACTCCCTTAGACCCACTCCCTTAGACACCCTCCCATAGACCCACTCCCTTAGACCCACTCCCTTAGACACCCTCCCATAGACCCACTCCCTTAGACCCACTCCCATAGACCCACTCCCTTAGACCCACTCCCTTAGACCCACTCCCTTAGACCCACTCCCTTAGACACCCTCCCATAGACCCACTCCCTTAGACCCACTCCCTTAGACACCCTCCCATAGACCCAATCCCTTAGACCCACTCCCATAGACCCACTCCCTTAGACCCACTCCCTTAGACCCACTCCCTTAGACCCACACCCTTAGACCCACACCCTTAGACCCATAGCCTTAGACCCACTCCCTTAGACCCACACCCTTAGACCCACACCCTTAGACCCATAGCCTTAGACCCACTCCCTTAGACCCACACCCTTAGACCCACTCCCTGATGTTGAGTTCATCAGTAAGATGGAGGGTGACAGAAACAGTCCAAAGTGAACTCTTATTCATAGTTACGGCTCTGGCCAAAGAGCCTTAAACCAGGGATTTGTCGTAAAACATAAATCATTTTGTCACTAGATTATTTATGGGCAATGACATTCATTGTAGATATAAAAAAAAGAAAACCATTACTGTGGTGTCACTGAAGCCTGTCATTTCATTAATGTTTCATATAAAACAATCCATGTTATTAATGAATCAGGGATATTGTAGTCGTTTATCACAGTCTGTAGTGGCCTGCCACTTTTAGACCCCACTAGAACACCAATTTTGTATTTTCGTAGACTGCATTAGAGCCCAATTTTCGATTTCGCTAAACCCACTAGAACCCAATTTAATCTTCAGTAGACCCCTAGAACCAAAGTTTGGTCTGTCAATAAAACACATTGCAGCACCATTTGGATGGTCAGTAGACAGTGCTAGAACCAAATTTAGTCAGTCGGTAGAACCAAGTCTAGTCTGACAGCAGGTTCTAAATGAACGTATGCTGATTTAAACCAGAGGAGCAGAAATGCTGTGTTTTAGTCTGATTTCAGCTTCAACCAATCAATAAGTTAGATTAATGTGTATATAAATTGGAGCAAAACAGATTAATTTCTGCCAGAGATTTAGACACTTGGATAACAGAGTGTTTCAATAAAGTCTACAGAGCCCTCTTTTTCAGAAGGAGACATTTTGAGAAACATTACCACTGAGAACTGAGGCGAAGCTCAGTTCTCCTCCACAAAACGGACAACATATAGTGGAGCCATAACTTCTCCTTTCTGCCATTTCTTCTTCTCTGACATTTTAACGGATGACCCTGCCAGAGCTCATCCCGTCTCATCCATCACACACAGTGTTATAAAGGAAAGGCTTACAGAAGCCATTAAAATCATTACTGCACCATAACAGTCCCTCCACACCATACAGATTTCACTGATAAAGATATTCATAAATATTCCATATTTCAGCACAGTTGCTAGCTGTAAAACCCAGGGGCCACCTCTCACCAGTTTGCCTGTCTGTGTACTATTGGCGTTGGTACAAGGCAAAGGGGATGCATTGCACAGTGTTGGTGAGTAGCTCCAGTAGAGTGTGTTTACTAATGAAGAGGGCTCTGAGACTTTTAGTGTACATGGCTGTCTTCCTGTCTGTCCTTCTTGGCTTTTAGCTCCTCCGGCGTATCTGTGTGGTCCCCCTGGCTTCCTGGTGGTTTCTCATAACCTATGCACACAGATAAGGGCTGTTTGGCTTGTGGCGGATGGGAGACCGGGAGAGATGGAGTGGAGGGAATAGTTGGTGTGAGGTGGTTGGGAGCTCGGGGGGGGGGGCAGGGGATATTTGAATGAGAGGGAGCGTTCACCTCACTCCACTGAGCCTTGGGGAGCGGAATGGAATCTCTGAAAGTGAAACTAACTTTGTTTGAAACCGAGCAGATGTCATCTGGGCTGTGGTGAGTCTTTTCTATCCCAAAACGAACTGACAGGCGAAATGTCTTTGTCCTTTGTCCATCATGGAGCTAATGTGAGTGACAATGCACCTTTATGTGACCTAGTGGTTAGAGCATCTGACCAGTAACCAAAAGTCTTGATCTGACCTGATAAACCTCTTTTTCTGTAGGGCATTTAACCCTATTTGGTTATTGCTGAAAATATTTTCAAATTACTTGGTTTGTTCCCATTCAACATCCCTCCCTCACAAACAGTTTCACCTCTTCCAGTATATAACTACAGATGGTCTCAACTCTTCTCTCTACAATATCCTCAGACTGTCTTACCTCACCTTCTTACAGTAACCCCAGACACTTTCACCTCTTCTCCCTAACATAACTCCTGACTTTCTCACCTCTTCTCCCTAACATAACTCCAGACTTTCTCACCTCTTCTCCCTAACGTAACTGCTGACTGACTCACCTCACCACTCTAACATAATCCCTGATTGGCTCACCTCATTTCTGTTCAATAAAATACCACACTGTCTCACCTAACCTCTCTACGATAACCCCAGACTGTCTCACCTCCCTTACATAACACCAGATTGTCTCACTTCACCTCTCCACAATAACCCCAGACCATCTAACCTCACCTTCCTAACGTAACACAAGACAGTCTCAACTCACCTCCCTACAATAACTCAAGACTGTTTTATCTTCGTATCATAACCCCAGGCTGTCTCATGTCATCTATAGCGTAACCCCAGGCTGTCTCATGTTATCTATAGCGTAACCCCAGGCTGTCTCATGTTATCTATAGCGTAACCCCAGGCTGTCTCATGTTATCTATAGCATAACCCCAGGCTGTCTCATGTTATCTATAGCGTAACCCCACACTGTCTCATGTCATCTATAGCGTAACCCCACACTGTCTCATGTCATCTATAACGTAACCCCATACTGTCTCATGTCTTCTATAGCGTAACCCCAGGCTGTCTCATGTCATCTATAACGTAACCCCACACTGTCTCATGTCATCTATAGCGTAACCCCACACTGTCTCATGTCTTCTATAGTGTAACCCCAGGCTGTCTCATGTTATCTATAGCGTAACCCCAGGCTGTCTCATGTTATCTATAGCGTAACCCCAGGCTGTCTCATGTCATCTATAGCGTAACCCCACACTGTCTCATGTCATCTATAGCGTAACCCCACACTGTCTCATGTCTTCTATAGCGTAACCCCACACTGTCACATGTCATCTATAGCGTAACTCCAGGCTGTCTCATGTCATCTATAACGTAACCCCACACTGTCTCATGTCATCTATAGCGTAACCCCAGGCTGTCTCATGTCATCTATAACGTAACCCCACACTGTCTCATGTCATCTATAGCGTAACCCCAGGCTGTCTCATGTCATCTATTGCGTAACCCCACACTGTCTCATGTCATCTATAGCGTAACCCCACACTGTCTCATGTCATCTATAGCGTAACCCCACACTGTCTCATGTCATCTATAGCGTAACCCCACACTGTCTCATGTCATCTATAGCGTAACCCCACACTGTCTCATGTCATCTATAGCATAACTCCAGGCTGTCTCATGTCATCTATAGCGTAACTCCAGGCTGTCTCATGTCATCTATAGCGTAACTCCAGGCTGTCTCACCTCACCTTGGTAACGTAACCCCAAAATATCTCACCTCCATAATATTATCCACAACGTACTTGTTGGATATTACCCAAGCTAGTATCGCTGTCTCACATTACTTTCAGTGTTGATCCTCCTTCCCTCCTAGTAGGGTGTTAAGGACAGCCTCTTCGCTCAGGGTTCCCTGACCCGCCCCGCCCCGCCCCGCCCTTGCTAATTACGTATTCACCAGTGTGGAGGAAATGGATGAGGTCTAACATCTGGTGAGATTCGCTGCCCAGGCTGGGTCTTTAGTTAAAACAAACCTTGTGTTAATGAATAAATTATCAGAAAAGCCTATCAGGGGATTCTTTATTAAGAGGTGTGGTGGCATCTGTGATGTCAGGTTGCACTGGACTTAACTAATCGGCTTGTGATTGGCTAAATCAGGTGGGCCACTGATGTAAAGGCTTAGAACAAACTGTTCTCTAATGTTGCAGATTGGAAATACCCATATAGAGCCAACACCATTCCTTATCCTAAATGTCAAAGATCCAGGTCGATATTCTACATAGCATATTTGTATCTGAACATTCTTAAATGAACGTACCGCAGCAACTAACTTTTATTTCCGACACTGGAGTCTATTTGTCTAAATGGAAGTGAACATTGTCATTTCGCCGCTGGGCCTTTTTTCTTCAGGGCTCCAGCTTTCTTTTTGCACCCATCACAAGATAATGGATGTTCCCCGGAGGAGAGTGCATTTAATAATGCATGTTGTTTATTGTTTAGTGCCAACACTGTGTGCCAAAGTGCCATGTCTAACACAATAGTTTATTTACTCTGCTAGTTAAGATAAGTAGTGGAAGTGTTTTCTGCGCTGCTAACAACTGGAGAAATTCGAACTCATAATGCGCAGTTTTTCTTTTATTATTAACATTTAAGTCATTTAGCAGACATTCTAATCCAGGACAACTGAGTACTCAATCAACATCTTAATATATATTCCTAAGCATATTATTACAGCATCATATTATATATATATATTATAGCCCTGGTCAGTACTATTTATCAAACAAGAACTTTAGCTTGTCTTGATATATTGTAGTTTGCATCGTTTTTTCCGTCTTTTAATATATTTTGATGAATATACTAACTGTATATTATCTTATGATAACTTGACACTTCACCTGTTTTGGGGTCAAAGGCCGGTGTGTTGGAGCCAGCACATCAGCTCCGGTCCTAGGCCGTTCCCTAGCCCTCACACCTCACACCTCACAATGCATTGGGCAAACGCATCGCCAAGTGCCACTTTCACTGTGGAATACATTCCTTTTGTGGAAATGTGCCCTGAAGACTCTGTAGCTGCCGTATTTAGAGGATGAAAGGCGGAAGCCATTTTGTGTCGACCGGGGCCTTATTGAGTATGCAGAGCACATGTTGTAGCCCAGAGCCGGTGCTGGCTGGCTCTGATAGATTCCGCCTGGCCGTGGTTAAACCCACACACTCCCAACATCACTCCACTTAGCAGACACAGAGCTAATTGAAGATGATCTCACAGATAAGTGTTCCACACTGCACTCTCTGCCCTCTGCCCCCTTGCAGCGTTTCTTTCCTTCTTTCACTTTTTGTCTTTCTTTCTTTTTTTTTTTTCTTTCTTTCTTTCTTTCTTTCTTACTCACTAGCCAGTTATTTCTTTAGTGGTGTTCTTTTCATCTCTTTCTTTTTTCTTTCTGTTTTTCAGACTTTCTTTTTTTCTTCACAGCTGTCAAGGCAAAATCCAAATGTGCCCATCCATGTTCGTATCTGTAACACCTCATCTCTTTCTCATCTCTCTCTCCATCTCTCAATTTCACTCTCTCTTCCTTTCAATTCAGTTTCAGTGTAAAGGGCTTTATTGGCATGGGAAACATTTGCCAAAGCAAGTGGAACATTGCCAGTGCAAGTGGAAAAAAGAAACGTATTACAAGTAACAACAAGTACAAATTACACAAAAGGCATTTTGAGTGTTAAGGAAATAGATGAATAGTGGTTAGTTGCACTATGTTTATACTCGAGCGGTTGGCCTTTTTCTCATGGCAAAGCATCAGAGATCATCCAGCTGTGATTGCACATTGTGATGTTTTATCTAATAGAACCAGGAGTTTGTCGATTTCTTCTTTTTTTTCTCCAAATCCTTTGTAGATCCACATGATTTTAGGAAATATGTCTC
The DNA here is from genome assembly GCF_011004845.1 of Esox lucius. Taxonomy (NCBI): domain Eukaryota; kingdom Metazoa; phylum Chordata; class Actinopteri; order Esociformes; family Esocidae; genus Esox; species Esox lucius. The sequence continues at coordinate 19,217,749 of NC_047583.1, forward strand.
TAATGTGGACATACATTTGGCAGGAGGTCAGGAAGTGCAGCTCTATTTCCAACTCATTTTGTGTGAAGTTCACATGAGCCAGGTTTGCGTCTTTCGAGTGGAAGGCCATGCTGAATGACTCAAGGTATTGTTTAGTTCTGTCACAGTGGCCAGGTACTCTGCCACGCTGTACTCTCTGGTTTGGGGCGAGGTAGCGTTCCATTTAGCTCTCACTCATCTATCTCTGTTTTCAATTTTCTGTCTTTAACTCTCTCTTGTTCTATCTTTCTCACTCTCTTTTTCTCCCTCCCCCTCCCTTTCTCTCTCTTTTACTTTGCTCTCTCCCTTTTTAACCCTCACACTATGTCACATTCTGTCTCTTTCTCTCACTTTCTCATGCTCACTCCAACTCTCTTTCAGAATTGAAAGCATAAGCCTTAATTGAAATTTTGCCATTTTAAAGAAAACACCAATTCCTGACACATTCTCTCCAAATGCTATATTTGTTGGTCATACTGCTCTTAAACTCAGTCAATCCTGTCTTGTCTGTGTTATTGCCGTCTGTATGAAATGCTTTTACTTCATGCTGGTGGAGCCTGTATTGTCTCATGACTCTCATCTATAAATAACTGAGACATCTCGAGTGTGGATCTTAATAATAAAAGCGTCTTCCTCGGTTCTCTGTTTTGCATTCTGTCGTTGGTTCTAACTCTTATCTCCTTTTCTATCTTCAGTTCATCTTTATCATTGGTTTTTAGACTGATTCTCTGTTCTCCGGGCCATTGCAGCACGGGAGGAGAACGTGGCCACGTTCCGTGGCTCCGAGTACTTCTGCTACGACCTGTCTCAGAACCCCATCCAGAGCAGCAGTGACGAGATCACGCTCTCCTTCAAGACGTGGCAGCGCAACGGCCTGCTCCTCCACACTGGGAAGTCAGCTGACTACGTCAACCTGGCCCTGAAGGACGGAGCGGTGAGCCTGGTCATCAACCTGGGCTCCGGGGCCTTCGAGGCGATCGTGGAGCCCGTCAACGGGAAGTTCAACGACAACACCTGGCACGACGTTAAGGTCACGCGCAACCTCAGACAGGTAATAGTGGCTAGGGAGGGTGAGAGCTGATGGCACCGTAGTGTCCGCACATGCAATGCATGCAGAAAAACACACGTATTCAGGACATGCCGGTTAACTGGTACTATAGTTGGGTGGCTTCAATTCAATTCCTAAAAACTTTTTTGGGGGGGGATTTTTTCAGTCACAGCCTAAATCTATTACACTAGAGTTAAGCAAACTGGTGGATACCATTTCTATGTTTCAGCTTTGGTCTTATATAGCGATGCATTCATTATATTCACCCTTTAAACAGGAAAATTAAGCTGAGACCGAGGTCCCTTTTACTGTTGAGTCCTGTAATAGTATCTTGTTTACAACTTTTATACGTTTTATTTACAACCCTGTTTTCCAAAAAAAACTAGGGACGCTGCGTAAAATGCAAATAAAAACAGAATGCAATGATGTGCAAATCATTTATCCCTATATTTAATTGAAAATAGTACACAAATAATCTATCAAACGTTTAAACTGAGAAATGTTATTGTTTCTGTAAAACTACATGCCCATTTTGAATGTGATGCCCGCAACACTGTAACGTTGAAGGATGGAAGTAGGACACAAGCGCAGGGAGAACAGAGGACATTTAATAACGAAGACATGACATGGCAAAAGCAAAACTTAACGACAGGAAAAAAAAGAACAATGTAACATTTGGGGAAACCAAAACAAAGACCAACAGGATACAATTGGGAAGTAGGACCTGAAATAGGGTTCATAATGAGAGAAAACAGGTGTGGGCAATAATCAACGAAAACAAAAACAGTCTCCATGATGAAGTGAGGGAGAGAGGGCATTGGATTCACTGGCTTGGCTAGCTGCCATGCCAGAACGTGACAAATACGTTTAAAAAATGTTGGGACAGGGGCATGTTTGTGGTGCATCAACTCTACTTTTAATAACACTAAGCAATTGGGAACCGAGGATACAAATTGCTGTAGTTTTGAAAGTGAAATGTTTTCCCATTCTTACTTGATATAGGATCTCTTCTGCTCAACAGATCGGGCTCTCCTATGTATATTCTCCATTTCTTAATGTGTCAAATGTTTTCAATGGGTGACAGGTCTGGAGTGCAGGCAGGTCAGTTTAGCACTCAGACTCTTTTACTACATAGGCCTGCTGTTGTAATACATGCAGAATGTGGTTTGGTATTGTCTTGCTGAAATAAGCAAGGCCTTCCGTGAAAAAGACATCGTCTGGATGGCAGCATATGTTACTCCAAAACCTGTGTGCATTGTTCAGCATTAATGATGCCTTCACAGATGTGCAAGTCACCCATGCCATGTGCACCAATGCACTCCCATACCATCAGGGATGCTGTCTTTTGAAGTTTGCGCTAATAAAAAGCCAGATGGTCCCTCTCCTCTTTAGCCCGGAGGACACGGCGTCTATGATTCAATGCGTCATCCAAAGAATTTCACATTTTGATTGGACTCAGTCCATCTTAAATGAGCTCGGGCCCAGAGAAGGCACCAGCGTTTCTGGATCTGGTTCATAGATGGTTTCTTCTTTGCATGGTAGAGTTTTAACTTGCATTTGTGAATGCAGCAACGTACTGTGTCCACAGACAATGGATTTCGGAAGTGTTTCTGAAGCCATGCAGTGATGTCCACTAGAGAATCTGTATTTTAAAAAGTCCTTGCGTCAGAGATTTCCCTGGATTCTCTGAATCTTTTTAATGATTTTATGTACCATAGATTATGAGATCACCAAACTCTTAGAATGTTTTTATTGAGAAAGGTTATTCTTAAGTGGTTGCACTAGTCTTTCACACAGTGATGAACTCCTCCCCATCTTTACTTCTGAGACTCATCCTCTCAGAAGTAGACTCATCCTCCCCGGGAATATTTTTTTTTATACCCAATCATGTTATGGACCTGTTGCCAACTAACCCAATTAGTTGTGAGATGTTCCACCAGGTTTTTTTTATTAGACCACTTTTTCAGTCTTTTGTTGCCCCTGTCCAAGCTTTTTTGAAACATGTTGATGGCATCAAATTCAAAGTGGGCATATATTTTTCAAGAAACAATAACATTTCTCAGTTTTAATGGTTGATGTGTTATCTTTGTACTTACCCATTAAATATATAAACCCATTAAATATAGGGTTTAAATGATTTGCACATCATTGCATTCTGTTTTTATTTACATTTTACCCAGCGTCCCAACTTTTTGGTAACAGGGTTGTAGTTAAAAAGGTTGCTCTAATAACATTCCTATCTGCTATAACTTTTTTTTGTTATTTAAAATAATCGGTTATTGTAATAACTTTATTGGTTAATGTAATAACATTTTAAGTGGTTAATGTATTTAGTTTTTATTAGATATGTCAGGTGATTACACTACCAGTGAGTAATAACTTTATAGCTGAAAATGTCTTAAATCAAAAACTCATCACACACAAATATTTATACATATAGACACTTACAAGCATATGCACACTTACAAATATAGGCAAATGCTTTACTTTATTATAGACTGACATTCATGAAACCTTTACAAAGCAAATGCAAACCATGATACATATATTCCACTGTCCAAATTGAATCCAGACCTTTTCTAAGGTTTGACGTAGGTGTTTTTGTAGTTTGTTGAATCAGATTTGCTTGTTAAATAAGCTTGTGGAGACCTGAAGAAAATAGTTACTCAGGGAACAAGGGCAGCAGAGGGCATCTAGGGATTGGAAAGTTACTGGTGTTTCTTGCCGGTTTAATTATTTGGAGGGCAATACTTGTATTGCAACATGTTATTGCTTGTGGAACTAATGCAATTCAATTGTGACTTCTCTTTAAATGACACTCCACTGATGAATAGTTTCATCTTGATTGTATGAATTACCAGAGTTGACAGTCTATGTGTTCAGTTAATTTGTGTGTGTATTTGTGTGTGTTTGGTATTTGTGTGCGTCTGCCTTTGGCATTTGTGTACTGTACAAATTTCTTAGTGTCACTATAGATATTTGTGTATGCTGTGATGGGTTTGTGTTGTACGATTGAGTAGAAGAAAATTAACATAAAATACATAGATTTTGGTATGTTACCTGATTGGGAGAAATGATGATGATTATTAATATAGTGTACGTAAGATGTTACTTACCCGTTGTAATAATTGAATACGTTATTACATTTAGCAGAAGAAAAAGTTATTACGTTAACCTTTTATCATGTCCTTAAGTAAACTGGGACATTTTTCATAAACCTATATAAAATAAGAACATTAAGCATTTTCACAAATACAACATGCATTATTAAACAGTGTTATTCCCTATAATTATTGTAAAAGTTCACAAGAATCTCTATTTTCTATTTCACCCTTACTTTTTTTAACTTTAACTTTTTCTATATATATTTTTTTATTCCAAACACTTTCCAATCTGATTTAATTTTATAATCAAACCTCAAATTTTACCTCAAAAGATTCCCCACTAATTTCTCTATCCTTCTTCTCCCTATCTCTCCCTCGGTCTACCCCTTTCCCCCTTTCTCTTCTCACTCTCTGCCTCTTTCTCCCTATCTTTTCGTCATTCTCTCTGACTCTCTCATTTTCAGTGCAAAGGGCAATTTTGGCATGGCAATTATTTGTTTACATTGCCAAAGGTATCATAAATGGCAAAAGTAAAAACAAACATGAAAGAATAGAATCAGACATATGAAGTAAACTCTTTAACGCTTGATGGATTCTTTTTTTTATCTCTCGTCCTCTCTTTTCTCTTTCCCTTTGACCCTCCATTTCTTCATATCATGGGTTCCGGGAGAGGGATGCTCTAGCCATTTAGACGGCTCCTGTTGACCCCAGAATGATACCTGTTCAGCTGTATAAATCACCCGCAAACCCACATTATGAACTATGATAATAATGAAGAGGTCCTGTTCTTTTTTCACCTCCTCTGTGACAGCGAATACGAGAAGGTATCTGGTACTAAGCGAAGATGCCAAATTTAGACAATATGTTTTCTTTAAACATATTAATGCCAAATTTTGTCTTTGACATTTAATTTGACATTTTAAGTACTACTATGGTGTTTTAACTGTGTTTTTGCTATAAAAAAACGGTTTTGATTCAGTACCTTCAACCTCACATTTTCCCTCTGAAAACCACAGTAAGAGAATCATTTCAGGATTTTATTTTCGGCCTGATACTTTTTCTATGCAATTTCTATGCAACTTATCAGAAATTCTGACCTTGAACCAAAGCTTAGCGGAAGATGCTTACTAAGTTCTGACTACTTATATTACAATATTATATAATTATGGTATCTGGGAAAGTAATTTTATAAAGACATCATGGGAAGGAAGGTCTTGCATCTCTTTGGAACGTAAAGCTGTGTAATGCTGTATGTATATACATACGTTATGTCAAAACTTCATTAAGGTTCATATTACAACCTGTGGAATACTCCAGATTCACATGCTGAGATAAAACCCATAGAACATACCCCTATTTTTCTATCCTAATTTTACATCTATTTACTGACTTCAGTCTTTCTCTTTGTCAATCTCTCTTTTTTTTTTCTCCCTTCGAACTTGTGTAGGAGACCCCTAAACAAACCACTCATGGAACGATTCATTGTCCAACTGCTAACCGTCGCTAACCAGCTATTGTACTAACAACACCCTAACCTAACTCTTCGTCATTGTTTATTCATTTGTTTCATTTTAATTTGTTTTATTAACAACCCCTTTGTTCACTATTTAATTTCCTTTCTTCCCCCCTTCTCCTCAAAGCAATCAGGCATTGGACACGCTATGGTAAACAAACTCCATTTTCTGGTAGATATCCTTCCTATTTTCCTTTATTTTTTGGGTTTGCCGTGTGTCCTTCCTTCCTCTTCCTTTTTTGTTGACTCTTCATTCTAGACAGCATTCTCAAAAAAGTTAGGAAATGGGGTCGGTATTTTCTTGGCTTCTTTCTTGATTTCCTCCCTCTTTTCATTCGTTTTTCTTTTTTCTCTCACGATGGCTTCTCCCCTCCTCCATTTCTGCCTTTATTTCAACAACTTCTTCCTCTCTTCCAAAGCCCTGCGTATCAAGTCTTTATTTAGGGCCTCCTGTTTGACTAAAGCCTCCTTTTCATTCCCTGTGTTTTTTTGGCCGATGACTGTCGACCAAACTGCCAGAAGCTTTCCACAACTGCAACTACAAAAAAAGAGGAAAGAAAAACCCAAAAGTTCACCAACGGGAGCTCTGACAGTTGTTTCCAGTACACAGTGGTGCATGGCATGCCTCAACCTTCTTTTCCCTGCCATTACCATCTGACGCCACACCCCCTGCTTTCCCAATAACCTGCCTAACTGTCAACTTCCATTCATGCTGTCATTTGTGTGCGGTCAATCTTTGTGCAAGTGGTGATTGTGATGCTATGCATTCCTTAAAACCTCCCCCCTCTCGTGGCACTTGGTGTAGTCTGAGTGTTGATGATTGGCCTTTGGCATGTTCCATATATCTGTTTTAAAGGGTAGGACTCATAATGTGGTGTGCACCCCCATTCACTCAGCTCATCTTGATGTTTAAACAGAAACTAACATTACAATAGTTCATGGCTTGTTCATGTTTAGATCTAGCAAAACATTGTAATCTGCATGCTTGTCAATGTCTCAACTATCTAGATATTGATTGAACACAAACCTGAACAAGCACAATCAATTTGTCCTTGGTGTTGTCGGCATCCTACTAACCCCAAATTCCAAAATCCTCAAATAAATGTCCTTTACTAACTTGCATCAAAGTTAAAGAAAATATACCGCTGAAATATTTTCTTTTCCTGTCCTGGTTGAGCCTTAAAATGGAGACAGAAACACAGAGCAATCCAATGACAGGGTCCAGGTTTTGGGACTGGGCCACATGCTGTATATCGACAATAACTAAGTCCAAACCTAGTCCCCCTGTAGAGGAACCTAGGTACAAACTTCAGCCTACATCCCTGATCCCCTTCCATTCTCCAATCCCAAGATGGTCATGAGTGGACTTTCTCCTTCCTGGTTCTTCCCGTTGTGTAGGTGACAATATCGGTTGATGGTATCCTGACAACCACTGGGTACACCCAGGAAGACTACACCATGCTGGGGTCAGATGACTTCTTCTATGTGGGTGGAAGCCCCAGCACTGCTGACCTGCCTGGATCCCCAGTGAGCAACAACTTCATGGGCTGCCTCAAAGAGGTGAGACTGGTTGAATATAATTTTTATTGCTTATTAGATGCCTACTCGTTCCTGGTGAAGCAGCAGCTACCCTTCCTGAGGTACACAGAAAGCAAAAAACATCCACTTGTATCTTCCAAAAATGAGAGATTGACATCCAGCAGCGTAGCACCCTGCATCCCACTGCCGCGGTGTCACTGAAGCCAAGCTGGGTCGGTCCTGATCCGTCCAGGGATTGTAGACCAGGTTCTGCTGGAATTGCTGTTGAAAGGCCAGTAAGGTTTAAGAATGAACTATTTTTGAATCCACATGTGCCAGGGCAGTGAAGTGATCTGTTTAGGGTGCATGTCTTTTGGATGGGATTTCGAATCCCGCCTTTATATCACTACGGCCACCTAATAATCACCAGCTTCCAAAGGCTCATTCATCCCATTCTCTCCTGAGGGACCACAGATACTATATACATTTGGTGATGTATGTTACTCTGGACGAGAGCATCAGCTAAATGACTCAAATGTAAACACATAAATGGCTCAAAAACAGTCCCATCCCACAGTTGTTTAATACATGTAGAATGAAACAAACATTTTGTTATTTAGCAACTTACAGTTAGGCCTAGCGAATTTGTGTTAATACGGCGAAGAAAAAGGAAGGCAGCGACATTGTCACGATAGTTTTATAGATTTTAATTTCTGTCATTTATCAGAAGTTCTTAGTCAGAGCCACTTAGAACTAAAGTTGTGCTTTACACCAGTGTTTCCAAAATGGCTGTCTAGGACCAACTTGTCCAGCAGGTTTGGGTTCAAGCTGGGGTTTAACTTTTTTGGGTACCGCTACAACACTACATTGGGTTTTGGCAAAAATGTATTGAATGTTGTTGGATGTTAATGAGAGCAGTTTGCATTTACATCAGACATTTTGCCAGTTAGCAGACACTGTTATCCTGAGCCAATTACAATTAGAGCATTCAACTCCAGATAGCTGGTTGAGAGAACCACATGTAATAGCAAGTGCATTTTACCGCAATAAATTAGCTATCAGCAAGGTATGTGCTTGTCAGACTAGTCATGCAAAGTGTATTATATGAAATCAGGACAGAATTCAATAAAGCCTATCAGGTTTTGAAGAAGGCAGAGATGAGAGCTTTCGTTATCTTCTGGGAGCCATCTTATCCAATTCACAGTGGTTATTCATTTTCACTCGACATGAAATTGTAGCAGGCACATTTAATTTTGTTTTTCAATTGTTGGTAAATGATTTGATTACGACTGTGGACGTCTGTCTAGCTGTTGCCTGGATGCAGAGGCCCAGACAAAGTGACAGGATGGGATTCGTCGACTAGGCAGCTGGGTTTAAATCAAACTGTAGGATGCAAGGAGATGGTCTCAAAAGAGACAGTTCCACTGAGTCTTCTGCTCGGAGATGTTTGGATTAAGCCAATTTTAAACAGTGCTACACTTGCCCTCTGTGCACACAGAGAGACACACGTACGTATGCACGAATGCATGCAAGTCCACAAATACACACACACAGTTCCCCGGAGCTGGTGAAACAAACTCAGACATACACACACGCCAGCTGCACACACATACACACACACACACAAAAACTCACAAAGACTCGCACACATTCACGAAAGAACTTGCATCAGTATATATGCACACGGACACACACACACACACACACACACGCCCACACACAAGTCCCTGAAGCTGGTGATGTCATATTTTAGCGCTTGGCTGGAGCCGCTTGCTGCAGTGTAGCAGTTTGGTCCTTGTTTCTGTTTGGAGCTCTTCCCTGCTGGTCCACCCTCAAACACACACACACACACACTGAGAAAAAAGCTTTCACCCGCAGCCCAAACACACATTCCCACACCTCCAGCCACCACCTCTTCTCTTCACATCTCTCTCAGGGAGTCATTCTGGCAAGCAGCACAGAGCACCCTCCCCTTACCCTACATCCTGGACAGCGCCGCCCTTCCTACATTGACCCAATGTCCACTGTATTATTGCCTGTGGGCCCCAGTCTTGCCAACACCATGGTACCCACATACATGCAATCCGATGCCTGAACTGATGTTCCCAACTGCCCCTGGTGCTGGTTGCTGTTGTCTCATTGTTCATGAAAATGCACCTGGTTCCCTTTGCTTTCTGCATCCATGTGTTTGGATGACACACTCAAATGTTCGCACACAAACACACAAACACACATGCAAACCTGCGTGTGTACAGAGCCACTGTTCTTCCCCCACAATGCACTCCCTGCCATTAACACTAATTTGCCTGCTGGCAATGCTCTTGTCTGTGCCATCAAACGCTATTATGGATAAATGTTTTGTTACCATGGCACCAGGTAGACCACCATGTCTCCCGCTGTTCGCACCCGCTGTTCACACACGCACAGAGCCTGCACACACACACGCTAGCATTGACTTGGTTGCTTTTGGTAGCCGATTATTGTACCTTACATAAGTGAACATAATAACAGTCATTATGCTTCTTTTATCCTCCATAAGGCATCTTTGCCTTCTTCTCTTCCCAAAGAAACATTGGCAATGAGCAGTGCCATATCTCACAAAGACCAGATATACTTGATGTGCGTGTAAAAAAGATATACATTAAAAAAATTGGAAGTCAACTAAATGCATGTTCTTTAAATGTGGAATCAGCACCGCTTCATTGAATAATAAACATGCTCATTTGCCCTGATTACTTCCATAATTTTGCTAGAGGTGGCTAAAATTAGCTGAAGTTCATAATCACTGTGAACCACGGATTAGTTTCTATTCTCCCACAGACTATTTTTAGGGAGACAAACACATAAACTCAAGCTTTAAACTGCAGGCATCTGCTATTAGAATGGCAGTTTCAGTCCCAGTGTTAGGCACTTTCTGTCAGTTTCTTCCTTGTGCTTAACTATTAACAAGTGTGAATGAATGCCTAAACTTTTAATTTATTTTTTGGTTTTCTGTTGGCGGACGTGACTGTTCTAATGGACAGTAATTAAGACGGGAAAACAGACTGTTCAAATGGACAATAATTAAGACGGGATAACAGACTGTTCTAATGGACAATAGTTAAGACGGGATAACATACTGTTCTAATGGACAATAGTTAAGACGGGATAACAGACTGTTCTAATGGAAAATAATTAAGACGGGATAACATACTGTTCTAATGGAAAATAATTAAGACGGGATAACACCAGATCCTGAACAAAATCTGACACAAATTTAACCCATCTGGGAAAGCTAGTCAAGGAAAAACAATGATGCCCAATGCAGTTCTAGATTGAGGTTGATTTTCTTTTAGGCCGATTTTTTTTGTCATGAAGTCTTAATCTGTGCCTGCAAAACTAGCCCTAAATGTGTTTTATTTTTTTACTTTATTAGTAATTTATTATTTTTTATGTGTTTTAAATATTTTAATAAACATTCAAACATCTTAACTTGAAAAGTATCAGAAAATTTGTTTTTGTTGTGGTCCAAACACAGATATGCCTAAATGTATTCAGTATACATGAATGGTAATTAAAACACTTCAACAAAATATATTGAATGTATTTAAAATTATTCTAATTTAAATCATCTTCAATTCAATAGTACATTTTCAGTTTTGATGATTGAGTGTTGCATTTTCTGAAAAGAAGATTATTTATTTTCACTTATTTCAGACACATTTAGATTTGAACTTTAGCCGGCGTTGTTATCCCAAGCGACTTACAGTAGTGAATGCATACCTTTTTGGCATTGTTGTAAGGGAGTTTCTGTTGTAGATATTTCATCAGATTTCCTTTGTTACAAACAGTGTTTGATATCTACTCTCTGGAGAATATGTCTGAACCAGTGTGATCTGGAGAAAGGTCAAGTCCTCAGATGACCATGCAGTGACCCTATCCAAACAGCCCCAGGAAGATGTGTGTGTGTGTGTGTTACTGTATGTGTTGGGGTATGTGTGTTTGATTGTGTATGTGTGTGTGTGTGTGTGTGTTGGTTTGTGTATGTGTTGGTGTGTGTGTGCGTGTGTGTGTGTGTCAACCCTCCGATCAGAGTTAAGATTAGCTGGCTAGTTGTGGTCTGTGGCCTGTGGCTGTTCCCATCTGCACTGTCACACTACCCCCTGTCAACAATACGCAAACACAAACACACACACACAGCATAAATGCCTCACAACGCTAGGTCCGCAAAAAGTCTGACATGTGAATTTGTCCACAGCATACTCCCAGGCCTGTGAGAAAGCATAGGACTGGAGTTTGGAGAGCACCCCACCATGTGGAATAACGTCCACACTGCAACTGCAGGTTATTCCCCTCAGAGTGTGAGAAAGAGATGCAAATTGACAGGCAGACTAATATTGAGAGAGACAGGACAGGGAGACCAAAAGAAAGTGAGGGAGACATAGAGAGGGAAATCACCTTGCTTTGGCAATGCAATTGAACATTTCCCAGGCCAATAAAGCCCTTTAAACTGAATTGAAATCGAGGTGACAGAATGACGAAATGAACGTGAGAAATTGAAAAAAGAGAGAGAGACACACTGAGACAGAAAGGGAGAGGATTCTTGACAGTAACAGCTTGTCAGGATTTTGGCCACCATTTGCTGTTTCACAACATTTTGGCAGGGTGTCTTGTAATGTATTCGCCATCGCCATCAGTTCCCGTTCTCGTCCAAAAATACATTGTGAGAGATTGGTGGACAACATCTAGTAGCATTCCTGCTGTAGTTGTGTATGTAGGTTAGGCTGTGGGAATGGAACAAGCACTTTAGGCTATTGTTGTTCATCCAGTTTGACTCTGCCCTCTTAGCCATCAGGAAGCGTCTAGATCGGTCCTCAACCTGTCTGCCCAAACCCCTGTTGCCGGCCAATCACCACACCCACCGATGTTGGTCTCTTGTCTGATATGAGCGTGTGGAGAGAACGAGTCGTCAGGGGCACACATGTCTGAACACACACTCCAGCTACCATCAGCTAGCCTCCAGGCAACCACACCGAACAACCCTAGAAATCTTCCCCCTCATCGCCTCCGCCCTACAGTGCCCATGCCAGTCACACGTGCCAGGGACTAGCTTCATTCTTAAGCAGTGACTAGTCTGGTCACATAGAACGCACTCACACACACACAGAGCATGCCAGCGGCGTGTGGCATACTTGCGCGTGGGTTTGTGTGTTGCGTGTGTGTGTGTGTGTGTGTGGTGGTCTTTGCACAGCGACCCAGGGCCATTAATTCCTGGAGAGTGGTGGGCAGGGCCGGAAGGCAGAGATTTATGGGAGAGGCAGACAGCTATGGATGATTAATGTGTGTGTCACCCAGGGCCTCGCTCAGCCCGGGTGCGTGCACGCTCGCACGCACGCAGATACGAATGCACACTCCAACGCATCGTCCGGGGCCTTTAGCGAGAACCATGCCATTTAAATCTCTCTGGTGGAGCACTGCTGCGGGGTTTGCGGGTGTACGCGCGGTACATAATGTGTATGTGTCACGTGTAGGTGCGTGTTTGTGTGTGCTTGAACAGGATCACGAAGAGTCCTATCGGAAATGTGTAGACAGTGTCTCAGAACACGCGCATAGGAAACACACCTCCATTCTCAGTGACTCTGTCTCGAGGGGCTAGAGGACTTCACACCCACAGATGTCAATGGCTTAGGCACGATGCCCCGGTTGGTAGAAGCCTGTGTATGCGGTGAGCTGCGCGCGATTGAATTGACACTTGAGCCGAATGGGTTGGGCCTTGGTCGTACCCCCTGTGTCATTTCTCTCGCAGCCAGACCGTGGGTGGATGTCTGTCCATCTCTCTGTCTCTTTGTCTGTCAGTCTGTCTCTTTCTGAGAGTCTGTCTGGTGGAGGAGATAACAGCCCGATGGAATTCCACTCTCCCTTCCTCTATCATATTCAAACACAGGTTATTTTTCATTTCTACACTGCAAATGGACATGTGCACGCGTCCGGTCCAGGATCTCTCCGGAGCTTTTCCCTGCTGGTACACGCACACACACACACACACACACACACACCCACACACACATTCTCCGCAGTCCTGCGGACACACCTGTTTCGTTTCATGTCAGATGGATATTGAATAGACATATTCTCGCTGTGTGTGTGTGTGTGTGTGTGTGTGTAGGTCATCTCCAGAACACAAATCAGAGATCACTATCAGCTCACTATCAGCTTAATTCACATTTAATGCACTATTCAGCTGGTAAACCTGCCCTCTGCATCGGCCTGATAAAACACCCACAATGTCCCAAGGCTCCTCGCAATATTGTCTGTGTATGCCTCACTGAAAGTGACTTGTCATCTTGTCAAGGTTCTCCCTCTGAGAGCTGATCTTTATTTGTGTCCAACTGTAATATATTCAGCGTTTTATCAGGAGGCAATTGGAGGATTAGTAATGTGCAGCTATTGTACTAGTACAAACCACTGGTCCCAGAGCGCAGGTAGGCTGTGATGCCGCCGCTCAGTTTCAAATGTACCTGAACAAATTGCCACAGCTATTCCTCCCCGTTGACTGACACTGTAAAATCAGTCACACAGACGGGTCAGTGGTTAGAAGTGTAAAGACGATTAGAAGTGAAAAGACGATTAGGTTTAGGGATACCATGCATTGTATTGCGTTTGTACTGTGTTTTTGTACAAGGCCAATAAATAGATTGTAGCTTACGGTTCTACATGTTTTAAATGAATACGTTATGATGTTATGATTCTGAGGGGTTTTGGTTTGTAACCCAACCAAGCCTGCACCATATTTTCGTCTATTCAAACAAGGACAAGCCCAAAGTGTGACAGCACTGTTGTGAAATCATACTTTCTATGTCTTTTGGAATATCTGATCACAGAGATACATACGACAGTTCGACAGAGTGAAAGAGACAGAAAACAAGACAGACAGAGTGACACAGACACAAACAGGGAACAACGCAGACAGAGTGATTGAGCCGGAGAACAGACAGACAGAAAGACTGACAGACAGAAAAAGAGGAGAGTTCAAATGTGCCACTGCCTTCGACTCTTCGTCACCAGCTCGGGAAGGAATTAGCTAGCTGACATTTTAGGTTCACGTCCGCCACCAGTCCCGATGACAACGTTGCCGGAATCCAAATTGCAAAGTATCAATTTGTGTCACACAAACAGAACATCTGAGTCTGACGGCTTTTGACGTCTGGAAATTACAGAGCCGCCGCCGGCTAAACTCAATTTAGTTCATGAGAAATGCTTCAGGGTCGACGTGACAAAGGGGATAAACGGCAAACAGCACTGATAATATTACAAATCATTGTCCAATCAGCGTGGCGGGGGGATTTCTAGGGCTGTGACTGGGGCTGTTGAAGGTCGTAGGGAGGTCGAAGCCGTGGGTGACAGCGCCAGAATTCTGACTTAAGGGATTTAGAGAGGAGCATATGTCAGTAGTTTTTTTATTCGGGAGACTTTAGGGCACAGTTGGACAGCCTTGTTCTCTGTCTGCTACCGTTTTGGTTAGGAGTTGTAGCACAGTTTGTGTATGATTTGGAGTAGCATGTTTATTACGATAGCTGCTGTCTACCCTTTCTTAACTGTGTTTATCTACATCTAAAGCTAATGCTCAGCTCTTAAGCTGTTCCCACCTGACTTCTATCGATGAGGCTGCCTCATACCGTGTGGCTGCCTGTTTACAGCAATGTACTACCGATGTGTCGGCTCCACGTTTCATGCGCTTTTCGGGGTATTCCTGCTCCGACCTGTACTTCACCACCTCCATTTCTACAGTCAGCACCTGGAACTGAGCCACAGGCCATTGAAATTGACTGAACTGGGCAAAATCAGTTTTTACCAAATGCTATATAGCATGGAGAGGATGTGGGTTCTGAAACAGTGCCAGATCAATGACCCCATGACATAGGGTCGTCCAGATTGCAACATCTACTTCAACTGTTCTCTCCTCCAGTCAACACCTCACAGGGATGCTTGAAGGAGTGAACTGGCAGAAATCATGTTCTGTTATTGATGACATCTGCCTACGTGTCGCAGTCCATGCTGGACAAGTGGTTAAAATTGTATGGACACACAGAGTTAATCTCTAGTTATTTTTGGGGATGAAATTCGGACCTGTTGTAGTACCAATGAATGTGTCAGGGAAGAGGAAATCCAGACTGAAGGGACAGAGGAAGGGAGAGATCTGTAGAATCTCAGGTGCAGAGGGCAACAGACACAGTCCTTGGATCCAGAAAGAGATGAAGGCGTATGTGGGCTTCATCAAAGAATCGATTGCAGAATTATGTTGGAATATGCAGCATGTTATTATACCTTTTTAATGGGATATTTCTGTGATTTATTGTTTTATTTGTTAACGGAAACTGTTCAACCTTTGTAGTTTCATTAAAGCCAATAGGTTACATTACAGAGGCCCTGTTTCTTCATCTAGCCAGGTCAGCGAGAGTACCGAGGTTATTCATAGTAAGTTACTTTTCCATGTGCCTACTGTATTGGGTGCCAAATTAAGTAACATGGTTGATCGAAACAACCATGTTGATTTAAGAGTATATCAGCCATAAATTATGATAATTATGCAAGCATTACACACACACAAACAATAAAATGAGCTTCTAGCCTGTCTATTAATAACAAAACAAAAAATCTTTGAATAACGGACATACGAAAATGTGTCACTAATCTCATTATAATTTATCACCAATCTCATTTTATATTAAGAAATTTAGCAGCTAGTACAAACCAGAAAATGAACCAGGCAAGCCTAGTTCAGCCGGCCCGCAATTAAAAGTGATAAATGTTGCTGGATTCAAACCCGGGTCTCCCACATTAGTGGCTGTGTCTTTAATAACTACAACACAGTGCTATTCGTTTACCCAGTGTTGGTATAGCATCTCGACGTTAGATCACTTCATCCCTTATTAACATTGCGCCAAGTTTGAATATTTTGCTAGACACCATTAAGCATTGTGTTAAACTGACTAACATTTCTTATGAAGTTTACCTCCACCACAAATGGAATCTATGAAATGTATGGATATTGCCACTGGCCATGCTTATTTGCCAGTAATAGACTAGTATCTAACTCACTACTTAGACGAGTTATAAGATTTGAGCAATTTCTAGCGAGAATTGAACTCAGCCAAAGCAATTTCATGGCACAAAAACGTTCATTTTTATTTCATTCTTGAATGACATTGATACAATGACAATCAATATAGGTGATGATAACTGACTTTTTCGTCAACAGCAAAGATGAGAGAATCTTGAAAACCCCTACTCTTTTACTGTCCAAGGGGTGTTTATCTAGCCTTTATTACCCCAAATCTCATGCACAAATGCGTACTTGGAAAATCCACCAGAAATAGTCACAATATAACCGTGAACAGTTTTATTTTAGGCTTACTATAACGCAGCTACTGAAGGTTGTAGCCAGGAATGTTTTTATCTATCCAGAACAAATCCAAATGCATAATTTGCTTTGAATGTAATGAGATTCAAACACAGGATCTATTGGTTGCAGGTCCACCTCTCTAACCACTACGCTATTTTACAAGGGGTAGTCAGTCAGTTACTCACTCAGTAAAAGACATTCTCTCTTCTTGGCCGGCACCGCTTACAAGGTCTGGCAAAAACTTTGAAAATATGTACACATACAATGGTAAGACAGTTTGGATAAGAAGTTATGCTCAATGAATTCAATGTATATAAAAGTAATTGACTCCTACCTTGGCCAGGAGTTGATGTCATCAGAAAGTGTTCAACATTCCATGGATGTTTTGACCCTGACTCTCTTGTTGACCAGTCAGCATTGCTCGCCAATTCAATTCACTGCCCATCTCATTCTGGCTTCCAGCGCAACTACTATTTCCTATTCCACAGCAAGCAAAAAAGCTTTTTTGGCAGCTTGCTCCAGTCTGGGAGCTGTTGCTTTTCTCTCCTTTCTGGACGTTCCAATGGATGTTTCCATTCTCTACACTGACTCGGCAGGAACTCCTCTACATCCAATCTTGACTGGATACAGCTATGCGTGCCATCATTTGTCTCTGCAGTCCTGCAGCAGGTCTTAATGTTTGGTGCTTTTCCCCTCTGAAACTTTGCCACTTCAGACAATAATATTACCACATCTGGCTTCAGGATTGTTTGAAAAACCTTGGAGAAATTGTCTACCTTCCTTTCCTGTCATTAAGTTTTAATAATATCCAGATATGTCTTGGTAATTGCAATAAAATAACAGTGGCTTCACAATTTTGGTAAAGTATTTCCACATATACACTGAAAAGCCATAACATTATGACCACTGACAGGTGAAGTAAATAACACTGATAATCTCGTTATCATGGCGCCTGTCTGTGGGTGGGATATGTCCGGCAGCAAGTGAACATTCTGTCCTCAAAGTTAATGTGTTAACAGCAGGAAAAATGGGCTAGTGTAAGGATCTGAGTAACTTTGACATGGGCCAAATTGTGATGGCTAGATAACTGGGTCAGAGCATCTCCAAAACTGCAGCCCTTGTGGGGTGTTCCCGGTCTGCAGTGGTCAGTATCAAAAGTGGTCCAAGGAAGGAAAAGCGGTGAACTGGTGAAAGCGGCCAAGCCTAATTAATGCACGTGGGGAGCGAAGGCTGACAGTTTGTTGTGTATGGGGCTGCGTAGCCGCAGACCAGTCAGGGTGCCTATGTTGACCTCTGTCCACTGCTGAAAGTGCCTACAATGGGCACGTGAACATCAGAACTGGACCATGGAGCAATGGAAGAAGGTGGCCTGGTCTGATGAATCACGTTTGCGTTGCTTACCTGGAGAACACATGGCACCAGGATGCACAATGGGAAGAAGGCAAGCTGGCGGAGGCAGTGTGATGCTTTGGGCAATGTTCTTCTGGGAAACCTTGGGTCATGCCATTCATGTGGATGTTACATTGACACGTACAGTGGATATAAAAAGTCTACACACCCCTGTGAAAATGCCAGCTTTTTGTGATGAAAAAGAATGAGACAAAGATAAATCATGTCAGAACTTTTTACACTATTAATGTGACCTATAATGTGAACAAGTCAATTGAAAAACAAACTGAAATCTTTGTGGGGTAAAAATAGAAAATAAAAACCTTACAATAACCTGGCTGCATAAGTGTGCACACCCTCTTATAACTGGGGATGTGTCTGTATTCAGAATTAACCAATCACAAGGTGGAAAAAGTTCTGACAGGATTTATCTTTTACATCACAAGAAACAGGTCCGATCCATGGAGACTGCTGCTAATCTCATGGTGCCAGATACCACAGTACAACTTCAGAGGTGGAGTGGAGTCCAGCCCCTTGGTCAGGGCTGTTTTGGCGGCAACAGGAGTCCTACACAATATTGGGCAGGTGTTCATAATGATCAGTGTATGTTTATATATTTAAATATACATTTTAAGTAGCGGATATACCCAATGTGCCCTGTCCATACCTTCTATAGCCTACAGGGTACATTACCCTACACACATTTTTTATGTGTTATTTATATTATAAAACTATTCTGTGACTTGGTTCAATTCAATTTAGAGGAGACTTGACATGACAATCTGGAGAGGTTAATGGGGTGTATTTTATAACTATATTGAACCAATGTATTTAAATATAATTTTGTTTCCAATATTCCAATATATTATTTTTTAACATGGGTTGAGCTCCTTAGTTAGAGTTTGCCTCAGCAGTATGTAGTAGTACTGTCAGCAAATGCTACAAATGGACTGTAGAGACACTGTCAAGTCTGACAGCTTATACAAACATCCCAGGCATTAACTTACATTACTTACATAACTTAGCCAAACTCCATCAGGATGTGAAGTGTGAATGGCTTAAACACTTATCTGGTGTGTGTGTATGATGTCATGTGTTTGATTGTTGGTGCGTGTTTGTGGGTATGGGTATGTCTTGTGCGATATATAGGAACACAAACAGAATGAGATCAGAAGAGAAGCCACGGTCATCTTCCCTCTGTCCCTATACATTCTAGAGAAATGGGAATAGAGTAATGGGAGAGCTCTAATTTGGACAAATCTAAAGCCTTTTTGTAATCATCATCACAAATTGGCCACTTATAAAAGTCTGTAGGCAGCTATTTCCTTTTGTTGAACATATTAATTAAGATACAAGTTTTAAAAGCAGTGTTGCCTTTTACAAAAGCCTATATGAATAACTTCAATTGTCTTTACACCATTACAACAAAAACTATTATTATACGGTCAAACATACACTCACCTAAAGGATTATTAGGAACACCTATTCAATTTCTCATTAATGCAATTATCTAATCAACCAATCACATAGCAGTTGCTTTAATGCATTTAGGGGTGTGGTCCTAGTCAAGACAATCTCCTGAACTCCAAACTGAATGTCAGAATGGGAAAGAAAGGTGATTTAAGCAATTTTGAGCGTGGCATGGTTGTTGGCGCCAGACGGGCCAGTCTGAGTATTTCACAATCTGCTCAGTTACTGGGATTTTCACGCACAACCATTTCTAGGGTTTACAAAGAATGGTGTGAAAAGGGAAAAACATCCAGTATGCGGCAGTCCTGTGGGCGAAAATGCCTTGATGATGCTAGAGGTCAGAGGAGAATGGGCCGACTGATTAAAGTTGATAGAAGAGCAACTTTGACTGAAATAACCACTCGTTACAACCGAGGTATGCAGCAAAGCATTTGTGAAGCCACAACACGCACAACCTTGAGGCGGATGGGCTACAACGGCAGAAGACCCCACCGGGTACCACTCATCTCCACTACAAATAGGAAAAAGAGGCTACAATTTGCACAAGCTCACCAAAATTGGACAGTTGAAGACTGGAAGAATTTTGCCTGGTCTGATGAGTCTCGATTTCTGTTGAGACATTCAGATGGTAGAGTCAGAATTTGGCATAAACAGAATGAGAACATGGATCCATCATGCCTTGTTACCACTGTGCAGGCTGGTGGTGGTGGTGTAATGGTGTGGGGGATGTTTTCTTGGCCCCTTAGTGCCAATTGGGCATCGTTTATGTGCCACAGCCTACCTGAGCATTGTTTCTGACCATGTCCATCCCTTTATGACCACCATGTACCCATCCTCTGATGGCTACTTCCAGCAGGATAATGCACCATGTCACAAAGCTCAAATTATTTCAAATTGGTTTCTTGAACATGACAATGAGTTCACTGTACTGAAATGGCCCCCACAGTCACCAGATCTCAACCCAATAGAGCATCTTTGGGATGTGGTGGAACGGGAGCTTTGTGCCCTGGATGTGCATCCCACAAATCTCCATCAACTGCAAGATGCTATCCTATCAATATGGGCCAACATTTCTAAGGAATGCTTTCAGCACCTTGTTGAATCAATGCCACGTAGAATTAAGGCAGTTCTGAAGGCGAAAGGGGGTCAAACACAGTATTAGTATGGTGTTCCTAATAATCCTTTAGGTGAGTGTACATTCATTATGTTAAATCCAACACTTTGTGTAGAAATAATTGCACTCCTGGTTTACACACAGATTTGTTCGTATACACGCTTGATGAATGAGGCCCCTGGGATGGGTCCACATTGATGTGCAGGCAGGGGCCACAAGATTAAAAGGTTTGAGGCAGTGGGGTGGGAAGCAAAGAATCTTTGTAAAATCTGCAAGGACAGGACTGAACAGGGAGAAAAAGCACACACTTGGTTGGTTGAAAATATGCATAATTAGATCTGAAAAATATATCTTTTTTCATTAATAATAAACATAATCCTAGTTGAGATATGTAAGTAGGAGTGTGTTTTTTGAGCCTTCCTATTTTTCCTTCCCTAAATTACTCTACAGAAGAACTGTTGTTCCAGTGTCATTCTTCCTTTTGGGCACCATTACCGCTTGACAAGAATGCCTCTTACAGCTGTCATAGAAACATGTGGGAAGGCATTATGACTAACGCTAATCAATGAATGCCTAGCAGAGGAAAACCTCTCCACCTCAAATACTGGCAAAGAATACCAAAACAGTGACAATCTAGTTGAATTGTCAACAATAAGCTAGCAGCATGTTATACACAGTCAGCAGTTCAAAGTTCAGGTAGGCTGTTCAGGACATAGACTGTCCTTAAAGTAGATGACCCTTAGAAGCATACAATACATTATTTGGTACACCTCCTTGTTAATACAAATAGCGAAACAGCTAATCATGTGATTGCTACTTAATGTATAAAACATGTAGATCTGGTCAAGAGGTTCACCTGTTTTTCAGCCAAACATTACAATGGTGGAGATCTAAGCAATGTTAACTGTGGTATCCAATGAGCGGCAGTTTTGTAGGTGAAAAAACATTGGTAATGAGAGAGCCCAGAGGAGAATTGACAAACTGGTTTAAACTGACAGAAGGGCCAAATATATAAAACAATCTCAACAACAGTGGTGTGCCAACCTGGTCTCATTGGAATACGTAGACTATTTAATTTAAATCTATTGCAACCGATTTTGTATGATATGTTACATTACGTTAGGTTACATAAAAATGCGCTACCAAAACGTACAGTATAATACATTACGAATTAGCTCAAACATAACATATGTTACGAACGCTATTAAACATATGTTACGAATGGTACGAAAACGTATGATATGTTACAAATGCTACTAAAACTTATCATACATTACAAATTTGCACAAAACATCCAAGCCGTGTTCAAATCGGTGACGTTCAGTTCTGCAGACGGGCATACTACGACTGCTCCATACAAGGATAACGGATTTGAAGGGACAAGTAATGGCCTTACCAAGGTCGCTAGAATATGTAATAAATGCATTTTAACATTACATTCAACTTTAGGTATCACAGCACTGGGGTTAAGGTTTGGGTTATGGTTAGAAACAAAATCACTTGTAACATATTGACCACTATATAGCAACACCACTATTCCCCGCCCCTAACAGGAAATCTCTATTTGGAGTCGCGAGTAGTGCACCCGTCTGTGGAGCTGAAGGACGTGGGTTTGAAACATAGCCTGCTGATCGCAAATGTTCTTTTCTGGATTATTACTGTACTTCACCTAACGTAATATATTTTTTTTCAAATTCAGCTGTCAAAGATTTATTTAAAATAGATGTATTACAATGAGACCAGTTTGCATGTGCAGAAGGGAATCTGGGAATGCACAACAAATCACAACCTTGAAGCAGACTGAGGCAAAATGGGGTCCTACCCAAAACTAGATAGGTGTACAGTACCAAATAAAGTGGGCAGTGAGTGTATACGGTGAGAGTATACTTATTACCACTTGACAGAGCTGGAATCTACTAGCTATAGGTAATACAGTGGGGAGAACAAGTATTTGATACACTGCCGATTTTGCATGTTTTCCCACACACAAACGTGTATAAGTCTATAATTTTTATCATAGGCACTCTTCAACTGTGAGTGACGGAATCTAAAACAAAAATCCAGAAAATTGAATGATTTTTAAGTAATTAATTTGCATTTTTTTGCATGACATAAGTATTTGATACATCAGAAATGCAGAACTTAATATTTGGCACAGAAACCTTTGTTTGCAATTTACAGAGATCATACGTTTCCTGTAGTCCTTGACCAGGTTTGCACACACTGCAGCAGGGATTTTGGCCCACTCCTCCATACAGACCTTCTCCAGATCTTTCAGGTTTCGGGGCTGTGGCTGGACTTTCAGCTCCCTCCAAATATTTTCTATTGGGTTCAGGTCTGGAGACTGGCTAGGCCACTCCAGGACCTTGAGATGCTTCTTATGGAGCCATTCCTTAGTTGCCCTGGCTGTGTGTTTCGGGGCGTGGTCATGCTGGAAGACACAGCCACGGCCCATCTTCAATGCTATTACTGAGGGAAGGAGGTTGTTGGCCAAGATCTCACGATACATGGCTCCATCCATCCTCCCCTAAATACGGTGCAGTCGACCTGTCCCCTTTGCAGAAAAGCATCCCCAAAGAATGATGCTTCCACCTCCATGCTTCACGGTTGGGATGGTGTTCTTGGGGTTGTACTCATCCTTCTTCTTCCTCCAAACACGGTGAGTGGAGTTTAGATAATATTTTTATATTTTTATATTTTTGTCTCATCAGACCACATGACTTTCTCCCATTCCTCCTCTGGATCATCCAGATGGTCATTGGCAAACTTCAGACGGGCCTGGACATGCGCTGGCTTGAGCAGGGGGACCTTGTGTGCGCTGCAGGATTTTAATCCTTGATGGCGTAGTGTGTTACTAATGGTTTTCTTTGAGACTGTGGTCCCAGCTCTTTTCAGGTCATTGACCAGGTCCTGCCGTGTAGTTCTGGGCTGATCCCTCACCTTCCTCATGATCATTGATGCCCCATGAGGTGAGATCTTGCATGGAGCCCCAGACCGAGGGAGATTGACCGTCATCTTGAACATCTTCCATTTTCTAATAATTGCGCCAACAGTTGTTGCCTTCTCACCAAGCTGCTTGCCTATTGTCCTGTAGCCCATCCCAGCCTTGTGCAGGTCTACAATTTTATCCCTGATGTCCTTACACAGCTCTCTGGTCTTGGCCATTGTGGAGAGGTTGGAGTCTGTTTGATTGAGTGTGTGGACAGGTGTCTTTTATTCAGGTAACGAGTTCAAACAGGTGCAGTTAATACAGGTAATGAGTGGAGAATAGGATGGCTTCTTAAAGAAAAACCAACAGGTCTGTGAGAGCCAGAATTCTTACTGGTTGGTAGGTGAACAAATACTTAC
Organism: Esox lucius; assembly: GCF_011004845.1. Taxonomy (NCBI): domain Eukaryota; kingdom Metazoa; phylum Chordata; class Actinopteri; order Esociformes; family Esocidae; genus Esox; species Esox lucius. Next base: position 19,241,653 of record NC_047583.1, read on the forward strand.
ATCATGCAATAAAATGCAAATTAATTATAAAAAAAAATTATACAATGTGATTTTCTGGATTTTTGTTTTAGATTATGTCTCTCATAGTTGAAATGTACCTATGATAAAAATGTCAGACCTCTACATGCTTTGTAAGTAGGAAAACCTGCAAAATCGGCAGTGTATCAAATACTTGTTCTCCCCACTGTAGAAACAAGCTTGGATACAGGTGTACATTTTCCAGGTGTAAATGGAGTGATGGATAAAATGTTTGGAGTGATAAACTGTATCTTCAGTGTGGCTTTGTTTGGGTTAAGCTTTCTCCCCAGGAGGAATACATTTTTGATGGCTGGGATCAACTCCGAATCTGGAAAGGATGGAAGCATTTCCCACACATGCACACACACACATTCAGTCTTTGGTCTTCTTTAGAGAGAGTGGATGAGGTAAGACTGGAGCCTGTTGGTGGGGCGCGTCTCCTCCAGGAACCAGAGGGATGACATGATTTACTGTCAGATCGGCTGGATTATCCACAGTCTCTCAGACAGATGTGTACTTACACAGACACACACACAAAGAGAAACAAAGAGAGAGATTGTGTTAGCGAGTTTGTTTGTGTGTCCACAGGTGAGTATGCATGTTCACACTCTGCCACTAAAAGGCTTTCCGGAAAAATGAGAGCGGGGCTTCTGGCCTGCCCAGAGAATTAAAGAAAAAGCCTTCAATTTTACACTTGAGCAGATTTCAATTTACACACCCATCCCTGTCTGTCCCCTGGGTTACTGACAGCATTAACTGCTGTGATAAAAGATTGGCCACTTAGTGGGACTCAGACTTTGTTTTGCACTGCTAAGGAGACTCTCAGTCACGGACTGTAGTGAATCGTCACTGTTGACTCTGGTCGTTGGACCACTACGATAAAGGATCTAACACCCCAATTTGGTTTGTTTAGAAGAGAACCTTTAAACTTATAGACCCAGCTGCCCTCTAAGAATGGTGGGATATTTCCAGCCTGTAGTCCTCAGGTAAATTGTATGCCGGTACCAGATTCAGTTCAGGAAGCATACATTTGGGATGAACCATTGAATAGGTATATGAAAAACACTTTGCGGTTGCCTTTCTTTTGGAGATTTGGTTGGATATTGTTTGTGTGTAGGTGTAGAGGGAGGGGTTGTTTGGCAGACCGTGTGTGTGTGTGTATATGGGGGGGGGCAGATTGATCTAGGGCCAGAGCATTATATAAAGCTCTCAAACTGGCAGCCATTTACCCCCAATCCCCAGTTAAAGGAAAGAGCATGGCACTCCCAATGTGTGTGCACGCGCGCCCTCCTGCATGTTCGTGTGCACGCACAACCTAATCCATGTGCGTGTGTCTCCCATCCTTTTGTGAAGCCATTAGCATCGCTATCAGCGAGAACAGACCCACATGCATATGTCAGCCCATTGAGAGTCAATTACCCCCAGTTAGCGACAGCTATTGTGTGTCTGTGGGGCCTGGCCTATTGGTATTTAACACAGATATATCAATAGTGACTGATAAACGTTAACTTCACCTAGTGCTTCATGTAGAGAGGACACCACCCTGAAAATGTGACATTAGCTAAGTGTTATCTTCAAGTGTATATTCCATATTTGTCTAGATGTACTTTATCTGATAAAAATACTTAACACTAGATCTATTCCAAATGGTGCATGGCAGCATTTACTTCAAAATGTGATCTTTGTAAACACTGCGAAATTGCCTTGAAATGGTGCATGACAGCGGTCGCAAAGATCACATCTGACGTTAACGCTGCAGATGTCGGAAATTACAATTACCTCTAGATGTTAACTGTGTTGTAAAGTGGTTTTCTGCAGTGCGGAATGATTCCAGTCGTGCACGACATGCTGTCCTACAACAGACCATGTTGAGAACTTACACCTACTTAACCTGGCGAATACGTTTGACTACATCATACCCATTTGTTTGGAATCATCCACCGAAAGACATGGCTAACAAAAAGCCATCCTTAATATCATGAAATATCCAAAAGATAACCAAAAATGACTGCTTTCTCCCATCTACCAATCTCTCCATCCAGGTGGTGTACAAGAACAATGACATCCGCCTGGAACTCTCACGTCTGGCGCGCATTGTGGACCCTAAGATGAAGATCCAGGGAGACGTGGTGTTCAAGTGTGAGAATGTGGCCACTCTGGACCCTATTTCATTTGAGACCCCTGAGGCTTTCATCAGCCTGCCCAAGTGGAACACCAAGAGAATGGGCTCTATCTCCTTTGACTTCAGGACCTCTGAACCCAATGGTCTCATCCTGTTCACCCATGGTAAACCACAGGAACGAAAGGAAGACCAGCGCAGCCAGAAGAACACTAAGGTAAACCAGTGGCCAAATACTAAGGTTTGCATTGTTTTTACACTGCCATGATAAAAATCTAAATGCTGTGATAAAAATAAACGGTGTTAAAGACTTTCCAATATATGAGAGGTATTAGAGAGAGATTGAAAAAAATCACTTCTCTTGACTCATATTTCACAATGTTCATTTCTTTATGCTTTTATCAGTAATTGAACCACTGAATTGAAAAGCCACAGAACATCCCCACTTTCAAATGGCTGCACTTTTGGGTGTCACAGACAAAATAATCGATTGAGTGTAACAAAGGGCCTGTTCAGTTTCCAACAACTGTGTTGACAACAATGTAATTCATAATATGTAAATACAATTTTGGATTTACACTTGCAATGAGAACATGTTGTGCTCACAATGCTTGTTGAAAACATATAAGTTGAAAACATAGTTGGAGTTTAACAACAATTTTCTTACTCTGATTAATCAAAGCTGTTTGTTTAATACAATGTGCGTGAAATTTACATATTCTGTAACCCACAACCCCAGAATGTTTAAATAATTTACAACACAATTTTGAACAGAATCTATTAAACCTTTAGGTGAAGCTGGGTCAAAACCTGGTCAACAGTGGAAGATGGAAGACAAATACTCTATTCAAGTTTTTTCCTTTTCGTAATGATAACGGAGTTCCGTTTTTACCTTAATGTTAACTAACCATCTTGACTCTTGGCCAGGTGGACTTCTTTGCGGTTGAGCTTTTGGATGGCAGCCTATACCTGCTATTGGACATGGGCTCCGGGACCATCAAGGTCAAAGCTACGCAGAACAAGGTGAACGACGGGGCCTGGTACCATGTGGACATACAGAGGGACGGACGTTCAGGTGAATGCCTCGGTGTCTGCGTCTCTTCTTTCACCCTCTGATGCAACACGCTCATTCTCCACTCTGTCTTTCTTGGATGTGTGTGATGCTGGATTAATATGAATGTCTGGTATAACTGTGTGCCCACTCCTGGGCCTGGGGGCATATGTAGAGGCATTGGAGGCAGACAGACAGCCTCTTGGACAGCGCTTCGGCTGATTGGCCTGGTGACTGTCACTGCAGCACACCTTACTGTTATTGATTACCAGTTCTGGAACACATATACACACACGCGAATAAGGCCGTGCACCCACAGGTACACACACACATAGGGGCACAGGGACGCCGCCAGGATTCAGGCCCCTGGAAAATCCCCCGGGGGGCTTGAGGGGCATACAGTGGTGCACAGTTAATACCAAAAAATATTTTTTTCTAAATTAACTGGCACACACACACACAGGGGTTGTACACAAACACAAAAGTATTTATACACACAGTTTATCTGAATCTGAATCTGATGGAATGGAAGTTAAAGATGCACACACACACACACTCAGTCACACCCATACACACAATCACACCCACACACACTCCTGCTTGAGACATAAACAAGGATAAGCCTCTTATAAAGGCGTTCTTGGGCAATCTCTTTTTTTCACTCTCGTTATCGGCCTCTCTTTTTCTATCACGTTCTCTTCCGCTCTTTAGTTATCTCTTGTTCTATCACTATCTCTCTTTCTCTACGACATTATCTCTCTCCCTTTTTTCTGTCCCTCTTTCTCTTTCTCATTCTATCTCCCCAATTTCCCTGTCATTCTATCACCCTCCCCATGTCTCGGAGGTCTACTAACAATCACAACAAAGCTCATACACTACCGTTCAAAAGTTTGGGTCACATAGCAATGTCCTTATATTCCATTAAAATATACATAAAATAGGTTTGAATAGGAACTATAGCAATATTAATAGGAAACATAGTAATTGACAAGGTTAGATAATGATTTTTCATTTAAACTTAGCTTTCATCAAAGAATCCTCCATTTACAACATTTACAGCCTTGCAGACCTTTGGCATTCTAGTTGTCAATATGTTGAGGAAATCTAAAGAGATTTTACCCCACGTTTCCTGAAGCACCACAAGTTGGACTGGCATGATGAGCATTTTGTCTGTACCATATGGTCAAGCTGCTCCTACAACAGTTCAATAGGGTTGAGATCCTGTGACTGTGCTAGCCATTCCATTATTCTCTTCCCTAAATAGTTCTTGCATAGTCTGATCAAGCACCATCCACAGGGTATGGCATGGTGCTGCAAAATGGAGTGATAGCCCTCCTTCTTCAAAATCTCTTTTAAACTGTACAAATCTCCATCTTACCCACCACCAAAGCCCCAGACCATCACAGATGGCACCAAGCACTCCTCCAGCATCGTTTCATTTGGTCTACATCTTACAAATGTTTTTCTTTGTGATCCGAACAACTGAAACTTAATCTGTCCAAAACACATTTCTAATCTTACTCAGTCCAGTGCATGTGTTCTTTTCTTTTTATTGGCCCGTTTGAGATATTACATTTTATTTGCAACAGCCTACAAGGCCAGCATCCTGGAGTCGCCACTTCACTGTTGACATTGAGATTGGTGTTCTGCAGATACTATTTAATTAAGTTGCCAGTTGAGGACCTGGGAGTCATCTGTTTCTCAAACGAATGTATTTGTCCTCTTTCTCAGATGTGCACTAGGGCCTCCTACTCTTTTTTCTATTCTGGTAGAGCCGGTCTGCGCTGTTCTGTGAAGAGAGTACACAGTGTGATCTTCCGTTTCTTGGCTATTTCTTGCATGTAATAGCCTTCATTTCTCAGAAAAAGAATAGACTGGTGATTTGTAGAGGAAAGTTCTTGGTTTCTGGTCATTTTGAGCCTGTAATCAAACCCACAATTGCTGATGCTCCAGATACTCAACTTGTCTAAAGAAGGGCAGTTTTATTGCTTCTTCTATCACCACAACAGTTTTCAGCTGTGCTAACATAATTGCAAAAGTGTTTTCTAAAAGTGTTTTCAAACACAACGTGCCATTGGAACACACTGATGGTTGCTGATAATGGGCTTCTGTACGCCTATGTAGATATTCCATAAACAAAGATTTTTTGTGAAATGACCTGGCACCTTTTTAGCATATACACTTTTTATATGCATTTATTGAACACCTTGACTACAATTTGGACCACATAGTCTAGAGACCTGAAACACTGGATCTTGAACCCAGCTCCACAGCCCCCCAACCCTCTATTCCATTCTAATCAGGGGTTAGTTTATATATCAAAAAAGAATAAAACAAATGTTAACAAATGCATTAATACAATACTACTTCTTTTACAACCCTCTCCAGGCACCATCTCGGTCAACAGCCGGCGCACCCCGTTCACGGCCAGTGGTGAGAGTGAAATCCTGGACCTGGAGGGGGACATGTACTTGGGTGGGCTCCCTTCGGACCGCTCCAACCTCATCCTGCCCACCGAGCTGTGGACCGCCATGCTCAACTATGGCTACGTGGGCTGCGTGCGCGACCTCTTCATCGATGGACGCAGCAAAGACATCCGGCAGATCGCCGAGGCCCAGAACGGGGCTGGCATCAAGCCATCCTGCAACAAGGCTGTGGGGAAACAATGCGAGAGCTACCCTTGCAAGAACAGAGGTGTCTGCAAAGAGGGTTGGAACCGGTTTATCTGCGATTGCACTGGCACTGGGTACTGGTCACGCACCTGTGAGAGAGGTAGGTGAAATGCAGCCTGTATTTTCTTATGTGTTTCTGCAGGTGCGAAAGCAGCTGGGTACATATCAATGTAGGTCGGTGCTGGGATTTAGTGTGTTCTTTTGTTAATTCAGGGGATATTGCTGGTGTTTTTTTTTTTTACTGCATTAGTGTTTCTGTGAAATGTTGTATTAAAACAGTAGCAGGCCTTGGGCCTTGCTGTGTATTAACGGTGGGAGGTGAAGGCTGCAGAGTTTGTGGTAAAAGCTTTATTATGTTGAGACTGTTTATGTTGAGACTGTGAGACATTAATGGTGTTTCCAACCTTTCTAAATCTTACTCTGCCCATGGCAACGCAGAATCAAAGTAGGTTTTCAAAATGTGAAGGAAAATTATGCTTTTTCAGTGGGGTTTTGGTCAAGAGACTAGGACGGCCATGGCAAAAGCTTGAATATGTGGTCAGTAAGGTGAGCAGAAACAAAGCCCAAACACTCTGAAGTTTCTCAAAGAAGGCTTGAAATCAATGCACTGCTGGAAGATCCAACTACAAGCCAATTTCTATGCACTTAAGACATTGAATACGAATAACAATATTATGCAATTAATATGCATAAATCAGCCGTCTTAGACTCATTTTGTGCTTGCCTCAGGGTCAGCCCATCAAAGTCCTGCATTTGTGTGGTAAAACTCTTATTGCCAGCATCAGCAAAAGGGTTGGAATTACAGCCGCTTAGCTATAACTATATCTTTTGTGGAATCTGTTCATCCAATACGCAAGACAAAAAGGTTCCATAGTCTGTAGAACCACCTCTTCACAAGGTCACATGTATATGACACCTCTGAAAACACACAGGATCATTGAGTTTCTTTAAATATGAGATCATGTTGCAGTATCAATAGAATAATGTTGCATAAAAAGTATTATCACAGAGAAAGGAGAGGAGATGAGAGTCTGATGAAAGATTACGGTCTTTAAGGTATGTCTTTCAGTCCTTAGCCAATGCAATCTTGTGCAATAAAAACCAGTATGGGTAGTCAGACCACATTTTGGATATCAAAGCTATTCTAATGGAATGTCTTAGTATAGAACCGTACTCAGGTCATTTGGTTACCAATGCAAAAGCATTTTTCTTGATTAATTAGAACAGGATACAAAACATGAACGTGCATTCCTCCAATGATCTTTAGATTATTCTACATGTGTGGTCAGTGTGTGGTTCGAGATTGTTGTTCTGAGTGATTCAGGGCAGGCCGAGCCCTGCCAGGTGAAGGCTGCAGTTCTCGTGCTTGAGTTTTATGTCACAGCCGGATGGGCACTGCTCTCCGAGTTAATGGCTGTTGACTCAGGCACTGTGAAGGTCACCAAACCCAGGCCCTGGCAGAGAGGGTGGAGGAGTAACACTAAATCGAAGTCTTCATTATGCATTTGTCCAGGTGGTGAAGTATACAGTGCCTTCGGAAGGTATTTAGACTCCTTACATTTTTCCACATTTTGTTGTGTTCAAGACTTGAATCTTTTCTGGGGCCAGATTTTACAAAGATTTTCCACAGATCTAAATCACCAAAATTCTTCATGGAGCTGGCCGTCCAGCCAAACTATGTAACCTGGCAAGAAGTGGAAGAGGTTTGGTTAGTCTAAAAGGGTATCAGAATTTCTCTTTAGATATGGGAGAACAGGCCAGAAAGACAACCTTTTCTGCAACACTCCATCAATCAGGCCTTATGCTACATTGGCTAGATGGAAGCCACTAATGAGTAAAAGGCGTAACACATGCTGCCTGAAGGAATTTGAGAGCATGATGGTTGATACATTGTTTACGGTGAAGCTCAGTTGTGAAAATATAATGCTATGTGCAAGCGTCTCAGCAGCAGGAACTGTGAAGAACACTCTCCAGTAGGTAGGCATATCATTATCCAAGTCTACTATAAAGAGAATACTTCACTAGAGAAAATACAGAGGGTTCACCACAAGGTCCAAACTATTCATAAGCCTCAAGAATAAAAAGGCCAGATTAGACTTTGTAAAAAAAAACATCTAGCCCAGTTCTGGAACAGCAGTCTTTGGACAGATGAAACTAAGATCAACCTGTACAAGAATGATGGGAAGAAAAAAGTATGGAAAAGGCTTGGAACAGCTCATGATCCGAAGCATACCACATCATCTATAAAACGCGGTGGAGGCAGTGTGATGGCATGGCCATGCATGGCTTCCAAAGCCACTGAGTCACTAGTGTTTATTGATGATGTGACAGAAGACAGAAGCAGTCAGATTAATTCTGAAGTGTATAGGGATATATTGTCTGCTCAGATTCAGCCAAATTCACCAAAGTTGATTGGATGGCGCTTCACTTTACAGATGGGCAATGACCCAAAACATACTGTGAAAGCAACCCAGGAGTTTTTTGAGGGCAAAGATGTGAAATATTCTGCAATGGCAGAGTCAATCACCTGAACTCAACATGATCGAGCATGCATTTCACTTGCTGAAGACAAATCTTAAGGTAGAAAGATCCATGAACAAACAACAACTGTAGAAGAAGACAGCTGCAGTAAAGGCCTGGCAAAGCATCATGAAGGAAGAAACTATGCGTTTGCTGATGTCCATGCATTTCAGACTTCAAGCAGTCATGGCCTGCAAAGGATTATTGACAAAGTATTAAAAAGGAACATTTTATTAATGTTAAATGACAAATTTTGTGTTCAAGTTCCAGTTACATTTGAGCCCCTAAAACAAGGGGACTGTGTATGAAAATGGTTGCAATTCCTAAACATTTCATACAATATTTTTGTTCAACCCCTTAACAACCCCTGAAGGAAGGGACTTAATATGTATATACAGTGGATATAAAGTCTACACACCCCTGTGAAAATGCCAGGTTTTTGTGATGTGAAAGAATGAGACAAAGATAAATCATGTCAGATCTTTTTCCACTTTTAATGTGACCTATAATGTGAACAATTCAATTGAAAAACAAACTGAAATTTTCAAGGGGGAAAAATAAAAAATAAAAACCTTACAATAACCTGGTTGCATAAGTGTGCACACCCTCTTATAAGTAGGGATTTGGCTGTGTTCAGAATAAACCAATCACATTCAAACTCATGTTAAATAGAGGTCATTACACACCTGCCATCATTTAAAGTGACTCTGATTAATCACAAATAAAGTTGACCTGTTCTAGTAGGAGTTTCCTGACATTTTCTTAGTTGCATCTCAGATCAAAAGCCATGGTCTGCAGAGAGCTTCCAAAGCATCAGAGGGATCTCATTGTTAAACAATATCAGTCAGAAGAAGGGCACAAAATAATTTCCGATGCATTAGATATACCATGGAACACAGTGAAGATAGTAATCATCAAGTGGAGAAAATATGGCACAACAGAGACATTAACAAGAACAGGATGTCCCTCCAAAATTGATGAAAAGACGAGAAGAAAACTGGTCTGGGAGGCTTACAAGAGGCCTACAGCAACATTAAAGGAACTGCAGGAATTTCTGGCAAGTACTGGCTGTGTGCAACATTTGACAACAATTTCCCGTATTCTTCAGATGAATGGGCTAAGGGGTAGGGTGGCAAGACGGAAGCCTTTTCTTACAAAGGAAAACATCAAAGCCCATTTGCAAAAACAAACATAAAGTCCTCCAAAAGCATGTGGGAAAATGTGTTATGGTCTGATGAAACGAAGGTTAAACTTTTTGGCCAAAATTCCAAAAGGTATGTTTGGCGCCTTAGTCAGGGTGGAGGAAATTATGAACAGTTCCAAATACCAGGCAATTTTAGCACAAAACCTTCAGGCGTCCATTAGAAAGCTGAAAATTAAGAGGGAGGTCACCTTTCAGTACGACAATGACCCAAAGCACACATCCAAATCCACAAAAGCTTGGCTTCACCAGAAGAAGATTAACATTTTGGAATGGCCCAGCCAGAGCCCAGACCTGAACCAATTTGAACATCTGTGGGGTGATTTTAAGTGGGCTGTGCACAGGAGATGCTCTTGCAATCGGACAGATTTGGAGAGCTTTTGCAAAGAAGAGTGGGCAAATATTGCCATGTCAAGATGTGCCATTCTAATAGACTCCTACCCAAAAAGACTGAGTGCTGTAATAGAATCAAAAGGTGCTTCAACAAAGTATTAGTTTAAGGGTGTGCACACTTATGCAACCAGGTTATTGTGAGTTTTCTATTTTATTTTTCCCCCTCAATGATTTCAGTTTGTCTTTCAATTGAAGTGTTCAAGTTATAGGTCACATTAAAGGTGGAAAAAGTTCTGATATGATTTATCTTTGTCTCATTCTTTTACATCACAAGAACCTGGCATTTTAATAGGGATGTGTAGACTTTTTATATCCACTGTATTTGAGATATTTTAGTTTTTTCATTTTCAATAAATTGCCACACATTTAAAAAAATAAAACATGTTATAGGGTATTGCATGTGTATTGATGGAAAAAAATTATAAATGTAATCAATTATAAATTAAGTCTATAGAATGGGTCTGAATACCTTCCAGAGGCACTGTGTATGACTTGAAAACTATCCACTAGGGGCAATGGTAAATAGACTGATGGCTTGCAAAGGTGTTGCAAACAAGGATGGTAGGTACATACATACACACACACACACACACGCACACATTGCTTGCTTCTCTAGCTTTGTCAGATAGAGATAGTGATGTATATTATTACTCATGCATGGAGAAGTCCCAAGGTTAGAGAAAAATCTCCCATTTCAATGAGTTTGGATATGGACTGATCAAAAGATTGGTTTCATATGGATTGATCAAAAGCATGGCTGAAAAACCAATTAATGCATTTGACATATTATTCCAGACGCTTGTACAATATCTAATAAAGGCACGGAGATAACATCTATATACTGCTCCATTTCTCTATTCATCCTCCAGTTTCTGGTTAATCTCATTTTGACTTTAGAGGGAAAACTTTGTGTGAGCAGGAGAGGGAGAGAGAGTGTTGAAGAAAGAGAGAGTGAGGGAGAAAAAAGAGGGAGAGGGATGGAGAGAGGTCAATAAGATATGAAAGCTAACTGAACATGAGGCAGTCTGATACTTCCATTGTAGTTTGTAATAATTATATAGATAATCTTAATTTCCTATAACAGTAAATTATGATTATTATTTATCATGACATTACAGTGTCATATTATATTATTTAATGTTATAGGACATTACAATATAATATATTATCTCTTAAATAAGAGAAATGGCTTTAAAAGATTTTCTCAGATGGCCTAAGACGTTTACACTGAACTACAGTAAATACCTCTATACAAACATCCTTGGTAGGGCTACTGCAGTATTAGTGATGCATGTCTTTATTGTGAAGGTAAATTATGCATGCATTATGCACGCACGTGCGCACACATGCACACGGGCACATGGAGTTCCTGCACGTGAACACAAACCATACACACACTACACGTACACACATATCCTCCGTCGCTTAACTCCCCAGGGTTTCTGTTGTCGGATGGTTATCAGATCGGACATAGGTTATGAAGTCTGGCCACAGCCTCCTATTTCCTGTAGTGTCACATTGTGCACCAGGGGTGAAAAATCTTTCGCGACACGGGCGTGAGGGATATGCTCCGCAAAAGGCTCCTCCATTCTCCTTTTTCCCCTGCGACTGTTAGTAGTTCTGTATGATAGCCTATTACCCCGAATATGTCATCATCCCTAGAAATATATATGTCCATAATACACCCCGCAGCATGTACAATGAAAGGAAAGCCACGAGAAGCGGAGTGAGGGACCGCCGAACAAATGATAAACTTAACATCATGCCCAACATAAAAGCAAAGCAAAGTTGCGAGTAACCAGTCATAGAGACATCCAGCTGCAGCCCCGCAGACCCACCTCTCGCTAACCACACACCGCCTCTCACTAAACTCTTTCCATTTGGTCTTTTATTTTGTATTTTAATGAGCGCATATCAGCGCAATCTTATTCTGAACAGGTCATTTTCTTTTTTGGTGTGCGAACAGACGTTTTTGATAGAGCTGATGTTACTGGTAAGAAAGCAATTCGATTTTTGTCTGACTTAATTAAAAGGACTTTCTAGATGTAAAAATGTAGGTCTTTAGCTATTAGTTTGTAACATTGTTCTCAGGGTAGGCCTATCTGGTTATCTGTCAATTCTAAAGCAGTTAGGCTAATATGACGTTAGCTAGGTAGCTAATCATTATCCTAGGACATATTAAATCATATTAAATCAAATTAGCCATCATCAATTATCTAAAAGCTGTTATCTCCATATATGGCCGTTATATATGGCCGTTCCTCCACATCGAGAGGGGTCAGCTGAGGTGGCTTGGGCATCTTTTTCGGATGCCTCCGGAACGCCTTCCTGGGAAGGTGTTCCGGTCCCGTCCCACCGGGAGGAGACCCCGGGGAAGACCTAGGACACGCTGGAGGGACTATGTCTCCCGGCTGGCCTGGGAACGCCTCGGTGTCCCCCCGGAAGAGCTAGAGGAAGTGTCTGGGGAGAGGGAAGTCTGGGCATCCCTGCTTAGACTGCTGCCCCCGCGATCCGGCCCCGGATAAGCGGAAGAAGATGGATGGATGGATGGATGGCCGTTACACATCATGTATATCAGATTAATTAATTCCATGTAGAGGCTACATACATACACGCGGTACCAATCAACACTTATCTTAAGTTCATTGAAATTATTAATGTGTGGTGAATGTGAAGATGCCCCAGGTTGTAATGGAGGAGACACCTGTGCCATTGGAAAGTGCAATGGCCAATAGAGTTGGGTTTTTAGCTTGAAAGTTACATGTTGGCATATTTGTGGTTATTGTCAATAAATGTTTTTAAACATTTTAAAAGGTGAAAAGTTTGTTTGAAATAACTCTGTTTCTTTAGGCCAAATTAATGCAAATGTATACACATTATGTATTGTTACACATTTAACAACTGTGTGTTGGGATGGCTTAACACGTGAAACAAATGTGATTTAAGATGTGCACATGTATACGCATTTAGACTCTCATTATCAACAGGCTGCCCGTTTAAACCTTTTTTGGGGGGGATTGTCTAAACTTAAGACAACGTTTTTTGTTTTCATCTGTACTTTGAACAGTTGATTATATAGGCTACTGTTTTAGTGTTAGCTAATGCAAGTTAGTCTATGTAGGAGAACATGTAGGACTATTTACATGTTTATGAATAATGTTGGGTTTTAAGAATTGTAAATTGGGATGAAATACAAGTGTCTAGGTTAAATTAGCCTTCTAGAAAAAAGAACATTTTTAATCATTTCGCTTCGTGGTATCGAAGCGAAAATGCGTCATTGTTTTAGTGAGTAGTGGTGTTTAACGTCGGTCTGCAGACATGGTTTTAGCAAGAATGGGTCTGGAAGTGACGAGGGGGAAATTATCATTGTTTAGTGAGAGGTAGTGATGGAAAGTTTGACTCATTCTACTGACTCGGATCTTGTCGAATCGTTCAGTAAAAAGTTTGAATCTTTCGAGTAATTTCGTTCATTTGAGTCAGTTATGCCTACCCCCTACTCTCCCCCCGCCAGGGGCCAATGAATGCTCACCATCATAATGACGTTTACATGTCTTTTCTACTTGAGCAAATGCCTTTTTTACTCCATGATTACAACTATGTTTTTCATTACAATCTAAAATCAAATAGCCTACTAAATTAATTACTGTGGGCTATGTGTCCAATTATCTGTTACAAACATGTATTTAAAATGCTACATTCTTGATCAACCTTTCTTTGAGAGCGTCAAAGTAGCAGCTGTTGGACTGTTGTACAGTAGGTTACTGAGCTGGAAGCCAGCGGTTGGGGTAGAACTCAACCGAAACAACCGTTCAATTGGACGATAAAACTGAACGAGTCAGTCGTTCACAAGTCTTTTTTACTAACCCAATGGACACCCTTAGGCAAAGGCAGCGCCTCCGCACTTGTTTTCATCTGCCTTTTTCATGACATCAATAGTCAACTAACTATATTAATTATTATAGTCTGTTTTCCGTTTTCAGTTATAAACACGTCTTTATGATGTTCCTGCCTTGATCTATTTTTCACTGCCAATGTACATACTGTATACGTTAACTGGAAAACTGAGCTGAAGGAGCGGGTTTGAAGCAAGTGATCATGTTGTCGAAATCCGCTGTCAAACGTTCAAATGAACGATACAATTGAACGAGTCACTAGAAAAAAGGAGTTGTGAGTCCAGAGAATCATTCCCGAATTGTACATTACTAGTGTTAAATGCGAGGTGGTGTTTAGTGAGAGGAAGTTGCGGGTCTGCAGCTGGATTCTGAGGGACTCTGAGGGACAAGTAGTCATGTCTAAGTGACCACAACAGAATAGAGCGACTTTTGCTGACCTATAGAAATGTTGTGTTTGCACCCAAATCATTTCTGGTGAAATTATGTAGACACTAACATTGCACTATCACGCCAGAAATATTTTAGACATTTTCATAAAACCTTATGTGCCATATTGTTAACCTTATATAGGGCGTATTATAAAATGTTTATTCCTTGCATAGAACATTTTCAGTTGAATTTCCTGAATTCAATGACATGGAATTGACCCCAACCCCTGTCCTTTCATTGATAAAAACAATCCCAATAACATTCAAAGATGCACAGATATTTAAAACAACATTCATAATCAACATCAATTCTTTTGTATCAACTTGTATCACATCATGTGGCATTTGCAAGATTCCAGGAAATTCAACATTTTGCATTAATTAGCATGCTTCCAAGACACTGGATGTCCAAATGTGATATTTATTTTTTTCACTAATTGGTCTTACATAATCAAATTAGCTTTTTTCCCCATAATTGGGCAAAACATCATAATTGGTCTGCTTGTATAACAAAGAGCCAAAGGTCTTTTTAGTCACATTTCTTAATGAGGAACACTTAGGCAAAATACAGCCAGTACAGTCCAGCTCAGGGTTGCTGTCAATATAAATTCATCTAATTAGAAATTTTCTGGGGGAAATAATAAATTTAATATCCTTATAGGTGGTAGTGAGGAGCATGGGAAATTACATTGTAATGTCAGTTTACTTATGGAAATAATCAAATTAAAATGTAATTGATTGCTTAAAATCCAGCTCTCAGATTAGCCCAGGCATCTGATTGAGAATTGAGGGCGGTGCATATGGCCAGCAACGTCCAGGGTTGGAGGGTCAATGAACAAATGTGAGCTTGGCTTCCCCCGTTTCCCATTAACGATACCTTGTGGAGGTTGGGTCACCTTGGAGCTCGTGAGAGTGTGAAGTCATGAGAGTGCATTCCTTCCAATAAGGATTCAGTCTAGACTGCCTAGTTGAACGAGCAGCGTGAATAGAACCTGAACAGCATCATCTGCTTCGGAACACATATCTCAATCCACTGTCCATGGTACATTGGGACTTGCTGCGATGAAGCAGGGCCTTAATTATGAATTTAAGATACACAGGTCAATTAAGAAACTAACAGATTTTTTTTTTTTATCAGGATGTGTTCAGAATTTAGAAGTTATTTGAATGCTTTTGGAATGTTATTGTCCTAATTCATATAAAAATGCCCTGATCTGTATTCCCTAATTAGAAGGAATGATACAAAATAGAAGTATTTGTCTGGGACTGGAGGTGTGCACCTACACACTAATCTTTGTACTAGGAATGTTCCTGGTTTGCTGGGTTGACTCTGATTTAGTTTACAGAGGATTGTATCTCTTAGATGGCTCTTGCATTCGGACAGTTTGGAAGAAACATATCCTTTTGGAAATTAGATATTGATTCTAAGCAGTTCTTAAAAAGCCCTTTGAGTTGGGGCTTCATCCTCCACTGTCCTCCTGGGTGGAAAAGAGAATAATATCCACTTCAGAGAGCGTGATCGACTCAAACAAGATACTTATTATTATTTATTTTTTTAAATAGGGCAAATATTTGAAAAAATTGATCTGGGTTGAGTTTACGTTAAGTGATGACTGCAAAAGAAGACATCCAATCCCCTCTATCCCCTTTTCTCCTTCTCTCCAGCAATCATTCTTTCTCTTCCCCTTCTATCCCTTGTCTCTTTTTACTTCTACATATCTCTCTGTCCCTCTCTTTTTCTTCATCTCTAAATTATTTTGTCTTTCAAAGTTGTCATCCTTTTTTAGTATCTCGGTTTAAAATTGGTTACATTGGAAGTTTACAAATTAAATACATTTCATTTGGCCATTTTATATATACTGCTCAAGAAAATTAAGGGAACATGTAATCAGCACAGTTTAACACCCAGTCAGTTAAACTTCAGGGATATCAATCTGTCCAGTTAGGGAGCTTAATTAGGGCCCACTGCTGGTGCAGGACAATGCCCAGCCTTATGTGGTCAGAATGTGTAGGAAGTTCCTAGATTAAGAGGGCATTGATTCCATTGACAGGCCCTCACGTTCCCAGTCCTAAATTGGGAGTGCAAACAGGCACATGGGGGCCATACAGTTGGAACAGCTTGTGATTTCAATTGATTACTTAGATTTTTGGTGTGAGTTTGAATCCTGCCCTCAATCGGTTGGTGATTTTGGTGTACTTTTTTCTCAACGAATTACACAATACACAGTAAAGATTTTGTTCTTTATATTTCATTCATCGAGACCCGATGTGTGATTTTAATGTTCCCTTCATTTTTTGAGCAATATATTCTCTATATTTTTGATTCTGTACATTTTGGAAGGAATTTTGCTTGATTTGAATTGAGTTATTAATGGTCTAGTTGTTGATTATAACTTCTGTTTCTGAATCAATCTTTCTAAATGGTCACTCTCTGGAATGCTGTATTTGCATGATAACTTTTTGCGACAGTAATATTCTGAATCACAGAGTGTTTGGTCTTCCCAAAATGTTTTGGCGCTATTCTTAACTAGGGAGTGCTAAGGGGCAACTTCTAAGTTCTGCTACATAGGCTGGGTTAGAGGTATTACTGTGAAAACCTTAAAATATTTTACACAAATCCAGGTGTAATATTTCAGTAGGGCTTTCAGTAGGGCTGAGATTAAATTGTAAATAAGGCACTTCATTTCTCTCTCTAAATAAGTATCTCTCATTGAATAGTACAGTATTCATCAGAATAGTCACTGATTAGTTTATATTTGATTATTTCCTCTGAGTATTAGTCTGTTATTGGCTGGCAGCTCTTATCAAAGTGATGTCATACTCTTCCTATGGACAGACAATATCCACCCAATAACCAGCTAACTGGTAATTAACTAGTAATTTCTGTTATCCAGCTGACAACACAAACCGGGTGATTAGGTTGTTAAAAAGTCTGTCAAAGAAAGTTATGTTTATTTCAGTGGGTAAGCGATATAACTTGGAAGCATCGGTCACCATCTGGATGTCATAGTGAAATGCCAATTAGCTTCCAATAACACCCCTGGGATGCACAATGACATGCTTGTGTGAATGACCAGAGCACCAATGTTGGATCAAGAGGACTGACAGTGAGTTGTTTCCCAAAAGCCAGCTAAAGACGATTGCATGGCAGCTGTATCAATCACTGCAATAGATAAAATAGCCCCTATTATTTACCTTTCAAGAATTATTTTGAGTAGGATAGCAGCCTAAAGAAGAAATTACTTGGATTATATAATATTTTTACCAGTAACCATCTGAATGTCATGGTGATACAGAATATTCAGTGGGGAGAGTCACTGTGTCCTTTGCTCCCGCTTGGTGAAGCACTGCTGTCTACAGTACCATGAGAGGAGAAACTAACATCAGTGCATCCACTATCAAATTGAACATTACTTTCCATGTAGTCACTCTGAGTAGTCTCTTATTCAGTATACTTTCCATGTAGTCTCTCTGAGTAGTCTCTTATTCAGTATACTTTCCATGTAGTCTCTCTGAGTAGTCTCTTATTCAGTATACTTTCCATGTAGTCTCTCTGAGTAGTCTCTTATTCAGTATACTTTCCATGTAGTCTCTCTGAGTAGTCTCTTATTCAGTATATTTTCAATGTAGTCTCTCTGAGTAGTCTCTTAATCAGTATTCGTTCCATGTAGTCTCTCTGAGTAGTCTCTTATTCAGTATTTGTTCCATGTAATATCTCTGAGTAGTCTCTTATGCAGTATTCTTTCCATGTAGTCTCTCTGAGTAGTCTCTTATTCAGTATTCTTTCCATGTAGTCTCTCTGAGCAGTCTCTTATTCAGTATTCTTTCCATGTAGTCTCTCTGAGTAGTCTCTTATTCAGTATTCTTTCCATGTAGTCTCTCTGAGTAGTCTCTTATTCAGTATTCTTTCCATGTAGTCTCTCTGAGTAGTCTCTTAATCAGTATTCTTTCCATGTAGTCTATCTGAGTAGTCTCTCTCTCTCTATGCTTCATGGCAGAGCCCCACAGCTGAAAATTCTGATTTTCACAGGAAATGCTTCTGGATGGTAATAAGGCCTTAACTCCTCCTCCACATTTCCTGGATTGGTTCAACAGTGCACAAGAGAACCCCCCCCCCCCCACCCCCCCCCCAAAAAAAGTTTTTCTTTCTCGCCAAGACTCCTGCTACCGCTGCCTGGGACTCTCTGGGCTGTACTCTGCCTTGTCTCAGGTCTATTGGTGGATTAGTTGGAGTCCTTTTGGTGGTCTGGGTCTATGCTTGGCAACGTGAACAGATCCATGTTCTGCCTGGTTGGCCTGGACAGAGTTACATTTGGACAGGACCACAGTGTGGCCATACCCCACTGTCCCAGTGGCTATGCTGTGATGTGTGGGAAGTTCAGGATCAGTCGGCCCTGTCAGGTGAAATTCGTCTTATCTGGTATCTTATTGGATTTCAAGTAAACTCCCTCTAATTTATTTGTGCTGTGGAACTGTAGTAGGATCATGCCTCAGAACTACCGGGCCTGATTTAGAGACAACCTGGTTGTCTTGCTGATTGCTGATCTAGATTCTGCCACAGCCCACATTCATTTATTCACCCATTGGTCACCTGAACTTTTAAATATATTGTAGAATGATAAAAATATATACTTTTAAGATTTCCAGCCAGCACAGCCAGAAGAGGTCTGGTTAGCTGCTAGAGCCTGGCTCCTCTATATGTTTCTTCTTAGGTTCCAAACTTTCTAGGGATTTTTTCTAGCCACTGTTAATCAACAGTGCTTGCTTATTGCTTGCTCTTGGGGGTTTTAGGCAGTTTGTCTGTGACGTGAAATTAGTTCAACTGCTACATTTGATTGATAGATTGATTGACGCAAGGAGTATGAAATCAAGAACTCCCCTAGGACTGTGAAACACACACACACACACACACACACACAAACCATAACAGACCTTGGCATGCTAAATAGATAGTGGTTTATATCTGGTAGCTGAAGAACTGGTGTTCAGTGTTATTCCAGTCTACCTAATCCTCTATTTGTTGTGTATATATGTGTGTTTGTTGTGTATCTTGAATGTGTGTGTTGCGTAGCAGCTGAACGTTTGTTTAGGAGCTTTCCAGCTTGTTACATAAACACCACAAATCCGTCAGTGGCCTGGGGAAGGAAAGCACGTGGGGGAGGATGCGCCTCTCCGTCCCTCTCTTCACCATTCCTTTCATCCCTCTTTTCCTCCCCTAAACATTTCCTTACCAGGCCCTCTACATTTCTCCCCCATCCTTCTCTGCCCCTCCCAGAGTCTGCATCACCCTTTTTTTCTCGATTTCCGTCTCCTCATCAATCTCTGTACTTCTATCCTTCCGCTAACCCTTGCTCAGCCCCCCATATCCAGTCGTCTTGCTCTCTCCCGTCAAACACACACGCTGTTTATTTCTCTTATTCTACAAGTCTCTCACTCTTACTATCATTGCTCTTTTTTTTTTCCTCACACACTCGCTCTCTGTCATTATATCTTTAAGAAACATGTAAATCAGAACTCCAGAATGCCGCTGCAGAATTCCCGTTGCATTCTGTTTTCAGGCTTGGTTTTCCTTGAGTCATTTTCTGAGTTGTCCATCTGCTGGAGTACAACGTCTTTATTTCAGTGTCAATGATTTTTACCCTCTGAAGTTTATTGACACACCCTTCTCACATTTCTATGGAGATTCTGTCATCTGCAAGAGTTGACAGAAGGGGGAGTTTGTAGTGGGATCAAGTGAAACCAGTGTGGGCCGATGTCAGGAAGGTGGATTTAGGGGGAAGGACAGAGGAGTGCGTCATACGACCTGCTTGTAAAGCCAAACCCACTCTTACCACACTGACTAAACATTTGACTCAGTCCACCATAGTTCAATGACGTCACTGCCTACAAACAGTGACTTGTTGTTTTGATTTAAACTCTCCCCGGATCCATAAACATTATCCAACTAGTCTCTCCCTCTCCCCCAACTCCATTTCTCTATCCAACTAGTCTCTCCCTCTCCCCCAACTCTATTTCTCTATCCAACTAGTCTCTCCCTCTCCCCCAACTCTATTTCTCTATCCAACTAGTCTCTCCCTCTCCCCCAACTCTATTTCTCTATCCAACTAGTATCTCCCTCTCCCCCAACTCTATTTCTCTATACAACTAGTCTCTCCCTCTCCCCCAACTCTATTTCTCTATCCAACTCTCTCACTCTCTTCCCCACTCTCCATCTATTGCTGTCTGTTCCTCACTCCTATCACCGCTCCGCACCCCTGTCGCCCCTCAGGCTACAGTGAAAATGTACAAGTGAGCATGGACTCTGCTGCCACCATGTGGTAATTTGTGAGCACCGCAGGTCTCCACAGCACAGTCGAGACTCACAGAGGACATTGGTAAGGTCATGTCTCGACGCATCATAAGTTCATTTATAATTTTCGCTTGTCTTTGGGTACTGTGCCATGAACGATCATCAGCGTTCGACATCAACGTTGGGGAATGCAATGAAACAATGACCGGCGGTTATGTTCTCTGCAGGGTGTGGCGATGTCAGCGTTTGTTGAGTGACTTCAAGTCGGAGTTCCAAGACAATTGATATGATTGAATGCATTTCTAACTTAATAACTGAGAGCAGCAACTGTGACGTTGGTCTCTTTTGACTGTCTGTATTAGTTTGGAACTGGTCTCTTGCTTAACTTGCTTATTTATTTCTGTGTGTGGGGGGGTGGAGGGCAGTTTTGTTCTTATTTCAAGTCATTTAATCCACTGGCAGGCACTCAGGACTAGGGACCTTGAAAAAACGGAAGCGTTTTTTAGTTTTTTGCTTTGAAATTCTGCCACTTGTGAAGGCACTCCAGCAAAATTCCCTTATAGGTTAGAGAATGGGGAAGTGCCCCAGGTTTGGGATCTCTGTATGTGGGATTTGTTGTCTGTTTGTGTATTCGCCCACATGCATGTGCATGTTTTCCTGAGTGTGTGTGTGTGTGTGTTGGAGGGGTTGGGGGATTCTGGATCAACGTTCTAGATGAGCACATCTATTAGATCAACCTCCTGTTACTCCTCGGCTGCCCTCACATCTGCTAGTAGATTGCCGCAAAACTCTCATTTTCAAATCCTCCAAGCTTTTATCCTAATGGTACCTTCTCTTTCCGGTGTAATTTGTGTGGTAATTATGCAAAGTGGAGCCGACTTTAAAATCAGTCTGCCTTCCCCACCCTCTCATGTTCATCTTCTTCATCAGCAATTACAATGAGCCGCACAGAGTAACTGATTCCCTTTCCCTCTCTCACACGTGTGTGTGAGCACCCTCAGTGAAATTAAAAAGAGAAACGGGTTTGTATTACAGTTTGTTTGCTATTGCTCAAAAACACTGTTACAAGATCCCCCACCTGTGACCTTCAGTTAAAATCTAACAAGAACAAAGCTTACCATTTTTTGGAATCACAAATACATTTACCATTTTCTTGTACATGGTAGGACAATGAGAGTACAGCCAAACCTGACCCGTTTCACTGTTGCATGAATTGTCCGGACTTTCAGAAATGAAAATTGGTAACTTACTGTAAATCTACTGTGCTGACTAGTATGTTTCCTGCACTCTGTATCTGTATCCATTAGCACAACAGGACAGTATAATACAATTACATGAACTTGAGACTCATATTCATATTCTATTAAATGTATCTGAATCATATATGTTTATAGAAATCATGTCCAGAAGATTAATTAAAAACAATGACATTTTTTATGGTATAGTCTAAGATTTAGGTGAATATCTTTGACCTAATTCTGAGACAAAATGCTGAGACTGGAGCAGAATAAACATTTTTTTTTGGCTACAAACCTATAACTCTTCCAAACATTTATTTTTGTCCCATTGTGTTCTTGGGATTCATTTCAAGTGTTGGTGAATTACAATGCAAAATCCCAACAAAATAGGTATTTGTATATTTTCAGCATACTCTTAAGACATAATTTACAGTCTATAATATCATGTAAATCGCCATATTTCTAGCTGAAATTCAGTAACATCTTCTGGTTATGATTTATTAATACTGTTTTATAATAGTGTTTTAAATTCCACTCAGCAGTTTGTAATAGGTATTCAGTAGTGTGATTGTATTTTATGCTTTTTTGTGGCATCTTATGGCAAAGTTTCATCGAAATGACAGATAATCTGGAGTATAATGTCACATATTGTGAGTTTTAATCAACATGGTGTGTCTTTTGAGAAGTGTGTTCATACAAAATTAGAAATTAGTTGCTTTGAGTCTGGAATGCTGATTGGCTGATAGCCGTGGTATATGATACCTTATACAACGGTATGACATTACAGAACTTTACACTGCTCTAATTTGTTGGTAGCCAGTTTATAATTGCAATTAGGCATCTTGGGAGTTTGTGGTATATTGCCAGTATACCATAGCTAAGCCTGGTGTCCAGGCACTCCATGATATGTTAAGCCTAAGAACAGCTCTTAGCCTTGATATTATGGCCATATACCCCATTGTGCTTAAATTCAGGAAATGTCTATCAGCTGAACTAAAAAGTATTTTATTATACGAAATTATAGGAAATAAACATTAAAGTGTAGAATTTTCATTGTAAGACACAGTCCGTAACATGTCTTTGGTAAGCTAGAGTTTCACAACATTTACTCCTCAGAAATGATGTGGGTTTAGGCAAAAGGGCATCCTAAAAAGCAGAATGTCTATTGGCCAACAGAAGCCACACCAGCATCTGTTGGCAAATGGAAAACCAGCACACCCCTTCTCACCCATCGTCTTCACAAAGCCACACGATTATCTTCCCAAGAAATAGCAAGTGGCAAAAAGCTAAATCAGTCTGTTTCTGTTCAAGTGAGAAAACAAGCATTAAATTGTGTAGGGAACCATTGTGACATCTAAATAGCTTTTTGTTTTTGTTATTTTGTTGAGAAAAAAAAAATGGTTTACAGCTTTTGTAAGCTGTTCAACCAAAAGTGGGCGAAATAGTGCTTTTAGAGAGACCCAATTCTCTTGCTCATTTCCTGGTTGTTAAAATTCGACACAGGTCACTCAAAATCTGTTAAAGTGAGAGAATATCTGTTAAAGTGAATACTGTAGGGAATCATTGTGACATCTTGATCAC
Source organism: Esox lucius (assembly GCF_011004845.1). Classification (NCBI taxonomy): domain Eukaryota; kingdom Metazoa; phylum Chordata; class Actinopteri; order Esociformes; family Esocidae; genus Esox; species Esox lucius. The sequence goes on from NC_047583.1 coordinate 19,265,056, forward strand.
TTTTTCATATTTTTTTAAATATCCTCAAATAATGTTTTCATAGCTTTTGTTAGCTGGTTGACCAAAAGTGGGTCAAAATGCCTTACGTTTAGGGAGACCCAATGCTCTCGTTCATTTCATGGTTGCTAAAATTTAACAAAGCTCTCTCAATTTCTGATCAAGTGAGAAAACAGGAACTGGTAATTGTGGGGAGTCGGTGTGCCATCTATATTGCTTTTTATCATTTTAGATTATGCAAAATTAAGTTTTGGTTACACTATTTTTGGTCTAAATTACCATTTGTAGATGCGCTGCAGATATTCATACTATATACAAACTATCAAAAACAAAGTAAATGCTTGCTAGGATTAAGGATTACGTTTAGAATCAGTGTAAGGAATATGGGAAGGTTTAAGGTTAGGTTTAATGTAGATAGCCTGTAGATAGTAGATGAACAGTTGTTCTGCTAACCTCCATCATGTGAGAGCAAATTAATATACATAAAGGATATAGCCTTTAAGCATTGTGGACACACACTCATTCATTAAGGAAATGGAAGTGTGCCAAGTCCCCAGCATGTCAAACAGAACACAGTGAAAGGTGTTCCGACTTCTCTCCTTTTCTCACAGCGGTTACATAATGTTTCTCGTGCTGGTGCCTGAACCCACGCAGACACACACACACACACACACAACAGGACAGTGGGGAGCAGCGGAGTGCGGTCGTCATGGCGTGAGTGCAGTGCCCTTGTCATTGGGAGATAGTAGCTCTTTTGCCGATGCCAAGGATGCTGACAGTATAATGAACATTGATTGGCTCTTAATGCATGGCGAGTCCTTTCATTACCAGAGAGCACATTGCCAGTGTCCTTTCAACGGAGCAGGTCATCTGAATGCATATCTCGGAGAGGCTGATGCCCGACGAAACACACACACATACTCTCAAAGACATGCAATATTCAACAAGAGTTTACATTATCACAGAAAATACAAAGGACAACAGAATCAGATAGTTACAAATGGATGATTGAATGTCACAACAGTCAACCAATCACATCCCCGGATCCACACATCTTGATTGAACATTCCATCCCAGCATTGAGGCTGGATCATCAATAGGTTGGATGGAATGTCAATTAAAGCTCTTTGTTGATTCAATTGGGCAAATCCCTGGTGGTAAGGCAGTTTGTCACTTCATTACTGGCTTTAATGAGAGCTTTGAGTAAGCCACGGCATGGGATAAGGTCTGCATTCATGATATATTAACAGTGTGGGGGAGTTCCATGATTTATGTGGTCTTTTGTGGCTCTGAATGTATAGCACTTGCAATGCCAGGACTGTGTGGTTGATTCCTGGGGCCACATTGTAGGTAAATTATATGCATGCCAGACTCAAAGTCGCTTTCGATAAAATGTAATATCTTGTTCATTTATTGGGAATATAATTTTGCCAACTGTACATGAACATGAAACAGCAAGCTGAAATGTACAGAATACTACAAAATGACAGTTGAATCAATGACAGTTGAATAAAGGAGATACAGTTGAATATTTCATTAGAAGGGTGGTGGTTTTCCATACGCTTAAATCACTTCTGCAGTACATCCTGTCCTTCATTTTACATATATTTTCATAATATTGTTAAACTAAGATCAAACACACTTTTTGTAAAACATGAACGAATGTACGAATATTCGCATATAAGTCAAGTGACGCAGACTCAGAACAGAGTTGGATATCAGTCAAAAGTTGAGTTACTTAAGCTACTATTTAGAAAGGTAGGATTTTCTGGAAATGAGAAGGGGCTGTTGTTCAAGCCTCAAGGGAAGTTTGGGCCAACATGGAGTTGTGCACTGATTTGGCCGAACTGGAGTTTTCCTTCCATAAGTGACCGGAAGTGGCAGGACCAAGAGCTGGGGTAGGAATGTAAGGTTTGCTTGTTGCCTGAAGTTAGTGGAAGTTCCCTTGCCAGTCCCAGGGAAGCACCATAGTTATGTGCATGTGTTTTTCAGCTGGAAGCCAGTGGAGTGTGCAATGTGTCGGACGACATGGGAGAACCTGGCAAAGGTTGAACACCAGGTGTGACGTGGCATTCTAGATTAGTTGTTGTGATTTTACAGAACGAGCAGGGAGCCTTGCCAACGGTGAGATCCAGTAGTCCAGACACGAGAAGACAAGTGCCTGGATGAGTACCTGCGAGGCTTCCTGTGTGAGGTGACGTTGCACTCTACCAGTGTTGTAGAACATGGTCCCGCAGAAGTGAGTCACCACCTTGATGTTTGCTGAGAGTGACAAGGTGTTGACCGGGGTCACTGGGAAGGTTATTTATCAACTATCTTTAGTAGGTGCCACACAGCTGTAAAGCTCATCATTTGAAAAAATTATTCTAATAATTTGACCTGTTAGCGGACTATGCGCATTTAGTTATGCTGTGTAGTTTGACATCTTTTTAATTGTTTGTTGTAAAAACAAACTGCTTTCTGAACAGCCCTTCTGATTAAATAGATGAATGTATGATTTGCCTATGGGGCTTAGACAAAAAAGATATTTGTCTTGAGTTAAATGGTTGAGTTTTAACTGTAATCATATTTATCATTTAAGTGTACATGAAGTATACAGTGGGGAGAACAAGTGTTTGATACACTGCCGATTTTGCAGGTTTTCCTACTTGCAAAGCATGTAGAGGACTGTAATTGATGTTTTAAAATGCAAAACTGGTTGTATATACACTATTCTGTTCTGAGAGGCGTAATATGAGGCAGACAGCAGAACATGAGTATAACATAGGATAAACACTGTTGAGCCAAACCATTATGACCAATCACAGGTGAATCAAATAACATTGATCATCTCCAGACAAGGGCACATGTCAAGTTCTGGGTAGATTAGATGGTAAGTGAACAATCAGTTCTCATAGTCAATGTGTTGGATGCAGGAGAAATGGGCAGCAATAAAGACCTGAGCGACTTTGACAAGGGCCAAATGTGTCACAACACACGGTGCGTCACATTCTGCTGCGTATGGGGCTGTGTAGCCATAGACCGTTCAGAGTGCCCATGGGAACTCCTGTCCACCGTCGAAAGCGCCTACAATGGGCACGTGAGCGTCAGACCTGGACTGTGGAGCAGTGGAAGAAGGTTGCCTGGTCCGATGAGTCCTGTTTTCTTTTACGCCACATGGAAGGCTGTGTACGTGTGCGCCATTTAACTGGAGAAGTGATGGCACCAGGAGGTACTGTGGGAAGACGACAAGCCGGTGGAGGGAGTGTTCTGCTGGGAAACCCTGGGTCTGGGCATTCATGTGGACATCAATTTGACAAGTGCCACCTACTGTACCTAAACATTGTTCCAAACCAGGTATGGCAATGGTCACTTTAAGCAGGATAATGTGCCCTACCACACTGCACACATTCTTCAGGGATGGATTTAGGAGCATGATAAAGAGTTCAAGGTTTCAATCCCATTGACCATCAATGGGATGTCCTGGACCACCAAGTCCGATCCACGGTGGCTCCACCTCACAACTTACAGGACTCGAAGGATCTGCTGCTAACGTCTTGGTACCAGATACCACGGGACACCTTCAGGGGTCTTGTAGAGTCCGTGCCTCGTTGGGTCGGTGCTGTTTCAGTGACACACAGAGGACCAACAGCATATTAGACAGGTGGTCATGATGTTTAGGCTCATCAGTGTATAAATCATCAGTTGATGATTGTTCATCTGTTTCTCATGTTTCTTCACAAGAAATAATAATTGCATACATTTGCTCAGACTGATAACTTACAAAGCATAGATTTGAGATTTTTCCATCTTAGAAGATATCTCTAACTATTGTCTGTCTGTGTGAACACTATAGTGACAAGTCTATCTGTTTGTCTGTCGCTCAGGGGTCTGTAGCTCTGTCAGTTAGCATCAGCCTGACAGTCACTCACTGGCACATTAAACCTCTCCGATCCTCTTCTCTTCACACCTCATAGTCAACCGTAGATGTTGTCTGAAGGCCTCTCTATCTGTCCCTCTCGCTCTGTCACTTCCGCTTGCAGTACATTCTGTCCATATCAAATACCATTTCACAATTTTGTTGTGCCTCTTGCTGTATCTTTTTTTTCCTCTCAGCTCTCGTTCTTTCTACCACTCTCTTTCCCCAGTTAACTCTCCTGCTTCTGAATTTGCTGTCAGCCTTCTCTCTAACGTTGTATTTTGATCTCTCCTTCACTCTCCAGCTCACTACCTCTTCCTCCATATTCCCTTCCTTTCCTCCCAACCTCTTTCTCTCTCTCCTCTCTGTTCCCCTTTTTCTCCGTGGTTTGGTGCCCCCCATCTCCTGGTTAAGCCAGTTCGGCGTGGTCGGCATCATTTCAGCATTGACAAGTGCCTGGGGAGGGGGTCCTCTAACCGTACATAACAGCATTGATCGGGATGTACTCTGGGGGTTTGTCGGCAGTTCCTTCACGGCCGCACCAAGCGAGGGCACCCACTTTGTGTGTGTTTTGCGCATGCTGTTTTTACAACCGTCATAATTAAATGAGTGCTTGTGGCTGCTGACTGAATGGCGGGAAGCAAAAAGCGGAGACTGAAGAACAGACAAAGCGCAAGAGCAGAGAAAGAGAACAGAGCGGGCTGGTAATAAGAGTGGATCCAGATTCCAGCAGATGTTGGCTGGCCCAGTCAGTCTCCTCCCGTTTCATTCCGGTACTCATCCCCAGTGCTTTAAAACCCGCCTCTGTCAGAGGAGCTATTTCATGGCTGATTTAACGCATTTCCATGCAAGCACCTTCCCCCTCTAGTCGTTACCGTGAAGAGACAGGTATACCGGAGCGGGCTGGGAGGTATGTGTGTGTGCTCCATGTTCCAACCCTTGTGCCGCGCCTCCGCCCTCATCTGTGTGTAAATGAGCACGGTTGGACGTGCTATAGGGGTGTCCACAGCACGCTGTAGTGCATTAGACACATGTACCCAACATTTGAGAAATGGCTTTGACAGACGGGAAAAAAAAGATGAATAGTGTCTCACCTGTGGAGGGGGATGATGGGAAACCAGCACGGGGCTATAGCATGGGGAGCGTTCTATTCCTATTTTTACAATGGCGATTTCTTTCCCTAAACAAGACCCCCCCCCCCCCCCCTCCATCTCCCACACAGAGGCGTCCATCTTGAGTTACGACGGCAGCATGTACATGAAGGTGGTGATGCCCCAGGTGATGCACACGGAGGCGGAGGATGCGTCGCTGCGTTTCATGTCCCAGCGGGCCTACGGCCTCTTGATGGCCACCACCTCGCGGGACTCGGCCGACACGCTGCGCCTGGAGCTGGACGGGGGCCGGGTCAAGCTAACGGTCAACCTAGGTATCGTATGACACTACCGAGCGCGCCACACGTTGAAACGCGTGGCCGTGTCCTCTGCCCTCTCCATTCGCTGTCTCTATCCCCGTCATCACTGTTCTCTGTTAAGCTTTTTGAAAGTCTTAGTTTGCTTTGGTTTATAGAGGATAGCTATAATAGTTGAAGGCGATTGTTTTATTTGCATGGACTTAATTGTGATCTGTGTCATTAGATACTGATTGAATAAATCCTTGAAAAACTTCTTAATATAGATTTTTGACTAGTTATATAGTTTTTATTTAGCATTATCAATGCTACAGTATTTCATTCTGAAAGTTATTTACATTGATACACATGCTGTACGGTCCCATCTTTTGAACAGATAAACCATAGCCATTGTCATAGTCCTGTAAAAATAATAACTTTTCAGACAGTCACAGTACCGGGAGATTTCTAATTATATTTTTTATAAATGAACCGTGTATTTTGTAATGTCAAAATATTGCTGATTAGCAAACGTTCAAAAAAACTATTTATCATATGAAATACATATCTTTAATTCTTGTGTAGTGCTGTGACTTTCTAAGAGGTGACTTCCTCAAACTGATTTTCACCTAATCATCTACAGGAAATGGAGAAAGAAAATATTGACTTTACATTTTCCGCTAACTTCATCTTCTTGCCTCAACATAAAAATTATTAGCTTTTGATTTTGGGTACTTTTTTCTCTTTGTTTATATACATAATATCCACACTCTCTATGTACATCTCCTAGCTTTCAACTCCATTTCCCATCATGCTTTGTCAAAAGATGGTATTCACCCCTTCAAAGGCCTTAAGCCTGCGGCCCGTCAGGCGAACAGCCCGAGAACAGAGCCCAGCCAAACCTGCAGTTGGCTGCCCCCCCAGGCAACCTTTCATTTTTACAAACACACCACTGTGTTACAAAAAGGAAAGAAGCACTAACATACATAGCCTACAGCTTTAATATGGCTGAATATTTCTGTCATTTTATCTTGCATAATTATAGCATAGTAACCATTGACAGGCTACGTACAATACTATGTACAACATGAATGCCTCTTATCGTCATCATCATAAGAAGTCATTTATCTTCTTACAACTTCAATGCGTCAACAAAAATTGACTACACCAAACCACTCTACACAGTTAACTACAGTATCAGTGCTAAGCATCATACATCCACATTTAAGTGATGAAGAGATATACACTCACCGAAAGGATTATTAGGAACACCTGTTCAATTTCTCATTAATGCAATTATCTAATCAACCAGTCACATGGCAGTTGCTTCAATGCATTTAGGGGTGTGGTCCTGGTCAAGACAATCTCCTGAACTCCAAACTGAATGTCAGAATGGGAAAGAAAGGTGATTTAAGCAATTTTGAACGTGGCATGGTTGTTGGTGCCAGACGGGCCGGTCTGAGTATTTCACAATCTGCTCAGCTGGGATTTTCACACACAACCATTTCTAGGGTTTACAAAGAATGGTGTGAAAAGGGAAAAACATCCAGTATGCGGCAGTCCTGTGGGCGAAAATGCCTTGTTGATGCTAGAGGTCAGAGGAGAATGGGCTGACTGATTAAAGCTGATAGAAGAGCAACTTTGACTGAAATAACCACTCGTTACAACCGAGGTATGCAGCAAAACATTTGTGAAGCCACAACACGCACAACTTTGAGGCGGATGGGCTACAACAGCAGAAGACCCTACTGGGTACCACTCATCTCCACTACAAATAGGAAAAAGAGGCTACAATTTGCACGAGCTCACCAAAATTGGACAGTTGAAGACTGGAAGAATGTCTGATGAGACCTGGTCTGATGAGTCTTGATTTCTGTTGAGACATTCAAATGGTAGAGTCAGAATTTGGCATAAACAGAATGAGAACATGGATCCATCATGCCTTGTTACCACTGTGCAGGCTGGTGGTGGTGGTGTAATGGTGTGGGGGTGTTTTCATGGCACACTTTAGGCCCCTTAGTGCCAATTGGGCATTGTTTAAATGCCACGGCCTACCTGAGCATTGTTTCTGACCATGTTCATCCCTTTATGACCACCATGTACCCATCCTCTGATGGCTACTTCCAGCAGGATAATGCACCATGTCACAAAGCTCAAATCATTTCAAATTGGTTTCTTGAACATGACAATGAGTTCACTGTACTGAAATGGCCCCCACAGTCACCAGATCTCAACCCAACAGAGCATCTTTGGGATGTGGTGGAACGGGAGCTTCGTGCCCTGGATGTGCATCCCACAAATCTCCATCAACTGCAAGATGCTATCCTATCAATATGGGCCAACATTTCTAAAGAATGCTTTCAGCACCTTGTTGAATCAATGCCACGTAGAATTAAGGCAGTTCTGAAGGCGAAAGGGGGTCAAACACAGTAATAATATGGTGTTCCTAATAATCCTTTAGGTGAGTGTATATTCTTAATGTGTGTACAAAAACCATGAGATGAATGGTTTAGAAAGTAAAAAAAGCTATATCATTCTACTTAGCAGATGCTTTTATTCAAAGAATACATATTACATATGGGTGTCCCCAGCGGGAATCAAACCCATGACTTTTGGCTTCGCAAACACAAAGCTCTTCCTACTGAACCACACATTTTCTTTATCATTCTGTTCGAAATGAGGGTCTTGTGCCTCTGCATGGTGCTGGTGCTGATTGGATCGTGGCTGTTCGCTCCCACTTTTCTGTTGCGGTTGACGACACATGAACCCACCAGCCACATGGTGACCAACCCAGAATGTCCCTCCCAGGACCCCATAGGCTGACTTTAAATAGCCACCACAGAAACCTGTAGGCCTCTTTAACAGAAAACAATAAATTTTCAGCAAATATGATATTTGCAAATACAATTGGTAATCTTATAGAAGTATTTAATGTTCTTAATTCCAGTGTCTTACATAATGGCATCTGGGCTTCAAAGATCCGTAGCTCCAATATAAATTGCCAACACCACCTTTTTGCTAATACCAGACATATGATTTTAATAGCCTGTTTAGTCAACAAGTTGGTGTGAAGGCTTTGGAGCTGGAGACTTTTCCAGAATGAAAGTCTATGCTGGGTTTAAGAATCTATGTGGTTGGTAAAATAAAAGCGGCCATTTTTAATGTTGACAGCCAATGTCCTTGTTATGTAGTTTTAAATAAATGACATTTTCCTCTATAGTATGTTTATTATCTAAGAATTATAGTAGTGACTTTAAATTATTAATGAATAGCATTTTAATATACATCACCCGGTAATATCAGACATAGCTTTGTATATGACCCAGAGATTTGACATTTGTGAACATATTTACTTCAGACTTATTGCTACATTACCAGTCATTATAATCCTATTGCAATTGGAGTCAAATCTGTAGAATAAAGTTAGCAGTTTGTAATTTATGCTAACAAGCTCAGCCCTCAAGTCCCATAAAGGGACCCCCTCTCTTTACAAAATGGCCGCCTCTCTGCATGTGGACGTCCCCGGAAGGGTGGAATTCTTGTTTTTGGATGTCTGCAGCTATAACCTTGAAGGATGCAATTTCATCTGTCATTTATTCTTCCCCATCTAGACTGTATCAGGATAAACTGTACTTCCAGTAAGTTAACACTCAAGTTTCATTTTGCTTTTGTATTATTATACTCTGGTGTTTAAAATATTGTGTTATTTAAAGTGTGTCTTTAATCCCTAATTTCTTGGTTGGAGAAGGGTGTGTTCATCTGGTCAGACTATTACAGAGAACAGAAATACTCAGAGTGGAACACTCAGTCTTTGTGGTGATTTCTTAATCTCTTTTCAGCGCAGGGTTTTATTTAAGGTCATCATTTACTAAATAAGAACATTCCATCTTAAGGCACAAATGTATTTTAAGTTCCAGTGTAATTCAAGTTTGATTTACATGTTGTAAGCGATATGCAACACCTCAAGGTGTAGATCTACAGTCTCTAGTATCCTTTTTCTTCATCATGTTATACGGCATACACGGTACACAATTGTGAAATGTGGTTTTCATTGCAAAGTTGGGATTAATAAATCACCACGTTCTTACATAACTAAATATAAAACAGTGTGTATATGCAAACAGAAATTAATCATAGCTGGACAACCAATCTGATGTAGTAGAATAAATAACGTAAATGCATACATGAACTCATAAAAAATGTAAGCTGTTTGTACATTGTCAGTCCCCTTAAAGGGAAATGTAACACATTAGTTAATAGTTGTTTTATGGTATTAATTCACTGAGCTCTGTTTGCATGGAAATGTGTGTCTCTATGAGCTTTAGTGGGACACTATAGCACTCCACACCACTGAGAAGCTGCAGTAGGGGCTTTTACTCATGAATAGGGCTCGGAAATCTGTCAGTCTGTCTGTCGTCTTTGTTTATATTTGTTTATATGTCTGTCTGTGTGTAAACCACAGTGAAAGATGCTATTGTCATTTCATGGATGACACAGGCACACAAAAACACACATCTCTGGAATCAGACAATCTAGGATGTTTCTTTCCAGACACATGAAGAAAAAGTACCTTTAAAGTTCTGAACATTCGTTACAAAAAATCTTGACAGACTATGAGAGCAATTGTGGTCTGAGGTGATTTACGTAAGCGATAGAATGTGTGTGTGTGAGTGTTTGAGTGAGTGACAGATATAACTGCTCTTATTGTACATTTGTCTTCTATAATGTCTGGCACTAATTGCTGCGATAAATTGGTGCGGCATTTCCGGACATAGAGCAGAATCCACATATCACATAACATCTCCTGCTGGGTAGCCCACCTGCAGAAGAAAAAAAGGTTTTGTCACAGACATAATCACACAGTATGTGTCAACCATTTATGTGTTCGTGAAATACCCCAAGAAATGTCCTGTTTTGCCATTTTAGCTGCATGAGTTTAATTCCTTTATCAGACAGCTGTATAGTATGTTCTATTTGTGAAATATTGCACGCATTACCCAAAATTATGTTACGCCCAAAGAATAATGAGCCTTTACCTCACATTACAGGGAACGATAAACTATAAAGCCGTCTTCAAAGTGTACTGTATATCAAGGTGTCAACAATGCAAACTGACAGTTGTGGGGTCAGTGCAGCATTTCTCCGGGGGATTTGTGCTCATCTGGTTTTGTTTGGCAGACTCTGTTTGTGCCTGCTGGTTCATATCAACCACACAGTCATGACAGGTTGGGAGCACACAGAGGTGTTCCAGAGAACATCGCTTCTGATGAAGCTCCAGTTGACCCTGTCATTACCAAAGGGCCAGGCAGGAAATGCCAGACAAACACACACACACACACAATGTACAGTGGGGAGAACATGTATTTGATAACCTGCAAAATCGGCAGTGTTTCCCACTTACAAAGCATGTAGAAGTCTGTATTTTTTATCATAGGTACTCTTCAACTGTGAGTGATCATATGTTTCCTGTAGTTCTTGACCAGGTTTGCACACACTGCAGCAGGGATTTTGGTCCACTCCTCCATACAGACTTTCTCCAGATCCTTCAGGTTTCGGGCCTGTCGCTGGGTAATCCGGACTTTCAGCTCCCTCCAAAGATTTTCTATTGGGTTCAGGTCTGGAGACTGGCTAGGCCACTCCAGGACCTTGAGATGCTTCTTGCGGAGCCACTCCTTAGTTACCCTGGTTGTGTGTTTCAGGTCGGTGTCATGCTGGAAGACCCAGCCATGACCCATCTTCAATGCTCTTACTGAGGGAAGGAGGTTGTTGGCCAAGATCTTGCGATACATGGCCCCATCCATCCTCCCCTCAATATGGTGCAGCCGTCCTGTCCCCTTTGCAGAAAAGCATCCACAAAGAATTATGTTTCTACCTCCATGCTTCATGGTTGGGATGGTGTTCTTGGGGTTGTACTCATCCTTCTTCTTCCTCCAAACACGGCGAGTGGATTTTAGACCAAAAAGCTCTATTTTTGTCTCATCAGACCACCTTCTCCCAAACTTGAAACGGGCCTGGACATGTGCTGGCTTGAGCAGTGGGACCTTACGTGCACTGCAGTATTTTAATCCATGACGGCGTAGTGTGTTACTAATGGTTTTCTTTGAGACTGTGGTCCCAGCTCTCTTCAGGTCATTGACCAGGTCCTGCCGTGTAGTTCTGGGCTGATCCCTCACCTTCCTCATGATCATTGATGCCCCATGAGGTGAGATCTTGCATGGAGCCCCAGACCGAGGGAGATTGACCGTCATCTTGAATTTCTTTCATTTTCTAATAATTGCGCCAACAGTTGTTTCCTTCTCACTAAGCTTCTTGCCTATTGTCCTGTAGCCCATCCCAGCCTTGTGCAGGTCTACAATTGTATCCCTGATGTCCTTACACAGCTCTCTGGTCTTGGCCATTGTGGAGAGGTTGGTGTCTGTTTGATTGAGTGTGTGGACAGGTGTCTTTTATACAGGTAATGAGTTCAAACAGGTGCAGTTAATAAAGGTAATGAGTGGAGAACAGGAGGGCTTCTTAAAGAAAAACTAACAGGTCTGTGAGAGCCGGAATTCTTACTGGTTGGTAGGTGATCAAATACTTTTGTCATGCAATAAAATGCAAATTAATTAATAAAAAATCATACAATGTGATTTCCTGGATTTTTGTTTTAGATTCCGTCTCTCACAGTTGAAGTGTACCTATGATAAAAATGACAGACCTCTACATGCTTTGCAACTAGGAAAACCTGCAAAATCGGCAGTGTATGAAATACTTGTTCTCCCCTCTGTATTTGTGCAGCAGGTCTTGATACCAAGGTTTTAATGTTACTCAGAGGGATTCAGGGTAAACCTAGCTGAAGTTTAAACCATCGGTTCTAGGGCTTTACCTGGCTGTGGAAGATACAGTATTCACTAATACACTTGTAGGTGAGACTTGACAGTCCTCTTTGAACAAGCATACATTTATTAATAGCATATTTGGAAATGTGGAAGGTATTTCCAGACCCTATGATGAGTAAAAGCTGTGTAATTATTGCCTCAAATGCATTTTTCCCCCTACTGAACACAGTACAGAAATACAATTTTATATATTTCCACAGTGAAGGTACCATGTCCAGTAGGCTATCACGAGTACACAAATAATGTTTTAGAAAAGTGCATTCATTGTTGATTTCATTGTATTTCCTAAATGAAACCAAACCTTTGTTTTCAGCCGTTACAATCAATATACACGTAATTTGAAAAGTATATCCCAAATCAAGTAAACTATTATCCCCTGTGACATACACCTTTAATTACACCTGCTTATATAAGCATCTACAAATATGTCCATTATGTTACCACATATTGGAAAAGGCATATTATAACAGCCCCTATTACGAAAGTGGACCCTAGTGAAAATCAAAGGTTTGGTTGGTGAGGCAGGATGACTTTAACTTTGTGACCAACCATCGTTCTCAGGCAAGGGACCAGAGACCCTGTATGCTGGGCAAAAGCTCAATGATAATGAGTGGCATACGGTTCGTGTGGTCCGCCGGGGCAAAACCTACAAGCTTATGGTGGATGATGACGTAGCAGAAGGTACTATACTAGCTACAGTCCAAGAGAAAGAACATTACAAAATGAGCTAATTAATATAAGCTTTCCTGTCAATGGTTTATTTCTGTTATTTGGAATTATTATTTGAGAAGGCTGATTCTAAACTCATGAAATCGACTGATAACTCGAAAATGTTCTCAATGAACTTCATTCATTTGTAGTGTTACACTGCATTTTATGGAGGGCTAAATGTGGTATTCTGAAATAAAAAATATAATCAATACATTAATGCAATTATTGATATGTATATTTTGTAAAGTTATTTATTTAATTATATGTATTTATTTAACATGCATTTATATATTTAATTATTTATTAAATTATATATATCATTATTTATCTAATTGTTTATTTATTGTGTGTGCAGTGCAATTGCAAATACAATAGGTGGGTGGGAATTTTAATTAGTTTGAATTGCTCTGATTGGTCTACAGTGTTCCTTTTTGAGATTAGACCCTTGACATACAACTAACAATGAAGTTCAGATGTGAGCTGTCAATCAAAAAACACAGGAATGAGATGTAATGTTGCTATGTTTGTTAAATTTCTACACATTGGACTACTTTGAAAACGATCTAACAGAGGAAAATATATGGGGTGACAGGAGTTTGTGTCACTAGCATTTCAGCCACCAAGGCATTTCTTTGAGAACATGGGAACATTTGTTTTTTATCAGTCATTTCACAAATCGATTAGGATCAATGGTCAGCATGCAAAATTAGTTTTTACAAATGAACCCAAATAAACTGCTTTAGTTCAACTTTCAGGTGCCTAAGACTTTTGCATCGTAAAAGTCTGCATTGTAAATTAATATTTGCATTTGTGTGTTTCTTTATTTCTGAATATACCTTTAGTCCTCCATAGCATTTATCCTTATTGTACTGAATTTTCACCAACTCCTTAAATTTACCATTTTGTGTTAGTATCAGACAGTTTTCTTTTTCTTTTCGGGTTTTCTTTCTTTTCACTTCATCCCCTACTCCAGGTCAGATGGCGGGTGACCACACTCGTCTGGAGTTCCACAACATTGAGACCGGCGTCATGACTGAGAGACGCTTCGTCTCGGTCATACCGTCAAGCTTCATCGGACACCTGCAGAGCCTCAGGTTCCTCTACTCTCATACTGTACCTTGTTATAGACTTTCTGCTCTGCTTTTGTAATCGTAATTTCACCCAGGAAGACATAACACTATACACTGTCCTTACAGGTAAATCAAATAGAATTAAATTCCCAAGTAACTATATCGTCATCACATTGAAAATTTTGACATTTTTGACTGAAAATCATTTTAAAGGGCTGTTATGACCTAAACAGGTCTTATTGATAGGTTTTTGCCTAGGAAATGGCTGATCTATCCCTATAAAATGGTGCAGCGTCACACAGTTTATCTCATTATATCGAGACAGTCGCTATAACAAGAAGAGTGTCTTCATTACACAAAAAGAAACGTTCAGCGGCATTTAATTTATCTCATTAAAATTTGAAAACTATTTAGTTTTACAGTGATAAACGTACCTAGGTTTTTATTTCCTGGTCATGACATACCTACCTAATGAACTTGGATCCCGCAGAGGGCACAGCAAATTGTCTCAGGACTATCCATGTGTAGATGGGTAGGATTTCAGACAGGTCTGCCATGTCTCATTGCTCTCCAGCGACTGTTTAGTAGATCAGGCGACTTCAAGCTGAATCGTGGTTTTTGGCCAGAGAATGCAATCCTTTTTTATCACACCTATATCCTTAACAAAACTAAACAAGCTGCTATCTGATCAGTGCTGTAATTTTATGATTTTGTGAGTGTTGTCTTATCCTCCACCAATTAAGTACCTTTTTTCTAGGTTGTCATTGAAAATTTGAATTGGTTCTCAATTGACTTATCTGGTTAAATTCCACTTTTTATCACAGTGCTTGCTAAACCAATATGTTTTAGCTACTATGCATGCCCTGGAGAAAAAAAATCCCCAGGCAACAACCCAAATGGAAAATAAATATATTTTTGCAATGCAAAATGTATGTAGAATGTATGCTGAATATATGTTGAATACATTTAACTTAATTCAAAATACATTTCAGGTATCAAAATGTATTTCACCTTTTATTCTGAAATGTATTTAAAAATGTATAAATACATTTTACCTTATTCAAAATACATTTCAGTTTCGTCCAAATGTATTTCAACAATGATCTTATTACAATTGTAATGTATTATAGAAAATACTTTGAAGCCCATATTAAAATGCATTTTTCTGGTCCTGTGAAAGTAAAAGGATGAAATGTAATTACAGACGTATTGATTATATCATATTTAGGTGTTGAAACAAATTTTTTAGATGTGTACATTATCAAAATACATTTAATCTTAGTCACGAATAGTCATGCCTACTATATAAGGTAAACTTGGTAATACCATTACTTGCCCCAACTTTCAACTTAATACTGTTTGGAGTAGTGGTTAGTGTGCCTGGCAGTGGCACATAAGGTTGCAGGTTCAAAACACCTCCTTGCCAATTGTCTGATAAATTAAGATATGCATTAAATACATTTTTTACTAATATATTCAAGTGGCCAGTTTCAAACGTTTTGACATATATTTACCAAATGTATTCAGGAATATATTTTCCAAATGTGTTCAGAAATATATTTTCCAAATGTATTCAAAAATATATTTAAAATACATTTCTTTTCCGTAAGGTAAAATTTTTTTTGCTCACAGTGGCCTGATCTACCGCAAGGAGTACTTTTTGTATGCCTAGGACAGGACCATCATCGATGTAAGATGAATAAAATGATTTTGCCAATGAAAACAACAGTAAATGTTGTTAATATTTCTGCCACTTACTGCCCATAAATGGGCTGCTCCATAGAAACACTTTGGATTGATTACATTTTAGTTCTACTATCAAAATGAATGTAGTCACCTGACATTTAAACAAAAATAAGATTAGTGTCAATGCACTTTTTCTCCTTGATGCTCCAGAGCTTCCCTACAATTCCTTTCCAGTGAATTAGAATATGGCTAATGTATTGACATTTATCAGAAAATGTATTTTATCTACTAATAACTTTATCTTTTTCACCCTAGGTTCAATGGTATGCTATACATCGATCTCTGTAAGAACGGAGACATTGACTTCTGCGAGCTTAACGCGCGATTCGGCATGCGTTCCATCATCGCAGACCCAGTGACCTTCAAGTCCAAGAGCAGCTACTTGAGCCTGGCCACGCTGCAGGCTTACACCTCCATGCACCTCTTTTTCCAGTTCAAGACCACCTCTCCGGATGGCTTCATAATGTTCAACAGCGGAGATGGGAACGACTTCATTGCTGTGGAGCTGGTCAAAGGGTAACTGGGATCCTACTGTTATTTGGAGTCTATGTAAATTCTTGTCACAGCATAAAAAATTATTTATTGATTTATTCAACATGTTGCCGGATGAAATCTCTTGAGATGACCCATCAGGATTTCAGAGTCTGATTAAACAAAAGTAAAACAAAAACGGCCAATACCGATTGACGAGAATCGTGTGGAAATTACAGTTTAAGGTTTAATAACAATGATAGTGAGATTGTTTTCATTTTATTTAATATAAACGTACAAAGTGTAATGCTTTTAAAAAGCATTTAAAAGTGGTTGTACTGTAAGCCTACATGTGTCTATAACTTATTGTTTATTTCATTATTAAGAAATATCTTCAGATATACTCTTGCGTATTGTGCAGTATCCACATGTACTTACAGAAGTGCCGTTACAGGAGGATATTTGGATATTGGATATTCTACTTAGTTGATAGCCAACTCCACTTACTCCACCCGCATATGCCGAGGGTCGTCTGCTGCACCGCCCGTATCGGTCGAACAGGTGCTCTTTCCAGTTGACAAAGTGACCTTTGACATCCCGCAGGTACATCCACTATGTGTTCGACCTTGGCAACGGGCCTAATGTCATCAAAGGCAACAGCGACCGGGCCCTCCATGACAACCAGTGGCACAACGTGGTTATAACCCGAGACAACAGCAACATCCACACGCTGAAGGTGGATGCCAAGGCGACCAGCCAAGTGGTCAATGGAGCCAAGAACCTGGACCTGAAAGGTAGAGCGGTCAACCCAGTTGGTCTGGGGAGACTTGACTGGGGTACGACTAACCATGCTTGATCTGAATGTCTGTGTTCTGGTGCAAACCACTAGGTTTTAGCGCAGCAGGCGTTGGTACTTACAGTGGATAAAAAACGTCTACACACCCCTATTAAAATGCCAGGTTCTTGTGATGTAAAAGAATGAAACAATGATAAATCATGTCAGAACATTTTCCACCTTTAATGGGCATAAGGGGGGCATAAGTGACATGATTTATTTTTGTCTCATTCTTTTACATCACAAAAACCTGGCATTTTCACAGGGGTGTGTAGACCTTTTATATCCACTGTACGTTGATCCTTTTGGTTGTTTGGAATTCGTAGAAGTAGTTATCATCAAACACTTTTTACTTACAGCATTTCTTTGTGTGTACTGACTAACACAAGAACATGAAGCTAAAGCATAAGCAGAACTGGGATATGACTTGTTGACGCAGACTGTGTCAGTACAGGTCCATGTCCTCTCTCCTCCTCCAGGTGACCTGTTTATCGCCGGGCTGGGTCCTGGTATGTACGGTAGCCTACCCAAACTGGTGGCGTCCCGGGACGGCTTCCAGGGCTGCCTGGCCTCCGTGGACCTCAACGGCCGCCTCCCAGACCTCCTCCAAGACGCGCTATTCCGCAGCGGGCAGATCGAGCGTGGATGCGAAGGTACACCCTCTCTCAAAAACATGTCCGACTCGGACTTCAGTCCCAACTCAAACACGAACTACAACCCGAACTACAACCCCAGAAACAGCAGGAACTACTTTAACGAGAGCTCAGGGAGCCCGTTCTTCCTTCTTAACTCCAACAGTAGCTCCGCCTCCCTTGTGTCAAACGCTCCGTCCTCCATCCTACTAACCTTGCTGGTCACGTCACTCATCACCCAGACAGCGCTCTGTTAAGCAAAGAGGGCCGGACATTTACAGCCACCCGTCACTGCCATCCTTAGAATAGGCACAATGGACGTCAAGCCTAAATAATGTTCCGGGGTCTGCTAGTATTTCTTCAGCCTAATATTAATGTTAGGGTTTGGTTTGGGGAAATGTGATCCTAGAGCTGATGATGGGGTGACCTCCAACACAAGCCCCGGGCTCCTATAGGCCACATTAGTCGCAGCTTCAATGTAGTCACATCAGTGTGGCTCAAACGCAGAAAACATTAGCAAAAGCAAGTGATAACGTTGCTGTTTTTTTTATTGTATTTTTTTTAAGTCTGTGTTTTTAGAAGCTACTCATTATGGATTAGTACAGTCACATGTCAGAAAGATAAAAACACACACACACACACTGGTAAAAAAACCGAACTTGAGTAACAAACGATAGCTTGGTAAGGAGTGTTAGGCTACCCTATTTAGGTTACTACTACTTATACCATAGGAAGCTACCAGAATGTTGATCATGTAAATGTTTGATTGTACGGGCTTATAAGTGTTACAGTTTAATTCAGTATAATACACTTTTATAATAAATAAGATTGGCTATTTGTTTATTTAAAGTACTATACTGAAAATTCCAGATTTACATTCTATTTGACCATATTTTCAGGTAAGAAGTGTAATTTTATATTTCCGTCCAAGAAACTGCTGAGAATAATAAGACAAATTGTAATATCTCTGTATAGCCTTACGAAAACTCCACATATACATGATACAAGAGCTATACTAAAATGCCAAAAGTTTCAGTGTCTTTATTGTTTTGTTCAAATAATTACATGCATATCAACCAAGCAAAGATAGAAGGAATAACAGTAATTACAATGAAATTACAAATACAACATGCAATTTAATTCAAATTAAGAGTTATTACTACAGATTGTCTTTACTCTTTTCTCATTTTTAAAGGGCAGTTAGAGCATGTTTTTGGTTAGTGGGCAAGTGGGTCATCATTGTTTGCCTTTGAATCACTTAGTTTTCTTTTCATTTATGTCCATGAGCTTTTTTTCTTTTGTGTGAGCGTTTTCACATCCTTTTTGTAATTTCAACTTATCTGTTGTGCATCTGTTTTCATTGTTTATTGTTTGTTATTTGAAAGAGACCATAATTGGAGAGCCTCATAATTGGCGCAATACATGCATGATTTACCATTACATTAGTATAATAGTGCAATATAAATAGTGAATGAATGTCCCCATAAGTCTTCCTGTCATTAGCCTGAATGTCACTTTGGGAGTCCTGTTGACTGTATGCAGTATATGGTATACAAACCATGATGTATGTATGTATACTGTATATGTTATATTTCTGTTTATTTATTTTCACAATAAAAGCTCATAAATCATATTTATTTGGTCTTCTGTTGTTTCACATCCATACTATTTATTATTTATTGTCTGTGTGTTTGTGAGTGGCGATGCGAATGTGTGTGCATGTTTAAATCTATGCTGTATTTTGACACTTTTTATTTAGCTAAACCTGTAATTGCACCTCTCAAAATGAATGTCTGAGTATGATTAGTTTGAAGTACAGCAGATCTGTGATGTAGCAGATTTGAAATAAGGATTGCATTTGTGTTGTTGGCCCACAGTCCAATTTAAAATCAAGGAATTTATCCTGAAAAAAGTTATATAATAAAAAAGCCTGGACGAAAAAGATGCAAAGCACACACTAGCGACAATATATATATATTTTTTAAAGAAACGTTTATCAGAATAGGTTATCCCAAACGATGCACAGAAGGTACCACAGTAATATGTCATTCCCGCATTGTAACAAAGACCATCAAGCTAGTGAGTTGATATAGACATGTAAACAGTTTTTTTGCAACAAAATGAATGAGTCTAAGCATGTAAAGAGGTATTATTGACATTCAAGTTGAATGAATAAATCTTTGCATGTGATAAGAGCAAGATAAGCAATAGATTGTCAATATAGGCTACCAAATTTACTGTTAAAAATAAATCAGTGAGAACGTTTAGAGACAGTATGGTCATGCTGACTATAAGTATAATCAGGCCCTTTTACACTAGGTAATTTCACAACAAAGGCAACAAGTGAAGAAATATACAGACTGTTTTGAGGAACAGCATGACTATGAACTTCTAGTCAAATCACAGCTCAATGTAATTGAGGGCGACTTTCACTAGATGGCGCCAGTGCTTAAAGCACATAGTTGGGTGCAGGCCTGGGCATACTGAGTTGAAGAGTGGTCATAAATACGTTCCCACATTCCCCAATACCGCTTCCATTCACGTGAGTTAAAACCAAATGGGGGTTCACGATAGGCTTTATGTCTTGTTTTCTCTGACTGATTACAATCCTAAATCATGTTTTGTGTTTTTTTCTCATTCCTTCATGGCAAAACATATTCATACTAACCATCACTCTTGAGCAGCAATGGTCCCATGTGCCTTCAATATACATCAAGAAAATGTGTTAAAACCCTAATTAGGTTTGATTTAATACTGTTTCCATGTAAAATGAAAATATTTCATTCATAATTTTTCTTTGCAGGGTTTCCATGCAGATGTGTGTATGTTATTTCCTGTTGTCATTGTCATACAAATATTTTAAAAGTGCTTCTGAATTTTGAGGAGAAAAAAAGAAAAAGGTAAACAGAAGCTCAACCAGTGGAGCTGTGGCCCTCCTAACAACATACAGTGTGTCTTCCTGACAACATACAGTGTGTCTCCATAGGTCCTTAAACCCTTAATCCATACCCACCTTATCATTCACATGTTTTCTCTGTACTGTCGCCATCAATTTAATCTGTCTCCTTATAGTTTCGTTGTCATAGTAGCGTAGCCCTGACCCCTGACCACTTCCTTAAAGAGGTTAAAGGGGCATGTCCCTGTTAGTAAAGCGCTTGCTTTATTAACCGACAGTCATTGGCCACCTACTAACCTTATTTTATCGTTTTGCTTTCTGTTCTTTTTGCTAACAAAGTTGGTTTCACCAAAGCTGACCTACAAGGTAGAAGGTTCAAATTCCATTCTGAGCTTGGCCCAAAGATGCTGTGTGTAATGTTATGTGTCACCACTTACTAAAGAAAGATGGCTGGGCTTAAAGGTACTCTCAGGGAGATGACGTCATCGTACGCAGCGGCGTGACTTGCTTGCTCACAGAGGTCGTCAACAGAGACCATCTAATCGGATGCAGCCTCAAGGTAGAGCCCACATTTGGAAGAGACAGCCGAGGTCTTTGTTGATTTTAAAGGCTCGTGTCGTTGAGGCTGAAACAGGAAGTCTCCCCCGCTGTGTATGACGATGACAACTTGCAACGTGTACCACTGAGCACAGTCCACTGCAAAACCTGGCCTGGTATTGGAAGCTTTTCTGTGGCTGGCTATGTGCTTGTTATAAAATGGTTCACTTCTGAGGAATGGTGGTTAGAGGCTGCTGGCGCTGAGGCCCGCCTGGCATGCGAGTGGGCAGCCAGCCAGGTAGGAAGACGGAGAAATGATTGCGATGGAGTGTATTTCATTAATAAAACATCAGCCGGCCTGTATAATTAGGTCGGCAGATCTTGATTTTTCCTGGATCGGGCCTTGTACTTGTTTTATGCTAATGTTGTTCGACAGAGAGCACCTCTATTCCCGCTTGTCTGGGCAATGCTGCTGAGGAATCCATTAACTCTCACACCAGGACCCCCCCCACCCCCCAACACACATACATAAACACACACACACACATACAGGAGAAAGACATGCGCGTGCACACATACACACACCTACACACACAATCCTTGTCCCCTTCGATGCTTTTAGGCCTAGAATTTGGATGCTTCCTGATTAGCACACAAATTAGCCCAAAGGGACAGTTAGTTTCATTAGAATGCGCGAGAAGGTTTTCACATGTTCAATGCAGTCTGGAGATAGATGCCATTTACAAGTTTATACAGTATCCCATGTCCAGCAATTTAAACCTGAGACGATGACTCGCCGGAATTCGTCAGAATCATCATCTGCTGTTGGTAATATATTATAATGCCTTCTTCATGTATTGATTTACTTATGGTTACCTAGGGCTTGTAGAATAAATCGGTGATGTTAGAGAAGAAATATGAAGTGAATCATTTTATCTCACATGAATCTAAGCTCCACTGCACTTTACATTACACAATAAATGCACTTTTAGCCTATTATGATTTTGTTCTATATTTAGTACTTTTGTTTCATAATGGTCTTGCACAAGAAAATTGCACTTAAACCCAGTTTATTTGCAGTTATCTTTTTTCCACATGGTTTTTAAGTTTCTGAGTGGGAATATCGTCCCGATTCCCGCTGAATTGGTTTTGCACTGCTGCACAGTAGAGGCTGCCTTCCCTTTTAAAACGTGTGTGCAAAAATATGGGATGAGTCTGTAGACGGGGAGCCCCAAGTCCCTATTTGGGTTTGGGTTTCATTCTACACAGATGCATCCTCGACTACACCTTCGCTCACTCACTTCCACGGAACTGGAGAGGGTCAGACCAGTTCCGACCGGTTTGGTGAAGGGGAGTGAGGGGAGATGGGAAGGGAACACCTTTCTGTGATGAAACAGCCCTGGCCTTCCACCGCACCAACATTTCTATAACAAAAGAAAATCCCGGCTATGTGCTCTACTTTTGCTATAAAATGTTTTGTGTTTTGACCCCCCCCCCCCCCAACCCAACCCCCTCCCATCTATGTTGTTCCCATGTGTCTTTGTGACTTAGCTCTTGGCTAGAGCGAGGGGAGGGAGGATGGGAGAGGGCTCACCCGGGGTGTCATAAACTTCACAACTCCCTGTGGCTCCGAAACTGTGTATTCACATGAGGGCCAGTGTGAACAGGCTCACAGGGACTACAGTGTTTACCTACATCTTGTTTAACGGTATTTACATGCAGGTGGGGCGCCTTGCACGATGTAAAAAGTCTGGCAAGTGTGCAGACGACTCCTTAACTGTACGACAGTCAGACAACATTGTTGGGGTCACTGTAACATGATACTATTTAACAACATGTAACTACATTGTAGACTGCCTGGGTACAGTTGTCGCTTTCCATGTTGTAACACAGTTCCACGGCCACTCGATAAGATCACATGACGTAAGACGGGGCACTCTAGCCAGTTCTCTCTCTCATCAACCAGCCATGTTGAAAACAAGTCCAGTACTCTGTTCGGTGTCTGTGCACTAAAACTTGTACTAAAACCTACTTGGAGGGAATGCTCTGTGTTATTATTTATTTTTTCCTTCAGTTTGGTGTACTTCTATGGTACGATAAAACAGTTGGAAGTGATGTCACCTTTTTTACTAACCTTGATTCGTGCATGGCTCACCGATGTGCACTGACAACTCTGCATGGCACCTGTTGGGGGCGCTGTTGGCGAGGCGAGGGCTCACCCTGGTGCCTTGGTGTCACATGGCTCTGCTCTGCCACCTGTAGGTCCTAGCACCACCTGCCAGGAGGACTCGTGCGCCAACATGGGCATCTGTATTCAGCAGTGGGAGAACTACACCTGCGACTGCTCCATGACCTCCTACACAGGCACTCAGTGCAATGATCGTAAGTACTGTTTGGGCTATCCATGCACGCACACATGCACACAGATGAATAGATGCACAGAAACACATGCAAGAGATGCAAAGATTTTGAAGACAACTCTGAAGACATCTCAAGGTAATGGCTGTTTATGACCTTTCTAGAGTGTTTTTAGAGATTTCACAGCCTATAGTGGTGCTAGAGATAAAACCTGACTTAATGGTGTTCAATTCAATCACATTGGCTTTTAAGCATTTATGCTTACTTGCATTATTTCTTTGAAACTAGCCCTAACTAAGATGGCCTTTGAGCATTGTGACCTATAAGATGACCATCATCTGAACTGTGAAGATGGCCAGTAGGAACAATCTCAACTGTACCAAATGTAATCTCTGAAATGTATGTTTGACTGGGCTGTAACCTTAGGAACAATGATCTAACATGATTGAATGAAGACGAAAATCTACCACAAATCCAATTTGATTGAATCAAGCCAAAAATCTACTACAAATCCAATTTGATTGAATCAAGCCAGAAGTGTCATTAGAAAGTGGCCCATGCTAAATACCTGAAATATAAATGTGAATATATGTGCACCAGAGATTCCTCTATAGCTTAGACACATAATTCAGCTTGCCTTGACATTGATCTTCTTAACCGGTGAGTAATTAACATTTCATTGACCTGCGCAAATCCATCGGTTTATCCATTAAATTGCTCCATTGAAAACTCTCAAAGACGCAATACAGGAATCTCAGGTTAAAGAAAATGCAATATTGTATTTTTTTTATAATTTAGTGCCGGGGGCCCCACAAAGGTGCTGCATATGTTATTAAGCTGAATTTCTTGTTGATATTTTGTATTACTCATAGTAATATCTTTCATAAATAGCGGTTTAATCATTGCTGGAAAAGGCTGTTTAGCTAAAAGGTCATGTTCCACTGACTGAGTCACTGACTCTAATATCCGTGCCCGCTCAAATGAACACTGACGCACATGGCAGTAAATCTCAAAGATGTTGAATGGCTTCTTTGAAAAGAGGTGGGAAGAAGCCCAGGGTTATCTTCAAGTGTTCTTTGGTTATGCTATACAGTGTGGGCCATTTTACTCTCGCTTGCACGCACGCACGCATGCGAACACAAACACACACAGAAACCTCCATTCTCAATGACAAGACACAGTCAGTGTGTGTGTGTGTGTGTGTGTGTGTGTGTGTGTCTGTGTCTATGTGTGTGTCTGTGTCTATGTGTGTGTTCTGAGTGTGTGTTCACAGTGAGGGGGCCCACAGTGCATAGCATAACCAAAGAACACTTGAAAATATCCCTGGGTTTTTTCCCACCTATTTCCAAAGAAACCATTCAACCTCCTTGAGACACATTCACAAACACACACTTTGCCTGGGCATTGTCACTGAGAATGGAGGTTTGTGTGTGTGTGTGTGTGTGTGTTTTATGTCTTCATATTTCTAAAGGACCATGTTCTTACACCAAGTTACCAGCTAGCATGTTTCTCCAATGGCTTTATACTGTGAGCTCTGGTTAATCCTGCCATTGTAGCCACTGCTAATCTAAGATGTGTGGGGATTTAGACCCCAGGGTTGAGTTTATCCACCATGGTTTGTACAAATACCTGGTTTGTGTCCACCCTGGTTTATTCAAAAGCCTAATTCCCCAAAAGTCTAACCATAAACTTACCCATAGCCCATACAGTAACCTAACCTAAACTTAACTCCAAACCCAGGCCCAAAGTTAACCCTTAAGCAGGGGTTAAATTGGAATTTGAAAGGTGAGGGAAATCTTGAACGTAAATGGGGCCGGAGGGTCGGCAGCTTACCATAAATCAATTGTCATCCATTTTGCTGAAGAAAATCACATTTGTTTAATTAATAAACATCTAAGGTAAGTTAACACTACAAACTGTAATTATTTTTACTTAAGCACCATAAACAGTGCCAGGACACCATATACCCATTATATTATATTCAACAACTGTTCAATCTAAAAGCAAATGCATAGTGAGTTAGATATTAAACAGAACAAAAAATCAATACTTACACTCGTATTGTATAGTAATAATCCAAAATCACAACATAATCCTTGAAAATAATCACTCAGCAAATTCTGCTTGGCTCCTCTTCTGTCCATCTCTGTATGATACAGTAAGTTGTAATGAACGATTAGTTGGCCTGAATTAGCTAGTGTGGTATTACACTGTTTGTATGTTAAAGATAGGATTATCATATTTATTATTAAAATTCACTAGCTGAAATAGGCTACAGCAATGGACTTCAATACCAAACCACAATCTAATGTTACGCCATGCAAACCAACTACTGTAGTGAGCAAGCTCCATTTTAACATAATTTGAGACATTATATTATATGACATTGTAAATTGTACATAAGATTATCGCATTTATTGTAAAAAGTTTGGTTAGGGGGGACAGCAAAGTTACCTAGCTAGCATGGTTAAATTTAACTGAATAGATTAAAAATGTGTGAGTTTGGCATGTATGCTCTGCCTCTCGCATTCCACCATCCACACCGAGCTTCCTCCACTATTACGTGGAATGACGGGGACGCCCTCTAACATAGCTAGCCGATTGGATCTTAATTAAATTGACAGCGACAGCAAATACGGTTCAGGCTGCAAATAAAACTAAGCAAAAAATGGGGGGGGGGTCAAATAACGTTATATTTTTTATTATATGGGTTGTTTTTCCCTCATCCGACTTAGGGTGTGCCAGAATGCTGTTCCGCTCTGTTCTGCTCCAATTTAAACCCTGCCCTTAAGCGTATAAAGCAAATTTGAAAAGTCTGGCCTTGCAAAGAATATTGACTTTTCACCATGTTTCATGTTTTCATGTAATGTCAGGACATTTTTGTGAATGTAGAGGTGATAGGCTGTGCGCGGGGCAAGTGAAAGGTCGCACTCTGGTTCTGCAGTATAGGTGATAGGTCGTATTCTTTGGTTCTGTGGTTGACCTTCTTGTGATTAACAATGACAGGTGCTCCTTTGTCGCCCCCCCCCGCCCTTTCCCTCCCACCCTGACAAAGAGGTCATGCCTTGTCGTGACTCCACCAGCCGCAGCTGCTGATTTAAAGTGCGTTAGGGGAGATATGCAGTGACTTAATTAAATAATGCCAGGAGAGTAATGCGTGTGTCAGGTCTGCCAGTCGGTACAAATATCTGTCTCTCATGTGGCTCTCCGCTTCGTCAGATAACACAGGAAATTACCGGGAATGACAGGAGGAGATGCTATCGTCATATTGTTGTGCCCATGCATGCTTGAACGCACAGCGCAACACAACAGCAGTTCAGATCTGATGTCTCGCTCCGGCTCTGGATCAACATTTTTATGTAGAGACAGAGCTATGTTGACCTTTGCAATGCCTGTATAAGTAAACAATGGTGATTAAGACCATTGTGTTTATGCGTGTGTGTTACTAGGCTGATCCATTGATCTGAATGCCTCTTACAGTGACTAATGGGGCCCCAGTGAGCCAATTAATGGTTCTTTCTTTTACAATTAAGTCTCAGAATGGTTCCAATGATTTTAACAGTCCCTTTTCATTTCCTAAATTACCAAAGTGTTTCACCTGCAGGTGGCAGTAGAGTGTCGTACGGTCAAGGACATCATGGAAAACCGAACCAGGGAGCTACATAATCTAGCTGGAGAAACATTTAACAAAATGACATCTGCTGTTTCATACAGGCCTACACAGGCCCACACACATTTCCCTGAATTCCATAGTATTGACAGAAATCAATCACCATTTCAGTCATGTTTTTTTTCTGATATGGTTTTAATTTCTGCATTGGTTAACTCCTACATGGACTATAGTAAGTGATTATCAAATTCTCAGAAAAATGAAATCTTACTTGGTGTTAGCAGACTAATTTTTCATTGAACGTGCCATGAAAGGGAACATGCATATTTTCCTCTGGTTACATCCAATGTCTGTATCTGACCTACAGCCGCATTGAAATCTGTGTGGTTTTCGGTACTTGGCTGTGAAACTCGCTTACAAACCCGCTTCATATCAGCTTAAATACAGCAAAGGAACTGTGACGGTACAGCTAATCAGACAGGGAGCTTGAAGATGAAAGCTCCAACAACTGGAGCAGAGCAGCTGCCACTGCATTGGCTGCCAAAGGAATGTAGGACCAGGCGATACATTGTCTTCTAACAATCATCTTTTTAATTCACCATCTTATGAATCCACTTAACATTATGGAGTTTTACAACATTGTCTATTAAGGTATTTTTGATTAAGGTGTACAGTTTAACTTGTTTTCTGCATGTTGAGTTGAGTATGAAATAATTCAAATTATTTAACTTCATAGAATGAATGTATCGCCATTTAATCAGGCAAACTATTAAGTATATGAGACCTTTGTATTATTTAGAAACATAAAATAGAGACATTTAAAAACATAATTAGAACCATAAATATAGTAGAAGTATATTTCTAAACAAGAAATAAGTTTAGATTTTCCAGCCCTGTAGGAGAGTATAATGCTTAATTTACATTGATTTAAAATGATTTATTCTGTTTGATAGTGAGTGGGTCTCATTTGCGATGGATTTGTGGCTGACCAAAATCCCATGAGGTAGCTACCCTACTGTATGTACTTTTCCTTTGTAATGAGCCGCTGGCGTGAACATTCAGAGGAGGATTAGCCAGCTAGCATGTTCCTCCATTGGCTTTATGCTGTGGGCTGTGGTTAATCCTGCCATTCTAGCCACTGCTAATCTAAGAGGTGTGGGGATTTAGACCCTGGGTCCAGTTTATCCATCCTGGTTCAACCTGGAACCAGAGGTGTCAGGGTTACTCCCGCCCACTGCGACACACGCAGACACCCACACTTTCTTTTGTAGATATAACAATGCAGACTACAGTTTATTTCAAGGACTCGTGTTCTTGGGCTGCTGTTATAGCAGCTAGCCAGAGCCTCAGGCCAGTTGACAGTCTAATTTTTCAATGAATCTAATTGAATTAGTAGCTTGGCTTGCTATCATTTCTCCCTCAAAGGTCACACTGGCATTGTTAATAGATAGGACAGAAAACACTCTGACCCCCCCCCCCCCCCACACACACACACACACACACACACACACACACACATTGCATACAGGTGTGTTCCTTATTTATTCACTAATACTCTTTTGTGTTGAATGAGAATGGAGTTCACAGAACAGGATGTTGAATCATCAAGGAAGCACTCTGCATGTCTCTGTTGGTGTGTGTGTGTGTGCCTGCCTGGATACAAAGCTGCAACGGTCTGTTTTTCAACGGCCATCATCACCACCTCACCTTCTGGCAACTCCACTTAAGGGTAAAACAAAACATAAACACTGATTCCTTTTAACATTGCTTCCATATCCTATTGTCTCTCCGAGAAAAGGTTGTGTTTCATAGAGACTATACTCTATTGGATGGGCAGCTTTATTTAGGCCATTATGATGAGAACTCTGACACTTAAATGGACAGTTCGTGCTTTTGGCATTGAAGTGCGATGGCTTGACCATCCTTTCAAACTGAATGTTGGAAAAACATGTATATCCACAAATTCACCCCACTCTGGGGTAGGGTAAGTGGTTGAAATCCTGAAGTATATCCTTCCAGTTAGCAGCAGGTTTTCAAATTCTGCTTGCAGATTATAGCCAAGGGGTTCTGTGGAAGGCAAAGCAATTGGCCAGCACTACCAGGATATGGTGGCCTGGCATTGTCACGCTCTAACGACTCCTTGTGCCAGATATGTTTGGAGAAGACACATCTTTCCATTTATTCGCCCAAGTCTGCTGGAGGTAGCTGTGATAAAGTAAGGCCTTGATTTGGAATTGGATATCACAGAATTGTGGGGAAAACAGGCTAAAAAGTAAAAACAATAAAGAAAAGGTTACATGAAGAATCTAAGTATACAAACACGCAGAGAAAATGTACAAACAAAGATGTATTTTTGACACACACACAGAGTTGCGTCACCCAACAGCAGAAGATATCCGTTTTCCCCTTCAGCATCAGACACATTCAGTCCTGTGGACCCAAATAAAGCCATCCCTACAATGCTACAGAAACAGTGTAGGCGTCCATGTTTGATTGAGCCATACTAATAAATGAGTTGTTAGTGGCTCCATTTCCTGTTAAATGATCTTGTTGCAAATGAATGCCAGTACATTAGGGAGAGCGCCGTCGTATTGGGGAAGGGTGATGCTGCCGTCAGCTTTAGGAGTCAGGTGTTTACAGTAGCTTGCTCAAACAGAAATGCATCTGATTGGTTGACTCGGTGCAGAAGCCGGAGCGTGGGTCCCAGCGGTGAAGTCTCTCAATTGAGCTTTGCATTTAAAACATTATGGTAAAAATTAGGGCAGGGGTTAGGGTTATGCTTAAGACTCTGATTTCTGTCTGAGCATTCAGTCTGTTTGATATGTACGCTGCATTAAAGATGCATTCTGGAGAATTTTTTTTAAACCTCCCATTTTGGGCTAGATATGTAATATGTAACCATGTTTATGATATATAAGTTGAATCACTATCTTACCTCAATTAGCCATGAAATTCCATGTTTGAAAGAAAGTGGTTTTGATGACATGGGGCACATCCTGTTAAGTCACAATAACATACATTTCAGCCTTCAGGGCAGATCTGCTTCCAATACATGATTGAATAAGTAAAAATTCCTCGTGCTTAAGTCTATTTCGTAAGGGTGTCTCTGGAAATGGCATGGCTGTGGTTTCTACAGCTTTCTCTTTCTTGCTTCCCTTTCTTAGGAAGTATCTGTTTGTGTGGAGAGTTCCCATTGGGACCATGACAGACAAGGTGGCTGTAATTTTCTCTTAGGAGAAACTGGATTTCGGGAAAATGCTTCCACTTCCCCAAGGTCCTCTTTTCTCTCTGCCTCTTTCACTCATCTTTCTCTCCCGGCGTTTGATGTTCACTCATTCCAGTGTGGACTCCATTATCAGCTCTTCGTCTAAACCACAATTATAGACTTTCCTAAAACCGTACACCAGTAGGAATGCATGTTTTTTGACCTGAAACACAAAGGCCAGGCCACAATATGTTGTACAACTCCAAATACTAAGTCATCACTTTAGTCAAAGAACAAAAATATTCAATTTTGCCTTGAGGGGGTAAATCACAATTATAATTTTTGCATCAAGTTTTCGTTTCAGGGCTGGGTAATATTTAAACGCCACCACCCACCAGCATGGCTGAAAAAATAGAATTGAGTGGGATGATTGCATTTTAAAACCCAGATCCCTTCTGCTCCAAGATGAGGGGTTTTGACCGCTAATGTAACAAGTATTAAATTGATTTTGAATATCTGTGACGCAGGCAGAATTTGCTGTCCAACCATTCTATTGGTCCTAACTATGGCCTGTCATGCAAAACAAACTCACCAGTAATGGCTATTCATATAACCAGAGCATAAAGTCACATCTCTATTTGTGTCTGCAATTAAGATAATTAATTGATATTGGTAGACAGCTTGTGAAAATGACTGCAGTGCGAAGGAAGAATATGATATTTGATCATGTCTGTGTGCAAATATGAAAGATTTCTGTGATCCTACACAGTTTCACTGGACTTACCAAAAGCAAGAGTCAGGCAAATATGCAACACTAAACACTTCAGACATATCAGAGCATCAGTTCATCTACTGGTTAATGATGTACAGTGGATATAAAAAGTCTACACACCTCAGGTTTTTGTAATGGAAAAGAATGAGACAAAGAGAAATCATGTCAGAACATTTTCCACTTTCAATGTGACCGGTAATGTGAACAATTCAATTGAAAAACACACTGAAATCTTCAAGGGGGAAAAATGAAAAATAAAAACCTTACAATAACCTGGTTGCATAAGTGTGCACACCCTCTTATAACTGTGGATGTGGCTGTGTTCAGAATTAACCAATCTCATTAAATAGAAGTCATTACACACCTCCTATCATTTAAAGTGACTCTGATTAATCACAAATAAAGTTCAGCTGTTCAAGTAGGATTTTTCTGACATTTTCTTAGTTGCATCTCAGGGCAAAAGCCATGGTCCGCAGAGAGCTTCCAAAGCATTAGAGGGATCTCATTGTTGAAAGATATCAGTCAGGAGAAGGGTACAAAATAATTTTCAAAGCATTAGATATAACATGGAACACAGTGAAGACAGTCATCATCACGTGGAGAAAAAATGGCACAACAGAGACATTACCAAGAACTGGACCTCCCTCCAAAATTGAGGATAAGACGAGAAGAAAACTGGTCAGGGAGGCTTCCAAGAGGCCTACAGCAACATTAAAGGAACTGCAGGAATTTCTGGCAAGTACTGGCTGTGTGCTACATGTGACAACAATCTCCCATATTCTTCATATGAATGGGCTATGGGTAGGGTGGCAAGATGGAAGCCTTTTCTTACAAAGAAAAACATCCAAGCCATTTGTAAAAACAAACATGAAGTCCCCCAAAAGGACGTGGAAAAATGTGTTATGGTCTGATGAAACCAAGGTTGAACTTTTTGGCCATAATTCCAAAAGGTATGTTTGCCCCCATGACAACTCCCTAGGGAGGTGTTCCAGGCACGTCCAGCTGGGAGGAGACCTCGGGGTAGGCCCAGGACTAGGTGGAGAGATTATATTTTGACACTGGCCTGGGAATGCCTCGGGATCCCCGAGTCAGAGCTGGCAAATGTGGCTCGGGAAAGGGAAGTTTGGGGTCCCCTGCTGGAGCTGCTGGCCCTGCGACCCGATACCAGTTAAATTGGAGAAAGATGAGAGATGAGAGAGAGATGTATGGCTCCTTAGTCAGAGTGGAGGGAATTATGAACAGTTCCAAATACAAGGCAATTTTGGCACAAAACATTCAGGCGTACGTTAGAAAGCTGAAAATGAAGAGGAAGTTCACCTTTCAGCATGACAACGACCCAAAGCACAAATCTAAATCCACAAAAGCATGGCTTCACCAGAAAAAGATTAATGTTTTGGAATGGCCCAGCCAGAGCCCAGACCTGAATCCAATTGAATGTCTGTGGGGTGATCTGAAGAGGGCTGTGCACAGGAGATGTCCTCGCAATCTGACAGATTTGGAGCACATTTGCAAAGAAGAGTGGGCAAATATTGCCACGTCAAGATGTGCCATGCTAATAGACTCCTACCCAAAAAGACTGAGTGCTGTAATAAAATCAAAAGGTGCTTCAACAAAGTATTAGTTTAAGGGTGTGCACACTCATACAACCAGAGTTTTTAATTAAAAAAAACTCCCCCTCAAGGATTTCAGTTTGTTTTTCAATTGAAGTGTTCATGTTATAGGTCACATTAAAGGTGGAAAAAGTTCTGACATGATTTATCTCTGTCTCGTTCTTTTACATCACAAGAACCTGGCATTTTAACAGGGGTGTGTAGACTTTTTATATCCACTGTATGTACATAGATCTTCATCTTCCCTTGTGACTATTGTTCTTTTCATGCTTCACATTTGTTATGAAATATTACTCTAACACATTTTCCTTTTGGTGTTTTATTCAAACTTACTGTTAGGAATAAATAGTAAAACATGCAAATAAACAGAAAGGTGCCGCAGGGTGGTGTCCCTAGCTCTATCAAATATTTTTCCTTCTTCCATTTCTCTTTCTCACACTGTTCATGCTTTGTCTAAGATCTCTTCTAGTTTTCTGAGCCTGTCTGAATGAATACGGCCGTTTTGCTGAAGGATGAAGGGATAGAGAGAGTGGAGAGATGGAGCGGTAGAGGAGACGGATCACTCGTTTGGGTTCATATCCATCTCGTGGCTGTCAGGGCCTTATGATGGGCCCTGACAAAAGATGAAGAGGTTTGATACGCAGGAAATGACCTCGCCTGACAGCCCTGTAGAAAAGCAGAAAATGGATTTGAATACGATCACGAATTATGACTGGGCGTCCTATTCATGATGAGTGTTATGAACTCCACCCACCCGAGGGAAGAAGACCAAGCAAGAGAGTGAGCGACCTAGAGACACAGAGACAGACTGTGATTGTACTTTGGCAATATGTACATATATGCATCATGCCAATAAAGTGAATTTAATTGACAGACACAGAGAGAGAGACAGAGAGACAAAAAGAGAGAGACCGTGACAGACAGAGACAGATAGGCACAGAGAGACAAAAGAGACAGAGCAATAGAGAGACAGAGAGAGAGACAGAGAGAGAGACAGAGAAAGAGAGACAGAGAAAGATCCTGAAGATGGAATGGTTTATTTCTACTCTCCTTCATGACTCTAAGAAAGAACCAATCCTAAGCGAGGCGCTGAGGGATGTAAGCATCCGCCATCTCAAAAATATATATGGCTCAATCGATCGATGACTTTAATGTCTTTAATTTCTTTCAATCGACCAAGCGAGCCCTCTCTGTCAGCGGGTAATATGTAATATATGGTGTGTGCGCGTGTGTGCATGCATGCTTAGAAAAGCCAACTAGATAAAGGTCAGAATATCTGAGCCCAGTTCATCAGCTGCAAATTTAGCTTTTCTACACATTCACTCATAATATTATGACCGTAAAAATTTACCCCAGAAACTTTGTCAGGACAAATTGTCTTTTACCTAAAACTGTAGGTCATTTATATACTCCTCTTGCTTCGTCATCTTCTCCGATAAAGTGTCAGCTGTCACGCTCGTTAAAAAGGTTGGTCTCCGAGCGGTGGTCGTATTGAATTGGGACTATGGAGAAGATATAGAGAGTGCTAAAAAAAGCCATTTGTTTGTGGAGGCAAGGTGACCTTGGAGTAGTGAGAAGGTTCTCTTTGTGAGGCTGACTAATGCAAGTACCTCCATCCATCACCACCATGTTTCCAGGAAGTAGAGACGGGAGAGAAATTATGGGATGTCTTGGTCCATAAACATGGCATATCCATATCTTTGTCCCCCCTGCCATGAAGTGATTTTAGATCATTTCTAATCAGCTGTGCGTGTGTGTGTGTGTGTAAAACTATTCTTTCTCTGAATGAGGCTGATGCGACTTAACTGTGAAGTGTTATCAGATTCCACCAGTCGCCCCTCGCCCCTTTTTTTTAAAGACTGCTCTTGCAGTCGATAATGAGGTGTTTTTGTGAGGTTTAGTTGTTTTGTGTAAAGCTTTAGCCGTGGGTGTCTCGCTTCAGTTCATTTGTGTAAATGGGAATGAAGCTGCCGCCATGGCATGGGGCGCCATGAAATTAATTTGAGCAAATTCTGAAAGCGACTGGCAATGTCAATACAGGCTTGATGAATACCGAGTGACATTCACAGAATTATGCATTAATTCTAATTATGGATAGCGTAGATTGACCCCCCCCCCAACAAAAATACACACACACACATCCTACATTACTTAAACTGTAGAAATGAATTTACAGATGTCGCAATAGCATAATTAAAGCATTCCATTAAACCACAGTTGATGCAGTCAAAAACCTCTTTTGTTTTCACTCAACGATTACCATACAAACAATGTTTTCACATCTTACCACTGAGAATAATTGTACCTACACTATCCTGATTACCCATCCTTCATTACACCACTGCATTGCTTACAACTCCACTAACAAGCAAGCTGCATGTGTTCCGCTTCCGCCGTTCCTCAATAACCACAACATCCTTCTGGCGTTGCTCCAGCCATGTACGTTTTCCTCTCCATATTCACCTTTGGCCTGACGATGATTTGCGATGGTGCTGAGGGGGTATGGTTCTAGAAAAACGGGCAGAAACACTTGAAAAGCAGTTAATTAGTGTAGAAAAGTGGCCATCAATCGAGAGGCGGACAGACTGAGATAGTTACTGTCACGCTCCTCTTCTTTCTCTCTCACCTTCGCCTTTTCTCTTTCTGGGGCTCCCTCTCTCCACCTCCTCCCTCTGTTCCTCTCCTTTTCCCTGCTTATTGCTCCCCCTTCACTTCTCTCACTCTTTCGTCTTACTCTCTGCTTTCCTCCATTTTTCTCTCTGTCTCTTTGTATTGTTCAAATACACTCGTTCCCCACAAGCACAAAGAGCTAGTGCCACTAAACTAGGACACAGATATAATTAAGACAGATCGGGTTTGGGGAACAGTAGCATCATCGTACAGTGAGTGCCCGGCCAGCCAGAGACAGAGAGCAGCAGAGAGCTTTGTCTTTCATACAGTGGGTGCTTCTCTCTGTTTCCAAGAGATAATTTCATTTGCATTAGAGGAAAGATGTAGGGGGTTAGAAGGGTCTTTAATAAATCATAGTAAGTGAAGTTGAGACCAAGCTTCGCCGTAACTGTCCACATGCATAAAGGCCAGTGAAACTGTGTCTGTGGGTGTCTGATCCAGGACTAAAAATACATGTGACGACCCCACAAACATAGTAAAACAAGACAAATGGGTCCCCACTTGGACAAAGGAAATTTTTGACATGAAGGTTATGTTTAGGGAAACACATCTAATTGGGTTAGTGTTAGGATTGGGGTTAGTTTTTTGGTTTAGTCAATACGGGTTTGAATTAGAGTTAGGGCTAAGTTAATTTTTTAGACATAATGGTTATGTTATTGAGGTTAAGGATATGGTTAGGGTTTGGTTTAGTGCCATGGTTTAGGGACAAATGGTATTCTGGGCCCCACAAGGATCGAAAAACAAACACATACTGTATGTGTGTCACTGGGTTTGGAAGCTTGTATGCATTACATTTTAGGGATTTTTTATTCTCCCTGACAGTCTGGTTTGGGTAGTTGTCAGCTTCTTAAAGATTAGTCATAGATCATATTTTCTACATGCTTTAAATTTGGTTTTATCTGGTTTTAGTAGTTTAAGTTTACATTGAAAGTAGTTGACCATCCCTGATACACATCAATGCATGAAAAATGTTGGATTGGCGGCAACAAAAGCCCTGTTACACAATAAAACACAGAGCACCTTTCCAAAAATAGTTGGAATGCTGTGTAAAATGTAAAGAAAAACAGAATGTGCAGATCATTTAAACCCTATATTCAATAGACAATACTACATATCAAATTTTAAAAATGAGAAATCTCATTGTTTCTTGAAAAAAACTGTAAATGCCCACTTTGAATTTGATGCAAGCAACACATTTAAAAAAAAAAGCTGGGACAGGGGCAACAAAAGACTGGAAAAGGTGTGTAATACTAATAAAAACCTAGTGTAATATCACACAACTAATTAGGTGAATTGGCAACAGGTCAGTAACATGATTGTATATAAAGATTGTATCTTTCAGAAGAAAAGATGAGGATGGGTTCATCACTCTGTAAAAAGACTGAGCAGGCAAATAGTGCAACAATCTAAGAACAACTTTTGTCAATTTAAATTTGAGTTTGGGGATCTCATCATCTATGATACATAATATCATTAAAATATTCAGAGAATCCGGACAAGGCAGAAAACCAATATTGGATGGTCGTGAACTTTGAGGCCCTCAAGCGGCACTGCATTAAAAACAGACATGATTCTGAAGTGGACATCACTGCATGAGCTCAGGAACCATTGTCTGTGAACACAGTATATAGCTGCATCCACAAATACAAGATAAAACCATGTAAAGAAGAAAACATATATATAAACAAGATCCAGAAATGCCTTCTCTGGGCACAAGATTATTTAATTGACTGATGCAAAGTAAAAAACTCTCCGGTGGTCTGACAAATCAACATTTGAAATTATTTTGGACGCCGCGAGGAGAGGGACCATACGGCTTGTTATCAGCGCACAGTTCAAAAGCCAGCATCTGTGATGGTATAGGGTGCATTAATGCACATGGCATGGGTGACTTGTACAAGGCATCATTAATGCTGAACAAACAGAGTGTTGGTAAAAGAAGAGTTCAGCGTTGCAGTCAAGACCATTGCAAATCATGTTTGAGTCATGACCAAGAGTGTGGGGGGTTGAGACTGAGCCACCAAGACTATAGCAAACCGTGTTTGAGTCAAGACCAAGAAAGTGGGGGGTTGAGACTGAGTCAAGACCAAGACTGTGGGGATTCGAGACAGAGTTAAGACCAAGACTGTGGGGGGTTGAGACTGAGTCAAGACCAAGAAAGTGGGGGGTCGAGACAGAGTCAAGACCAAGAAAGTGGGGGGTTGAGGCTGAGTCAAGGCCAAGAAAGTGGGGGGTTGAGACTGAGTCAAGACCAAGAAAGTGGGGGGTCGAAATTAAGTCAAGATCAAGACTATGGGGGGTCGAGACCACGTCAAGACCAAGTCCAGGGTAATGCGAGTCAGATTCTGTCAGTTCCCCCACTATACTGTTACAATTTCACAAGAAAACATAATGGGTTCTTTAGATATACTTTGGGTTAGTATCAGAAACATATTAAGCCAGTCCTAAACTAAAATGCATTCTCAGTCTCCATAGTCTGCTTTTTAATCTTTTTAAAATCAGTGTCTAAAATCCAAACAAAAGTAAATCTATGGTATCCATTATGAAGTATTGATAAGGCATACAGAGCAATAAATACAAATGTTTTGTAAAGAGAGGAGGTGGACGCACAAATTGTCCACACGTCACTATTTGTTTTTAATACAGTATCTCTGAAAATACCCTAAAAGTTAATGGTGACATTGTGTTCTCCAAAAGGTTAGATAAAACCAAATAAAACCAAATTAAATGTTTGTCTGCACTGTCATAATAATTACAGAGGTGCTGTATGTATGATATAAAACAAGGAAGTCATATAGATTACAGACACAGTGCACATTCAACACATTCAAGTGCAGTGTTTCAAAAACGTCTTTATTGGTACTATCAACAAGGTTATTTAAATCACAAACCATCTACAATGCTTCCATTAGCAAGCAACAGTGTGGGCACCTGTTCACATTATGGAGCTAGAATGCAGTTACAGTAAATGGCCAGCATTCAAAGGCTGGCGAAAGACTTGATGTTAGCAAGCTAACGACAGTTAGCAAGCTAACGACAGTTGGATGTTGTCCCTGCTCAGTTATTTTTACTAAGCATAAATTGAAAATGCCACTGTGCTTTTTTATTTTATGTTTTTACACAAAAATTCTGTGTGTTGCTGGAATGTATACCGGACATTGCAGACATCGCTGACATGACTAGATTTCTCACGCCACCTCGCTCAAATGTTATCTACTTGTCTCTTGACAATTTTATAGGAGGAAATAGCTGTGCTTTTCGCCAATCATCTCACAGCTAAAGCAGACCAGAAACCTAATGCAAGTATCACTATAAAAAGAAATATGAAGTGAACTTTATTGCGGAACTAAGAATAATTTCTTACTTTACTTTTCATGACTGGACTCGGGGAAAAAAGTCCTGAATGCCTGAGACCAAAGCAGAACAAGCAAAAATGCTTTGTGGTCTTGAGAGACACAGTGAGCTGAAAATCTAAGTATTTTCTCCTGATTATATTTTGTGTTGCAGTTTATAACTTTGAAGGACTTACAGGTGAGTGATTTTGTTTACTAAGATGAGTTAGTCTTTTCATTTCTATTCAACTGTAACATCACCCTAAGCTCAGCAGAAGTAAAAAAATTTACAAAAAATGTCTGTGGAAAAACAACAGCTACAGTAACACACATTCCTTTCAATGCAACGTTTTGCTATTCGCAAGGTTAGGGAAGACAACAGCATCGTGTTTCACAGGAATGTGCAGACTACAGCGGTCTCCTCCAATTTAGATGGCTAGCTCATACCTTTCTTCACATTATTCTCGTAAGTGTTCAACATCCTGTACAGCTGCGTCCTGATTATGAGACTCCTGCTCTGGCTGGGTTAGCTTGCTTCAAACCCTGTCAACTGTCAAGGCTAAAACAAGACTCTTCATCAAACCTGTAGGAACATGTTGTTGTGGTACCAATACTGACACTGTAACACAACTAGTAGTTTCTTGGATTTTAATGTAAGACATGGTATTGAAATGGACATTACTTAACAGAAAAACACAACAAAATGATTCTTGTAGCGACTAATGCCAAATACAAAACAGACTGACAAACAGCGAACAAAGATATGGACTGGTTCTTCCTTCAGGATATGGGTGGATCCTTATTTGGCTGTCTGCTTCCTCTGCTTCATCCCCCACTGAGGGGAGATTCACACCAGGCCTTTTAACGGTCACCTCAGACTGTGCCTGCTTCTGATAATGAGCATGCTTTCATTAGTGGTGCTCTACTGAGCCCGTTGACTGAAGTAATTAAGAAGGCATTCACGCTCTTCAGCACCTTTCCTTCTGATTTCCCCTTGTGCTCCTTAACCTGGTCGACAAGGCCACAAGAACATCCCAAGGCCTCCATGACAGCTGGTTAAAAAATGTCAGTTTAGTCATTTAACACACCCTCCTATCAGGAGCCACTCACAGTTAATGCATTCAAACACAAAACCCAGTAAAATCTTAACAATTTAATGAATAAAATAGCTATCAGCAAAAACGGTGGATACAGCAAATTATAAACATTACTTAACCAAAGGCTATAGCAGGGTTTTGAAAGGTAGGGTCCCAAAAAGCACCCAAAAAAGGGACTCCACTGTGGTGCCCATGCAGATAAGAGCATTGATTGGGCTAAACATGAACTGCCCTCCCATGGGGGTGGTACTGCCAAGTAACCCAAGGTGACAGAACAAGTAGCTGGGCAGTGTTTGACGGGAAGATCCCCTTGTTGCTCCATATTTGAGCACAGTGATGTGAGTAAAGGTCAGCTTCAACTGGAAGCCTGTGGTTTTGTGGTTATCTTAACATAAATGTACGAGCGGTAATTCACTCTGGATGAAAGATGAATGACTTAATTGTTATCAAATTGTTGTGCTATGCATATTATGAATTTTAATGTATTTATTGGTGTGTTTTGTCTCCTGTTTGGACCCCAGGAAGAGTAGTCGCTGCCACAACTAATACATACAGCACAAAATAAATTAAATGTTTTTAAATCCCAAATCATATACAATGGCTTCCATTATTGGGAGAATGAGTTTTTTCTTCTTCTATTGCTTCGATATGCCAGTATTTGAGATTTTAATCAATCAAATTGGTTAGGTTAAAGTATAGATTATCAACTTTATGTTGGTTTCCCCATTGTATTTTTAATTACTAAACACTTCTTTACAGTCTCCCTATTTTTAGTGGGGAAATAAAAGATGAGAAATTATAATTGTGTTCCTCAGCGTCTCTCCTGTCTAAACAGAGTTCCAGTTTGGCTACTCAACGATCCCTCTGGGTGGTGATGTAACATAAAATCCTTCCCATTAAGGTATACACTTATTAATATCAGATCTCACAATATCCTTACACTTACCTCTAGTGCATCCCATACATAATCTTCAATGTTGAATTATTCAAACCTAAATTATTCAACCCCATAATCGAACAAAGTCCATTGACAACCTACCCTGTGATAGACGCAGTTCATTTAGAATATATGGCTGAGTTCCCATCAATTCAATGTCATAGTTCAGAAATGTTTAGAAGTGTTCAATACACCCACTGCATAGTTAAAATATATTCCGTCTTCCCTGTCAGTTTAGCTTTGGATTCCTCTTAAGAACCTTCCGCTGAGGTATTTTATTTGGAAAGCGACGCAGGTTCTTTTTTCAGGCGTGTGGTGGAACAAGTTAAGATGAAAGAGGCTGTTCCCCACCAGGATTATGTCACATGAATAATTGAGGAGACAAAAAAGAAGCTTGATTCTGTTAACCTGGTGAGTTATAGGATTCTTTTTATTATTTTTTTTTGAAGATACCTGTCATGTTTGCTAATATCTCGTTGAGCCAGAAATAGCAAAAAAGAAGGGAATTTATTCTGGGGTTGCTAGCAGTACGTGGGCTGAGGTTCAAACTGGAAGTGAGAGCTCTTTTTTAACAAACAAAACACAATGCCGGCGCTTTAGGTTTTAGGGTGTGTATCTTCGAACTGTTTTTAGTCTTTATTCACAAACAAAAATGACGGGCGC
The DNA here is from genome assembly GCF_011004845.1 of Esox lucius. Classification (NCBI taxonomy): domain Eukaryota; kingdom Metazoa; phylum Chordata; class Actinopteri; order Esociformes; family Esocidae; genus Esox; species Esox lucius. Next base: position 19,306,368 of record NC_047583.1, read on the forward strand.
ATGAAGGCATTCCCATGAGAGGGATGGGTTTTGATGAGCAAATAAGTTGTAGTTGCTAACGCTTGAACAGTCACTGACAAATCAGAACCTGCACCATAGCTAAATAATGTTTTTGCTTCCTGCTATGTAGGTACATGACCATAAACATTTGACAAACCTACGCTGTCTCCACAAAAATGTAACTACACAAGAAGTTAAATCTCCTAAGGAAAAACGGTAACATGTGGTTTATATGTTGAATTGTCAAGTAGCCTATATCGTTTGTATTATGTTTCTATAATAGCCTAATTACATTTTTGAATGGTCATGGAAATCTGATATTTCATTTGCAAGTTCATTCAAATTCATTTGTAAGTTCATTCATTCATCTAGGTGCATTTATCCACTGACATCATGCATTCAGTGAGGGGTGATTAGCGGCATTTGGGTACCACCGCTAAGTACCGTGGGCTGTTGGCCGATTAAGTCAGAAAATAGGGTAAAAAACAAACGAACAGGTAAACAGTCTCTAAATAGTTTTCCGTTTGTGAGTTTAGAAATTCTGACAACAGAACAATGTAATATTCACCCATTTAGGAAATGTCATGGAAGGAGGAGGGTGTAGCCTTCAAAACGGCAGTTTAATTTTAATTATAAACTCAAACGCCAATTCCCATAGGCATTTGGTTGTCCTAGTGTTAATTGACAAGGCTTGGCATATCCATGACCAGGCAAAGCATTTTAGATTTTAATGAACCTACAGTGAGAACAAGTATTTGATACACTGCCGATTTTGCAGGTTTTCCCACTTACAAATCATGTAGAAGTCTGTAATTTTGATCATAGGTACTCTTCAACTGTGAGTGACGAAATCTAAAACAAAAATCCAGAAAATCACATTGTATGATTTCTAAAAAATCAATTTGCATTTTATTGCATGACATAAGTATTTGATACATCAGAAAAGCAGAACTAAATATTTGGTACAGAAACCTTTGTTTGCAATTACAGAGATCATACGTTTCCTGTAGTTCTTGACCAGGTTGGCACACACTGCAGCAGGGATTTTGGCCCACTCCTCCATACAGACCTTCTCCAGATCCTTTAGGTTTCGGGGCTGTCGCAGGGCAATACGGACTTTCAGCTCCCTCCAAAGATTTTCTATTGGGTTCATGTCTGGAAACTGGCTAGGTCACTCCAGGACCTTGAGATGCTTCTTACGGAGCCACTCCTTAGTTGCCCTGGCTGTGTGTTTCGGGTCATCTTCAATGCTCTTACTGAGGGAAGATCTTGCGATACATGGCCCCATCCATCCTCCCCTCAATACGGTGCAGTCGTCCTGTCCCCTTTGCAGAAAAGCATCCACAAAGAATGATGCTTCCACCTCCATGCTTCATGGTTGGGATGGTGTTCTTGGGGTTGTACTCATCCTCCTTCTTCCTCCAAACATGGCAAGTGGAGTTTAGACCAAAAAGCTCTATTTTTGTCTCATCAGAACACATGACCTTCTCCCATTCCTCCTCTGGATAATCCAGATGGTCATTGGCAAACTTCAGATGGGCCTGGACATGCGCTGGCTTGAGCAGGGGGACCTTGTGTGCGTTGCAGGATTTTAATCCATGACGGCGTAGTGTGTTACTAATGGTTTTCTTTGAGGCTGTGGTCCCAGCTCTCTTCAGGTCATTGACCAGGTCCTGCCGTGTAGTTCTGGGCTGATCCCTCACCTTCCTCATGATCATTGATGCCCCACAAGGTGAGATCTTGCATGGAGCCCCAGACCGAGGGAGATTGACCGTCTTCGTGAACTTCCATTTTCTAATAATTGCGCCAACAGTTGTTGCCTTCTCACCAAGCTGCTTGCCTATTGTCCTGTAGCCCATCCAAGCCTTGTGCAGGTCTACAATTTTATCCCTGATGTCCTTACACAGCTCTCTAGTCCGGGTCGTTCCGTAAATGTGTATGTGGAAGATGGACAGTGGTGGCTAATAGGCCGGCGACAGGGAGCAATGAGGTCGAGATTCCCCCCGGAGGGAGGCGTGATCACAGGAGGCACTGTGACAGTCTAGGCTACTGTAAATCATCCTTTGATCAACCTTTTACTCTGCTAATCAAATTTACAAATCAAATTAATTGAATAATACACATCAGTATTGTTGTAGCCTATGTGTTATTCATTCTTTGAAATTTTTGGTGTTTATCAAGCAACTGTGCTTTAGGCCTATGTATGGCTATTCATGCGGAGATCCTTTCATCATCGCAAACGGGTCGATAATGTCCGTTATTACATTGTACAGTGGCGATAAAAAGTCTACAGACCCCTGTTAAAATGCCACGTTCTTGTGATGTAAAAGGATGAGACAAAGATAAATCATGTCAAACCTTTTTCCACCTTTACTGTGAGCTATAATGTGAACAATTCAATTGAAAAACAAACTGAAATCTTTAAGGGGGAAAAATATATAACCAGGTTGCATAAGTGTGCGCACCCTTAAACTAATAAGGGGCCTTATTACGGAGTCCTGTTTATTACAGCACTCAGTCTATTTGGGTGGGAGTTTATTAGCATGGCACATCTTGACGTGGCAATATTTGCGAGGACATCTCCTGTGAACAGCCCTCTTCAAATCACCCCACAGATGTTCAATTGGATTCAGGTCTGGGCTCTGGCTGGGCCATTCCAAAACATTAATCTTCTTCTGGTGAAGCCATGCTTTTGTGGATTTGGATGTGTGCTTTGGTTCGTTGTCATGCTGAAAGGTGAACTTCCTCTTCATCTTTCTAACGGATGCCTGAAAGTTTTGTAGCAAAATTGCCTGGTATTTGGAACTGTTCATAATTCCCTCCACCCTGACTAAGGCCCTGGTTCCAGCTGAAGAAAAACAGCCCCAAAGCATGATGCTGCCACCACCATGCATCAGTGTGGGTATGGTGTTCTTTGGGTGATGTGCAGTGTTGTTTTTGCGCCAAACATACCTTTTGGAATTATGGCCAAAAAGTTCAACCTTGGTTTCATCAGGCCATAACACATTTTCCCACGTGCTTTTGGAGGACCTGATGTTTGTTTATGCAAACTTCAGCCGGGCTTGGATGATTTTCTTTCTAAGAAAAGGCTTCTGTCTTGCCACCCTACCCCCATAGCCCATTCATATGAAGAATATGGGAGATTGTTGTCACATGTAGCACACAGCCAGTACTTACCGGAAATTCCTGCAGTTCCTATAATGTTGCTGTAGGCCTCTTGGAAGGCTCCCTGACCAGTTGTCTTCTCGTCTTTTCATCCATTTTGGAGGGATGTCCAGTTCTTGGTAATGTCTCTGTTGTGCCATATTTTCTCCACTTGATGATGACTGTCTTCACTGTGTTCCATGGTATATTCTCCTGACTGATATCTCTCTGATGCTTTGGAAGCTCTCTGGGGACCATGGCTTTTGCCATGAACAGAACAACTGAACTTTATTTGTGATTAATCAGAGTCACTTTAAATGATGGCAGGTGTGTATTGACTTCTATTTAATGTGATTGGTTAATTCTGAACACAGCCACATCCACAGTTATAAGAGGGTGTGCACACTTATGCAACCAGGTTATTGTAAGGTTTTTATTTTTCATTTTTCCCCTTTGAAGATTTCAATGTGTTTTTCAATTGAATTGTTCACATTACAGGTCACATTAGAAGTGGAAAAAGTTCTGACATGATTTATCTTTGTCTCATTCTTTTCCATTACAAAAACCTGGGGTGTGTAGACTTTTTATATCCACTGTACATCATCAACCAGTAGATGACCTGATGCTCTGATTGGATGGTGATGCTGTGGAGGAGAATGTGTATGCTAATAGGGACGATTCAAATGCTAATGACGAGAAACAGCGTTCGGCTCTGGCTGATACCGTTTGTCTGAAAGGCTTGGTGGTTCTAGTGTTAACCGGATGAAAAGCTAAACTGGGGTTAAAGAAAAAAGATGGTAGCTCACCACGAGGTTGGGGAGCCATGTTCTTAATACTAAGTCACCAATTCTGAGTTGTATCACATTTTACCCTCATTTTCCAGTAAAGATTGCTCTTTCGCATATTTGACATTTTACTGGGATTTTTTTTTAATGAATTTATGCTCATAATAGTTCAAATTAACCCTTTTTTGAACTGAGTTACATACTCTTAAGCTTGGTTTCACTTAGTTGCTCTGCAAACGTGGTCATTCATGCCTGTTTTTGTTAATGAGTCACATAACGGGTCCCACTGTATGCTAGCTGATGAATGGAACAGAGGAACCCACAATCGTGCTTTTTTCTTCATTCCAGGTCCACCAAAGGTAACAAGGATATAGCTTCCCATCTGTCCTTTGATGCTTGTCTTAAATATCTTTACCAGCAATGCCTGAAATTAGCAGTTTAGATCACATTGTGAAGGACGCTCCTCAAATATTTCTATCCCCAGATGGAGTGAAACTGTTTCAGATATAGCAAGACTCCCGCTTTAACAGCTCAAAACTGCCAACAAACTTTCCTTGGACACTAGCTTGACTGTAACACTCCCCATAAATAGAGGCCAGAGTCTGGCTATGCTGGCCTGGGTGTTCATTCCAGTTCCTTGAACATTTGCCACTTGCCCATTCTGGTTAGTCCTTTGATTAGTTAATTTAGTTCTCATATTCAATTCTGTGCAGTAGGGTTTGGCCCAGACACTGGTTGAACTGAATGGGTATCCCTCCATTGTCTGAAGTGAACATTGACAGTAGCCCTGCTCCCTTATTCATTTAGACTTTTCAGCAGGCAAGCTCTTTGAAGCTTTCTCTCTCCTAACCCTCTCCTGCGACGATAGATCAGCTGTTGCAGAAGACGTTCAGGGAGAGCGTTCTGACAGATGGTGCCTTTTATGCTTGGGCCCCTGCTAACTGGATTGGAAGCTGAGAGGTGAGACAGGCACTCCAACCAACAGATGTTAGCATCTCTCAAACACCTGGGAGGAGAGAAACTGCAAACCAGGCCAACCTGATCTGAGTATTTTGACCGATATCTAGCTAAATGTAATGGTTGAGGAACAAATTGGGTACTTTATTTAGGAGAGAGCAAAACGGAGGATAGTGAGGGATGGATACGAAGAGAGAGAGAGAGAGAGATAGTGGCGGAGAGGGTTGACGTACAAGGGGGAAGGAAGGGTTCAGCGAAAGTGGATGTGATTTGTGAGTTACCTGCTACTGTTGTGATTTTAATACGGTGAACAGTAAAGGTCAAGTGAGTGCAAGTTCTGCAGCTTGGCTCATCTCCCAGAAAACATGGAGCGAAGCAGTCTTTCTCTCTCCGTAATTGTATTCCTTCAGTATCTTACCCAAGGTTGGCCATAACGACAAGTTCATCTTCTCTTTCTGATCCAACCAGGCTGTTGTTACTTTTCTTTCTAATATATATATTTGTTGCCCATCAGTGTTTCATATTCAGGCCGTGTAGTGTTGTTAGAAGTGTCAGTCAGTGTTTCTTCTACTGTAACAGCAGCTCAAATCGATCTGGAGTAAAGTTGTTCTCACACAAACACGCACACACACGCTCTGTCAAATACACACACACACTTACATAGAATCTCGCTTTCTCACTCGACACACATTAGCCATTAGATAGCCCGTACTCTTCGGGCAGTGATCTCATTGTGTTCAATCCCTGTGCGTTTCCTTACTTGCCCATTCTCACCCAGGCTGAGGAGGTATAAAGAGAGCAGGACCTGCTGCTGGCTAATGCCTCTCCTCTGTAATGCTTTCATTGTTGCTGTTGTTTCTTCCTCTATTCCTGTGATTGAATAAGAGTCAACATTGCACTGAAGGGCTTTGTGGAGATCCTGGCCGGCAGGTCCCTTGTTGGGTCTTAGTTTGAGCTTCATCGCTTTCAACCTATTCTGAAATGGTTTAAGGGGGGAATGTAAAGGGGTGAAAAATTTCCATGACCTCACAGTTAGTAAAACCGTCAAGGTTTTGGGCTCTCACTGGGAATCGGCAATTGGTGAGGCGAGGTGTTGGTAGTTTTTTCAGGACTGGCGGTCAGACAGGAGCCAATGAGAGTTTCAAAGGTTGTTTGAGAAATGTGTTCGCGGAGCTAACTGTTAGGGAAGTGTCATTGGTTTCATGAAGACCAATTGGGTGAGGAGTTATAGATTAAAGCTGCACTAGGTAGGATTTGTTCAGTAAAAAAAAAGTTTTGTCCCCTATAAACCTGCTATGTAAGCTATTGAGGCCCTCTAATAGTTGTTTAGCAACACAGACAACTCTGTGCTAGTGGAATGTCAATTTATAATTTTTGGAGCGTGCTGCAACTTTCAAGTCAATTCTTTTCCAGCAATCACTTTCCAGCCAATCTCCTTTGGCGAGACAGGCCTTCCAGGCAATCACCTTCTGCGAGGTGGGCCTTCCTCCTTGGCTTATTTTGAGAAAGCATATGCATAAGTAAGTTTGCTTACTGTAAGAAACTATAATATCAGCTCAAGACAAGGACGACAAACTGCCAAACTCCCTTGTCTACTACATTATACACTATGAAAACTGCAAAGATGTGAAAGAAGTCTAGCTCTCTAAAGCTAGCAACTAGGAACTCTAAGCTAACGTTTGCGAGGCTTAAAATAAAACTCTGATTTTTTTTTTTTTGGAACAGGTAATTCTATTTTTCCTATTATCATTCTCTATCGGGCATTGGTCCGGAACCGCTCTCTGACCAGTGAGTAATTGCAAAATGCTGTAATCTCTTTTTTACTGAAAATCCTACCTAGTGTCGCTTTAAGAAGTCTGGTGTGGTGCATGGAGCATGGGTTTCCCGTCACTGCAGCAAGTACCTCAGCCTGTGCATTATTCATTCAGTTTCCTTTCGCTGCTCGACCGCAGGAGTCAATTCACAACAGCAGTTGATAGTTTATGAATGTGTTTCTAACCCTGAAGGTGCTATAGTCCATGTTGGAGCAGTCTATATTGCTTCCCTGGCAGGCGGAGTAAGAGCGCTGTGGGGCTGAGGCTGGATCCCAGGCACAGCAAGAGACAAAGCTTCTGGAATAGATCCAGGCAGAAGACTAACCCTGTGTCAAACATGGCTACTCAGTGAGACTTCAGAGCAAGTGCCCAGCAGGACTAAATGTTCCTCTGTGTTTCTCCCACAGTGAGGACACAACTCGGCACAGGGAAGACATCAGCACAATTGCGTTGTGTTTAACCCAAGCCAAGCATTACATTTGCTGTAAAGCCTATGTATCTGAAAGCACATAGGCTGCATTTACATAGGCAGCCAAGGCCTTTGCCTGTGGCTATTCCTCCACTTCACAATTTTTTGACCATTCACATCAGATCTTTTCACATCAGATGGTTTTCAGAGCTGATTTGATGAAATGATTGCCTTTCTTTAAACGCATCATTAGTAGCCTAGTCTTTGTAAAGAGGCATATGACCTGTGTTGGCAGTATCCTTGTATGCAATGCTAATTTTATTGCTTATCCTGGCTTCTAAAAACACAAAACTATTAGGATGTTTTTCTTCGGTTTTTGTCTTAAGTCATCTGAATTTGTTTCCAGATCAATAGCAAAAGCTGCGTCCAAGGGAGGTTCAAAAGGTTAGGTTCTAGAATTATTTGGAATTTTCTAGAAAGTTGGCCACTCTGATTAGATATAAAGTTTGTTGAAATACCAGACTGTGTTTGAATGCGATGCAAAGTGACGCAACTAATGAAGTCACATTTTGTAACCAACTCTAGGCCCGAAAATGGTGTGGAAGAGGACACGCAAGGGACACAGTTGAGCCATAATCAATCTCATCTTCAGTAACCATGATTTCCTTTCTACAAATACCCCAATTACTTTTCAATAGCCCTGATTCTGTCTCGCAGCCCAGCAGACCTCTGCCGACAATTTTTTGATCTTGAACAAATGAGGCATCTTGGGCTGTCTGGTGATTTCTGTTGTGTGCCCACAGCTTTTCTTGTCTAGATGCACGCTTTCATGTCGGCACTCATACTCTCTGTCCCCTTTCTGCTTTTCAGAACGCATTTTCGGGTGACACATTCTCTTATGAGTGACACCAAAAGACACCGTTCTCCCTGCATAGGGCTACTGTCCTTTGGTTTAGTCTTCCTTAGTCTGACAGTTTGGCGACACAATTGATAATTCTCCCCGTTTCATCTTGTATCAAACTTGTAGTGCCAGGATGTTGCATGAATTTAGACTGCACATGCAATATAGATTCATTCCAAAATGAATTGCAATCTGGATGTTTGATGACTCTAAAGAGACATTTTAGACCTTTTGACATTCTTAAAGCAGTTAATTTTTGAGTCATTGATACTAGACTGTTGGTATGCAGAAGGGGTATTCAAAAGAACAACAGTGACAGGAGTGGAGGTAACTGGACGCAGGCTCAGAGGTGATTTAAATAAAAGGCTCTTTACTTCAAAGTAGTGATGGGCTGCTCGATACTGTTCAGTTCTGTTCGATATCCGTTGCAGCGAAACACTGTTCCGAGACATGTTCTAAAACACTTCTGGTCATGTGACGCTGGGTGCTGAAACACTGTCACGTGTTATTGAAAGAAGCCTGCGCAGTTCGTCACAAATAATTTACTGACTCAGGTTTTGATAATCAGGTGCAATACCAACAATTTTGAATGGGTGGCGTCACTTTGTTGGAAGTTAGCGTAGTTGGTAGTAACCATAGAAATGTTCCATCGTCTATGGCAGTAACTCTTTAAGTACGCAACGCAGCCTTTACTGAACATTTTATTACCAATTCCACCAGGCCACTACAGCGGTGGTCCTGGGGGTTGTGTCACAGACACTCCTGTGGAACTACACAAGTTCAAATCCCAGTTATTTTCTCCCAATTGAAACTTGACTATTTATTGTTTTTAAGTGATTAATTTCATTTAGAGCATCCTATGGCTCTGACTTTATCATCCGAATCATTATAATGGATGCATTGTTAAACAAGAAACCAGGCAAGCCTAGTTCAGCCAGCCTGCAATAAAATGTGTTAATCATGGCTGCCCTCTCAAGAATCAAACCCGGGTCACTCACGTGAAGCCCAGGTCGTTAACCACTACGCCACCGAACTGCACACATGCCAGGCATTAGTATAGCCTCTTCACATTACATTACTTTCAGTCATTAACATCATGCCAAGTTTGAATATTTTGTTAGACACCATTAACTAGCGTTAAACTGAGTAATGATTCTTATTAAGTATACCTCCACCACAAATAGTATCTATGAACTATTTGTGGCCTCTGGCCGTTTTAACAGCTTATTAGCCATTCGTGAATGCCATTAATACCATAACTACTGTATCAATATAGGTGACGATAACAGATTTTTCGTCAAGTGAAAAGATGAGAGAATTGTGTTGCCAGTGAAGTGTTTGTCTACCCTGAACAAATCCTGAGACATAATTCGAATCCACCAGAAATAGTCACCATATAGTAAACAATTTCATTTTAGGCTTCCCATAACTTATCTACTCAAGGTTGTAGCCAGCGAGGTTTTTGTCTATCCTGAACAAATCCTGTTTTGCCACTGGCCGTTTTGCCAGCTAATTAGCCATTTATGAATGACAGACACAGTCTATATCAATATAGGTGACGATAACTAGTGATGGCCATTTGAGGCTTCATTCACGTTATTTTAGCAGCCGGATATTATGCTGGCAGCACTCAGAGTTTCTATATCACAATAAAATCCATAATTAAAATGTATAATGCAATGTAGTTAACAATCTAGTCTGTGAAAAAGAACAGACAAGATTAGAACAGACATTAACCAAAATGTACATTGTTACATTTTATTAACTTATATTGTTAACTATATTAACTTATATAGTTCAATGGTGGCTTTTATTTTGAAAAAGAAAATCTGAGTTAGCACTGCTAGCATAATATCCTGCTGCTAGAAGAACGGTAATGAAGCCTCGAATGGCCATCACTAATGATAACTGACTTTATGCCGGACCACGTAAGCGGAGCCGGCTAAGAAGCGCGAATGTCTCTTACTGAGTGAGTGACTGACTGACTGACTGCCTGATTGACTGACTACACCTTGTTAAATAGCGTAGTGGTTAGAGAAGTGGACTTGTGAACTCTAGGTCTCAAGTTCATAACTCCTAGCAGCCAAAGTAATGTACGCATTGTGAATTATTCCGTATTGGTGAAAAATTTGCTGACTAAATCTGAATTTGTATACGGTTATATTGCGACTGAAGTTCATCTTCAGCCTCGCTAGCAATTGCTCAATTCTTATGACTATTCCTAAGAAGTTAGTAGATACCAGTAAGCCTATTACTGGCAAATAAGCTGTTCAAACTGCCAGTGGAAAAAGCTAACAGCTCATAGACGCTATTTCTGGTGGAGGTAAAACTTAATAAGAAACGTTAGTCAGTTTAACTGTATCAATATCATTCATGAATGGCCAATTAGCTGTTAAAACGGCCAGTGGCCAAAGGGGATTTGTTCATCGACCAAGGCCCTAGCCATGGAGTCAATTTTTTAAAATATTTATAAGACTCTTAACCATCAATATTTACAAAATCCTACATCACTCTGTTGGTATTCCTAACATCATAATTAATGTTGCTCCAGGACCATTAACTGACCTGTAGTTAGTTGGTTACCCCAGTCCAAAGACAGAATATACCCCTGCCCCCCACCCTTTGGCCATACCCTAACCTCAGAGACACCGGTGTCTAAACCAAACCATAGTGGCACCTGTGCCAACATTAATTATGATGTTGTCGGAACAACAAATGGCAATATCAGATCGGTCATCAATATTTACTCCTATTCTCACTCACCTCCATGTCACCTGCTCTCTCTGCCCTGTTGGCATCCTCATAACATCGCTCTCCCTCTCTTTCTTTATTCTGAAAGCACCAGAGTGAACATGAAAGAAATATCAGTAAACATGTTTCTTGCCATGATGTTCAGGAATGGATTACTAACCATTTCTGATCTGAATGGCAATGATTATTATATAAATAAACATTGACCAACCTTTTGTGCTAGTGCATACTTATCAACTGGTACTCATTTTCTCACTGCTCTCAACTTTTCTTTTCTGAGGCTGCCCAAAAAACTGATGAATGTCACTGCCACTCCTCTTGTTCATGATGACACTCACTGTGAATGAAAGCTGACTAATAAAACTGCTTGCACTTTAATAAAATAAACACTAATAATTATATTTATCATAAGCAAATACAGCTATACAGTATACTAAACGAACATGCATTATGCAATCAATGAAAACGACTACTGTCTGCACAAATAACACATGCAGCACAACATAAATTATTGACACTTTACTCTATTGTCTATTGAACAAGGCCACCCAGGTTTGAACTCAGATAATCTTAAATGTTTTTAATAAACAATATTTATTGTTGTTCAAATAATGTCTCATTTACTGCAAAAGGAATACAAATAGGAATGAAACCCTTCCCACCCACATGCCTTTATCATCTAAACATTATAATGGAGGAATGGTTAAATGAAAAGCGGGATACGAACCCCTACTTTTCAAGTATCTCACGCACCCAACTGTTGAGGCACGAAATAAGTTTGTCTTGCCCATCACTACTTCAAAGACTTGACACAACATAAAGCTACAACCATAACATAAAAGAATGACTGGGAAAGAAAAAAATCACTTGGGCAGAAGGAATTTAAATAGAGTCTAAAAAAGTGGGATAACCAGGCACAGGTGAAACCAATTACAAAGAAGACACTAAACTGAAAACTAGAATTCAGTCATAGAACATAGAAATGTAACATCCAATTATGAATGAATTGTGAAAATTGTTACCATCAGATTTATTTTTTGTAGCTTAAATGTATAGCAGTTTAATGTGCTCTCTTATAAGGTTGAGATGGTGTGATCAGAATTGAACTGTTACATTTTCTGAGATTTAAACCTGAGCTAGTTACCACTCTTGGAAAAGGAATTGTCATTAAATGAACAACATTTCTTCTTTTAAAAGACAAAAGGTCATGATCATGAAGAACCGCAAGCCCTGACACCAAGCTTAATTGCCTATTTTCTATTCCTCATAGAGACTGCAATTGCTAATTTTCCTCCCAACCCAATTTGCCCATTTGCATACATTATTGAAATTTGAACCATTCTGTGGTGTGTTTAGCAAGATGTGTTAAGGAAAACCCGTTGAGTCCCCAGGGCCCTGTTTATGGAAGTTTGGTTCTATAATTGATAGTACATGTTCTTTGCTGACTGATTTAGCTGCAGGTGCCGCAGGTTATTCATGAATGTTGTATTTCACAGCAACTTTCTCTTTTCTCACAGTATATTTCAAGGGTACGTATCTTTAGTAAATGATAAAACAATGGAAAGATTGAAGGGAAAAAAGGGTGCATGTGAATGACAAAACATTATAACACTTTGTTTTAAATTGTTGCTACTTTTTAATTATCCACATGTATTTAACATTTTCTGTGTCGGATTCAATCATTACTTGGGAGTGGAAGTAAAGACTATAAAACAAACTTAACTCAAAACCAACCATCTTAATTCATCATCTGTAAGATACCTGATGGAGCATTGTAGGGGGGAAACTGGAAATCACCTAGATTTATATTCAACTCATAACATGTAAATATTCCATCAATCTGAAAAAAAAATCAGAAATGCAAAAGCAGTGGCTATTGACGAAGGTACTTCTTATGGCATTACGAAATCTTTAGCCCAATAAACTGCAAGCTTCCCCGAGTCCTAGTTGGGATTTATGGTGTGACTCCAACTTAACTACGACATGATCGTTCTAATATTGATAACTGTGCATAAAGGTGTTTACACGACTATTTCTCACATATTTCGTTTAGTTTTACTGACTCATAATGGACTTTGCTGTTTCCATCAGGTAAAATGTAGGCTACTTTACACGCTGTAAACAGTTGAATGGAAACCCAGGTGTAGACTAAGGAATGTTAAAATCCTGCTTTTCAATTGTAGAGAACTACAGTGCCAGAGGGCTGTCCATTAGGGTATTACTTTAGGCTGGAGAGACTGTTTTAGCACTGCAAAACCTGTGAAGTATGATTATGTACTGCACTTAGGTGTTTTTGGTTCTTTATTTTTTCATCCCCTGGCGCAAACCATTCAAAGAATGTGGCATTATTGATTCATATGAAAGCTCGTAGACACATGCAATCACTGTGCGATTGTCTGACTTGGTTTGAGAGCTGAGTTGAGATTGATGTGTGGCATCTGAAGTGCTCAGTCGAGGATTGTCCACACAAACACACACACACACACCCCCCTGCTGACACACACAGATGTAAAACACAGACAAAAACCCAGCTTCTCTATATTTCATTGAGTGGACATAAACCTTCCGCTCACCCACAATAACTCCCTCTCTCTCATTCAGTTGCCGACTCTCTCATTCACACAGTTGCTCAGTCACTCAGTCACTCACCCAGTTGTCAATATCTTATCCATAAGCACGTGCGACTTAGCTTTGACCTTGCGTGTTTCGAGGCGACAGCGTAGCTAACAGAACTTGGTTGGACCAGCAACCTTCTGTATGTTCACCAGTGTTTCATCATCAGGGTATCTCAGTGGGCCTCTAAAGCCAAGCTGTTTAGTTTCATAGGCTTTTATAGGAGGTTAAACCTCCCTTTATCTCCCTGATAGGCTGACACACACACACACACACACACACACACACACACACACACACACACACACACACACAAACCCGTAGAAGTGCGTCATTCACATTGTAGAACAAATCAAAACGTTCACCCTGTAATCTAAGGATCAAAGACAGGACTCACGAGAATCTTCTCTCTCAAAGAGAGCAGGTCTCCTCCCTATTTTTTTATTATTCATTGTCTTTGTGATCGACTTAGCCTGTACTGATATGCAATACCGTACCGTGGTTTTTATTTTATTTTTTTAAGCTTATCTAGTTATCTTAAGTTTGGTGTCAGATTAAGTTCATAAGGTTTTAGAAGGTTTACAGACCCAGTTGGGTTGTTCTTGGGCTCTTCTCAGTTAGTGGGAGATTGGGGGTGTGAGTGTACAATAATGGACAAAGCAGCTTTAGTGTAAATGTTGTAGACATGAATTGGATCCTAGCTCTTTTCATTTTGGTTTTGCATACGTTCTTCAGGTCGTTCTTATCTTGCTGTGTTTTTTTTTTGGACATCCTTGTGGCATGTGTTAATAACGTCATTTTAAAAATGTGACTGAGGAGGTGTCAGTTAGCCTTCTCTTATCAGCTGGTCTGATTTCACACTGGGGATGTTACAAACCAAAAAACAGGTATACTGGTGGTGTTTCATTATTCCCTATGCTTTTCTGTCCACCATCGTTTGGTCAACATTTAAATAAGAGCTTGTCTGATGGTTTAAAAACACATTGAATGATGAAATATCATATCTGTCACAAAAGAAGCCATGATATAATATTATTAGCCAGATGAGAGATGAAGGTAACAAAAACCCAACACCAGGGGTCTAAGTACGATTTAAAGATCTTGGGGGGCCTAAATCCAGTGAGTGGGTCAGGAAAAAAGGAAAAGTAGTGTAGTGCACCTTCCTCCTGATACAGCAGACACTGCCGGGGCTCAATTACAGTAGCTATGGGTTTCCTTGAGACCTGTTCACCTAAATAATTCTCCTTCCTGCCCACTGCCCTTCTAAGAGCTCCAGTAGCCTGCTGATGTCATCTGTCCTCATCCTGGCTCATCTGCAAGTCATAAGTTAGTTTAAAGGTTCAAATATAGCCATGGAACCACTCTTTTTGGATCTTCACTTTTGTAGGTGATGTTTGGTCAGGTCATACACGACTTATGTAAGTACATGAAGTAAAGGAAAATGAAAAATATTTCCAAATTTGTAACTTATTTCCATAACAAAATACATGAAATTGTTAAGAAATTCTGTTATTTAAAAAATTAAATATATGTTTTATTTTTATTTATATATATATATATATATATATATATATATATATATATATATATATATATATATATATATATATATATATATATATATAATACTAGGGACCATGAAAAGACCCAGGGTGGGCCCTGAAAGACCCCCAATCCCAGGCCTAATGACGCCACTACCGGACCCTTCACAGAAGTTGCTGTTTTTCCAGAAGTTGCTGTTTTTGTCACACAGGAAAACACATTAAACGCTTCAATGTAGCCTGTGATTGGGCAGCCATAAATGCCAATGCATCTTCATAATGCCCATGATTAACTCCAAACAAGCCAACATTTTTCAATATTCACACAAAGTGGCCAAGCCTTACTAATCCAGCATGTATTCTGTTCACTTGAATTGAATGATGACTATTTCTTAAGTGACAAGTCGCTATATAATGTATTGTTCCATCGCCCAACATGGTACAACTCGACATAATCTGAACACAGATTGTTACCCCATAGAGAAGTATCAACCTGTCCCTTTAAATAAAAATCCCTCCCAATCCCTTTACCCTGGAAGAAAATGGAGCAGCAGGCAACTAGTGATAAAGTGAACCTGGTGTAATTGAGTAGACAAATTACTTGTCGTTAGGAGCCTGAGAGCATATCAATTACAGTAAATTTTTTAACCCTATAGGAATGCATAATTTTGAATTGGTGAACAGAGGAGCTGGGGGAGAACAGAGAATTAAATGTTGTCCTCTGATAGCACGGCAACAACAGGGATTCTTAGTTTTTATTTCACCGATGTTTAACCAGGAAATTCTGTTGAGAACCAATTCTCGTTTTCAAAGACAGCCTGTCCAAAAGCATACACTGACTGCATGACAGGACTGCACATAGAACAAAGACAAATACTGAACATGAAGACCACATGAAAGGGAACTAAACTCAGCAATAAACATACACAGACAAGTTTGTTGACGCATACGTAGGACGGAAGGTTGAGAAGGAAGAAGATTGAAAAATCCAAATCAAAAGAAGGAGAGAAAGGGAGAGGAGAGAAATAAGCAAAAGACAGAAAAAAACGGTCAAATTCAGAACAGAAATAAAAGGACAAAAAAATGCAGCGCTCCGAGCAATGTCTTCCTACTGCGTCATGAATGTGATGTTGTACAGCGGTGAGGGGGAGGCAGAGTACGCCGGGTTGGAGTGTGACGTCACCCACACCCACCCCAAACACGCGGACACCCCTGCAGTCCAGGATTCCATAGGCAGAGAAGTGAGCTGCCTTCGCAGCCTCGGTTCTGCATCAGCTTTGTCTGGAGGAATATACAGGGAATGTCTCCTAATTAGTGATTGGGCTTTCTTCTCCTAACAGAGGGAGGTCACCGACAAACAGCTGCAGCGTGAGGAAGTAAGTTTGAGGGAAAATGAGTAATGAAAGGAGAAAACGAAAACATTTTTCTTCTGCCGTGGAAGAGAAGACCCATTTTCTCAAATGTACACTCTCCTTCGAAACGCCATTTACCTCCGTCTTAAGGATCTTGTGTCATAGCGGCAATCTGTCCCGAGGGTCCTGTGTCACGCGGAGAGGTCTATGTTCTCATGTCTAAGTCTGCTCTATCCATCATTCTTCTGAGCCCTCTCATATAAATACACGCAGGAGAGGAGGCATAACGTCCAGATGGTCTTTCATTTCCACTCCAGACCCACGGAGACACACAAAAGCCCAACTCTCTCCAATAAGCCCATCCTATCCGCCTTTACAGTCACAGAGTCTGCTCCACTCCATATTAACTGAGTCATTTAACTCATTGGAAAGAGAGAAACTACCACATCATACCCCACTAACCCAGGCCGCAGAGCTATATAAGCTCAAAGAGTAATTGATGTCTTCCCCCACTACACTCTTTTCCCTCCCGCTTTTCTGCTCCCTCTTTCGGCACCAGCGGGGACTGACTGTCGTGTTCCATGGACATCGCTTCCACAGACTTGGCTCTGTAATGCATCTCGGGAAAATGGCACACTCTTAGTAGATGTAATTCCACTCCATTCTGTGTCAAACTGGGATTCATTCCCGTCAGAGCTCCTCTGGGAGTAGCTGGATGAGTACAAGTTCTCAGCAGGGATGGGTTGACGACAATGAAATCGTGACATGAGTTGTGATGCTGTAACTAGCTTGGGTGTGCATCAGGTTTTGTCCCTTTTTCTCTTCTCGGTTGTAATTGTGAAGTGGTGAAAGACTGATTTTACACTTCTAAATACATCCTAATTGATTCCTATTCTCTTTGCAGCAACAAGGCATTTCTCTGTTCATAATACATGTCAAAAGCCTTAGCTGCTGAAAGAACATTATCTTTTAAACTGATTATATTAAATCAGATGTCGTGTTACCTGCTGCAGCCGTCTTTGCCTGCGGAACTTTAAACCCCTTTACTTACCAGAGATGATTTCATGAATAAACATTTCCATTTGATTAGACATTTTCATTCAAGCCTGAGAAGAAGGTAGAATCTACCCAAACTCTTCCTAATTGATCTTGAATTTGCCAAACATGCGCTGGACAATCTTCTCACAATAAAGATAAAATTGAGTTGCTAATGCGTTTAGCAAATTACCAGTTAGTAGTAGTTTGTTAGGAGAATGTAATGTAGTTAGACTTTGATCGCCTCACTTTGAGCCTGTTGGAGCTTTTTTTTTCTATAAGCTGATATGAGTGTCAGAACGAACACGTTCTATCCTTAGGAATAAAAATAGCGGTTGTTTTACACGCATGCCAGGCTTGCGGAGCAGGTAAACAAACACCAACATAAACCGGCTTTCTCTTTGTTCGTCTCTCTTCTGTCTGCTCGCCTATGTTTTCGAGGAATAATCGTGATGAAGAGGGATTTAGTTAGGCAAAGGGATTGAGCTTCCCTGCTGTTCCCCCTAATGTACCGTTGTCTGATATCTAGGGGAAGACAGGACACAGCTACAATACTTTTGGTTTTCTTTTCCTGCATCCATGATAGTCACTAATTTCCAAAAAAGTGCAGTTTATTTTTTATTTATTTCTCAAACCGGAATTGAGGAAAAGATACCTTTCTGATCTGTTCCTCCACCCCTCCTTCTGTTGTTTTTGCTGTGCAATTCCATCCTAGAAGAGCTTGGTTTCACGGAGCGCCACAGAGACGCCTCAGGGCTTGAAAGAAATCAGGCTCTGAGGTGGTTTTGCTCCAGGCTGTAACCTCCCTTTGACATAATCTCCTGACATTTGCTGGAAGGTGAATTCCCAGTTTTTTGAAAATCCGGGGATGCGACTGTGATAAGATCTGTGAGCTTTAGCAGCCCAGTAATCTCAGATGGCCAAGACGCGAGGTGCTGGTGATGTACTCAGGGGGCTGCTTAAAGAGGGACCCTAGAGCATTGAATCATGGTCTGTGTAGTTCATAAGTTCTGAGGTGTCAGAACCTTCGAAGCACAAGTGGGCCATTTTACCTTAACCATGAATTCTGAATTGCCATAGGGACTTATTAAAATGTGAATCATCAAGGAAGTAGGAAGATTTCCCAATCCCCTGCGCTGCAATTTTTTTTTTACAACATAAATACAAGTGTGATAACACCTGCAAATAAGTGCAATTAACATTTCTCTTGGGTCCATCCTTTTTTCTTAACGGTTTCACTGGAAAGATGTCCTGTTCCTGATCAAAATACATTTTGGTGTAGTTTTTATCTCTCATACTACAGCATCTCAATTTCCCTGTTTAACAGAATAATACACTACTAAACCCTCACTCAGTCGAGGCACACCCAGTTAGGATTTACTTGCAAATTGAGAGAGCGTGGCTAGGGCCAGGCAGATCAATGGCATTTGTTTCAATTACACTTATCCAAAGCCATTATAACACTTGGCGCTGCCATTTTAGCCAGCGGATCCCTGATTTATTGTGTGACAGAGGCTTTTGATTAGATGGCAGGGTTCCAGTGAATGCTCCACTGTTTCCTGTAGACATGGATCAATAGACCAGTCTGAGCAGCCAATCATTGCATTCTAAAGACTGGCTTTTTGACTTGATCGGAAATCTCTCTCCGATTTTTGTTTTCTTCCGAATATTTTGAAATATATTTTGATTTCATGTTAGTTCTTTAAATGCTGATTAGAAAGAATTAAAATGCTACATCAATTCTGGTCAAAACAGTAAATATGGGCATTGTTTGGTGATTTCAGCGTTTTCCACTATCGTTACAGTTAAACTCTATTTTGACCCTGCAAGCAGTTATATAATTGCCCTGTAGATTTTGATCCAATGTGAATTTTTCCAATGCCATTTCTGCTAGCCAACTGTTACACACCCAAATCAGCTTTCCGTTTTACCTCAGTCACACTAATCAATGTGAGCTCAATCGGCTACCGGGACCGCTTCATACACTCAACCTTTTTTCAGGACATTTCGATTTGAGGTTGGGTTACCCTGCGTCCGACCCATTATCCTCACCTCAGGGTCTGCTTCTCTATAATTAAACCTCTAACAACCAGCAAATGCCAGTTATTACTGTGCTGGAATGCAGCTTCTATGTTCTCTTCCTCCTTAAAATCATCTGAGTGGCGGGGGTATAGTTCCTTTTTAAAAGGATAGGACAGGAGATGAAGAAGCGATGTAATACTATGTGTGTGTATTTGGTACTCTCTCATGTCGTCAGCACCTGTGCCCTTGTGAACCTAACTGCAGTGTATTTGGATCCAAAGTCTAATTAGATTAAACTCATTAATCCTAATCACATCTGTCTTAGACTACGACAGGCCCTAGCACAGGGAATCAGAAACACAAAGGCCAGTGCAATGTATCTTTAGCTGCTCCGCTTTTGCTTTTCTTGAGAAGACTGGCATAATGAGAGAGAAAAAAAATGTGATGGACAGGGGAGAGAGGGAGGAGCACAAGGTGGGTGAGAAAAAAGGGTGAGGTTGAAATGAAACCAGAAGAGGAGGAGGTGTGAGAGGGCCACTTGTCGCCTCCACCCTAGTCCTCGTCTGTTCTTATCAGATCTAGTGATAATAGAATATGCCAGATTACAGCGGCTGGGCGCCAGCTACTCGTTGAGAAGGGGCTTATCAATTTAAGATGCGTAATTATTTTTCCTGTCCAACATGTTTTGCATGATTAATACTTCCATTGTTGAAGGCTTGTGTTTTTACCCCTCATTTTTTGAAAATTTATTTTTTCAATAATCCCTCCTCCCCATTTAAAAAAACGAAAACACTGAGA
Organism: Esox lucius; assembly: GCF_011004845.1. Classification (NCBI taxonomy): domain Eukaryota; kingdom Metazoa; phylum Chordata; class Actinopteri; order Esociformes; family Esocidae; genus Esox; species Esox lucius. The sequence continues at coordinate 19,326,490 of NC_047583.1, forward strand.
TAAAAAAATTCTGAGATTTCTTCCCTCAGCCTGTTAGAAGGCTCCACATGCCGGCGAAGTCTCATGTTCCCTGATGATTGGCCTTACTGCATTCAAGTTACTTCAATGTGCTTTGTCTTTACAGACCACTGATTCTGTATTGCCTGGCAGAGGCTATTTAAAACATACATGGGCAATTACCCAGGAAATGTGTGATAAACCGTATGTTAGCTTTGTGTCAAACAGCACATGGTTGGCCTACAGTATGTACAATGTTAAAGCTATATTGGAGGTGCTGCACTGGCTTGAATCCAACTAGAAACTTTGTCAAGCTGTGCACAGTGAATATAGCCATAATACAGTCAAGTCACTTGGAAATGAAAGCGTTGCATGGTATACATTTCGCTACAGTAACAGTGTGTTTTGATTGTGGTGTCCGTTCTAATGAACTTGGAGGGGGCTTTTTTCACTCTCACTGTAGACAGCTGTCTGTTAACCTCACCATCATATACATTTCACGTGAACTGTGTCAGCATTTCATCCCTGTACCCAGTCTAATGAGGCGGCCGGCGCGGAATACGGAGATGGACAACGTCTCGCAATGTGAGCGGAATATTCAAGAGGATTCCGATATGTTGTCAGGTCTAAGTGTTTGCAGAGTTCTTGTTAACAACAATTTTGAAAAATTACAGGGAATATGGAATAAGTACATATTCCAGAATAGCCAGCATAAAGAAATCGGTAGGTGTAGTAAAAGTTGTTTTTAGCTGTAATGCAGCTTGTAGATTGTCGAGAATGCAATATTGGGGTTGAAATCCTTACAAGCATCATACAATTTTTTTACCTCAAAAAGTGTGAAATAAAGTACATGTTTGAATAATAACCTAAATGTAGGCAAATTTTGCTGGACATGAATGGGGAGATTCACAGGCTTTACCCTACAGCATCTTTCCCCCATGCATTGCCATGACATTTCCATTGTTTTTCTGGAGATCCATTGACCTTTTTACCGCATCTATTTTTGTGTTGAATGTGGAAGAGTTTCTGGTTGACAAACAGTGCTACCACAGAAGATACATACTCTCACATGGTTAATATATCTTTTGTTTTGTTTCCTGCATCTTTCAAAGAGTTGTAAAGCCTCTTTAATGTAAAGCATAATAATGAATTGTATATATCATGTATGAAGAGGATATTGTCCCTTTGGAACCAAAGTTAATAAGTACCCAACTGATTTTACAGCCTGCTAATACTGTATCACGTTAGTGGAAAGATTTTTAGTGTCTTTTCGTGTGGGAGAGATAAAGTGCATTGGCGGTGTGTGCACATCTTTCAGCAATACTCCAAGTAAATAACTACCTGAATATTGAATTCCCCAGCACATTAATGTCCGTCTCTGTTTTGTTGCTATTGTTAGCATATGGCTGCAGACAGCGAGGACGGGACCCTCAGTCGGGGAAAAGGAATCAGTACTTATGTCAGAGAAGCTCATTGTTAAGAGTCAGGTCTATTTTTTTGGGATGACAGAGAAGGGGCAAGGAAAGAAGAGCTAGTGGCTTTTGGTGTTCACTTCAAACACTGACATGCTGACATGTACTCTCTAGATTTTTCAATTTTTTCAACACCTCACTCTGAGACTAAAATGTCTTCTGAATAGTCTGAATATTTCATCAACACTAATGTAGCTTTTCCTCTCTCTCTCTCTCTCTCTCTCTCTCTCTCTCTCTCTCTCTCTCTTTCTCCTTTAACAGAACTTTTTATTCTGTTTTATTCTGAAATGAGAGATGGACAACCTTGCCATTTTGGATAGGGACAGTGGGGACGGAGTTGTTGATGAAGTGCAGTGGGCTTGTTTCAGACTGACGCTGCAGTGGGACATTTGCACTGCAGGCAGTGGCTTCCAACACTGGACCACCCTGGGCTACTCAGCGAAACCTGAAACAGGTTTTCATGTCTTGTTGAACCACAGGCTTATATCCATTACCCCATTTCATTCTTTGTCATCACTGGTTAGAACTGCAGGGGTGCTTTCAGTGGGTGTGTGCTAATGTAGTTTTCTCCAGATTAAAAATAAATTAGCAGGCAACAAATCATTCATTTTAGTTCTGCACCGACGGTTACGATAAGAAAAGTCGGCTCCTTTTATTTTGATTCTACCTGGAATATTTTAAGAACGTTAACTGCTGCTGACGATCAGTGCTAGCCACGTTATTGTCTATTATTTGGCACAGTTGGTAAAACACGCTTTCTTACCCTTTTGTAACATGGTCATCTCGTCAATGATATCCTTCTTCTCCGTTCTAATTTGGTTCCATCTCCATCGAGCCCAGCCATCTTCCTGTCCGGGCACATGGGAGTCCGCCCATGCCCTGTCAGACGCAACGGGGAGTCCCTGCCGGTAACGGTCGGGGGGGATGATGGAGGCTGGGTGGGGTAATCTGACTGTCAGGGTGGTCGGCGGGGTGACAGAGAGTCTATTTTCCCCATGATTGCTTTTTCCATGGGTCCTGCCGTGCGCTAGATCACTGCCATTGATTTGTCCCTCCCCCCACCAACACCATAAAGCCAAGTCGTTATGCACAGCGGCCCAAAAACTTTAATCACAGCCAGCCACGTTTCTTAATCCATTCCTCTTGCGTGGTGGGTCGTCCGGGATAAAACAGAGGAGGAGACTATGTTATTTGAACGCAACGTTTAATTGAATTACATCATGTCACGGCTTTAATGCAGTGTTGATAAGCAGGGGGATAATGTGTTGGTTGACCTTCACCTTGCCTGCCAGCCAGCAAGATGGCCTGTGTGGTCTTTGAATGCACGCTGGAGTTAAGGCTCCAGCCCTTCAATGAGTGCTGGATTCTCTATCCCACTTCACATAAATCTGGAGGGAGGGAGAGGCATATAGAGAGAGACAGAGAGAGAGACAGAGAGAGAGACAGAGAGAGAGAGAGAGAGACAGAGAGAGAGAGAGAGAGAGACAGAGAGAGAGGGGCAGAGAGAGAGGGGCAGAGAGAGAGGGGCAGAGAGAGAGGGGCAGAGAGAGAGGGGCAGAGCGAGAGAGACAGAGAGAGAGAGACAGAGAGAGAGAGACAGAGAGAGAGGGGCAGAGAGAGAGAGGCAGAGAGAGACAGAGAGAGAGGGGCAGAGAGAGGGTCAGAGAGAAACAAGAGCAAGGTGTGTGTGGAAAAACAGTGATGCATCACCGTGGACAGGTCATTTGAACAGTGCAATGCTGTGTCTGAGTGTTCCTCAGATTAGAGAGCCTAATAATTTCTGAGGGCCATGCTTTATGTTAATGTGACAGGCTGCGCTGTATATTTCTGCTGAGGCACCGCCTTTGTAGCGCTTAATTTTGCCTTAATGGAACTGTTGTGTTAGTATCTGCAGCAAGCTCAAAGATTTAGACCCGCCCGGAATTAACTGGCTTTATAGTAGAGGACGTCCTTTGGTTATTTATCACATGTCTATAGACATCAGGAAGGACATGTCAACACGTCCCTTCCCCACCCCACCACAACAAAAAAAATTGAGAAAAAAAGAGAGAAGTGTAATTCACCATTGCTGTGGTTTGGTATTGGGAGGGGGTCTGTAATTTAGGTTGTTGTGGGAAGGTTAAGTTTAGAGATGGCAAAATTCTCTGAGGTAACAAGTTAGCTTTTGTTGCTGATTCTTTCAAGGAAAGTATTTTCTTCCAATTCTCTTCGGTGGCTATTTCTATTCTTGCTAATTATTTGCATTTTTTTTTTATCTGTTTGTTTTTTTTGTTACTGAATGTATGGCTCTGGCTATTTTCTTTTTTTTTTGCAGTTCCTTTTGTTTCTGCATGGTTAACAGCTTGGGGGAAAAATCATTTTTGGGGTAAAGAAAAAAAAAAGTGTAGTCACACAACTTACTCTACTTGTTACATGCTGTTTTGGAACATCTGATTCCACACCAGTCTCAATAGGTAATCAACATAACGCTGAAGTCAGATTTTGTTGAGTTTCAAAAAAAAAGTAGAGAAACTGGGTATCTTTTGTATTGGGGGAAAAAGCAATTGAAGCACAGTCAGAATAACAGCTGCTCATGTTGTGAACAAGTGGTTTTAACAGCTTTGTCGTTACTGCTGTGTCATAGAATGCATCTGTTTCTTCCCAGTAAGCCACACATTTTTTGTGTATTCATTGCTGGAATGGAACCAGTTGGATCCCTGCTTAAGAGAAGTGTGTTCTTTCATTACTGGGAAGGAGTGTGAGTGACAGTATGAAGTTAGCATTTTTTGAGTTGACGGTTTTAAAATGAATTGAGAAATGATAATGACTTGACCATATGAAGGTTTTATCCCTCCTCACCCATTCACACAGGTGGCGGAGGCAATACCCAGGCCACCATCCAAAGAGGTCCTGCCAATTACTAGACATACAGTCAATCATACACACACTGTACATAGAGATCATGCACTAAACAAGTGCATGCAACCTTATAACAAATGGGCCATGTGCATAGACATATTCTGCTGTCTATTTCTTATGCACAACACCAACGATAACAAAATAACTTGGAACACTAGTGAACTAGGATCAGAGAAAACAAGAGCATTGCAACATTGGCTAATAGAACAATGTTGAACAGCTAAAGTTGAGAACATCAGTTAGGTAATATAATAGAAAATGGAACACCATAACACGTTTGATTGTCAGAGAAGAGAAGGCAGAATAGAGTTGAGGTAAATGAGTCCTCACGATTCCTCTGACTCAACCCTTATCCTGTGACAGTATCAGTAGGAAGAAAAAAGGGTCGGAGAGTTAATGACATCTACACAGGACTGATCACTACTGCTGTCACTGAAGCCGCTCCAAAAAGATGAGTATCAGCCTGATTCATAATCCTCATAACTCAGAAGTTCTAGAAAGAATATAGGAGATGGCCTCCACTTAAGATGACCAGTTTTGGACATTAAAATGTTCTGGTTTGTTAGAATTTTCCATGGTAGACTAACTAGACACCATGTCCTCTTTAACAAGAATTGATGAATAAGTCTTACATGGAACATAAAGGGACTGAATGCTGTTAACAAAATAAAATAAAAACAACATTTTAATATTTATTCGACCAACTAAAATCGACAATTCTTATGTTATCACTACAGGTCTGATAAAGACTTTTCCCTTCTGTGACATAAATGCAAATGAGTCAATAAACAATATCCCCTCTTTTCCTGTTCCAAGTTGTTTTCTGTACAAGAAAATTGTCTCAACCCATTTGTCTTTTCTGCGTTCTGTGAAATGGCCCGGTTGTTCACGATGGCCCTGATTGTTGTTGTAATTGTATTGGAATTGTATTTTATTAGTTTATCAAGATCTCTGTGCAGCAGCTACACTGGGTGACCCTACACATCTACCCAATTTACCCTCTGCCCTTCCTTTCCTTGCTTTTCAAACTCAAAGTCGTTTTTGTATTGCAGTCACTTAATTATTCATATTGCAACATTAATATTGCATCCGTAATGATAATACACGTGTCACCTAAATGGTCATTAAGTTAAGTCATTTATCTTCAACTAGTAGAGTGCCAAATGGCATTTGAACACTTTATTAATCTGTGAAATGATTTTCCATTAGTCGGTCATGCTTTCTTTATTACCACAGACTTTGGGGAAACACTTTTATGTTCATTTTTGCCTTCTAGACATTTTCAAGTGGAACCTTATAGCAAGCGGGTTGCCACCATTTGGTACCAAGCTTGACTATGAGCATTGATTTAGTCCAGATCATAAAAACGGGTATTAAGGTAATTTAGCATACACTCTCAAGGATAAAGTACCAGAGGGTTGCAAAAAATGCTCTACTTCTTTAGGAATGCACATTTTGGGGCTTTTCACCTGCTCCCTGGATATGATTGAATGAGCATGATAAATTATTGCTGCAGAGTTACAGAGGACAATCTGCTGTCTTAGACACAACATTTTACCAATATCAACAAGCAATTGTTGATAAAATTGGCGTAGAAAAAGGTTTGCATCAAATCAACCAAAAAATTGACAGAACAAAGTATTTGCCCAGACACACAAACACACACAAAAACACAAACCTGACGTTTGGATTTTTTGAAATGACAGGCTGATAAAGGTCAGCTGCTCTGAGACCGTTTCATTAGCTACTGAACCAATTTCGCATGTTTAATTTAAATAAATGGAAAACTCATTATATGGGCCACCCTGGGTATGTTCCTCTATCGCTGTCTTCTCATTCATATGCAAATGTGCCAACGGGAAATGCATTTTACTGTGCCTAAATGCAGAATGCACTTGATACAACAATATTTCTCTCTTTCTGGTGTTTTTTTTCTCTTTCTGTCTCTCTTGTTCTGTCCTCTGTCTCTTACTGTGTCTTTCATTCTTTGTCTCCCTCATTTTCTCCGTATTCAAACAAATTTAAATTCAAGGCTTTAATGGCATGGGAAGCTTTTGTTTACATTGCCAAAGGATGTGGCTCATAGAAAGGTATTGAATAACAAAAGTACAATAATAAGAATAAAATCTGAAATTCTACATTACAGACTATTCAAAAGGATAAAGGCATTTTCAATGATATGTTATTATCAGTTCTCAAGAAGGTAAATAAATGAAGACTTGAATGTGGGTAAAGTTCACAAAGTTTTTTGTGCTCCCCTGGTTGCCCTTTACTCATGCCAATAGGTCACAAATCCTGCTGCGGTGATTGCTCAATGCAGTGTTTTGCTTTGCAGACATTGTACAGGAGTCTATGCAATCTGAAATATGTCTCCAGAGTTGTCTTGGAAGTGTGTCTCTAATTCTGTAATACATTTGCCAGAAGGCTAGAATGTGCAGCTCCGTTTCCACCCCATTTTGTCATCAGTGTTCATTTAGCCTGACTTCTGTTGGGAGTCAGGTTTGCATATAGTGGCCTAACTTGATAACAAATCCATGTTCACTTCCTTTTGGGTCAAAGTGCTTGTGTGATCTGCCACTGCAGACTGTTTAAGGCAAGGAGGCATTCCAATTTTCTTTATATTTTTTAGTTGACTTTCCAGTCTATCTCACTCTTTTTTCTACCAATAGCATGAATTTCTTCTATTGAGCATTTACACAGTTGCTTTATACAAAAAACAAAAAGCTTTCATGTAAAAATAACAAATTGCTCTGAACATCAATTTGAAAGGGGCTTTATCAGTGGATAGCAGATTTTCTAGAGCGTTCCGTGTAATGACAGTATTTTAGTAGGTCGGTGGTGTGCCTGGGTTGGGTTGAAACACAACGTTGCTCAGGGTTGAACAGTTCACTGTAGGTCGGTGGTGTGCCTGGGTTGGGTTGAAACACAACGTTGCTCAGGGTTGAACAGTTCACTGATGATTGAGAAATACCGTTGCTTTCCTTTCAGTGAGGAGACCGTCCCAACCTGGTAGATAGGCATGTTTGCAGCTCTTTTATCTTCGTTTTCTGGGAAGGGTGGGGGATTGTATTGTTTAACTCTTAGAAGGAAAGGAGTGACGACAGCTGGAGAGGGGGAAGGAGAGAAAGAGGTGGTAGAGAGAGGAAGGGAGAGGGAAAGAGATCTCTGAAGAAAAATCATTTTCAGAAGTGTGTGGACCTGCTGAATTGGAACATATTTCAATCACTTCTTGATATATATATATATATATTTTTTTTTTTACATCTTCTTGATACCCCCCCCCCCCTCTATCTTGTTGGCAACAGTGAGGGCAGAGCTGTGCGATGGAGGCCAACTCTCTACTCCTGACAAGTTGTCAGCCATTACATTAATGTGCTCTATAATAAAGAAGTCTTTGTCCTCCCTGCCTCCAGATAAAGGGTTTCTCAATTGTGCCGCATGATCTGTGGCCTCACATGTGAGCGACGTGTCCAGGCTCTGACCATAGCTCCTTTTCTATCCTTTTTTTCTGCTGTCTTACAGTCAAGTTTTTTGAATAATCCTTCTCAGACAGGTTTTGTGTCCGTCTTCTGAAGATGCAGATACTTATAGTGGATATAAAGTCTACATACCCCTGTGAAAGTGCCAGGTTTTTGTGATGTAAAAGAATGAGACAAAGATGAATCATGTCAGAACTTTTTCCACTTATAATGTGACCTATAATGTGAACAATTCAATTGAAGAAACAAAGTCTAATCTTCAAAGGGGAAAAATGAAAAATAAAACCATTACAATAACCTGGTTGCATAAGTGTGTGCACCATCTTATAACTGGAGATGTGGCTGTGTTAAGAATTAACCAATCACATTCAAACTCATGTTAAATAGAGGTCATTATACACCTGCCATCATTTAAAGTGACTCTGATTAATCACAAATAAAGTTCAGCTGTTCTAGAAGGATTTTCCTGACATTTTCTTAGTTGCATCACAGAGCAAAGGCCATGGTCTGCAGAGAGCTTCCATCAGAGAGATCTTATTGTTGAAAGATATCAATCAGGAGAAGGGTAGAAAATAATTTCCAAAGCATTAGATTTACCATGGAACACAGTGAAGACAGTCATCCTCAAGTGGAGAAAATATGGGACAACAGAGACATTACCAAGAATTTGACGTCCCTCCAAAACAATCTCCCATATTCTTCATATGAATGGGCTTTGGGGTAGGGTGGCAAGACAGAAGCCTTTTCCTACAAAGAAAAACATCCAAGCCCATTTGCAAAAACAAACATGAAGTCCCCCAAAAGCACGTGGAAAAATTTGTTATGGTCTGATGAAACCAAGGTTGAACTTTTTGGCAATAGTTCCAAAAGGTATGTTTGGCTCCTTAGTCAGTGTGGTGGGATTTATGAACAGTTCCAAATACCAGGCAATTTTGGCACAAAACCTTCAGGCATCCGTTAGAAAGCTGAAGATGAAGAGGAAGTTCACCTTTCAGCACGACAACGACCCAAAGCACACTTCCAAATCCACAAAAGCATGGCTTCACCAGAAGAAGATTAATGTTTTGGAATGGCCCAGCCAGAGTCCAGACCTGAATCCAATTGAACATCTGTGGGGTGATCTGAAGAGGGCTGTGCACAGGAGATGTCCTTGCAATCTGACAGATTTGGAGCGCTTTTGCCAACAAGAGTGGGCAAATATTGCCACGTCAAGATGTGCCGTGGTAATAGACTCCTACCCATAAATACTTAGTGCTGTAATAAAATCAAAAGGTGCTTCAACAAAGTATTAATTAAAGGATGTACACACTTATACAACCAGGTTATTTTGTATTTATTTTTTCCCTCAAAGATTTCAGTTTGTTTTTCAATTGAATTGTTCACGTTATAGGTCACATTAAAGGTGCAAAAAGTTCTGACATGATTTACCTTTGTCTCATTCTTTTACATAAATGGCTGTAAAATAGGTCATTACTATTGCTCTGCTTCATCTTACACAAAACAATTATACACATCTAACATGTAGTTTAGCAAATATTAAAGGAAAATAAATTGTAGCAAGACATTTTTTAAATGAAACAATGTTCATCTTGGAGGCATGGTTGAGCTGTGCATTAACATAATATTTGCACCACCAAACCAGTGGTCTGCTTGTGGGATGTGTTCACAGTCAAGCAGTGCCTGGTATTTAAAATCATTACTCTTACTGATGGATCGTGGGAATTGTCAGAATTTGCCAATTCTATATTACTCAGCAATAGAAACTTTGAGGAAAATGCATGCTCAGTCAATCCATTTATTTTAATAGTGATCTTGTCTGTGTTCTTCAGTTAAATCTGCCGGCTATAAGATTCTCATTGATGTTTTACTGTACGTTCTTTCTCCGTGTTAGTCTCTATATTTTGCAGATTCATTAGGCACACTGAGGAATTATATGAAACATTATAAAACAATAAATACTTATTCAAGTTGTTTTGAATTTCAAGTTGTTTTGAATAGGCCATTGTGCAAGATCAGGAAAAACATTTAACTGTTCATAAAAAAATACATCTGCATTTAATGCTGTGATTTGTTTTGTTACTTAGCAATTAATTGACATACTAATCGAATTATCAAAATAGTGGTTAATTGCAGCCCTAATATATAGTTACAATAAATTCAATCCGAGGTTTTATAAGATGCAGTAAGCTGCATGTGCATAGCTTCTCTAGTCCACCAGTATTTTTGCCTTCCAGGAGAATTGATCTCTCTACCCACGATTGGTCAATTAAGAGTGACAGTCCTGGCCCATGGAAGATCCATCCCCTTCCTGTCTCTAATGGGCCACTTCCTCTAATTTACGACTCAATTTCCTGTCAGTTATGATTAACTCAAAGGGCTATAAGGCCATCTCCAGCTGCACTAACTCCAGCCTTGACCATAACTCTTCAGTGTCCGAGTACACAGAACAACACAGTCTATTGGTGAGGCTGCCGTCTCTGATCTGCTATTGGACAAAAATAATCTTTCATTAGTGTTCTGTCCAGAATGCTTATTACGACCATCTGTTTTGAGCAGTATGTGCACACATGGTCCAGAAAATCAATTGTCTGTCAATCAGTTGGGCCTGGAGAGCTTCTACCTTCATCATGTCCTCTCTCTTTCCTTCTGAGGTTCGGTTGGAGCGGTTGTTAGCCGCTAACCAGTAACAATGGCAATATTTTACCGAAGGTATTATTATATACCCTGAAGGGATAATTTGTGGAAGCGTGTACAGGTCATAAGGCACCTTCCAATTCCGCCTTCAGAGTTTTGAGAAGGAAGCGAGTGTGAAATGGGTATGTTCTGCATATTGTAATTGTATGTTGCCTGTACAGGCTATTGTTCAGCTAGCATTTGACGTGGAAGGAAAAACTGGCAGATGGTGAAGGAAAGGCCGATGTCCAAGCTTAGCTTGTGCATTGAACTGGAAAAATACTGTTATTTGTCATGAAAAGCCCAGTAAGTTAAAACAAACCCTCACGCCTGCTCGCTAAAAGCATTGCTGTGAAATTGCAGTGAATTGATGAAACATATTCAAATTGCTGTGAAAAAGCTAAGCAAACGATTCCTTGGCATCACATCAACCTGTTCTCTAAATAAAAATGGATGTCATTTGCTATAATACGTCTAGTCAGCTGATGTGGCCTCCACTGCTTCACATTCATTGTACTGTATGTTTCATAGGAGCTACGACTCACATTAATGTACAAGGCTAAAACGAAGAAGAGGATCCCTCAAAAGCATCACAGCTGCAGCTGGTGTTAAGGCTGGGGACCTAGTATTAACCATGTTGAAATGTGATCAGGAATCAGTAGTTTTACCATCCAAATTAATTTAGGCTGTTTTGAAATTCTAATTGAGTTTCACAGAAATATCTAGCTTTGGTGTTTAGTGGAAAGCGAAACATGGAGCTTAGCTAATTCACTGTTTATTTTGTTGGCTCTCTAAAGTGTTCTTCAGAGACATTGTATGCCCTACTTCAAATGTAATATTAAAATAGATCTCACTGGTGTGTAGAATGGTAATCTAAGGCACGTTTCTGTAATATCTATAAAAGAGAGTGTGAGGAAGAGGTGCTGTTCTCCACTTGTGTTCGTGTTTAGCGATTGTGAGTGTTGGTGTGTGCATAAGGTGATAATTGACATTTATTGTTTACAATGGGCTCTTTTATTCAGAATAGGGACATTCGAGTTTAACACAGTGCTTTCCGAACTTACAAGCAGTTTTTTCTTCTCCTATGTCTCTGTTCACACAAATCAGGGCGGAAAAAACGTTCAGTAATTAGAGCATTGTGAATTAACTTAGTAACAGTTACGATCTGAAACACGTTCTTCAAAAAACAGTGGGGTCGTCGTTTTTCTATGGTACAAAACCACGCTATTAATATTCTTTCTATTCGATAACTACTTGTGTGCACATTGAGAATACTTGGGTACAAATTAACATTATCTTAACACTTTAAGATTTCTTTCCCTACCCTGGGAAATACGGGATGCTGGTTTTGATTGAAGATCTATGATTCTACCAAGTTAACAATTAGATTACAAAAATGGGCTGCACAAATGGCAGCATATTAAATAGCTGGGAAGAATGAGTTACTTAGTAGTCATTCCCACTTATCACCAGTTACAACGATTTTTTTTCTAGGCCTTTCTCCTAATCCTCTGACCCAGGCAGTGATTGGCTCTGTTCTTGAGGTCCCGTTCTGACAGACAGAGCAATCTGCCAGCCATTGGACTGATTGGCCTTGGTCAGAGTGCCCAGCTTTGATTTTACAGGTCAGAGAGCTTCTCCAACTTAGTCTTTCTCAGGTGTGTGTGTGTGTGTGTGTGTGTCATGCAATGCTCACTTGCGAAAAGCACACTTCTCTCAAGAACAGTCATGTTTCTGGCATTAGCATAGAAGTCTCATCTATTTGATTTACTTTCCACAAGGACTAAACGAAGTGACTCCTGCTAGTGTTAGCTACAAATAATTAGTGCCTGTCAATATTTGTTAAGACAGCAGAGTGCACCTAGGGTCCTCTGCCAGGCAAAGTGCTGTCTTGAAAAATGTATTGAGTACTCCTCTCATGGTATTTACAATGCATTGGCTCAGAATGACTTAAATAAATGCCAATTTAATGATTAGCAGTCAGTTTCATTGTTTCTCTTTAGATTGCCAATATGTTACAGTAAGTTAAATATTTTAAGCAAAAATATGGTCTGTATAGTCATGTATTTAAAATAATGTCATCAACCAACCAATCACAATTATTTTATCAAATATTTTTTTGGAAGAGCAGTTGTCATAAAGCGTTCACAGAGAACCTGCTAAATCCCCAAATATCAAGCAGAAATGCATATTGCAGCATAATGGCTGGGTAACATTCTCTAGAAATGTTGGAATAAAGAAAGAAACCTAGAGAGGAACCAGTCAAAAAGGATTGCCTAGCCAGGTGCAGATAACAGTATTAGATGTGCTTTGAGTAGGCCAGATTGTTCTTCGAGGTATTTAAACATTCCTTGCAAGCATCAACTCATAGCAACAATTAATAGCGAACTAGTGAGCTTACAAGACGCCAGGTATTGCATACTGCAATAGCCAGTTGTGTGGATCTGGAAGTTATAATGATGTTCGATTTGTTCACTGGCAATGTATTCTCATGTAATACGTATTTGCATAATGTTCAGCTTTTCCATGCTTTGGTCCTGGCGTGTTCCCACGCCATACTTGCATTGCCCGACCATCCCCTCCCACCTCAGTTTACTTCAGTGAAATGAATGGGCCTCGGTTTTTTCATCAATCCCAACGGAAGCTGTTAAGATGCCCCATGACCCCTTTTCTATGCACCAAGCACAGCTTTGTTTCTCCAGTTACTCTCATGACCCCATTTACAAATTAGGTGACCCCTATGTTGGGAAATGCTGTTATAGCGGGTGCAGCTATCATGCTTTCATTCTCCATAGCACTGATTCACTTAACACTGATACCACACACACGCACAAAAACACACACACGCAAACTGCCTGCAGATATCGTGACTGCTCCTTTTAAATGATTCTGACAACTATTAATTGCTTTCTTCCTGTACATGATGCTCAATCTAGGGAGTAGTCATTATAGGCTTCTCTTTTTTCATTGTGAGCAGTGAGGAAAGTAGGGGGCCTGAAATACAATGTGTCACGTTGCCTCCCACCAATCAGTCCAGATCAAAGAAGATGAGTTGGCTGACACTTTCCAGGGCTAACTTCAAAGTAGTCAGATGTGAAGGTATACATTTGGCTTGCAGGAATCAGCATTGGGTCTTATGCATTTAACATGAAAACATGAAAATAAACAGTGCGGCAAGGAATTTGAATCACGTCTGGTTGCTGCTTTTTGGAGAATGCCCAGGGGCCTTACATGTGGTGGTGCCAAATGTTCAGAGTTGGTGTCGGACAAGGGTTGCTCATCACACTCTAACGACCCTTTCTGGTAGGTTGTTCTCTTTCAAGCCATGATGATTGTTAGGCCTGGGAATGCATTCTTCTCCATGCACCGGACTGCTATTGAGTAGTGAGAGAAGAAGCAGAAGGGCTGGAGAAGTACTTCAGAGGACACATCGGTTGTTACTGCGATGAGACAAGGATGTAAATGTGAGTTAGACAAAATTGTCAGGCGACCAAAACAGTGTAAAAATTCATTCAAAATAAAAAGAACAATGTAAACATACATTGTGGTGTTTATAATGTTCCTGGCACATATTAGTGATTGTAATGTACATGGTACTGACTACATAAAAAACTGCTTAAGTGTCTTAATAGGGTGTTGGACACCAGAAGACAACAAAACAGCTGAATGCACTAATCATAGATACTAAAGTGTCCTAATTTCTATTGAAGGTATACAACACCATTCACCTATGCTAAATTACATCATTTAGTGGTTTTTAATGGTGGAACAGGCTGTCTCCAGGATCATCAGTCAATGTGTCACAGGCTGGGGAAAGTAACCGGTTCTTTCTACCCAGGTTAAGCAGGCATAATGAAGTAGAGACACCAAAACAAAAGTGGACCGTTGCAACACATTTATTTAATATGGCAAGGCAAAATTAAACATAAAACCAAAAAAAGAATGGAACGTCTACATTGTTCTGTTCGGTAGGAAATATCATGCAAAGCCTAGTTTTCAAAAAGGATCAATCAATCAAATGTATTTATAAATTTTTGTCATCTTGCTGTATCTCTAGATACAACACCCTACAAGAGCTGAAGATCTTTGCATGCCTTCTTCCTAAGCATCCACACCTAGCCAGATCTTTCCCACACTGCTCTTCCAGACAGGAATTCACCTTGTGACCTCAGTTAGCTTTGCTGACACCCAAGCCGCCGGAGGTAGTCGCTAAAGTGTGATGAGACCAGGAACTCCTGATGACAACTCCTCCCCCTTCTTGGGTGAAGCTGGACAGTTTGCATCACCCATGAGGTTTCCCAGCCACAATGGCACTGTCGAGGTGTGTAGCTAAATTGTGGCGCCCAGCTTATTGTTACAAAATAGCTCCTTAGATCAATAGGAAGCCCATTCACCTGTCTTTTCATGTAAGCCAAAATAAGGGGTTGTGAGAGTAATACGCCAGGCTTTTTTTCTACATGATCAAAAGTATGATGGGATTTCATTTGTATCCCTTGTTTACTCGGTACTTGGCACTAGTTTAATTTCTTTTTGCCATTTACCTCTATACAGTAGGCACTGGACATTCCTGGGGTGCGGTTTGGTTGCACTGCCCTGTTCAAGGACACAGCCCTGTCAGATTTAGTTTTTCTGTGCCTCTCATACAGTTGCTCAACCATTTTTCTACCTGAGAGCTTTTCAAAGTCCTCTCATTATTTTTTTTCTAATTACTCTTTTGCAAACATTCTAGATATCGTACTGTAACAGCTCAGTTTGCCCGTTACATTAGCCTTTGCTAGCATTCGCTTGCTGAACAAATCCTTCAACACATACCCAACCTACATCCATAAATAGTTTCCAACCAGGGCAACATAATGCATTTGCCGCGGTCCCAATTAGTTTCAGCACACAATCCTCCTCCATATTTACCCCCCTACATATGCTGAGCGAATTACCCTCCTAAATGAATCATAGTAAGAAAAATGAATGTGGAATCGAGTGCCAGAGCGCTAATGCATCACGCGGCGTGACAATTCAAATGGTACATATTATGATGGAAATTATGAAGAATTATTACATAATGATTGGGCCTCTTCTGTAAAGCAGGCAAGGTATTAACTGTCATCTCACGGTTCGGTTACAAACTTAGAAGGACTGGGTTGGTAAGGGGCTTCAAGGTGGTGGGTGGAACAAGAATCTCTTGGCTCTAATTTGAAAGTGAAGAGTTAGAGAGCAAATGAAGCAAGGAAAATTCTCCCTAAAACCTAATTTCGAATATGGTTTTGGGTGCAGCCGAGCTTGCTGCTTCTGTCAAAACATGCTGTGATGCTTGTAATGTTATATGTATGCATGCCAAGTGGGCTGTGAAAGCAGGGATGCTGCTTCTTGCCCAAATACCAATCTAAACAAATGTCTCCTCCTCCTCATTTAATATAGGGATTACGTTGAGGGGTAGGGTGCGTGTGCGTGCCTAAACATATCTACATTTCAAAAATCAAATACAAGGTGCTTGTATTTGTCCTGTATATACTGTATGTATACAAGTACCACAAGTGCTGTAAAAATGTGCCTATGTGAAATGGGATTTCCTAGTTTTTGAGACACCCCCCTCGGAGAGTGGGGTCAAAGCCAAGGATTGACCACTATTAACACAGACCCTGGAGAAATGAGATTTAAGTGCCTTGCTCATGGGTGGATTGACAGATCACCCTAATGGCTCGGGGGATTGGATCCAGCAACAATTTGGTCAACCAACCCAGCGGTCAAACCGTTAGGTTAACATGCCTTTGTGCACACGTCAGCTATGCCTCCAACACATGATTGGATATGTTGTTTTTGGGGGTTTTCTCTGCAGTAGCTACAGGATTAAAAGCTTGTCTCCCTGGCTATCGTTGTCTCTTTCTAACACCCTTAGTGCTGACTCAGACACACAACTGCTTCGTTATCCACGGCAAGATAATGACAACAGCAGCGCAGTAGAGGGGCAGGTCTAACGAACAGACAGGCTGGGGGAATAGGTTTCCTCTCCAGCTGCACAGCTAAACGACCTTTCCCCAGCCAGCTAGGCAGGCAGGCCGATGGGAACACAACAATATGAATAAAAACTATCTATAATAGGATTACACTAACTCTAATCTGTTATAGAAAGAAAAAGAGGAAGAGAGAGAGAGAGAGAGAGAGGGGAAAATGAAATCTGTGGTTTTCGGCTCTTACCGTGGCTGTGTAAGGCATTCCTTTAATTCTTTCCCTCCTGATCTGTATTGACCGGGAGGCGGTGTGCTGTTCTGTCCCGGACGCGCTGCACTCACTTCGCCATAAACGCCACATCAGTCAAATCACTTCTGCTTATTTCATCGATATGTTGTTCTCCTCGGCAGAAAGGCAACAGCGAGCCTGAGGCACTGAAACAGGCCTGTGACTTAATAACACTTTGTCAACATAAACATTACGAGCGGCCCATAATGCTTCGCTGACGCCAGTCGGGGGCTCTGCTGAGATGGACGTACGTGTATAAGATTGGCTTCAGGGGGTGTTCATAAAGGCATGAACACGCACGTACACACAGTCCAGACACATGCATGCGCACACACACACACACACACACACACACACACGGGCACACTGAGACGCACGCACACGACATCAATCAGTTATTTGGAGAAGGAACAATATCTGTCTCAGATGGCTGAGTAGCCTGACAAAGATAAATATTTGAAGGATGGTTCTAAATGGGATCTCTTGGCGGCAGCATACCACTTCCCCGCTTTATTACCTCATTCTTTATTTAGCAGCCTTAGTCGCCACGCTCCCTCCTACCTCTTCCCTTTTCTCTTCCTATACTAACAATTGAGTCTTGTTGTAACGGTTCCAGTCCGTCCTCTTTTCGTTAACACAGGCGCCGCCGTGAGAGTCATGCATACGTTAAATGAATTCCCATCGTTAAAAGCCCTAAAGTTGTTCAGCTCATGAAAGTTGGACACGTCCGCAGATGTTCCCCCCGGCCTAGCCTTGATTGTGGTTGAGGAAGCAGGAACAAGGAATTGTACTTACTAGGGGCTTCAAATGTGGGTGGCACCAATCTCTGCCCCGATGGGGATCCAGGAAGTTAGGACAACTAAATAATACACTGTGGAGTCAACGTGTCCTGTTTTTTATAAGACGAAGGGATGGAAATTTGTCAACAAAATGTGACTGAAGTTGAACTAGAAAGTTCCTCTGTAGAGTAAATGCGCCTCTCTCTTTCTTTCCACCCCTGCATTTATACTGACCATCACAACTAAACCGTCACACCACAATCAAAAATGTCTCTGTCAAGCTTTACTCTTGTCTGTTGAAATGGATGGTTAATCTCACTGCTAGAAGTATGGCCAGCACAATAACAAAAGAGGTGATGTGGGTAGATTGACAAAAATCTGATAATTATCCTCCCACTGCGACGACACATGAGTGGATACCAGGAAAAAACTCTCCTGGCAAAAATTCAGGAAGTACGTTTTTTATAAACGTATGGTGCCAGTGAAACGTTCTTATAGTGGAACACTGTTTGGAGCTGTTATTAAAGGTACTGTTTGTCCAAAAATCTTATTTTTCTGAAAACTCACTAACATTTATTCCAGAATGCACATAGAGTAATTTTTTTCCCAACCATCCATTATTCAGCTCTGTCCCAGGCTGTAATTTGCGTTCTTAGCATTGCCCAAATTCATGAATGAAAACTTACCACTACAGCAAAGCTGCAAACACTTTATTTGGTTAAGTTGCGCTGCAAGAATATCTCATTTCAAATAATGTTAAACCATTTGGAAAAGTTGACCCTGATGTTACATATTGGCCCCTTTATATGCACATTGCATGTTGCTTGTTCCCTCTTACAATATGTCTACCAGTGGAGGAGAAGCAGAGTTGAAAGGCCTCTGTGTTTATGTAAGCTGGTAGCGCACGGGTTGGAAATCCCTCATAGTTGTGTTGATTAGCTTTTGAGATTTGTCATTGACCACCATAACAGCTGAGTGCTTCAAATTGGATTTGTGAATACATGTCAAAAATGCTTATTTCTGTGCTCTTTAAATTTGAGATACTGTTAGGTACAGGTTCAGTTGTCTTTTTGGAGTTTGGAAGAACACGATTTTCAGATTGATTGATACGGATGCAGGCAACGCTCAATTAGTTAGAACAAAGTGAAAGTTCACTGCAATTTTAATTAAATCCCATAGAGACAATTTAGGTATGTGTCTTTCGTTGAAACTTTGTACACTAGATACGCGAGCTGGAGGACTGAAAAATACAGGTGTACAACAGAGAGAAAAAGAAAGGAATAAAAAAGAGGGAGTAAGAGGGAGGGGATGTTTCAGCAGTGCCGAACCGCGAGCATGGAGTCTGTTTGAAGACTAGGACATTCTTCATCTACCCATGAGCCCCTCAGCTGATGCACAGAACGGAACTCAGTATGTCAGTGCCTTCAGGTGTGGAACGCATTGCTCCCTCATTTTCAGCCCTCTCTCGCTTGTCTTTCTCCGTCCCTCTCCCCTTCTATCCCTCCCTCTCTCACACACTATCTCTGCCCAGCCGGTAGTCTCATCCATTCCTATAGAAAGATGAAGCCCCCCCCCCCCCCCCCCCCCCAGTTTGTCCCCCTAAAAAACCCCTCCCCCGTCTTTGCCCCGGCTATTGATTGAGCACTATCAGTGCTCCTCACATGTTGGAAAATTACATGTAGCAGCAGAAGGTAGCCATGATGATGATGAGGCCGTTTCCATGGCGATCAAAGAACCCGCCAGGAAAATGCCAGGGCCTGCGGAACTGTGATAATACTGTAGCTATAGCACTCATTTCACTTTAATTGAAAATGCTTTTGAAATAATGTTCACTGAAAAGGAAAAAGGGAAGGGGGAATTGAAATGAAATGATGTCCCAGTGTGGCTCAATTGGTAGCACACAGTACTCGCAAAGACTGGATTTTGGGTTCGATTCCCATGTGGGGCCCTTTAGTCAAAGTATGAAAATGTGCAGAGTAACTACTGCTGTGAGTCTGCTAAATGCTGGGAAGATACAGTTATTCAGTCCCTCTAGGATGCCCGCTAAATATTATCAGAGGGCTTGCATGACTGACCAATCCCTGAACTATTTCGATGATCATTTCTGAAGAGACTGCCAGTTGAATCCTTTTCATCATCAAAAAACCACCCCATTGCTTCCGCTTGTACTTTGGACCAATTTACATTTACCACACAATATGGTTCAATCAAGACACGTGCCAACAAATGTTTTTCTTCGTCAGTGCATTCTTGTGACACGTTTGACAAGATCACTGCATACAGTCACGCAAAATGCAATAATTAACTCAAACATTTTAAGCCTGCGCTGATTTTACAAAAACATCTCAGCAGACTCCAGGAGGGACTTATTAGTGTGTCATCTGTTTATGTGTCATTCCTAACAGCAAAACATCCATGCAGATTAGGGGGATTTTTGTGGAGGTGAGTAGTGAGTGATTCACAGAGCCCTGCTCTCCCACGCTTTAACGAACAGGGCACAGAGCCACGTCAATGTTGGACCTTTGGTGCGTTCCACCAGCCTGTATTCTCTGCCCTCTAAGCTGCATGCGCGCATGTACACAAGCCCTTGAGATGACAGTTTCTCGCAGTTGTTTCTGTCATGTTGTATTTAGTTGCTCCTCATACCTGGCAGTTTATAATACTCAACGTGGAGTATGCACATTTTAATGGCATCGACACAGAACTTCAATCTGTCCCGTTGAATGCGAGAGGCCACTCCGACATCCGAGTCCTAACGAGGCAACATCTTCCATGTCGGCAGTTGCTGCTGAAACATCGCCTCAACCTCCGGTCCCCGCTTTCCACTCCTCAGTTAGCGTTGTGAGGTAAAAGAGTGAGAACTGCTGTAGGGTGTGGGAGGCATTCATTTCCAAAGGCAGAGAGAAGCACCAGAGCCTGCCACCAATGACAATAAATCAATTTCTATTTAGATCAAGAAGACTCAAATGTGAGGGCCCCTTAATGTGGGCTGGGGAACAAACAGGCAGAGATGGTGATGAATGTGCCAAGGCACGGTTATGGGCGGGCGCCCTGATAGCATGCTATCAGCGGCGTCCATCTTTCTTTCTTCCCATTTTACTGGAAGCTGTCCAACACACTCAGACAAAATGTCAAAGACATAAAGAGGCTCTCATTCTGACTCACTGTGTTCAGTTCAGACGGAGATCTTTCTGCGGAGAGGTTCTTGCTAGCTAGCCACTGCCGCAGGCTCGCGGTGTACGTTTCATACACTGACTTTTCATGTCATGAAATGTCAATCCTTGAGGATACGTTTGTCAGTTTGTATCTTTCAATTGCCACACCAGTACAACAGGTAAAGGCTAAGGTCAAGTTAAAGCTATGGTGGACAATCTGTCTGTCATCAAGGCTTTGTGTGTTCTCTACAACTGTAATAACATACAAATGTGCAAGTGGAAACCTTTTAAAAATATATATGTATATTGGAACAACATTAAATATATTGTGTGCATTTAATGCCAAATCTAATTGTTGAATTGGCATTTACAATAACATATTTACATTTATAACTTTTTTTGCACTTTTGCCACACTGTAAAAATGTTAAGAATTTAAACAGGTTTAATATAGAACCCCCCATTTCCAAAAAAGTTGGGATGCTGTGTAAAAGGTAAAGAATGCAATGATTGCCAAATAATTTAAACCCAATGTTCAATAGAAAATAGACAACATATTTTACTATTTTCAATTCTGTTTTCATTTCCAATTTACACAGCATCCCAACTCTTTTCGGAAATGGGGTTGTTCTTTAATGCTTATAAAATACTTCTGAATTTGAAGGTCAGACTGAGTTAAATCTCTACCTTTAATGTCAGTTATCAGAACTTAGCATGATGAAGTTTGAACGGTGAAGTCAAATTCTGGGCTGCGATACATAAGGGATTCACTACAGGCCGCTTATAACCATGCCGTAAATACCCTGCACCTTAAACCCCCCGTTCTTTAAACAGCCCAAGGCCAACACTAATCTCTTAACGTAACGGCCTATTCAATTACCATGCACCAGGAGACAAGAGGAGGCAGAGAAATCAATTAGGATCCTTTGTTATCTCAGTACTCCATCTCAGAGGAGATAGCCACAGCAGATGTTATCGCCCACAGAGACTTGCCTTTGTTTGCAGGTTTCGCTCCATCGTTTGTGTTTACACAAGGAAGTGATAATAGACATCTCTTTGTCTTAGGGTATGGTGAAATATGAGGACCTTTGATACGGCACCAGAGAATTCGATGCAGCTTTCTTGCACGCTTGCGGTTGTGTCTTTAGCTCCTGAGATTTACAGTCACAAAGACAGAAACTGAGAAAGTAACATACCAAAAGACAGAGGAGATCGCGAAGTAACACGATCCGATACAAAAAATAGGCCAAAACCTATTTTCTGTCTTTGGTATTCCTTAAGGTATTTTCACTGGGTCTTGTGCTGCTCTTATTATGTGATCCTTTTCAATTCTTCTCTTCACTTTTTTACTCTCCATGTCTGCATCCTGGCAATTAAGTTCCTCACTGCCTTTTCGAATGTGCCTCTATTCCATTGTACAAAGCTGTTGACAAAGCTGTTTACTGCTTTAAAGTATGTAACACAATGTTCATTTCAGGACATTGCAAGTGTTTGTTGGAGACATCTTGGTTTGACGTTCACCATTAGACAATTTACCACTGAATCCCAACATCTGATGTGTGTTGAACGTGGCTATTTACAAATACCATGTGACCTTTGGCTCTACACCCCTAATCAGATTTCTAAATCAAGAACCCCAAATGACCACGGCTCTCCTTGCTGATAAAAGTATTAAGCTGATACCTTTGACCTTTTTTTTTATCACTTTAAGCAACCGGCAGTATCACCATACTTGTGTTACAGGGACCATTTCGCCCCCCAAAATCAATATATAACAACCCAAATTAGAAGCAAATTAATAATGATTGTTGAGCGTGTCATTTAGAAGCTGAGCGGAAGCAGGGGGAACTTCACAAACAGGATGCTAATTAGGGTTCCCGTGGTTACGTGTGTCTCGGTGCATTGCACACAGCTGATAATTGTATCAGGCTGCTGCACCACCACCGACCAACTTCCTGCTTCCCTTTGATTCCAGTTCCTAACTTAATTCATATTTGTCCTTTCTTCCAAATACTGTCTTGCTGAGGGAAACTTCAACAAACATGAGAGCAGAACTCCATCAGAACGCCTGAACAGTGAGAGGTCCGATGCCAGCGGGGCAACATATCTGCAAATGAAACATCATTTATGTAGTATATTTGTCTCCCAGACCTAGATTGTGTCAGACCTCTCGCCTATTTCTGAGGTAGCAGTGTGAGAAGAGACGTCATCGCCTCATCAAATTGGTTTTTGACGCTGCTGCCAGCGTCTGGACAGGAAGGCACACCGAAGGAAACGCCTTGTCATTTTTGGCGCGGCCTGAGCCACGGGATGGGTTTGACACGTGTCATCGTTCGGTCAATGCGACCGTTCCCCTCACGCGCTCCCATCAATCTGCCTGATGTTTGAAAAGACCTTCAGGTCCCAGACGATCGCAGTGAACCCACGGCCACGCGCACATTGTAAAACACAGAGATAGTCTCGTCTTCTCAATGATCAGTACCGTTTGTCAGGTGATGCTCTGAACCTAGTCAAGACCCACGGTCCTACAGAGACCCGGAGAGACCGCAGAATTGTATAATACATGCAGTCTTTCGGGAAAATATTGCATTAGAAAGCACGCAAAATATTGCATATGTGTTTTATGCACAAGTAAAAAAACAAGAAATCTGTATCATCCGGTATAGCCTTCTTTAAAATAATGGCTTTACGCAATAAAACACACAATAAAGCACAGCCATGACAAAAGACCCAACATGTTAATTTTTTGAATCTCTCATCCTGATATGATTTGAACGTGAAAAATGATCCCTCCAGTCTCAGTGAGAGGTAAAATTGATTAACCAGTTTAGTTATAAACCCCACCCATTACTCCCGAATGCACTTCTACCGAACATTAATTTCCATCTGTTTTATTTTAGTCAAATTGCTGGAACACCTGCCTGGAAGCCTAGCACTGCAGAGCAGGATGTTCATCACAAGTGCTATTGCCTTTTAAGCAGGTGGAGAACACTGAAAGCAGTCAACCACTAAGCAATTTTCTTTTACGGTCTTCAGATTTTTTTTTTGTTTCTGGAAACAAGCTTGGCATATTTCTGTCTCTTTCTCAGTAAAGGAAAAAGTGCTGGAGAGATTGAAGCATGAATGTGAGAGGGTGATTATGTTTGTTTACTGCTTTTAGAGCAAGATAACAATAAAGAGTGGAAGTATGTGGAAGTTTGCCCAGAACCAGACTCAAATGCATTACAATACAATCAATCCTCGGCTGGATTTCTGAGCAACTCTCTCCCCTTGCTTGATGTCCATCGGGAGATACTCAAGGAAACTAACAGAAATAATTAGGTTCGCTCAGTGGTGTAATGATGTTTTAATAGTGTTTTAATAGTATTTGTGTAATTCAGTTCCATCAAGCACTGCCCACACACTAAAAAAACATACCAGCAGAAAGGTGATAGAGAAGTGGTAAATCTTGATCAGGGTGACACATTTGTCCAGGCCGAATCACTAGTAGAACTGGGTGATCTTTCCAAGTAAATACATTTATTATGAAATGTTTGTTTAAGTGCAATGTTGTGAATGCCCTTATTGCCAGAATAATATACATTTTTGAAGAATTTACTAGATATGTCTGCTTGTTTGCAAGTTGCCTTTCGTTCTTGTCTCCATCTGACAGAAAGTGGTTTTTAAATTATATTCAATTTATCTCACTCATGTTGTTAAAACGATTTCCAAAATGAATGTGACCGTGACCAAAATCTGGATGGAAGTAGAACACATTTATTTAATTGGTGTTTTACTTGTACATCCTCGTTCAGCATCCTGCATTCCCAACGTTCTAACGTGTGACACGGTTTTCACTGAGAACTGTGAATAATTAGACGAATGGGACAATGTCTCTCCTGCAATGACATTAGAAGATGATAGACTGTCATTTGTATCCCACCAGGACTCTTCTGTTAGCTGCTAACAGATCTGCATACACTGCTGACACTGCCATATTCATCTCTCCTTATATACCATGATAGGACAGACAGACAGAATGACAGACAGACTGACAAATTGTATTTGTTGGTGCTTCCATCTTAGCATCCTTGTATTCTATTATAGCTTAAGATTATCTGCAGTGCATTATGTGGTTAGAAAGGAGTAAAACCATTTTGTGTGTGTCTTCAGTTGATGTTATTTTTGCTCTGTTTATATTCTGATGTCTGAAATATCTTCATATGGATGTCAGTTGGGGAGATACGCTTGTCTGACAGTTTTTTGTGAATTGTTGGTGCCCCGAATTGAAAAATCAGTTCACCATGGCATAATGGGCATAAAAATAAGCAAATAAACATGCAGTTGAAAAAGATGACCTTTCAGTCATAAGTGTTCCAATAGGCTGGACTGCAAAAACAAAAAGCAGTAGGACTATAGTTTGTCTTTCTATGCACACACAACCATGAACAGTGTGTCTGTCCGTGTATGTATGTATGTATGTATGTGTGTGTGCGTGTGTGTGCATGTGTGTGCTTGACGATTGCAAATGCGTGCGTGTGTTTGCCTGTGTGAGCAGTAAACAAACATGCTGATGTCTGAGTTAATGATAACTCTTGACCTCTCCTCTTTCATGATGAAGGTAGTAAAGCCTTCCTATAGTGATGAGCAGACTGTGTTCTATTGACTGGTGCCATTGATTTGCTGTAATTCCCCTTATTGGCTGTCTCTAAATGCACTACACTGCTGGTGAGGGGTTTACTGGTGTTGGCAACCATGTGTATGACATCTGAAAAAAGACTGTAGTCCCATAGACACACACGTGCACCACTGTGAATGCACACACACACACACACACACACACACACACACACATATATACATAACAACAAACATACAGTCTCACACATGCAAAACCATAAACCCCCCACACACACAAATTTAAATATTTATAAGAAACTTGGAATATTGGAATAAACCAGTGTTGCCTGTGGTTGCATCATCTCCTTCCACCTTGGTTGAATCCCTTTACCCAATCAAACAATAGATTCAAACAATAGATTTGAACCCCACCCCCGTAGTTAGCTACAGTACGCTTTTATCTACGGCAACTCCATATCCGTTTTGGTTTACAGAGTTCAATAAAACATCTGGCTCAGTCAAACTCTGTAGCACTGCAAAACCACACGCTCTTGTCTCATTTCAACAGGGATGTGTAGGGAAGAGACTGAAGCCCGTGTAAAACGCGGAGCTGTGGCCAAGCCTGCTGCTGACAGTAGCTCTCTCTCCCAACGTATCCTGTATGCAGTCTGCATGCCATAGCGGAGTCTTTTCCCCTCAGGCGAAAAACAACACCAAAGACAACCCAGCTGAAGCCAACTGTCTCGCGTGCATACAGATCAGCCTCTTCAGCCCAGGCCCCTTTCATCTCCTCCATCAATTCAGGTCTCAATCAAGAGGATCATAGCATGTCCATGGGAGTCGCCAGTTTTTATCAGGAGGTTGTTGTCACGTTTGACATGGAACCTCCCCAGAGGGCTGCAAGGATTGCAGTGACTTCATTATGACGTAGTTTACGACGGCGTGGTCACACGTGCTGTTTTTAATCACGTCATTTATATGCCGGTTGTAATTGAGTCGTTTGCAAAGTTCTTTGCGGCTACCGAAATATGACTTCCTTTCCACATTGCTTTGTGATCTAGGACTTATATTCGGTGGTTATAAAGAAAACAGTTGGATTCCTCCTGGTCAGACGTCCTCTGAAACACGGTAACAAATATAACCTACAACTTTAGATGTGACAATTTAGTTGTTACATCACATACCAAATGATCACAGCTGGGTCATGTATAAGATATGCATATGAAGGAGGACAAAGCTTAGCCCTTCTCTCCCTGAGTGAGGAGGTTGCATGCATAATCATAGTTATTCGACGTTACTTCTTTTTAATTAAATAAATCAGTCAATGTTGGGCAGCGTAAGCATGACGTTGAGGACACGCAAAGTAATTAAATATGTATATTTCACCTTTATTTTAGTGGGCAGATGAGAACAAAATCATATTCACAATGACAGCCAAAAGAGGAGAACTGGGCCAACTGTGTGACTGCGTCCTTATGGAGGAGGTCAAAGACCCTGATGGCTGTTGAAATAAGCTACACATATTGACAGATGACTGTGTGGGGACATAACAGGGCCCCCTACAGAGAGAGAGTGCGCTGGAGAACAGAGGGAGAAATGGGGAACAGAGGGAGAGATGGGGAACAGAATGAGAGATGGATGAGGCATAAGGTAGAAGACAGAGATGGAGGAGGTGAGCGACAGAGCGAGGGCAGTTTAGAGAGAAGAAATGCAAAGAAATGTTTTAGTTTTGATGCAATATAAACCCAGATACCTTTGCAGAATTGTGATGTGTTAGAATTTACATCACGTCTTAAAGCCAGACTTCATGCCTGTACACACTTTATTAATGGACTCTTCATTCTCGTTTGAACTGTCTCTGCAGTTACTTACAGATTCCTTCAGCAGAACCGCACCGCATTTGCATAAGAATTTCGTAAAATATTTAGTTTCCAAAACTGTGCTTCTGTCAGGGACAGGATGAAAGAGATGTGAAACTGTTTAGTTACCTGTGTAAGTAACAGCTAGTGTTGTTGAATATTTCATCGCTACTGTACATTGAAGTGACTGATGCATTTCTGTACCAAGCGGGGGATTGCATATTTCTATTACTCAAAATATTCAGTCTGTCTAGTTTCAAATGCTTATTGCCTTAAATGCCTTTCACATGTGGAGGAGGAAGATGGTGACAGTTTCGATCAGGGCTATGTACATTGCAAGAACGTTGGTACATTTGGATGCAAGGACTCGGCCTATTGTGTGTGTGTGTGTGCGCGTGCCAAAATAGTGACTGACTGCCGTTGTCACTTTAAATGGCAGAAGTGTCCTGCAGGTGGTTCCAAAGTTTCATAGTTATTATATCATGGTTATCATGTGCTAGTGTGTGGTTTTTTTTCTTCTATGTGTGTAAGAGAGATAAAAAAAAAAATATCCCATTATGTTGCATTTTGCAACTGTTTACCTCACCATCAAAAAATAACTGTTGATGGATGACAAAGAAAATATTAATGCTAGCTCAATAAATAATATAATTCTGCCACTAAATGCAAATGATTGATGTAAATGGCCATTTGTAGCTTTTAGCGCTAGCTGAAATTACAATCATTTAATGTATTATTGTAATGAAAAGACGATTTCTCAGTCCCTAGCATGTTTATTACAGAGATACATAAATCATGTTTTTGACTCATTATATTTTCAGTCAGAAATCTGTCCCCTAGCCCTGCCTTGGGCAAAATCTACCAAAGAGTTTTGTCTGGATTTAATGGGACAGAAAAATAGCAGCAGTGAAAAACGAGCACCTATGCAACGCTCAGGGTTGCATTCCCGATACTTAACCTACACAATTATTGGATTTCAAACCCTTTAACGTGTGCAATTATTCTTCTCCCTTTTTTCCCACCTTAAATTTTTGAGGATCTGCATAAGTACTTTTTTTTTTTTACGTTGGGTTAGTATGAAGGTCTGAAGAAACTCTGGAAGCACTAAGGTGACATATGTTAACTGGGCACCTGGTATTTCATCTGAATATGCAATTACTGCACCTAGACAATTGACTGTCATCTGTAGGAGAGATATTCACAGGATTCTACATACCATCAGTAGTTAACTGTGTGGCCTGGTTGGGAGGTAGAGCCCAGATAGACATAATCAAACCCAGAACTAAAGGCAAGGAGTCTAACATTTGAATGTCCATTAAGACTGGAATTGCATGCTGCCAGCCCTCCACATTGTATTATATATGGACAGTCAGTCACACGCATGCTAAAGCACTCAGACACACACACACACACCAATGTTTCCTCCTTGTTTTCCATAAATTGACAGAGAAGGTCTGGACTTCCTGGCATATTGTTTGTAAAGCTGTTTCATGTTGACATTCGAGAAATGTTTGCATTATGCATAGACTACAAGACGTGCGTCAAGTCCCGGTTGAATTTATTTATTACATTTTTTATTTAAGAATGAAGAGCATTAGATCAGCGTGGGTCTGAACTAGCATTAAAAATACAGTTCCAGGTCTTAACCAAATTTTCAATGTCCCTACATCAACAGTAAACTCCCAATAGAATAGTTCCTTTGGTAAAGTCACAAATGGATGGTTGGAAATAGCATCGAATGTATTCTCCTAATTTGATTCCCAGCGCTTGTTCTGTTATGAGTGGAAACATCAGCGCTTCTCTTGCACCTTAAGCTTGTTAGTTCCCTAATTTTCTATTTTGGGAAGCATGGTTGGTGGCTCCATACAGCATGTGTATCCTAATGCGATCGGAAGGGGAACAGAACCACAGTAAAGCAAGGATGATCAAAACATTTTCCATTAGAATATTCCCTTGTCAGTTTGGGTTTGCTGTCATGGGACACAGCAGGACACAGAGATTTGATTCCTATTCTGACCAGGGCTGAGCAGGCAGCTCCACATACTACTCGGCTTTAAGTTCTCTCATTCTGTCTCTCGTTCTTTTTGTCTCTCTAACTCTGCCTTGCTTTCTCACTCTGTCTCTATCATCTTCCTCCGATTCTCCTTCTTTTTGTCTCACCTGCTTTTTCACATTTTGTTCATTTCTCCCCTCCCATTTGTCCTTCCAAGTCTCTTTATACCTCCTGCACATTTGCCTCCTTCCTATGAACCTCTCTAGGCGTGCTTTTCTTCTGCAGCAGCAACCACCCCAGCCTTCTGTATGAGGATTTTCATTTCACTGCCCCGTTTGTATTAAGTCCTTCTACAAACCCTCCCTGCTTAGCTTCACCTGAGCCTAGCTCACCGTTCTGATTCTTTCTCTCTTGCTCCCCCCTTGCATCTCCTCGTCTGCTTCTCTCCTTCCGTCTCTTTCTCTCTCTTTCTCTCCCCCTTGGCTCCCTCGGTACTGGTACTGCCCGCCGTTGCGCGTGAAAGACCCGATTAGGGTTCCCTTCTCCCAACGAGGAGGCTGCGCTCAGGTGCTCAGCCCCAGTCTGGCGGAGGCGAGTGGAACCACCGGGACGACCCCAACCCCCCAGATGGGAGAAGAAGAAATTGAGAGGCGAGAAAAGAAAAGGGGGATTATCTGTATCTACACTGCAGCGACTTTGGAGCTCTGCAGTGGACCGGCGCGCTAGACAGCCAACGTTGACAAAGCAGTCTATCCATTACGTGCTAGTTTCTGTTTTTTCAAAACAGCAGTGGCTCATCGTGGACGATGCGTGGACGGGTGCGGACGAGGTGGTGATTTTGTGTGTGCGTGTGTGTTAGATTGAGTGAGTGAGAGAGAGAGAGAGAGAGAGAGGGGCGGACGCTCTGCCATGTGCGCCTGATAGCTGCTGGAGACACATGCAGAGTGCGCCACATCAGACTGTGAGGGAGCCAGCAAACGAGAGAGCAAGTGACCGAGCGCAGGAGATACCCTCGCAGCCAGGAGAGCACAAGGAGCTGTACCCAACGACGCACAAAGACCCTAGGAAGAGAGAGTCCTCCAATTTCCGTTTCTTCACAGGGGGAAAAAACGACGGTTATTTTTCTTCACCTTTAGGTCAACGAGCGTGAGGATTGTGTGAGCGTGAAAGGCAAACCCAAGGCATGGTTCCATTGGGACAAATCAGGACGTGACAAGGAAAAACTCTTGTTAAGAGCCTTGGTCTGCTTACATTTGGGAAAACCTGTCGGAGATTGAGACCCCCCCCCCACCTCGTTTACTTTCCATAAGCTGCAAACGGTGAAGTAGAAATTCACTGACTCTCCCTTGGGAGTGACTTCAGAGCCGGACCTCTGTTGGCTTAGCTGAAACTGAAGCCGGACCTGAACCTGGGTAAAGTAGTCAAACCAGGTGGACTCAGGTTCGGAGGGGTCTTAGTATGGGGATGTCTCCATCATGAGCCAGGTTTCTGTGGAGTTTTTCCTGTACATCCGTCGTCTGTCCTTCGGGCTCGGATCATGCTTCGTTCCGCCGGTGCCGAGCTGC
The DNA here is from genome assembly GCF_011004845.1 of Esox lucius. Taxonomy (NCBI): domain Eukaryota; kingdom Metazoa; phylum Chordata; class Actinopteri; order Esociformes; family Esocidae; genus Esox; species Esox lucius. The sequence goes on from NC_047583.1 coordinate 19,357,192, forward strand.
CGCGAGGCTCCGGGGAAGGGGGTGGCATGTACCGCCTCCCCAGCCCCCTCCGATTGCGCATGAGCCCATGGATGTGGTCTCTGACTCTGGGATGTATCGCTGGGTCTGTGTGGAGCTCTTCTCCCAGGGGGAGGCAGGACAACAGCATGGCCGCTGCCGGACCTCCTGGGCAGGCGCTGTCGTACACCAGCCCCGAGCATCACCTACAAGACACACGGCATCACCCGTCTGCACCCATCTCAATCTACCGCTCGCCAGCCTCACTCAGGGGGGGTCACGGTGAGTCATACTTTAGAACCTAAACCTTCTCAACCCTTCGGGATGTGTTCATGAACCTCCAACCATACCTTTTCTACCCTGACCCTAAGAAACACTGAGCGCAACACTAATGAGCCAACTATATTTATTACTCCCTGCTTTGCGCAAATTTAAATTTCTTAATAGAAGTTGGTGAAGAAGAATAGAGACAAGAGAAACGGACAGAGGAACAAAAGGGTTAATGGACACGAAAATACCGGAGAAGGGATGGAGAAAATATTATTTGGACGAGACAGAGAAACCCCCGCTCTTCCCTCTACTCTCACGTGCTGTGCATGTTGCTGACTCTGATTAAGGTCCCAAGTGCTAATAGCAGTTAATTGTAAAGTGTCTTCTTCAAAGACATCGGGTCCATTAGCTGATTGGCAGTAATAGCTCTGTAGTGGAGCTGTCCACGGGGAAGAAAGGGGATAAAAAAGAAAGGGATGAGAAGAGGGGATGAGTTTGGAGAGGGGATGAGAGAAGTAAGAAGATCTCAGCAGGACTCTATCTGTTCCTGGGATCTGTGCCCCCGCCCCCCCCGTTTAATTACATGGCAGAAGATATAGGTTTCACTGCGCCGGATAGTGCCACTGTGTTTTGGTAGGAGTGTGAGGGATCTGATAAGTCTGGCAGCTATTTTACAATTATAGGGGAGCTCTGCACCCCTCCCGTGGTGCCACAGCAATTATACCATTACCGGGAAATGCTGACTGTGGAAAGGGGGAATATTCTGTATGCGTGTTGTGGGAGGCAGTCATGTGTAATGTACTGTAGGTATTTCAGAGTGGTCCACTTTTATTCTAATTTTGGAAAATGAAAACAACCACATAGTTGATGACCATGATTGCGGTCAATGGGATATTTCTGTTTGTGTGGAGAGGTTTGGTGGGTGTAGGGGGTGTGATTGGGGTGCACACATGCTTGGTCAGAAATGTATTTTGCATTGACTGCGAGAAAAGCGGCAACCCAAAATAATTTCAATATTCAGGCAGTTCATCTGGGACACTCCATCGCCTAAAGCTACGTCTGCCTCCGTCTCTCTGGCTCTATCCCTGTCTCTCTCTCTCTCTCTCTTCCTCCGACCTCGAAAGCTTATCAATTACGCCTCCTCCTCCTCAGGTTTCCTTATTGTTTTGTCCGTCCTATTTTTCATCCCCAAAAACTTTTGGATGCCCTTCAAGTTGAATCCTGCTTGTCCCCCTTTTTCTGAAATCCTCGGCGCATTACTCACCCGCTTCTCCACCCCTGAAGAAGTCAAGTGTTGTTTGTTTGCGAGATAGCCGCAGCAGCTGAGTGTGGAAGCTTTGCGTTCAGCAACATTTTAATTACAAATTCAGCAAAGACCTTGGTGATGGGGGCGGGGGCACTCAGGCTTAGCGGTGGAGTACTCAGGCAGGGTATGCTGCGTAGCGACTGGGGACGGTCTTAGCCGAGCTTTGTTTCCGATCTTATCTAGCTCATTACAATACAAGAACGACTGTTCCCCAGAGGAGCAGGAGGCGGAGAAACGATTCACTTCTCACCTCCGAGGGACTTCTACAGGAGGTTGTCAACAGCATCTAACAAGCTTGTTTTGGTATGTGTTCGTGATGTCTGTGTATGCATGTTTGAGTGCAAGCGTGTACCTTCACATGTGTGTGCGACTAATCAGCCTCCTGTTCTCCCATCTCATTAAGAGAACTGGTGTAGTTTTCCGTGACCAGGGAGGCTTGGCGTGTATGGGATATAACGACGTGTAGGACGGGAAAGACGTCAGGCCGGGGATTTATCCCACAGGAATGGGGATATGTATCACCTTTGTCTTCCAAGCCAGGCTTATTAATGGGGATACAAAAGCAACTACACACAACAGCAGCTACACAAAAACCACCACAACAGGAACGACACAAAATCCACTCCAACAATAACTACACAAAAACCAACACAACTGTAACTACACAAAACCCACCAAAACAGCAACTACACAAAATCCACTTAAAAAATAACTACACAAAAACCAACACAACAGCAACAACAAAAAATCCACTCCAACAATAACTACACAAAAACAAACACAACAGCAGCTACACAAAAACCACCCCAACAGTAACTACATAAAAACCATCAAAACAGCAACTAGACAAAAACCACTACACAAAATCCATCACAACAGCAACTACACAAAAGCCACCCCAATAATAACTACAGAAAAAAACACCAAAACAACAACTACAGTAACTACACACAAACCATTACAACAGCAGCTAGTGGCTCAAAAACCACAACAATAACTACCACCACAACAGTAACAACAAAAAAAAACACCATTAATGCAACTACATAAAAACTACCACAACAGTAACTATACAAACACCATTACAATAGTAGCTATATAAATACCACCACAACAGCAATTACACAAAAACCATTACACAAAAACAACCTCTACAGCAACTTCAAGAAAACCACCACTATAGCAACTACATAAAAACTACCACAGCAGTAACTATACAAATACCATTACAACAGCAGCTATACAAAAACTACCACCACTAACAGTAACTATTACAACGACTACACAAAAAAACCTCAACAGCGAATACACAAAAAAATAAACATCACAGCCATTGCATTATTTTGTTACACCTGTTTTTACTAGTTGTAAATTCAAACAAGATGTTCTATTTTTGAGGTGGGAAGTCTCTTGACAAAAACATTTTGTTTATTGCAGCCCAAGCACGCTAACTCCAGTTCCACACTGAATTTGTAGGATTAGCATTCCTACAAAAAATCCTCAGTGAATGCACTTAACCTAGAATGTAGCAATTGTTATTAACAAAACTTGCTATCCATTTACATAATGAGTGTGAGAGTTTGAGTAGCTACCTGAACAAGGTGATTTGTTAGGTCATTTCCTGCGGTCATGGTTGAATAGATAACCTCAGTTAAATAACCCCATTGAATTGGGATGTTGCTCAAAGTGGAGTGTTTTGGACAGCCAAGAGCGAGTGCATCGAGGTGGGGGGGATGATATCCAGGCCATGTCCTGACTAAAGCTGTGTGCCTGGACAGCCTCAGCCCTCACAAAGAGGACCCCAGGGGCATGGTTCAGGGATTAGCAAGGGGTTGACGGGCAGGCTTCCCCTTATCCCACTGATAAAGACAGGATTGAATGGCAAACAGAAAGGCAGACATTGCAATACATTCCTTCAGTTACTGCAGGTGTAATTTCACAAGATGGAGTGGCTCCCAAAGTGGTCTATTCATCCGCCTTATTGTCTAGACATCTACTTGAAATCTGTGAATATAATGTAATTTGGATGCTCCAGTTTTTATATTTATGAATTAATGTGCTGTAGTTGCACATGACTTTGGGAATTCCATAGATCAACCACTGTAAAACATCGTATCAGACAAAGTACCAATGGGCCCATGTGGCCCTGTACGTTTGATTTATCATTTTGACTTGGTTTAAGAAATTGAAAGTTAATAAAATATTCACTTAATAAGAAGGAAACACTGACTTGAATGGCTGGACTCTAAAACTGAAGTTCATTTTTTTGTATTTTCCTTACAGGCTGATTTGCCATGTTTTAACCTTCCATGGCAGTTCCTGGTAAAATGAGTAGAAAATTAAGCATAATTGGTTATAATTGCAATAATAGATTAAAATGACTACTCTGCCAAAAGAAACAGTCGAACACATCATATGATCATTGGTGGGAATTTCCATAATGTTTTATAATCCATCAAAGAATAAAAGAGAAAGCAGTTTTGAAATTACTTTCACTTCTGCTTCACTGAATTCAATCACCTACAGTATTCTTAAGAGTTTTTCTCCGTCCTGGAAGATTTGATTAACTGGCCTGTGTTTGACTTGAAAGACAGGCGTTGTAGACGAGTTCAGAGGAGAAGTAATTGGCTTCTACAATAGATGGTTCTAATTCCATTCCATTATAACGAATAGGAGACGCCTGCACTAAAATTGCGATTGTGTTACCACCAAGTGGCTCCTTTTATTCTTTTTTGACCTTTGACTAATTTCTACACTTTTTAAAGTAAGTTTCTTGTTTTATGGTTCTCCAACTTGTTAGTTCACACATTAGACTGAGTTTTCACCACTCTGTACATTTACTGTGCATTTGAGGCTGATTCAAGGAGTAACTTTCGCCTGAATTGTTTATTACTGCATGGAAAAGACTGCAATGGAATCAGGATAGAGCTCACAGCAAGGGCACAGGGAGAATGACTTTTCTGTTTCTATCAGTCATTCCAGTCGGGTCAACCAAATGTCACATATACGTAAATATTAAATAGTAGATGCCATAAATATAATATGCACTTTACAGGATGATATTAATACACAGTGAGTGCTGCATCATGTTCTCTGCTCGGGAGAAATGTTGGTGGGAATGTTTTTTTATTCACACTACATCTGTGACACCAAGCCATCTGTTGTCCCAGCTCTGTCCGTATTGAGAGTACCATTCACAAGTTGTCTAAGCTGAAGTTTCTTTCATAGCACTCACGTCACCAGAATACTTTGTGAAAAACTATTTCATTCTGAAACAAACACATACTGTAACAAACACACACACATAATACACACACACACACACACCATCTCTGGTTATAACAACTTTATAACATTGTTTTTCCCAGTTTCCTCATGGCAGTTGAGAGGACAGCAGACGCTAGATGACAAATGTCTCAGTTCTAAGTCAGAGTGAAAAGATCAAGCTGATAAATTGAGAAAGAGAAGAGAGAGGAGAGAGCTGTGAGATAAATGGAGAGAGAGAGAGGAGAGATAAATGAAGAGAGAGGACAGCAAGAGGAGACAGGAGAGATAAATGGAGAGCAGAGAGAGAGCATTGGAAGAGATAGAAAATAAAGAGAGAGATGGATAGGTTGAACAGAAAGCCTAGGGTCCCCGGGTAAATACTGCAGCACGCTGAACAGCTGGAAGGGTTGGATAGTACCGTGAAAACAACCAGTATGATGGCAGAAGCCCTAAAACTGGGGCCAGGAACTCACAAAGTTTTATTTGATTCACAGACTGAAAGACTAGCAGTAATGCTAAAGCACCGCCCAACAATGGCTTGGCTGATGAGATGAACAAGGTATCGAAAGGAGGGTGTCTTTGTACATATATGTCAGTGTGTGTATCTATCTATATAGATAGATATATACACCACACGCACATATTCAGACGCCTTCCATTTATCAATTTATTATATATTTCTCTTTCATGTCCAGTCAAAGCATCTGAACTCAATTTCATGTCATAGCAAAGGGGCTGAATACTTATGTGCTTGAGATACTTCTGTTTTCCAAAATAATTTGCCCAAGTTTAAAAGAAAGTTTCTCATTATAAGATTGTATGTGTAGATTGATGGCTAAATATTTTTCCGTCAATTGTAAATGAAGTCTTTAACATATCAAAATGTGGAGGATATTTAAATCAGGCAGTGTGTTTCTTTGCATAGTGCATAGACAATTGAGCTTTCAACATATCATCTTGATACTACTTTTTGCATTTGCATTTGGAGTGTTTGACAACAATGTTCAAATAAGTGTAAGTGCAAGTCAAACTGGCCATAATGTACTGTCCATACGTATTTGCACAGTGGCACAAGTTTTGTTGTGTTGCTTTTGTATTTCATCACTTTGAAAGATTCTACAATCAATACATTGACAATGGGGCTAAAGTACAGACTGTCATTTGGAAATCAAGGGTGAATCCATATCGGAAGAACCACCTAGAAATACCAGCATATTTTGTACATTGTTCCCCAATTTAATGATACCAAATATAAGCTCTCTCTTAAATAGACAGGAGTGTTTGTTTGAATCATTATTGCATGCACTAAAGAGCTGTCGAATTCAAATCTTGATTCTAGGCTTTGCATTTGCATTTGGAGTCAATTGCTGGTGTCTGAGAAAGGGAGGACCAAGAAGGATCAAATATAAGTCAAGCTGATCATCCTTATGGTGCAGATAAATACATTTAAATGGGTTAGATAAATAGCCAAAACATTAGTTGTGTTTAATTTTGTTTCTCCAAGCGCACTCCAGCACATTATTTAATTTCAAATCCAATTTTCTGGAGTAAAGAGTCAAAACAAACAAAAATACTTTATATAGCTCAGGGGTTTGTCCGTCTCGTCCCTGAATTTGCCATTACTGTTTAAGATATGGAATTGGAGTTGATAAAATATGGAATTTAATTTGGAGATACCATGGATAATTTCTGTGGAGTGTTAGGATATACAGACAGTGACACATTAAAGGAAAAACCAACATCATGCGTTTCAGTAAGATGTTGGGCTACGAGCCACCAGAACAGCATCAATGCAGCTTGGCATAGATTCTATGAGCGTCTGGAACTTAACTGGAGGGATGGAACCCCATTCTTCCAAAACATATTCTCCCTCATTTGGTGTTTTGATGATGGTGGTGGAGAGTGCTGAAATCTTCCATAGATGTTCAATTGAGATCTCGTGCCTGTGAAGGCCATAGCATATGATTCATATCATTTTCATACTCATCCATCCATCCTGCCTTGTGGATGGGGGCATTTTCATCTTGGAACAGATCACTCCCATTGGATGAAGATTATCACTCAGAATAACTTTGTAATGATTTGCAGTGACCCTTCCCTCTAAGAGGACTAGTGGACCCAAATCATGACAGGAAAATGGCCCCCACAGCATAACAGAGTCTCAGGACCCCCTCACTGTAGGGGTCAAGCATTCAGGCCTGTACCATTCTCTTGGTGTTTGCCGTGCATGCACTCAGACGAGTGTCAAGAATATGGAGAACAATCTATAACTTAATCTGGCCATATACACTTTTTCCACATCTCTGTAGACCAGTGACTATGGTTTTTGTACCACTGATCCTTCAAATGTACATTTGTCTTTGTAATGAGGGGTTTATGCACTACAATATAACTATAATATCCCTCTCTGTGTAGTTCTTGACGGACTGTTCTTGCTGACAGTCTGATCACGTCCTGCACTGACATTTTCAGTCACCTGGGAAAGAGTTGCTCAATGTTTTTCCTTACATATCACAGTAATGCACAAGGATCACAGTCATCGAATGTCAGCTTTAGACAAATATTTTCCAACATTCTTACAGATCAAAATGCACACGTACCTTTTGTCACTGGTACTCAACTATAGCCACTTGAGGACTCTTTGACTGTAGCTCCTGCCACCCATGTTCCAATAATTAACTCCTCTTTCAAAGTCATTTAGATCATTTCTTCATGCCATCTTGATCCAAATCAAGGTCAACTGGGCCTGCTCAGCATTCTTATATGTTATATTCCTCCACTCATTTATTCAGCTTTTTCATTTAATTTAATGTGTCCCCCATCTGTATGTAAATTTGTAAGTAACCCCTCATGTAGGTATTCTCCAGATCATTTTTTTTAGATGAATGTGATTTGGCATTTACTATTATTGTCCTTCAAAACAAACTGTAAAATATAAACAGAATTTGAATTAACTGCTAGTCCCACAACAAAAATGTGAAAATTAGTTTTCTCTGCAGATAAACATAAAATGAACAAAAGAAAATATATGTTTTATTTTACCGTTACAGTTGTGCTCATAAATTTGCATTTGTGTCAATTAAAGGGGAATTTCCCACACCTGTGCCTTTTTAAATTTCAATTAGTGTCTGTGTATAAATAGTCAATGAGTTTGTTAGCTCTCATGTGGATGCACTGAACCGGCTACATACTGAGCCACGGGGAGCAGAAAAGAACGGTCAAAACACCTGCGTAACAAGGTAATCAAACTTTATAAAGATGGAAAAGGATATAAAAAGATATCCAAAGCCTTGCAAATGCCAGTCAGTACTGATCAATGACTTATTAAGAAGTGGAAAATTCGGGGGTCTCTTAAAACCAAGCCAAAGTCAGGTAGACCAAGAAAGATTTGAGCCAAAACTGCTAGAAGAATTGTTCGGTATACAAAGAAAAACCCACAGTTAACCTCAGGAGACATACAGGCTGCTCGGGAAAAAGACAGTGTTGTTGTTTCAAGGAGTACAATACGACGATACTTAAACAAAAATTAGCTGCATGGTTGAGTTGCCAGAAGGAAGCCTTTACTGCGCCAGTGCCACAAAAAAGCCCAGTTACCATATGCCCAACAACACCTTGACAGGCCTCACAGCTTCTGGCACTCTGCAATTTGCAGTGACTAGACCAAAATTGAGCTTTATGATCACAACTGCACAAAAGCTGAGCATGGGATGTCTTGGACTTTCCAGCACGACAATAACCCTAAACACATGGCCAAGTTGACCCTCCAGTGGTTACAGCAGAAAAAGGTGAAGGTTCAGCAGTGGCCATCACAGTCTTCTGACCTTAAGTCACTCTGGGGAAATCTCAAATGTGTGGTTCATGCAAGACAACCAAAGACTTTGCATGACCTGGAGGCATTTTGCCAAGACGAATTGGCAGCTATACCACCTGCAAGAATTCGGGGCCTCATAGACAACTATTACAAAAGACTGCACGCTGTCATTGATGCAAAAGGGGGCAATAAAGAGTATTAAGAACTAAGGGTATGCAGACTTTTGAACAGGGGTCAGTTAAAAAAAAAAATATTTGTTATCATGTTTTGTTTTATGATTGTACCATTCTGTTATGACCTACAGTTGAATATGAATCCCATAAGAAATAAAAAAGATGTGTTTTGCCTGCTCACTCATGTTTTCTGTACATATAGTACATATATTACCAATTCTCCAAGGGTATTCAAACTTTTGAGCACAAATTTATCTGGGTAAGTCAAAAAGATAATGACAAATTTCTTTGTTACTTTTGTCTTCCTGAACTTTTTACACTGTAAATCAATGTTATGCAATGCAATACATTGATGCCGTATAGATGAACACTGTAAACCAGAAAAGGAACCAGGAAAGCCGTACCCTATATCTCAAGAGTAAAGTTCCCTGGGAACTATAGTAAAAAACACCATTACGTTCTATGCCAACATATCTAGTTGCCATTACGTCGGTCAAGAACGTTATATATTTAGAAAAATAAATCGATGTGTATGGTGATAATCCAAGAGTTTTGTAGGAATTTCACCTATCCAAATAAGACAATTTATGTTGACTATCCCCACTCAACATCCCCACTCAAGCCAAATCAGTTGTTTTTAAAAGAAAAATACAAGACGAAAACCTGTATGGAGAGCGCCGCGTGTGGCCATTCAAAATGTAGATTGATATATAACGTTCTTGACCAACGTAATGGCAACTAGATATGTTGGCATAGAACGTAATCACGTTTTTTACAATAGTTCCCAAGGAACTTAATTCTTGAGATATACGATAGGGCAAGCCTAGTTCAGCTGGCCTGCAATTAAAAGCGATAAATGTTGTTACCCTTACTCGATTCGAACCCGGGTCTTTAACCACTACACCACGGTGCTATACGTTTGCCCAGTGTCTGTATAGCAACTCGACATTAGATTTTGTGACGTAGTAACATCACGCCAAGTTTACATTTTTCACTAGACACCATTAAGCATTGTGATAAACTGACTAATGTTTCTTACAAAGTTCTCCTCCACCACATATAGCTATGAAATCTATGACCTGTATGGCTTTTGCCACTGGCCGTTTTAACAGCTTATTTGCCAGTAATAGGCTTACTAGTTTTTCTTTCATTCGTGAATGACATTGATACAATAACTACCAATATAGGTGACGGTAACTGACTTTTTCGTCAAGTGAAAAGACGAGAGAATCGTAGAAACCCCTGCTCATTTACTGACCAATGTGAATGTGACGAGATTGAAATGCGGGACCTATTGGTTGCAGGTCCGTGTCGCTAACCACTACGATATTTAACAAGGGGTAGTCAGTCAGTCAGGCACTCAGTCACTCACTGAGTAAGAGAAATTAGCTCTTCTTGGCTGTCTCCCCTTACGCGGTCCGGCAAAAAAACATTCTAAAATCCACAAGGAGCTATGAATAAAAATATTCATGCACAACTTGCATGCCATGTAGCTTTTATCATTGTGCAATATCTGAAGTGCTGCCACTGATAGCACCCCCTCTCTCGGTTCATGGACCTGATGATATCGTTTGGGCCATGGTGTCTGTGATTCATACCAAGAGGGGGAGAATGACTCATCCATCCATCCACACTTCACATCCGTCCGTCCTCACAAATCTGTGTTGATTTTCTGTTGGCCCCATTCTGAGAGGCACCCCAGTTGGTCACGTTGATTTCACCTTAGGCCTTAGATCAGAACAACTGACAGTCAGTGGACTACTGGGAAGATGTAAGGTAGGTGGTTAATTAGCGAACCTTGGTTGAAATGTCATCGGAAATCTTTCAAATGCTTAAGTCGCACTCTGTCAAGCTTGGCTGCCACATTTGGAGCAAGTGGGATAGTTTGTGAAGTGCAAACTCTGACCCATAATGCTGTAAGTCGATTTGGATTGGAGCATCTGCTGAATGACAAATATAAAATGTAAATCAGGCACTTATTGCAATCATTAACCAACGCTCCAGGTTTTCAGGAGAGTTCAAACATCTAGTGATTTCTCCAGATATCCATTTTCCTTGGGAGATAAACCTCCTTTTATTTACACCGAAATAAATGGTCTGTCTTTGAAAAGGATGTACTGCTGGTGTTGTGAATTGTGACGACCATCAGAGGTTATCACTTTTACCTGTTTTATTTTGGTGCTTCAAATTGTAAAGCAGCTATAATATGATTCTGAGAATGACCGGGAACAAATAGCAGGTATCATAATTAACATCATCTTTAACCTCAAATATACTTTACATGCGAAAGACTATAACATGCAACACATAATTTACTGTGGGGAATGTTAAGTGACAGAAAAGGGTGTGATATACTACTTCTATTACATACCCAAATAAACACATGAATATTGTACATAATGCATTACGAGAGAACCAGTCCCACGCAGTATATTTGCTCCATTAAAACAGTTTTCTTTGGGGCCACAGAGTGTTTCTGGTGGTTCCCAACTGGATTTGGAAGTGTTCATTTGCTGTGGCACAGCCCATATATAACACACCGATCTACTGGTAGAAATGTTCATTTGCTGTGGCACAGCCCATATATAACACACCGATCTACTGGTAGAAGTGTTCATTTGCTGTGGCACAGCCCATATTTAACACACCGATCTACTGGTAGAAGTGTTCATTTGCTGTGGCACAGCCCATATATAACACACCGATCTACTGGTAGAAGTGTTCATTTGCTGTGGCACAGCCCATATATAACACACCGATCTACTGGTAGAAGTGTTCATTTGCTGTGGCACAGCCCATATATAACACACCGATCTACTGGTAGAAGTGTTCATTTGCTGTGGCACAGCCCATATATAACACACCGATCTACTGGTAGAAGTGATTGTTTGGTGATTGCTGCGGGAAACCTTTTGATCCTCATTCTGTTGTAATTATTACAATCAACAATATTTTCCACGGCAACAAACACAGCTTTGCTTGGTTTGAGTGTTTAGGGGCCAGGTGTGTGCATGTGTTTGTGTGTGTGTGTGTGTGTGTGCATGCACACATGCACACTTACACACAAGCTGCAGAAAAGCATATAGCCACATCAGAAGAGTACTCTCTTCAAAGCCACTGAGTGAACCCTTCAGAGTGTGTGTAACACTAGCGTCTGTCCTGTGTGTGTACTTGTGTTTCATCCCTTTTTGCTGTACTTGTCTGTAACCCCTCCACCCCTATTAAACCCAGAAAACAGGGATGTTCGGAACACAACCTCAGTCTCACAACCCCAAACAATACAATCATTACTAAACGCTCTCTATGGTTCAGCGCCACAATAGCTGGTGCACTGAACCATATTCATAGCTGTTAACTGCAGTGGAGTGGGCAGTCTGCAGAGCATTCTGGGGGAATGAATTTGGGGCATGTCATTTGAATTACTACTCCTACATAGTATTAGCATATTGTGTTAAGAGACAAATAAACAGTTCCCCATTGGTGCAGGGGAGGAGATATACTTCTAATGGGATTAATGCTGCTGGCGCTAAATCCTTCGCAGTAGAGAGAGTCACAGAGAAACAGACAAAGATACAAAATATAAAACTGTGGGAAGAGAGAGATGCAGATATTGTACCAATTTGCCAAATGTGCAGTAGAACTGTGAAACCGTACATTTGAAATGTTGGTACCGGATTGACAATACTGTATTGAACCGTTCTTGATTTGACTGTGATATCAACCCTCTGAAGTATTCACCACTTTGAGTGTCTGTACATACTGTAGTTCCATACATTTACATGTTAACATTTTAATCATTTATCCAGCACTACTTAGTACATTCATCTTAAGATAGCTAGGTGGGACAACCCATTAGCAGTAAGTACACCTCAGTTAATGAAGTGGCTCTTAGGAAAAGCAGGGCTTGAAGAAAATAAAAAGAGAAAAAAGTTATCCAACTTATTTGTCTTGGTGACAGCAAAATGTTATAAATGATAGAAACTATTAGTATTTTTCTGCAGTGACCATAACACATATAATCTGCTGGCATCAAGCATTTGTGCACTGCATTAAAGAGGTGGACGAATCACAATGTTTTATCAGGGTGAGAATCCTCACAAGGTCGTTTTGGAAACGCAGAGAGCTTGATGGAAGCAGGGAGTCTAGATTGCAAGGTGGAGTAGTTTGTTTTCGCCTGTGACCTTGTTAGATCAGATTTAATTATGGGGTGCCTGTGACATTCCTCCCAAATTTGTATTTTTATCAAATTCTGTCATAATTCAATGATGGGATTCTTTCGCTGAGAAAAGCACAGAGGATTTCATAGGAACATGGTAAAATATGTCTAGAGAAGTACTAAAAAAATGTAATACCTCAAAATATATAAAAGACAGTGTTATTACTTCCCCCCCAAAAATCTATGTTTAATCTTGATAGTTGACCACATTTTTTACCATTATTTTATATAATAATTTGTACATATTTTTATATTTTAATGGCTATCAATACATGTTATTGTGTTTTCTCTTCTGATGCCTCATGCATCACAGTCATGCTCACATTAGCTTTGCAAATGTTTTAATATAAAGTGTTTAACAAATGTAGACAGCTTCAGTCGCACAACTCTTTCCACTGGTGTGGTCTCTGTGATCTTTCACCTTGTTAAACAATGAATCAATAATACAATTATTTCACCAACTTCTAGATTGACCAGTAGTTAGTAGTAGCTGTTTAACAACTTAATAATGGCAAATATGATTGGTATAAAATATTTCTCTTTTTGATTTCAATCTAAATTTGCTAGTGGGATTCAAGGGTGTGTGGGCTTAATAGGCATGCTGAGACTAGACATGCATAAACGCAACAACACACAGCATGAGTACATATGTCATTTCTCTCAAAGACTCCTGTGATTACTATCAGAGGCGGGGTGGACCTCCTAATCAACTGTCCATTACTTTACCTGGTCAAATGCTGCCAGTGTCATTCACCTCTAAAAGTGAAAGACATCTATATGTTTGACCCACTAACTCGTTTTAACATAGTTTCTCTCTTGTTCTTGTTCTCCCTCCTCTCACATCTTCCTCAACCTCCAGTCTCTTTCTCTCTCTATGCAGTCCTCTGTCTCACGCGTTCTCTTGCCTTCCGTCTGAATGTCACTCTCATTCCTCTCTCACTTCCCTCTCTCCTGCTTTCTCTTCTTTCTCTCTCTGTCTGTTGCTCTCATTCCTCTCTCCCTTCTCTTTATTCCTTGTTCCCTCCCTCTTATCATTGCTCACCTTCAGGGACAACAGAGGAAATGAAACACTTGCGCACACACTTTCCAGCTTTTTTTTTTCTGGGCTAGGTTCTCCTTGGTTTAGTTTCTCTCAGGCGTCGAGTCCTCTCTGTGGATGAGATACGGGCTGGCAGACGCAGCCTGCTCCAGCTTCTTCTACTTCCTTCCTATTGACGTCATTAAGTTAGTCACAAACCATTCTATCACACACACTCTCCTTGTGGTGATCCTAACCTAACCCTACTCCTAACGTTGACCCTTAATGTAACCATACTAAACCCATTTGGGGTTGGGTTTTGGGGTTGGTATGGTTACGTTTGGGGTTGGTATGGTTACGTTTGGGGTTGGGTATGGTTACATTGAAAATATACTTTTTCCTCGTGGGAAACGGCATTGGCAAAGTTCAGTTGGTCCTTGTTTTATTACACCCATACACATCCCAGAAAAACACATGCAAACACATTTATAATGTAGGTTGATTTGAAATAAGCTTTGGCGTTTAGCCTGTTGTTATACAGTGGGGAGAACAAGTATTTGATACACTGCCGATTTTGCAGGTTTTCCCACTTACAAACCATGTAGAAGTCTGTAATTTTATTTACAAACCATGTAGAAGTCGGTATTTTTTTTTACAAACCATGTAGAAGTCTGTAATTTTTTTTACAAACCATGTAGAAGTCTGTAAAATCCAGAAAATCACATTGTATGATTTGCATTTTATTTCATGACATAAGTATTTGATAAATCAGAAAAGCAGAACTTAATATTTGGTACAGAAACCTTTGTTTGCAGTTACAGAGATCATAAGTTTCCTGTAGTTCTTGACCAGGTTTGCACACACTGCGGCAGGGATTTTGGCCCACTGCTCCATACAGACCTTCTCCAGATCCTTCAGGCTTCGGGGCTGTCGCTGGGCAATACGGACTTTCAGCTCCCTCCAAAAGATTTTATTTTTCATTTACATGCTTTGTAAGTAGGAAAACCTGCAAAATCGGCAGTGTATCAAATACTTGTTCTCCCCACTGTATATTCCATTTCGATGCAGTCAACAACTCTCCCCATCGAAAGCAGATTTCTGCCGTGCCTCTTAACCACCATACGGATATGAGTGAAGTCACCGTGATCTGCGGCGTCAGCTTCGTGCACCATCTTATTCTTCTTTCTCTTTCCTCCTTTTTCTTCCAGTGCAGTTGAATGAACAAAACTGGCGTGTACGACTTCACCCGTCTCTTCAGTCAGCACATATGGCAGTTCAACCAAATCACTGCCATTTGGAATGTCTAAACAGTGCTCACAGACGGCTGTGTGGATTTCTGTGTGTGTGTGCTGAATGTGTCCATCTCCAGCCAGGCTCCGTTGTGTTGTGAGGACGATACATCAACCAGGGAGGTTTTTGTTCATCCCACAGGATGTTTTATGCATACAATACTTACCCAGGGCTTCCATCATTTTAAAATAGTCAACTGGCGTGGGACTTCCTATGTGTTAGTGAAGTACCACATGCCTCTAATCAGATGATCTGTAGGGATTATCCAAAAAATGTTAGCTGTGAATAAGAAAATGTACTTCCTCAAAATGGAGATACCCTCAAAGGTGCTGACCATGGTTTAACGGACGCCATGATGGTGGAGATACTATGATACAATGTATAAGTTGGTGGGAAAAACTGAAACTAATGATCGCCCGGGAATGTTTTTGATTGTCCAACATGTGTACTCTGACACTCAGTGGTAGCTACAGTAGGTAACTGTTTCAGAGCTGTCGCCAGGGACAAAGGCTGTGATTAGAAGGTTCAAAGTAACTGCAGATGATTGCCGACTGGCTGGTCTACAAAACACCTTGCCTCACAAATACAAATAAATCAATCAATCAATCAATTACTTACTCTTGTAACAATGAACACTAAAATAATCACCTCGCCTGCTCACTTACATTAAGGATAATTTCCTTTTCCAGAATAAACACTATGTCTCTGTATTGTAATTGGTTCCGTTGTCACGGCCATTGTTGACACGGACCCCAGATAGTGGCTTGTCTTCATGCTGCTTCAGTTTGATCTGTGCGTGGACGCGAGCCACAGAAGCATCCCAGGATGTGTGTATGCTCCACCAAGTGTCGGCGATTGATCACAGCAAACGAGACAGTTTAGGTTCTTATCCTCTTTAACACCAGTAGAGGGGCAGAAAGACAGTCCAGCATAGTGGTAGTGCTAGTCAGTGTGCTGATAGAGGATGTTCATGAATCCAGATGCTGCATGTCTTGTTAATAGCGAATACTGAGCAATCAAGCTTTTTGAGGTTGGTTCTTTTTCAGCAAAGGTTACTTGTAAAAAGCATGTTGTTTTATTACTGTTTTGAGAATACATTGTTTTTATTATTTTGCATTACAAAATAAGGATGTTGAATGTTTGTTGGATTGGTTTTGTTTCCTGCCAACCACTTGATTTCAGTTTTGCACAGACTGCACATTGCAGTTTTCCTTTTCTGTCTTCTGAAAAGAAATCCCACATGATGCTGACAGGGCCCTTTCTTCTAACTCTCCTCCCTGAACCACCTGTCTATCCTCCCTCAGCAATCACCTGTTTCTCTTACCTCAGCCATCACCTGCCTTTTCTTGACATTGAAAGTGAGCTGAATGCGGCAACACAAAATGAACAATTATACCCCTATCAAGGTTAATGTTAATGTAACTGCAGTTAATTCAGTGTGTATCCCCTAATTTATACACATTAATACATTATTTGAGTTTTATTACTTTTTGATTTTATATACTACAATTTTATAACTTATGGTAAAACATAACTGTGTTCCAGAGTCTATAGGGTGTATTTGTGAGTTTGCAACACTAACTATGAGGTTGGGAAGCCATGCAACGATGGCTGTGCTTCCATTAGCTACAGTCTAGTACTAGCAGTTAACTTAGCTACCAGCAGAGTTGGGAAGTAACGGATTACAAAGAAACAGTAGTGTAAACGCACCCCTTAAGGGAAATCTTAAAAATTGACAGATTTAGTAAAATAGACAAAATCTATTTTGTTTAACCCAGGAAGGCGTTTAACCCCAAGCCACACTAATGGTGGACGTCCACTGTTCCGGCGCAAATTCCCCTGCAAATGCCCCGCCTTGACCCAGATGACTGTTTATGGGAGTATCCGCTATGGGTGTTTGTTTCTCGGCGGGGGTGGGCTGTGTTGAACTAGCATTTTGTGTTGACATTTCTTTGTGAACTTTTTTTAATTTAACATGAAAACCACCACAATCCTTCCTTCTTTAAATTGTAACTTTTGAGGGTTTTGTATAGACACATTTGTTTAAATACAGGGGTTTGGTTGAGCTGTCATACCTAGCCATGAATAGAAAAAAGAGGATTCTTGTTGTTGTTGCTGTATCTCCGAAGCGCCACCGTAGCCACTAAGTTCACCCAATCCTACTAACGCGGCAGCAGCATGGGGAGTTAGCCTACTACCGCCTGGTTCAGGAGCTTCGCCTTCAAGATGCCCTTTTCCAGCAGTATTTCAGACTGTCCAAACATTAGTTGTTGGCACCAGTAAGACCCCAGATTATGAGAATGAACACCCATCTTTGGCAGGCAATTTGTGATGCTCAGCACCTCGCTATTTGTCCACGTAGACGCCTCTCGGAACATTTCCCATTCTGTGGTGAGGAAACAGTCAAGTAAATCGGCATCCGATTTGTCCGTCCATCTATGAATGGACCTCGTCACTGGCTTATCTTGTTTTAGCCCCGAAAATTGCCCCGACTTTACGATCAGCTAGCTAACGTTATTCAGTGCAGTGAAGAGGCTAGTTAATGTTATCTAAGTTAAGTAATTACAGTACCGGTAGAGAGGGGCAGCTTTTTTTGAATTGCAGTTGATTTTCACTTTCAAAAAAAAAATTATATACAAATGTCACATATCATATGATTATGGCTATAGTCTCCATACAAACTTCTGCCATTCATATTCACATTCATATTTTATTCAGGGACTACGAGGAGGTTACAGCCCTCATAGAGTGGAGGGGTATTACGCATTATGCATCTCAATCCAGATAGGCGCGTTGTCTGTTCTTGCGAACTTGCAAGACCATTCTCGCAGGGACGCTTGGCAAAAATGTTCTTCTCAAGGACACAAGTACGTTCTTAGCGTACTTGGAATTGATAAACAGCCATTGTCCAGAGTGTTTTTCCTGCATGTCAAGAAGTTGATGTTTTTTAAACTTCGGTAGGACTTTCTTCAGATTTGCGCCGTTAAAATCGCGAGCAACAATAAAAGCAGCCTCCGGATGTAAACATTCAAGCCTATCGACAAACATTCAAGCATATCGAGTGCAGCCCCGTTGGCATGGGGTGGGAATGAACACAGCTGTTCAAATGACTGATGTAAACTCCCGGGGTAGATAGTAAGGGAGAAATGTAATCGTAACATGCTCCAGATCAGGAGAGCACGCAGAAGAGATACAGTCCACATCCAGACACCAAAGATTTTTTACCATGAAGCAGACACCACCCCCCTGCTTTTACCGGACTCTGCTGTTCGATCCTGCCGAAGAATGGATAGCCCTTTCGGAACAATGTCCGTATCTGGGATGTGTTACAGTTCTTAAGGTCCTGCTGGAAAGCTAACCTGCTCCTAAGTTTGTCCAGCTTGCTGTCCAGTGACTGGATGTTCACTAAGAGAATACTTGGGAGAGGAAAGCTAGCCTGCTCTTGAGTTGGTCCAGCTTGCTGTCTAGTGACTGGACATTTGCTAAGAGAATACTTGAGAGATGAGTACGGTTTCCCTGCAGCCGCAGTCAGACCAAAACTCCACCCAGCTTCCTTCTTTTGCGTCGTTGTCCAGGTGCTTGCACAGGTAGCACAACAAAGGGTTGTTCGCTGAACTTGATATTTTGGACGAAAAAGACGATTCCAGTGCAGTTGTCCAATAGTGATTGTCTGTTATAGGTTAATAACGCGGTTTCCAATGTAGCAAAATTACACAATTGTAACAACAATAAAACAATAAATCCGCATAGTTGGTTGGGAGCACGAAAAATGGCAGCAATCCTCAACGGCGCCATGGCACCTTCCCAAGACGCTTTGCTCAATGACACTTTGACGCTATCCATAGAAAATGAGTTGTATCCGTCAGAGGCCGCGGTCGTGCCGGAATCGGATTACAGATACTTAAAAACAACAGAGTGTCTATTTGCACCCTGGTGAGAATAGCCACACAGCAGCTAATCGGCTATTTACACCCACCCAAATAAATTATGTAATGTGTAACGGATCGCTACGTGCATCAACGGCAGCAGACGCCGAAGGATAATGGGCCCTCTGTTCAGGCGGCAGACTTCTTAGCATAGTAGGTAGGGCGTCAATCTCATAATCTCAATGTTGTGAGTTTGCTCCTCACAGGGGGTACAGCTTTTACTGCATTTCGCTGAAATGTACTGGTACTTGTTCAATGACAATAAAGTTGAATCTAATCTAATCTAAAAAAATACCAAAGTTGATAGCTACGTGCCTCAACGGTTGCAGGTGCCAAAGGAGGATTCAATTAAAAAAGGTAGGCTACATTAAACACAACATATAACCCTTTTCAGCAACGTTGTGTTTTCTCGCTATTTGTATAATTGAACTAAAAAGATCCAATGTGCAAACTATGCTTAGCTATGCCCAGTTATTTAGCAAACGTTAGCCAGCAAAGATGAAGGCATACAGTAATTTCTAGCTAACTCTGGTTACACCCAGACATCCAGGTGCAAATAGCATCTGCCTTGAATTCCACCCCGGGTGTGAATAGATACATGGGCTGTTCCATCAATCTAAATGCATGTATGATTACTTCTTGTATTACTTCAATTGAAAAATAATAGGTGCGCAATATAATTATGACATGTTGCATGTTAGATTTTTTAAATTAATGTTTCAAAAACATGGTTATTTGAAACGAAATAACATTTGCGCGCCTCAGTTGTTGTGTCTGTGATCATCTTGCACGCAAAGGTGGGCACAGATAACCAGGTTAGTGACCGATGAAGGCCTTGTTTCATTTTCTCTGGTTTAGGCTGGTAAAAACCGAGCAAGTCGACGATAACATTACCCCACCCATATTAAATGTGATTTAGTAATCTACTATCGACACATCTTTCTCAGAAAGATATTTTTATATTTTTCAGATACAACTTGTTGTTCAGAAGATTAGGCAACAACTTGTTCAGAAGTGGAGCAAGACATCATACTACTGCAAATATAGTGTATGTGCGAAAAGCTACTGGTATCTTTATTTTTACATACAATAATGTCAATACCCTTTTTGAAAAATTGCCATTCATGTTTTGAATCAATAAAAAACATGAATAAAACACAAATAACATAATAACAATAGGCTAACACATCCTTAGATTTTGAGTTATGTTCAACTAAAAAGTCAGATTCTGGAAGATCAAAGGTTATTGGATTTATTAGAGTGACTGAATATCGGACAGACCTTGAGTGTGTAATGTAGAGATTTAGCCTGGTCCAAAGTTACCGTACATAACCTATCATGTAAAATGCAAAATTTGTTTTTGGCCAGCTATGTAATCTCTAACATTGATTGATCCCGCAAAAGATGTTCAATTGGTAATATTCTTATTTGTCTTCTAATGCATCTTAATCTAAAAGTAATCAGATTACATTACTGAGTTTGAGTAAACCAAAGTGGACAAGTAACTGTAACGGATTACACTCAAACATCTTCCTACAGGTCCAGGTATACTAGGCTATAGTAGCTACCTAGCTACAGTGGGGAGAACAAGTATTTGATACCCTGCCGAATTTGCAGGTTTTCCCACTTACAAACATGTAAAAGTCTGTAATTTTTATCATAGGTACTCTTCAACTGTGAGTGACGGAATCTAAAACAAAAATCCAGAAAATCACATTATATGATTATTAAGTAATTAATTTGCATTTTATTGCATAACATAAGTATTTGATAAATCAGAAAAGCAGAACTTAATATTTGATACAGAAACCTTTGTTTGCAATTACAGAGATCATACGTTTCCTGTAGTTCTTGACCAGGTTGGCACACACTGCAGCAGGGATTTTGGCCCACACCTCCATACAGAGCTTCTCCAGATCCTTCAGATTTCGGGGCTGTCGCTGGGCAATACAGACTTTCAGCTCCCTCCAAAGATTTTCTATTGGGTTCAGGTCTGGAGACTGGCTAGGCCACTCCAGGACCTTGAGATGCTTCTCACGGAGCCACTCCTTAGTTGCCCTGGTTGTGTGTTTCAGGTCGTTGTCATGCTGGAAGACCCAGCCACGACCCATCTTCAATGCTCTTACTGAGGGAAGGAGGTTGTTGGCCAAGATCTCGCGATACATGGCCCCATTCATCCTGCCCTCAATATGGTGCAGTCGTCCTGTCCCCTTTGCAGAAAAGCATCCCCAAAGAATGATGTTTCCACCTCCACGCTTCATGGTTTGATTGAGTGTGTGGACAGGTGTCTTTTATACAGGTAACGAGTTCAAACAGGTGCAGTTAATACAGGTAATGAGTGGAGAACAGGAGGGCTTCTTAAAGAAAAACTAACCGGTCTGTGAGAGCCGGAATTCTTACTGGTTGGGAGGTGATCAAATACTAATTAATTATTTAAAAATCATGCAATGTGATTATGGGGATTTTTGTTTCAGATTCCGTCTCTCACCGTTGAATTGTACCTATGATAGAAATGACAGACCTCTACATGCTTTGTAAGTAGGAAAACCTGCAAAATCGGCAGTGCATCAAATACTTGTTCTCCCCACTGTATAATAGCTAGCCATTACTACTATAGTTGCATGCTGACAAACTTTTTTTCTAGCTCAAGGTATACAGGGGGTATAGAAAGTCACCACTATCTTTCAAAATGTTCTACTTTTGTGTCACTGCAGCCTTGAAAATACTTAAAATCTGACTTTTTACGGCTATATTTATACAGATCAACCCACAACACTCAACTGAAAAGTTAATTCTAAAACACTCGGAAAATGAATTACATTTAAAACGGTAAATAACCTGTTTGGATTCGTTAACGCCCCAAAGCCCAGCTTCTCACAATGTTGAGTCTTGCCCTCATTTCTTAAACGACACATGGACCTCACAATAAAAGTAAATGGACCTGAACTAATTAAACCATAGAGAATATTTTTACTTTTGTGTGTTAGATTTCTGTTGCAAAAATCTGATTAGTTGTTTATTAAATAATCCAAAAATATAACCAGTTAATAGCTCAGCACTACCTGTAGCGTAGCAATATGGTTGAAAACAGGTGTATTATCCACCTCTGTCCCCATGCAGCAATGAACAGTATTAAACCAAAAGGCTTGATCCAAACCGCCCGTCCATCCCTATGACTGAGAAACCACTAGCAACACTACTGATATGGTAAAGGTTTGTGTGTGTCTGTGTTTATGTGTGTACACATTTAATCTAGTGTGTGTCCCCCAATAATGTTCACCTTGCTACATTTCCAGTCCCTGAGGTGTGACATTTTTAATGGAACACTCCTTTTTACTTACTCAAACACGCATAATGATTTCCTTGCTTGCTCTTTTAACAGGGGTCTCTTTTTGTCTGCCTTACGGGTTTCTGCTCTTCTGCTTTTCGCACTAACTCACTTAATGTAGTTCTGTTATGCATAACAACAGCACTTCCTCTGTTGCGACGGGAAGTGTCCACCATTTCCATAAATTACCTGAAATATGTAAGACCTAAAGATGGTTGCAAGAGCTGACAGTCTTATTCCCACCCGCCAGAGTAGCAAAAACACATGACTTTACATATTGATTTAGACTGTTTTCTTGTCAGAGTCTGCAGAGTGGTCCAGTTGCTTGGTAAACTGTACTCGCCTTGAAAGAAGCGAGGGACTGAAGGGTGATACATAATCAGGATTAAATGAAGAGGAAGGAAGATAACCGATGAGGCTGCCTTACACACCGATCTTTATAGGGATATGCTCTTCTGTGTTACAGGAGGACTTATTGTCCAGCCGAATCTTTGCGGGCCAATTCACTTATTTGCCTTGATATGAAATAACTCTCAGATGAAGTCAGTGGGGGTGACTGGTGAAAGACTGAGAGTTGGCAGAGGATAAAGGATGGAAACAAAAGGACTTTACATTTTTTTCTAGTTATTTACACATGGTACACGTATTCCACCCATTATTCACACAAAGATTATTCACACATATGGTTTCACTGTGGATTGGACATGGAACATGCTGGCTTTCTGTTGGAAGAAGTCAATAACCGCTTGAAATTGAAATGTCGGGGATCATCTGCCGTCTGAAATGATACGCATACCTTAAAGGTCAACTATTGCATGCAAGAGCCATGCTCGTATAAGAAGACACACACTTCTATAACTTGTGCTGTCTCCCTTGAGCAGAACGGCTGGTGCACCCGTTACAAGCCTCCACTATGTGCTACTTTAAGCCACATATCATGATTACGGAGTGTCAGAGGGCTGATCAAGACAAACAGCGGTGCTGTCCATCTTGATTTGACGCTTTGATCCCTAGCGCTGCGCTAAATTGAGCTCAACTGCTCCTCTCTAAGCGTTCTGCTCACTTCTTAGATGTTGTCAGATTTACTGACACATTGTCTCTGCGCTTGTTTAGCATGGGTTTGTGCTGTCTGGGATGTATCCAATTACTAAGACAGCTTGCCAGTGTCCACAACACTGTTCTTTATTTCCGTAAACAAACCGTGTGTGAGCTGACATGAGTCGGCCATTTCATGGTTACCAGGTCCAATGTCTTGGTTTGTGGATCTGTGTAATCGACGTGGCTAGTTCAACGGCACGCCTTTCTCCTGGAATGTGGTATTTCCAGGAATGTTTGAGCAGGGAAAGACTAAGTGGTGCCAGGAAGAGCCTGTGGTGTCAGGATAAATCTTTGGGGGATTTGGGGAAAAGGTTGTCTTGTGTGCTTCCAATGGATCCATGGTTGAAAAGCCAGTAGACACAGACACACACACACACACACACACACACACACACACACACAAAACCCCACGGATGAACAGATACAGACTCATTTCTGAGAGAATAAAGTCACAGTACTGTGCTGGGAAGATAAGAACCAATCAGACTGGTTCTAAAAATAATCGTAGACTTATCTTGTGATGTTTTGCTTGTGATGGGTGGTTGCAGTCGGAGGTCAATACGAGTTGTGACTAAAGATGGTGTCATTAATTTTACAAAACAGTATTGCTGTTTTTGTTCTTTATGGTTATAAATAGGTATTATGTCACCGTCAAGTAATTTTGGAACATATTGAATTTATATGAGGAGAGAAAAAAGAAAATATTTCGCTACATCTTTGTTGCACTAACAAGTTAGTAAAAGAATGGTCACTTTGTGTGTCGACGTGGAAAGGCAAGTGAAAGATACGTAGGTTTGTTTCCAAAGAGAGCTCTCTAGCTTTCAGTCAGATGACATACACAGACATTCATCTCGGGATTCAGGCTGGGTGCCACCTAAACAATCTGTTCATTTAAGAGATGCCGTGTTCTAATCTCTCCTAATCCTGCTATAATCCACATGGATGTATCCACACTAGCTAAATTCTTTCCCCCTCATTTTAGCGGCAGGCTAATCTGGAGAACGTGGGCCGATGGTTGTCTCATGAACTCCTCTTGTTATCACATTTCAGTCTTGCATCACCCTCTACTCTTTAATGTAAGTTTAGTTCTCCTCTTTTTTAATCTCTGAAACACAGAAGTGAAATCTTGTGTAATTTTGTCAGCAGCACCATCCGTATACAGACTCTGCCGACAGGAGATTGATCTTTTTAAAAGTGTATAAAATTGGTTTACGCTATCAGACCTGTGGGTAGCTTTCCTTTGCCCGGAGGGTTAATTTGCAGTAGAAAACTACAAACGCACACCAGAGAGTAGAGAACACATAAAACACCCTCCGATTTAGCTCTGGAACATGCTGCTCTCTCTGTATGTTTTTAGGGCTAATGGCCATCGTAGCTGTAGGGAGGAGTGAATAACTTTGCTTGTTACTGTCACTTTACCTGAGCTCCAAATACAGTTGGAAGGAGTGTGTGGTTGTAGTTGTGGAGAAAAAGTTGTCAATTCACAGAGTACTGGAAAATAGCCACCATTTTGGATACAAACATTCCATTACATGAACCTTGTAATTTGCATATTTAATGCAGGAGTTTTAGAAAATGTTTGATGCAATTATATACTGTATTTTAAACAGTTTGTCAAATTCTGGATATATTTTGCTTCTGGCGGTGAAGGCACAGCAGCCCGAAAGTGAGTATGAACCGTTCACAGTGGCTTCTTGTCTATCTTTTATCTTTTCCCAATTATGATAAACCCTACTTAGTTTTCCTCTCAAATCTGTATCATATTTTGAAGATCTATATTCTAGAAAATAAACAAATAACTGCTTAATATTCAAGTCGCTTTTTAAAAATGTCTTCGAGGCTCTGCATCTGTCACCAGGATCCTAATGGTGCCATGCACATAGGCCCCTCTTCCTTGTCAGCGAACACGTCTGTAGGATTTTATCAATTACGTATTGTTGAAAAATAATTGAGTTCCCACTCGAGTCAAGGGAGAGATACATTCATTTATTTCAGTTATATTGGAATGGCAGCATAGTACTTTTCACAAATGTTCCATATCAGTCTCATCATTAGATGGTCGTTCTAGCAAAATATATACAAGATGTCTACCTAGAACAATGCATTTAAATTCTGTGTCCAACAGGCCAATCAACCATGACAACCCCAAGCCCAATGGACAATCATACATTCTTGAGTTTGACAGTGTCTTCCTGAGAGAGAATCTAAAAACAGATGTTCTTTAATATCTAAACACATTTGAATGTGACAGGTCAAAGCAGAGATAGACGACATTGTTATTCTCAGTGGGCCAAAATGGCTGAAAACTTTGTATCATGTCTGTTGATTTCGTCTAACTTAACAATCTTAGTATATGGTTGGTTGACCTATAAACCCAACGTTTAAATGTTTCTGTTGAGGTACCAAACACCCAGAATTACTTTTCACCTTGTTCATTAAGAATGTTGTTGGTTATTCATTGATTTCCTGCCTGTTGGGCCCTGTCAGGGGCCTCCCCCGGGTAGGGCCACAGTTTCGCCGGACCCCCCCCCCCGTCTCAGTTCCAAGGTCTTATGCTGCTATACTATTGTGCTGGGGGATTGGGTCAGTTCTCCTTCCCCACTAAGTTCTCCTTCTCCACTATAAATTGTTGTTGATATGAGGGATGCATTTTCTGAACTTTCCCAGTCTCCTCCCGTTTTAAACTTTAGGAGGACATGAGAGCCTGGTCCACATCGGCAGAGTACCTGGTTTGGGGGGCACATTGCTTTCCCTGTCCTTGTCCATCTGGTCAGACTTCTGACCTAGTTTAAATTTAAATAGAATCTGGATTTAGCCCACATGCATTTATTAATTACTCCAATTGGACTCTTAATATCTCACTCGGCACAGCCAGAAGAGGACTGGTCACCCCTCTGAGCCTGGGTCCTCTCTAGGTTTCTTCCTAAAATTCAGCCTTCTTAGGGAGTTATTCAGAGCCACTGAAATTCAACACTACTATTGTTTGCTCTTTGGGGTTTAAGGCCGGGTGTTTCTGTAAAAGCACTTTGTGACAACTGCTGTTGTAAAAAGGGCTTTATAAATAAGTTTGATTGATTGATACTTGCATACTGTAATGGTCATTATTAACATTGTTTTTTGGGATGTGGATGTTGATTGGCTGAAAACTGTGGTCTACCAGACCATAATGCTAAATTACTTGTTCACACTTGTAGTTGCATTGGTAACACTCTTTTGTCCATTTGGACTCATATTCATTCCCCCATCAGAACCCTGAGCATGGTAATGAACACATCGTTGATTCAAACAACACAGTCAGGGCCACAAGTATTGACACACTTGTCCTTTCTTAAAATTATTTTAATTTATTGTAGAAAACAAATTAACAGCTATTTTGGTATCCACATAGGTTTTTCTTACAAATCCCAACAAACATGAATAATTCACTAAATAAAAAACGAAATCCTAAAAAGGCCCAAACAATACTGTTGGCATTTTCTAATAGTACTGCTTGAAAATCAAAGTCACTCACTCAACCAGTGTGAATTATGTACTGAAATGAGAATGGAGAAAAAAAGAGGATTGTCTGAAGAATCAAGATTATAGCCATGCATGGACAACTTCAAGGCTGCAAATGTTGGCGTTCCTGTCTCCACTATACAGGTGCTGGTCATAAAATTTGAAAATCATCAAAAGTTTGATTTATTTCAGTAATTCTATTCAAAAAGTGAAACTTTTTTTAATGTATACATTCATTCTACACAGACTGATATATTTCAAGTGTTTATTTCTTTTAATTTGGCTGATTATAACTGACAACTAATGAAAACCCCTAATTCAGTATCTCAGAAAATTTGAATATTGTGAAAAGGTTCAATATTGAAGACACCTGGTGCCACACTCTAATCAGTTAATTAACCCCAAAACACCTGCAAAGGCCTTTAAATGGTCTCTCAGTCTAGTTCTGTAGGCAACACAATCATGGGGAAGACTGCTGACTTGACAGCTGTCCCAAAGCCGACCATTGACACCTTGCACAAGGAGGCCAAGACACAAAAGGTCATTGCTAAAGAGGCTGGCTGTTCACAGAGCTCTGTGTCCAAGCACATTAATAGAGAGGCGAAGGGAAGGAAAAGATGTGGTAGAAAAAAGTGTACAAGCAATAGGGATAACCGCACCCTGGAGAGAATTGTGAAACAAACCTCATTCAAAAATGTGGGGGAGATTCACAAAGAGTGGACTGCAGCTGGAGTCAGTGCTTCAAGAACCACCATGCACAGACAAATGCAAGACATGGGTTTCAGCTGTCGAATTCCTTGTGTCAAGCCGCTCTTGAACAAGACACAGCATCAGAAGTGTCTCGCCTGGGCTAAAGACAAAAAGGACTGGACTGCTGCTGAGTTATGTTCTCTGATGAAAGTACATTTTGCATTTTCATTTGGAAATCAAGGTCCCAGAGTCTGGAGGAAGAGAGGAGAGGCACAGAATCCACATTGCTTGAAGTCCAGTGTAAAGTTTCCACAGTCAGTGATGGTTTGGGTTGCCATGTCATCTGCTGGTGTTGGTCCACTGTGGTTTCTGAGGTCCAAGGTCAATGCAGCCGTCTACCAGGAAGTTTTAGAGCATTTCATGCTTCCTGCTGCTGACCAACTTTTGGAGATGCAGATTTTATTTTCCAACAGGACTTGGCACCTGCACACAGTGCCAAAGCTACCAGTACCTGGTTTAAGGACCATGGTATCCCTGTTCTTAATTGGCCAGCAAACTGGCCTGACCTTAACCCTATAGAATATCTATGGGGTATTGTGAAGAGGAAGATGCCAGACCCAACAATGCAGAAGAGCTGAAGGCCACTATCAGAGCAACCTGGGCTCTCATAACACCTGAGCAGTGCCACAGACTGATCAACTCCATGCCACACGGCATTACTGCAGTAGTTCAGGCAAAAGAAGCCCCAACTAAGTATTGAGTGCTGTACATGCTCATACTTTTCGTGTTCATACTTTTCAGTTAGCCAACATTTCAAAAAAAAAAAATATTGTATTGGTCTTAAGTAATATTCTAATTTTCTGAGATACTGAATTTGGGATTTTCATTAGTTGTCAGTTATAATCATCACAATTAAAAGAAATTTGAAATATATCAGTCTTTGTGAATGAATATAATATACAAGTTTCACTTTTTGAATGGAATTACTGAAATAAATCAACTTTTTGATGATATTCTAATTTTATGACCAGCACCTGTATGTAATGTTATCAAGACGTTTAAGGTCCATGTCACTGGAGCCAACCTCCCTGGTCCTGGCTGCAAGACACCTTGATGGGAGATTGCAGGGAAGGATTGTTAAAACAATGGTGAAAGCACTTACCAGTGCCGTACAGATTGAAGCTGACCTCGAGACACAATGTACGACAGTTTCAGTTTGCACCATCCATTGTCAACTCAATACACGGGTGTTGTGTGGTAGGAGACCCAGGAAGATCCCAATGCTAAGTGAGTCACATTTGAAACACTGACTGCAATTTGCCACAACATACTTGAACATGCCACAATCCCCTATGGGCAGATGGGACAAAATCCTATCTTTTTGGTAAAGCACAGAATCTCTATGTTTCTGCCTCTGGCACTGAGTGACTTGACTGTGTTCACGGCTTCTTGATTTCAGGACAGTTCAAAAGCATTTTGGAGTGCAATGTTGAACTTGGTGTCAGAAAGTTGGCCTCTGTCGAAGATTATGGGTCTTCCAGCAGGATAATAACCCCAAACACACTTCAAAAAGCACCCATGGATGTTGAAGACGAAATGTTGGACGGTTCTGAATTGGCCAAACTGCAGCAAGCTCATCCATAGCTATAAGAAGTGCATCATTTCAGTCACTTGGGCCAAAGTCTGTGCTTTAAAAAAAAAAAAAAAACAGTTAATTTTAATTATTTGAATAAAGTCCAAGAGTGTCCACGACTCTACTGTGCTCAACCACCAGAAATAAACATTACATGTTCACTCAGTAATTTATATTAGCATGGTTGGTCATTTTATTGTGATCACTAATAGACAGGACATTTGTGATATCTTCTCTCTCTGCTTTAAAGATTACACACAAAAGCTATAATTTATAGGGAAAATGTAGTGGTGCTTCAGCAAGGCATGAACACCTGGATGTCATTAAGGCCCGTTGGTAATGACCCGGGGGGGGGGGGGGGGGGGGGGGGGGCGGGGGTGTGTTGCCTGTTTCCACTGTACAGTATGCACCCAGCAACCACATAATTACCATATTTGCGTTAGAGGGATTAGGTCTGCCACGGGGGGGGGGGGGGGCGGCATCTTTAATGTTACACAGCACAGATAGGAACATAACTTGAAAATCCCCTCTCCCCTCCTCCACACACAAACACACCTCTAACCAGCTGTGTCCTAACTCCCAATTGGTTCGGGCAGAAAATCACTAAATAATGATGATTTCTCTTGGAGAGAGAGAGAAAGAAAAATCCCATAAACACTGAATCTAATCTAGTTGTATTAGGTCCCTCGCGAGACTCTGTGGGCTGAGCATTGATCTGCTCGGCGGGGGAACCGAGGTGTTGTGCTGGGCTAAGGTGTGGGAGAGAGGCTGGGCAGCATTGATTAGCACAATGGACGCTGGGACAAAGCAGGCACTGCGCTTTGTTGCTGCGTTTGATGTGCCTTCCTTGCTCCATGCCAGACTTATCTGCAGGCCTGCATGACGCCAGGTTGGGCCGCGCGGGGCCTGGAACCATGCGTAGATTTTTTTGGTTTGGTGTGTGTTATTATTGTTCAGTTTCTCAGTGCTACTTTTGCCATTTTACCTCTATATGCAGTTCTGTCTTTCACTCGTAGTGTCTGACAATGCTTCCGCTTATGTCCTCAGTTTCTTTTCACCTATTTAAACGTTCTCTGTCTCTCT
This sequence comes from Esox lucius, assembly GCF_011004845.1. Taxonomy (NCBI): domain Eukaryota; kingdom Metazoa; phylum Chordata; class Actinopteri; order Esociformes; family Esocidae; genus Esox; species Esox lucius. Next base: position 19,387,796 of record NC_047583.1, read on the forward strand.
CGCTTGCTTGTTTCCTCTGTCTGTCAATGTCTGCCTTGAGTATATGCCCATCCTCTTTTCTCACACTTTGTGTCTCTCTCTCCCAAGGCTCACTTTTTCCTTCATATTTTGTGTCGCTTGAAAAATCCTGCAATATCCTGAACACAATCCGAACTTGCAGCATCTTTGTTTTTGGCCACTAACAGATCATATCGACAGTTAATCCGTTCACAGCTGAGCGAGCCTGGCCCATTTAACCGTGCAAACATTGTTTTGCTGTATTTGTCCATTTACTATTAAATTGGCTCAAGTCTTTCTATGCTCAATGACGACAGCCACATTACTTGTTCCGACTTGTGTTTAGCTACCAGCAAATCGTGGACTGCATCTTTAACAGGTGCTATGTGTTTTATCTGCCCATTTTTAAGGTACACTAAAGAAATGTCCTGCAGTTGAGTTCTGTCTGGTTTTCCCTATCGTACTGCTTCCATTGTCATTTGTCTGTTTTTTTTCATCCATATTTGTCTGTGGCTCTCTTCTACACACTCTCTTTAGTTCCATCTCCTGTCCTTTTCTTTCTTCACCTTCTCTTTCTGTGTCTCACCATCTTACCCAAGCCCTCCCTCTCCCGCTCCCTATTTCCAAGGAGCTGTGATTCAATGACACACTGTGAGAAATGATTAGTTTTTTCGCTGCAATGGGGCACATGCAGACATGCAGCCTACACACGCACGCACACACACACACACACACACATGCACACATCCTTGCCACAGACACACCACACCGGTGTGTGATGGATGGAAAGGTCTGCCTATAACTTACTTATTTAGCTCAGGTGGGCTGTATGACTGATGTCATAGATACAAGTGAATTGAATAAATGCACATTTTCAACATGAGTGCACAAGGTGCTGTCGGGAAGGACCATAGTTCATTTGTTGTTTTTTTTCAGTCAGCATCTGTAATTCTCTTTCTAAGGATGTATCACTTTGTTCAGTTTGTGTGTGTGATCCAGTTCTAACATTAAATGCTGGGACTAGAAATCCCAACTAAGATAATAAGAATAAGAATGTCAGACCAACGGGTTCAGGGTTAAACTTACAGTGTTGGTTTGTGTCAGGACTGGGTTTAGTTACTTTTAGGTGTAGGTGTTCCGATTTAGGGTCAGGGGTTTATACTTAGGTGAGTAGTATTCATCAGTCCAATTCAAATGCTAGTTTACCTTAGCAATGTTTAGTTGCAATGTACTGAATGATTTAAATAAGCGTTTGACTCCAATGGCTCTGAAAAAGCTGGGTCATTATCTTTGTATTGAAATCAATAGAGCTGTGATACATTCAATCGCACCTCTGTTGTTCAAAAGAGTGTCTTCCAATAAAGTTGTGGGCGAACAAAGTTCTGCAATCTGATTCAATCCGGCCTGCAGTAGTAGTGACTATGGCAACGTATTCTCCAGAACTAACCTGGGCCAGGACAGATTAAGTCACGACAAACTCCACTAACCCTGAACCCCTCCATATAAAACTCCTATTTCACTGCATAGCCTGTTGAATCCGCAAGAAACATTTTCTTTCCTGAATTTGGCCCATATAGAAAGGTGACACTGACTCGGCCATAAATGGGCGTTTCGGCATTGTATCACTGAAGAATGGTGTTCTACTTGTCACATACATATAAATAAATGTTTACACTCACATTTACGAACAAGCTAGAGTTGTAAAAGGGAAATCTCTAGATATGCTGTTTACCATTTAGACCATTTAGCCTTATAGTTGCGTTAGATATCCTAAGAGAGGCCAAGCTTCAGACTTGCCGTCCTTCGTCCATTTCAAGTTTTTGTATCCGGAATGTTACTGCTATGGACTGTAAAAACAAAATCATAAATCATACATTTTCTCCAACTATTCTTACTTAATTTCCACAACTAATCTACAACATTGGCTCCTCTGCCTTGACCATTTTACAATATCCTTCCATTTGTAAATATATTTCATCTGTATTCATTGAATTCAAAGATGATTCCTAACATCTGTTAATGTAAAAAGCAATTCAAAAAGGAATGGAAATGAGTGAGTTACTGTGATACTCTATTCGTCTAACTCCCCTGATTCACAGCCCATGATTGTTCTCCCCAAAATGTATATACAAATATACATAGTTGATTTACCAATAATGAGAAAACATCTTCTTGGTCAGCAAGTCAAGCACCTACAGACTACATTTTAACCATGCATGATTAGCTCTTCCTTTTCATGTTCTGGTTAAGACTTCTGATCGCCAGAATCATGAACAACCACCTATAAAACCAATCCTGTCACACACACACACACACCCATAGAATACACTGACATTGTCAACCAACCAGGTGTAAAATCAGTTCTGCCACCACTGCAGTAAACATAGAAGTCATACTCAGTTGCACATACAAATTACACTGACATGGGTAGGAAACACCAGTCCTGGAGGGCCAAAGCACTTGTGGTTTTAATCCTTTTCTTGTAATTCAAGGATTCATTCAGACTTGACACATCAGATAAAGGCAATAAACTAGCTGGCAGGAATCAGAAGCGGAAGTGTTCTAGCCCCCGAAGCAGCTAACCTCTCCCGTAGATGCAGTAGTATACGCAAAAAGCTTAGTAACTATGAACTTATAGAAATATGTGAACTTATAGAAATATGTGTCCTTTTTTTTTGTCCTCAAGTGTTTCAAACTTTCAAACCAAAACGGTGCTTATAGTTTAAAACGAGAACGTAATGTTCCCCCAAATGAACCCTGTTCGTGTCAGATCAGACAGGCTGTCATGCCGAAGGAAGAGCAGAGCCAATCGCAGCTCTCCCCTCATCCTCTCATGTTTTCCTGTTGCAAACTCTCTGTGTCTGTAGAACAGTTGTGTCATATAGTCAATGTTTTATTCACAGTCCAAAGCACCGCCTGCAGTGCCCCACCCCCCAACCCCCACCCCCAGGATGAATTGCCTGTGCGCTGTCCCCACAACCCCCCACTCCCCCCTTTCATGTGCTATTGCGAGCTGCCATCGCTCCTTCCTTTAATTTCTTATCCCTTTCTTCTAAGCACATCTTCAAAGCGAAAGGGTTTTAGCAGAGTGACTGCTTTCACACAAGAGAGGGAACAGAGAGAGATGGGGGAGAGTGGGGAGAGAAAGAGACAGCAAAAAAGGGATAAAGAGACAGACGTACAAATGCGCATTGGTGTGTAACACGCGCTCACACACACACACAGGTGTGCTCATCCACTGCAGCAGTAGAGTCATTGTTGTTTGGTGGAGCGGAGGCCAAACCAAGAAGAGCGCGATCAGGGGCTAACAAACCGCATTACCCCTGGCCAGACTGCGCTCTCTCTCTCTCATTCTTATTGCTCTCCCTTTTTCTCTCTTTCTGCTTATTTTATCACTTATTCCAGCACTCTCTCCTCTCTCTGTCTCTTTCTCTCTTACTCCCTCTCCTGTTGTCTTCACGCCAGGCTGAGGGGGGAAAAAATGCGCGTACCTGCTTCTGCGTAGGGGTTACGTTTAACTGGAGTCATCGGTGAGCATCTGAGTACAGACACACCGGTTACGGGTTTCAGCTCAACATCCGGGACCGAACTACCACCTGCGCTGTATATACCAACGTTTCCTTTCAATATAAAAGGCCTCGAAAAGTTTTCCTTTAAACAGCTGTGGCTAGGCAGAGTGGGGATGTTGCGGTATTCCTCCGTGCCACAGCACAAAATAAGAGCTCCATCTCACGTGGACCGAATGGGTTGGAAGTGGAGCAGAATCTCAGATACGATCAACATCCCATGGATTCACACTGAACTCGGAACACCAAGAAATCACGAGTGTGCAGGAGAGAGAGCAAGTATGCTGTAGTTGATATGAGTCACACCGTTGAAGGATTAGATCTGGATTGTAGTACATCTCTGCTTCTCGTCTCTCTCTACCAACACGTCACTCTTCTGCAGTCACTTCAGTATCTCTTCATCTTTCGCTTAATCTCTAAATCTGTCCCTCTTTTTGCATATGTCTCTGTGGCGTTCCCCCCTCCTTGGTTTGTCTCTCATCTGTCTGTACCTTTCTCTTTCTCTCAACCCTCTCTTCTGTTCCTTTCTTTTTCTCTCTCCTCTCTGTCTGTTCCTTTCTCTCTTCACTGCCCCAGTTAGGTATTCTTTAGAGAGAGCCTGGATTCCATCATTTTTATTCCTGCTGTATTGAAGTGATTACAGCCAACATGGCTAACTGCCTGTAGAGGTTCAGATGATGATAAACATGGGTTTGTGCCAGATGATGATAAACATGCACTATCACTCTATAGTTTATTCTGTCTTTGTCACCTGTACCTTCGCGTCACTTGTCCGAGTGATACGATCAGAGTGACATGGTCAGACTCAGAGATTCGGACTCATTTGGATCAATGTGTCAAGTACCACACTCTAAGGGAGCTTTTGGTTTAAGGTTTAACATTAGAAAAATTGCCAAGTTCAATATCAGAAATGAAAAGCATCTGCGTACAGTCCCGAGTTAGCAATGCCCGAGTCAGGCCAAGTCACAGCCTGTTAAATGGAGAGAGGAACCGAAGGGTCAGGCTGCTAACCAGTCAGCCAATCAAGTCCTTCAGCAAACAGACAAAGCTTTTTTTTACACAAACTAAGGTAGGAGACTGCTGTCATGACAACGACCGGGAAAGACATCTGTGTGCGTGAATCCCCCGAAACACCTGAAAAGGCTATGTAATGATGTGAGTGGCCACAAAGGCCAGATGACAGTGATCATTAAATCAGTCTACTAATATTCTTGATGAAATAAAGGCCTAAATCAATCTCTATAGATGTACGATTTTTGTCATATTTTATAGACATAGTTATCGTCTTCTTTGAAATTAAAAATGTTCAAGGCTTTCAGAAAAAAACTGCAAGACATGTAAAGGCAGGAAAATCAAACACAGATTGTTCCTATTGATACCAATCGGATACCCCCAACCCACCCCGATCCAAGCAGATAAAATGAATCCCCTTTCAAGATCTAGGTGAATGTTCAATTATTTCTTTCTCATTACCAAGTGCTTAGAATGGAGCTTAAAAAAATAAATAACCCCAGCTCAAGAACATTCCTCAACCTTTTTTTAAGTGAAATGGCTCCTTGTAAATTGTGCTATTTGTCTTGATATAACCTTATCAAATCACAGGCAGGAACACTAGCACAAAAGTAGAAGTAATGGCCAATTATCGGGGTTGAACAATCAGCGCCACACTGTGATGGTGTGGGGAGGCTAGTGGCGCGGCTGAAATGCTAATGGCTTGATTCCATGCCAGGTGTTCAACATTTTATTCCTGCTTTTTTCTCAGAGCGAAAACATTCAAGTCCTAAAGATGAAGTTGGTGATTTAGCAACTCGGAATGGTTTTGTTTCTCGACTAGGGTTGTAAGCTTCACAAGCTCTGCCGTCACCGAATTGCCTAATATAGACTTAATATCGTCAAGCGGGGTTTTTGTTAGCCAACGTCAATATTATTTTCCCCCCTATTTAAATCCTCAGTTGAGCTGGGACTTTGTTAGAGGGATGTGTTGTGTCTCAAATCATTCATTGGAGTGGGACAGAGACTGTCCCTGCGTCCTTCTCTCCCCATACTCCTCTCTACCTTTTTCCCTTTTCACCACTTGTCGCCTTGTCTTCCCACCGTGCAAAACCCTTTCTCCTGTCAGTCATCCGTCTTCTTCAGATCATCAGTTCAGATCTCTTACAACACACCGTCCCCACCCCAACTTCACCCCCCACCCCATCTTCACCCCCCCACACCGTCACCACCCCCCACCCTAACTTCACCCCCCACACCCCCCCCACCCCCCCACCCCAACTTCACCCCCCCCACCGTCCCCACCCCCCCACCCCAACTTCACCCCCCACACCGTCCCCACCCCCCCACTCCAACTTCATACCCCCACCCCCCCCCACCCACTCACCCCCCCCCAACTTCACCCCCCACCACACCATCCCCACCCCCCACCCCAACCTCACTGCCTCACCTTAGGACACTGACAACTCGGAACTCCCTTGTTGCTTGTGTTGCCCTATAGGACGATCTGTTAATGAACGTGTCACCCTGTCCCTCTTCTCCATTTCTTGATCCCGAGCATTATATGTCCAGCTGCTCAAAGAGCCTTTTTGCGCTGTCAACGCCAGGTACTGATGCTAAGAAGCCGTCTCCTTCCTCTGTCCAACATCCCACTTCTAAATCCACTTCTAAACTTCTTCTCCCCCACCTTTGATCACCCTCCTGTAATGCATCAACAAGACTTAGGTTTACCTAATGTTTAGTGCTGAGCTTTACTTCAGCAGTTATACGGCAATCATATGTCCTTTACAGCTAATCTGCCCGCCTTTACTGTAATAGCAGCAAACCTCAGAGTATTTGGTACCACGTTCCCAGGAGTAGAACTGCTGACAGGTGCTCTCATACCGAGCAAAACCAGTTCGAGCTGCCTCTGAACAACAGAGGCAGCCCGAGTTCCATTTCAATCCACATATTGTTGATTAGCCGCACAGAAGCAGGTGAAGCCATGACCGCAGCAGTTATCCTGTCCCAGGGCAGCCTGTGCTGCCTGCTGGTGAGGTGAGAATCCACTGAAATGGCACATTGTGCTCCGACTGTGGCCCAGCCTTCAGGAAAACCTCCTCTATGTTCCTACACTCCCCTGTCTTAGAGGTTACCCAGTGCAGATGGCAGGGCGAGCAGCAGCCATGATTCCTTTGGGCACCAATGTCACTGCTCCTTCTGGGACGGTTTCATCTTATTGGCCCTATTGTAAAGGTATCTTTGCAAATGCCTGTGTGTCATTTTCCTAATGTGTCAAGGCAGCTCTCGCTCTTTTCAATGCTACCTTTATTTAATTTAAATGTATTTTATTTTTAAGGGATCAACATTCTGGTCCCTAAAGAACTGCACAAGCTGCACATAATTGGTTATAGGAGATGCTGAAATGGCAAATTATGCTGCTGCCTGGCTATCACGCCAATGTCCCTCAGTGCTTCCCGGTCCTCACAGCCAGTTCCCACAGATGGCCTGGCAAGCTGTTGGACTCCACACAATGTGTAAACAATGGAAACGTTTCCCAGCCGACCACACCATCTGAGAAATGATCACAGCTAGAGGTTTTGTATCAATGGATCCTTTTGTCTGGAAATACCTGCTCTTTGGTTTGATCGTTGTTTAGAAAATATCCTCTATTGATTTCTGTGAGGAGAAAACAAGGATATCTTGTGTTTGGGTCAGCGTGACCCAGCAAGCACACTTACATCAAATAGTGCAAGTGGACAGTTCTGTTTGATAAGTACTGTATACGATATGGAGGATTAAATCACTGCCAGTTTGTACATAAATAAATTTTATAAATGCTAATATTGAATGTATATTTTACATGAATAGCGGGCTCCCTGAAAAGTTTTCTTCACATTTTCTGTACATTTAAGTTGTTCACCCAGAGTGAATTACATTTTGAGCGGTCATCTTAAGATAGCTAGGTAATACTTCAAACTGTCTGCACACTGGTCGTTTGTCTTTCCGAATCACTGTAAAAGTCTCAAATCCTTACCCAATTTCCGCATGGGTCATGTCTACTGTACTCCAGGTCAAGGCAGTTTCTGTATTCCGGGTCACCTTGGCCGGTCATGAGGAAGCACACTTCAGAGAATTGTGGGCACATTTTCTTTTGAAAATTATGTTCTTTGGAGGTCTAGAGGTGGCGTCTTCAAAGCAGGCTCCATCAAAATCCCATCTCTCCTCCCTGCCTCCTCAGTTTATCCCATTTTCGACCGGCTCTGATGCTGCGCGGTGACACTTTTCATATTGCTCCGCCGTGCTCTCCTTCAGTCTACCTCTGCACCCCCACCCCGCTATCTTCCTTCCCCTGTCGCTCTGAGACGGGCACACTCTGTAGTCGCTGACAGCAGGAAAGGAGGAAAGGTAGTGACAACTCCTGGGACGAGATACGCAGTGCACAACAAACGCTTGCACAACGCTTCCTACCCAAAAAACGGTTCACCTGCCGTGTCCGTCCCACCATGACATCGAGGATGGTACTGTTGGGGGGGGGGGGGGGACACACCACTGGCCCTATTTTGGCAATATTTGGGTTACACCCCCCTCACCTCATTTGTGAGAAAATTGAGAATGTGTGGTAGGTTGGTACAGTAGGAGCACAATTAACTACATTAAGAAGCCACAAGGACCTTGGCAGGTAGTCTAGTTTATATAGAGAAGGGACAGTAAACAAGTGGTCACTAGATGGAATCAGCGAAGGTGGGTAATCTGTCTTTGTGCCCTTGAGTAACATAAAAAAAAGCAGAATGGCTTGAAGCAGATCCTTGGAGAAGGGCTTGCCACGATCTTCAACTGTTCCGCATATGTGGAACCAGGGCCATATATACAACTGGATGTAACAAGGGTTGGGGTGGGGGGGAAATGGCTATAATAAGTCCTCTGAGGGGAATGGAAATGGAATTGACCCCAATTCAGCTGTTTAGTCAAGTTGAGCTAAGAGGAATGTAGATACAGTTGAAAAGGATAGAAGAGGTTATTGCCCTGATACGGGGGCCTATGTTCTAAGTCGGCATTCATCTATGGTTCATCACTCACTTCCCCTTTGATTTTGTCTGGTTTTATAACAAACTAATTGGCCTAATTTCCATGCATCAGTTGTAGTGTAATCATGTTAACTGTTGATAAATTCAAAATGGCTGGTTTTGAGGCTCTCTCTCTTTATTTTTCTCTTCCGCTTTAAAATCCCTCTCCAATCAGTCCCTTATCTAAGGAGAACTCGAATCCAATCGCTCAGCTGATAGATGTCAAAGCCCTCGAATCTCTCACAATACTTCAGCTCCTCTCTCCCGATGAACCCACGGGGGGAGTGGGGGGGTGTTGAGTTCGTGGCGTTTGAAATGCTTAAAGCTTTCCATTTTTAGATAATGTATGAGATCGAGGATTGTGTGAGCGTGTGTGGCTTGTCTTAGAAGTGTTTTGGGTGTTGTGTGTGCGTCTGTGTAGGCAACGGAAGGCACGCGCGGGATGATGTGTCTGTGCATATCTCTGTGTTTGTGTGTACACAACAGTCGGTTTTAGCGTTTTTATATTGTACTGTGAGATGTGCAGAGTACATACAGAGTGATACAAATTTGATATCATCCAGAAGAGTTGAAAGCAAACTACCACACCTTGGAGTGTGCACCTATGGGCAGCCCGCCGTGTGCTTGATCATGTGTTATTGACATCTTTTTCATCTGACGAATATGGAATGTCAATGGAACCACTGCGAAGGATGCTGATCCATCACGCTTAGTATGTGGTGTATTAGTTCCCATGAAGGGAAAGACTTCATTGGGGTTGGGTTTTGAGGAAAGCCGAGGGGTCTGGAGAGATTCTCCACCCCTGTACCCATCCCTTGTGACAGGGGTTTTGCTTCCTTGCCTGTAGCCTGAAGGTGGTGCGTGGACCTTCATGCACTTTTTTGTTTTTGTATTGTTCAGACTTGAAACATTTTGAGCATCTCTGGTTTATACTTTGCCATTTTGTACAATTTTCCATAATTACTGAAGGTACTCAAGGATTCAGTGTTTTAAATGCATGAGAGCTTTTTTTTAATGACCTTTCATGGTGCGCTTGTAAGCAGAAAAACACAAATAACTATTTTCTTTCAAAAGGACTAATGTGCAACATTTTAGAACCAGACAAACTGTTCACCACAGGATTAAGGTCAGACATAAGTAAACACTTGAGAACCTCAACAAGAAACTAGGATGTTTCATTGGAATAAAAGGCAGGTTTTTATTAGATGTTGTACTAGCCCACAATGGATACTCAGCTTGCTTTTCGTAGTTTGATGACAAAGCTTTAGCTCAAGGTCAGAACTTTATAAATAATCCATAAAAGATGCATTTATTTAGAGTTTGTAGAATTAACAATTCGTAGAAATCCTTCAACCAGTCTTTGCCTGAAGTTTATGAAAATTCAAACACAACCATCAGTCTTGTCATCTTTTCTCAGAGAGCTCTCCACCATCTGAATGCCTGTCAGTTTTTTTCTAATAATCCCCATTAGCAATTTTAAAGCCACATTATTCAATTAAAGGTGCACACGTCTTCGCTTTGAAAGCTGTTAGCATTTCAGGCCATCTTCTCCTTCTTAAAATGTTCCGCCACATTATTCATTTATGCACGTACCTGGAATGAATTAAGAAGAAATGCATCACGCTCATCAATATGCACAAAGAAAGGCACTCTTTAATTCTTTTAAAAGCGTCTGAGTCATTGCTTGCCTTGGTTGGTGACTGAATGCTAAAACAACTTGCAATCAGTTGGGCAAAGTGTGTTACTAATTGAAAAAGTTAGTTGAAACTTGAAATTAACTAATTAACTTGTGCTGTTGCCATGTTCATTTTTTGGTCTTCTCAGTGGATTTTCTAAACACTTCTTCCTATTTAAAGCAGCCTGAAATTTGATGAGTTAGCTCCCTGACTGATTCATGATAAGCAGGGACTGTTGATGTCAAGAATCCAAGTACCTCAAGTTCAGTCAATCATTAAGATGCTTCAGCATATTGTCTTACATCAACATTTGAATACACTTTTAGAGTTACAATAATGTTAATACCCCGTCTAGGTTTTTATCATATTTTCTTTGAAACACTGACTGCATTTCTCTGAGAACAAGCCAATTTGATGACACAGTTAATATATCAGCTATGGAGACACTACTCATGGGGTCAGTCTCATCCTTGGGAAAGGTTGTCACTGTTAGGAGCACGGGACCTCGGGCCAATCCCATAATCCATTTCTGCAGGTTTGAAAATTACCATTTCAACTTGGGTGCAGCTGGTACCCTTAGTTTGGTTTGTTTAGGCTAGTGTGAACACAAACTAAATATGTATCTCTGAATCATTCTGTGCTTGGAAGCATATTTATCATGTTCGAGAAGAAAGATATTGCGTATCCACCTTGCAGGAGGATGGACATTTCACGTTTTACTTTCACATATGTTGTTAATTGGCCATTGCAACAGTAACAATATGAATTGGGTACATACAATTCAAGTTGCAACCCAGCCACCCACTGTTACAAAAATGTCTGGTAGGCAGAGGGTAGGTTAATCATGACCAAAAAGACCCACCACATGAATGGTATCTTTCCTCACACTGTTGCCCTCGGCAACCGACCATCTGTGCCATAGAGACTAACAGGACTATGTGCATGACAACTGGAACTGTAAATATTTAAATGTGTTCATTAACTGAATTAAACAGGAAAACGGTTCATCATGTCTCAATGATTCTAATCTGTTTTTTTATCATTTCTTTTATCTGTTACTTGAAGTTTGGATTAATCTGCAGTTTATATCAGAAAAAACAAGCAAAGTCAACTAACATTATAGTCAGTCTCTGTTTTTATTCCTTTTCACAATACAATTTAGTGTAACTTAGCTGGTGGTTCCAAAATAATATGCCGAAGTGTACTTGATTTTTGTTGGGGTGACTGCGCAAACCAGTGTCTAAAATACAGCTAATAACAAATCAACCATAAAAAGGCAAGAAGATGCATGTTTCTTTCTAAAACCATCAACAGGTTTCTTTCTGAAAAAGGGGGTGGATTAAACAAAGGCGTCCCTACATCTATATATATAGAAAATAGATTTTTCTTTATATTTGAAATTGTCCACAACGTTTTGTAAATAACAAAAACATTTGATCAACTTAACTCAAAATCTGTTCGATAGAATAACTTAAAGCAGTGGTTCCCAACCAGGGGTACTAGGACCCCTGGAGGTACTTGGCCTTTCCACAGGGTGTACTTGAAAACACTCATGACACCATAGACTTACTAGTGAAATGAACATGAGGGGGTACTTCAGGGGTACTCCAAGCAGTGCAAATTCTTTTTGGGGGTACAGTAACTGAAAAAGGTTGGGAGCCACTGACTTAAAGCATGTATAAGAAACAAATAGTATTTTTATTTCTAAAGTCTAGTGGCAGCCAGAGAAAATGTTTAAACAAATATTTTGGAACTTTTTAAGTTTTCAAAAGAAACTGGGAGAGGGGCATCTTAACTAATTTTACAGTGAGGATTTTTTTTTATCCCCTGCTGATTATATATATTTGCCCACTGACAAAGAAACGATCAATCTATAAGTTTAATGGTAGGTTCATTTGAACAGTGAGAGACAGAATAACAAAATAATCCAGAAAAAAGCATGTAACATTTTTTATAAATTGATTTGCACTTTAATGAGTGAAATAAGTATTCAACGCCTCAGCAAAACATGACTTAGTACTTGGTCAGATGTGAAAAGGAACGTTTTGAGTGAGGAACAGAAGCATTCAATTTGCAGTGGTCTCTTAATTTTAACCCTTCTGTTCCTCATTCAAAACCTTCCTTTCAACTTTTTTGGAAAGGAAAGAAAAAGGTGCAGTGGTCTCTTAATTTTTTACAGAGCTGTATAAGGAACACAGAAAGAGTAAAAAGGAACACAGAAAGAGTAAAATCTGACACACCATTGTGTGTTAGGTTTAGTCGTGAGGGCTAGGTTAATTTCAGGCACACTGTAATTGAGTTAATTCAGGTTAGGTTTAGGGCTATGGGATAGGGAACATTACATTTTCATGTGGTTAATTTGGCAATAAACAGTCTAAACAGTGATGTATGGGCCCATGCAACCTAGGAATTGGTCTATATGGAATATATTTTGAGTCACTGAAAACAATGTGTGTTTGAAGACTGTTTAATAGTTTTGTTCTCTAAACAAGATGAAATGGGGGCATGGTGATAGGACTCTCTTCTGGGGTAATAATCTGCCTAGAGTGGAGGAATATATGGTTGTTGTCCATTGAAATGTGCCTCCTCCTGTCACAGGGAGAAGCACGTACAGGATATCATGTCAGTGATGTGTTCATGGTTGGTTCTGGTAGGTACACAGGCCTGAAGCATTGGTAAGATAGCTACACCCAGTCTGGTTAACTGGCCACTGCATAGCACAGGAGCTGAGAGTGGGAGAGGTTGTTGAAGGTGTTGTGTTATGGTTGTAGGAAAGTCAGTGCTAGATTAGCAGTTTGAGTGCCATGTGTGTTTGTGTATAGATCACCAGTAATCAGCTCTACTGAGGGAGATACCCAGCCCTGGGTTGGAGACCCTCTGTCTCTGGCATCTTGTTGAATATTTTAAGTGATTTAGCTATCTTCTTTGCCAGCTTCTTTTGAAATATACAAACACTACTAGTGTACTGGCAGTTATCGCATCATACAAACGCACACACACACACTACTTGAGTACTTAATACATTTAGTGTTCAACTGTGGGTCTAGTTACCTAATTGTCTTCATGTAATCAAGCACACATTACTGTGTAGTTATAAACATGTTAAATATCTTTCTCATAGATACACACAATCTTACTGACATTGGTTAGACTAGTGGCGAGCCAAACCATACAGTTAGATCTATTGTTAGTGTCGCTTTTATTTATTGTACTAACATAATCTACTAGCTAGTTGCCTGATTTGAGCAGCAAGGTTAATGTTAAAGAAAGATTATTAGTAGCTGGAAAGATTATTTTATCAAGTTACTCTTCTAGCTAGTTATACCAGCTACCCACTTTGTGATTATGTCTCAACAAGCTGACAAATATTCAAGCCCGGGGATGAGGTTAGAACTAAGTGCTAAAACTAACGTTATCATCAGCAAACTTATGGCACTCAAGAAAATTACATTTTTCTTCTGAAGCCCCGCCATTTTCCTCATATTCCTAAACTGTGCTTATTTTCCAATATCCTTTGAATGAGGATCGAAAACAGCAGATTTGTCCAAACTTGAAATAACAGAAAATGGATATGAAGCAGTGAAATGTAAACCCATTTTCCAGGATAAGATATTATGATGGTTGGCAACTTGGTATAAGCACCAAGGGAGTTGGGTCATTGCAGTTTAATGGGTCGATGGATAGATAAAACATATAAAACAGGTGGCAGGAAGGGAACTTCATGAGGCAGTTTATGACATTATAAAAGGACTCCATGCATTAGGATAACCTATCTATTTATTTAAATATGTATACTTGAAATTATCTACATTGGAATACTTGAACACTTTTTGGTTTTCTGACGTTTCAAAGTTTACCATCTTGCTCCCACCCTACCTGTTTCTTTTAAATCTTTAGGTGCTGTAAAGGTCAAACTACTCAAGTATGGTTACCAATATATTGTACACCAATGAGCCAAAGCATTATGACCACCTGCCAAATTGGTCCTCCGCATGTAGTCAAAACAGCACCGGCCTGCAGAGACTGTAAAGGTATCCTGTGGTAAGACATTAGCAGCAGATCCTTCAAATCCTGTAAGTTGTGAGGTGGAGCCACCGTGGATCTGACTTGGTGGTCCAGCACATCCCACAGATGGTCAATTGGATTGAGATCTGGGGATTTTGAAGGCCACGTCAACACCTTGAACTCTTCATCATGTTCCTCAAACCATTCCTGAACAATGTGTTCACATTATCCTGCTGAAAGAGGCCAATGCCATCAGGGAATACTGTGCCATGAATGGGTGTATCTAGTCTGCAACAATCTTTACGTAGGTGTCAAACTGACGTTCACATCAGTGCCCGGACCCAGGGTTTCCCAGCAGATCATTGCCCAGAGCATCACACTCCCTCCACCGGCTTGTTGTCTTCCCACAGTGCATCCTGGTGCCATCACTTCTCCAGGTAAACGGTGTACACGTACATGGCCACCCATGTGATGTAAAAGAAAATGGGACTCATCGGACCAGGCAACCATCTTCCGCTGCTCCAAGGTCCAGTTCTGATGGGGGACAGGGTCATCATGGACACGATGACTGGTCTGCAGATACGCAGCCCCATACACAGCAGGCTGTGATGCATTGTGTGTTGTGACACATTACTCCCGTAACCATCATTGTCATTTTTTGTGACTTGTGCCACAGTAGACCTTCTGTCGATTCGGACCAGACAGGACAGACTTCTTAGCTCTCGCGCATTGATGAGCCTTGGGTGCCCAATACCCTGTTGCCGGCTTGTGGTTTGTTCCTTCTCAGACAACTGTCAGTAGGTACTCACCCCTGCTGACTGGGAGATCCCACTGGGAAAACCCCACAAGCCTTGCAGTTTCAGAGATGCTCTCACCCAGTAATCTGGCCATAACAATTTTGCCCTTGTCAAAGACTCACTCTGTCCTCCTGCCCATTTCTCCTGCATCCAACACGTTGACTATGAGAACTGATTGTTCACTTACCATCTAATCTACCCAGACCTTGACATGAGCCCCTGGATAGGAGATGATCAACGTTATTCGCTTCACCTGTGAGTGATAATAATGTTTTGGCTCATCAGTGTGCATGCTTGTCAAAGCCAATCAGATTTGCTATTAATCGTTCATTAATTTCCAAGTGCTACTACTTCCTGTCAGTCAGTGTAGAAGGGTATGGGCTTAAAAGTACCCTTGCATTAAATCAAATGAAACTCTAAATTAAAATAAATAATTGTTTATTTATCACCGATACATTTTATTTGAAAATAACTTAAATTATTATGTATTTTTTAAGCTCATTTGTTTTCTTTTTAGATGTGATGCCTAAAAGAAACAAATCGAAAAAACCGAATTCATCAGTAACTGTAATCATAAAAGTAATTATCGATTCATTAGCAAAACATGTGTTGAAGTAAAAACAAAGGTTTGCTGCAAAAGATATCATTCATATTGAATGCGTGGTTTTATAAAACATTTTTAACTGACATTAAATAATTGCTCAAATAATTCATAAAACTTAAAATGAGAAATCTTGTGTATACTGTTTATATGACCATCAAAACAAATTGTTCTGTTGTAGCAAATGTTAGCTTGCTTGCTAAACTCTCTCCTAGAGTTCTAAGGGACATTTTTTTTTTTGCTTCACGCAGAAACCCAGCTACACAAATTGGGCCCGGGTAATTCTAGCTAATCACCCAGTTTGCTATGTAGTAATGTTGTTTTTACCCCACAGTAAGCCTATCTAATGTGCAAATGCTTAGTCTTGAATGAACATTTCATGTAAATGTTTATCAGAGGGTGAGTGGAGAGAGACAGGTTGTCCAGGTGTTGTCAGTGCCATGTGCCAGCTGTTCTACATGACACACAACCTGACATGAAGCGGTAGAGCCATCTGGCCCCATATAATGTAGCCTTAGAACACACATGCAAACTCACATATCAACAAATACACATACACACCATCTCCACATAAGCAACCCATGTACAAAGAAACCTATACACACACGTCTTTAAACTCTCTCTCTCACAGTAACTTCATAACTCCTTTAAGACTGCTGGAACAGAGTCGGTCTGTGTGTGTTTGTCTCTTTTCACATTAAATTTGTAAGAGTATTGCTCGATTTCAACTGGAAACACATTCTCTTGGGTTCTTCTGTCATGTATTATACATGTGAACCAGAGAATTCATTCGTCAAAATCTGAATCGCTGATCCCCATTGGAGAGAGTTATATATAACTCGTATAGGTCGAAGCATTTCCCATGGTGTCAGGGATAGAGAAAATCAGCCTGTGAATTACGACTTTTCTGACCCAGGTGAGAGCATTAGTCATTCCAAAATCTCTTTCGAGACAAAGGTTCAAGAAGCAAGTGAGGCACCACTAGATCGCTTGTTCGAGGAAAAAAGTTGTTTCACTGTCTTTGTCTTACTTGGCCTCCAAAACCCGAGGAGGACATTTTAATGGAGTGCCAGTGGTCACAGTGCTCCTCTGTCGTCGTGGTGATGGTTAGAACATGACCAGGGGACACAGGGGAGGGATGGTTGCTGTCGTTAATTAAGAAAATGAACAGTGTTTTGCTCCCATGCTTCGCCTTGTAGTAATTTGGCTGTGTACATCACACGTAACAGCTCCCTGGCATAATTATTTCGTGTGTATGTGTGTGTGTTTCCGTGTTTGCCTGTGTATTTGTGTGAGGAAAGTAACAAAGACTATCTGTTCAACAAACATGTTGGTAAACTTCATTTTGGTGAACAGATTTTCTTACACAAACACAGGCAAGTCCAACCCACACAAAAACAAAAAGAAAATACCAATTATAACCCACGCAGTATGTCTTCAATCGACACGATAATCACAGATTATTTGGTGGGATCTTGGGTTGTCTAAAAAGAGCAGCATTCTATTCACTTGTCTCCCATTTTGTCATGGCTTTCAGCTCTGCCTTTTCTCTCCTATTTCTTTTCAGCTGGGACAACATATATATTTGGTAAAGGAGGAGGCCTAATCACTTACAACTGGCCTGCCAATGAGAGGCCCAGCACACGTACAGACAGGCTGACTGTTGGGTTCAGCACCTCCCTGAAGGACGGCATCCTGGTTCGGATAGACAGCGCTCCGGGGCTGGGCGACTATGTCATGCTCCACATCGTAAGTGTCCTGATTTGTTCCTTTTATTTGCATTTGTATCTGCTATGGTTTATTTGTAAGCAAGAAGGCACGACAGGCTGTGGAATGTGTCCAGTCAGCAAAGTGTTTGTGTTGGTCTCCAATTTATAATAGCAGTAAGGCATCTCAAGGGTATGAGACTAATATCCCATGGATAAGTGCTGTATCGAGGCACTCCACGATGCTTCTGGCCTAAGAACAGCTCTTATCCATGGTATGTCAACCATATGCCACACCCCCTTGCCTTATTGTTTAAGGATATGATGGCTAGGTAGCAGAACCAATCAATTCAACCAAATTCAAATTAAATGTGATTTTTTTTTTTACATTCCTGAATTTACTGCAATTAATACGAAATGGACTCTTAGGTCAATGATGGTGTTGATGCAATATGAGTGGTTGGCTCTCCTTTTGTTAGAAATGATCTTATAATGCCAGGGCTCGTTGTTTCCTGGATCTATTACCCTTGGCAATGAGATGACACTTGCAGAATGCACACAAACATGCAAACAAACACATACGCCGGCTCAAACACAGATGTACCTCATTTCACATTTGCAAACACGTGCGCATGCCACGCGTTTACTCAGTCTTTTAGAATATCTCTTTTTTTGTATGACCCGCTTAATTATTAAGCTGTGAATTTGGATATTGTTCTCAGTGGAATCCCTGAGAGATTCTTTATAGCGTTGGTCCTTGGGTTTACTAACAGAGTGTCAGGATCTATAGTGTGGCCTTTCAGTAGGGTCTTGATCTGTGGCTGCAGTGCAGGACTGCCTGATATTGTTATCTAAAATTGGATCTAGACATTTCTCTCTCTCTCTCTCTCTTTACTTTTCTCTCTCTATCAGTGTGTGATCTTTCATTCCTTAATTATAAACAATTTATGAATACGTGATTAAGTGTACTCCAAATTGATTGAGCCTGCTGAATTGAAAAATAGCTGAGGTTCATAACTGTTACGGTTTGTTACGTTTAGAAAAGCAGTTCCTTTAAGCTAATGCATAGTGATATTCCCGCCCCTGTCCAAAATGCATTTTTATTATGACTGGTGAATTAATATGTTCCAACTAATTGGATTTGCTCATACATTTGTTAACTTGTGCTGTATGTCCGACTGCCTCCATGCCTCTACTAGCTGTAAGGGGCGGCCAAATCTCCCCGTCTCTCTCTTTGTTTCTGTCTCCTTTACCTCCATCTGCCCACTGGTTTTACTGTGGCTCATGAGTCCGGTCCGCTGAGACCTTCCAGCCTTAAACGGGCGTTCAAAGCAATGACACCATACCAGATACATGCCCTCCCTCTATGCTCCACCTCACCCCAAATTGGGACCTCTTTCTCGGGGAAGGGCATACAAACGTTATACCTGCTAAATCAGCACAAACCTGGAGAACAAGCCAGCAGTAAGCGGAAATTGAAACACATATGCATCATGGTAAAAGGTTGATTCACATTAGACTTTGTTTTACGTTGGTGTGAATGACATCGAACATGCAGGTCCAAGACTAATCAAAGCAATGAAAAAACGAATGGTTGGCTAATACAGTGATGAGTCTAAGTAATACAGCTCTGATGTTTTTTGGTTTTATTATTGGACACAGACTAGAGGCTCGTCATGTACACAGCCCTGACAGACAAAGAGAGAGAGAGAGAGGGAGAGGAAGAGAGATAGGGAGGAGGTGAGGTGAGGTAAAACAACAGATTGTCCCTGCCGTCCCTCAGGGCTCTCAAGCGTTAGCAGGTTCACTGCCACCGGTTCCCCTTGGGCGGGCTTACGACGTGCCATTTTCACCGATAAACGTCCGTCCTCTGACCTTTGTGGAGAGCGGGGTTGAGGTCCATCTCGATGTAGACATGAGGGCCCCTGAGGCTTGGCAAATGTCACATACGCCGTCCTTCAAACATGTTGGAGAAGTCGGCTGTTCAAATGGTAACCTGGATAGGAATTAGAAGAATCAAACAAAGAAGGGACAAAAAGTGTTTATACACTTCACTCATTCATCATCAACTGACAGTTTCTTAGGGTAACGAAGGATTTCCGAAAGAGCTCCAACTCTGGCTGTTTGACTGCCTTTAGTATGGCTGGGAAAACTGGGAAAAAAATGCCTATTCTAGAATGGATCCGTTTTTACGTAATCTTACAAAGATGGATTGTTCTAAAAGAGGAATTGACTACCATTCGCAAGATACTTTTATTTGCAGTTAACCAAGTTTAGTTTTTGAACCCTAAGGCAACAGAATATAAGTTATTAGGTTATTCTTGTTTATTTGCAGATGCCATTGACACAAAATTGAAATATATGTTCTGAGAACAGGTTTTGTCAGAATCTAGATGTTCAGTAAGTAAAACATGCAGCATGAATTCATTACAGGCAGCAGGCTGTTGCTTCCTTTCCTTTGAAGGCCAAAGCCAAGGGAAACCCATAAGCTATGGTGCAAGTAATTCTGTGCAAAGTGGTATTTTATTTCCTCCAGCAGAATGGAAAGACTCTCCGTAGATTTTCTGTCTCTTCATCCATCTGAGGATGAGGTATCACCAGACTGTTCCCCTGGCCAAAAGGACCATCTGCCTACAACAACCTGTGCCAACGGCCACCCGCCCCTCATGCTTTACCTCTCTCCCACTCTATACCTATCGCTCTTGCTCTATTCCATTTCTTGATATTTTCTAAAATATTCATCTCACTCCTGCTCTTTTGTTTCCTCAGCCAGAGTGTGGTGTGGAATTCACCAGCTCAGCAAATTAATATAAAAGAGCTCTCCCTGTTCCTCTTTTCCCCTTCGTTCTTCTAAACTCGAAAACTAATTGGACAAAGTTTGAAGATTAAAAAAGTTTTTTTTTTTTAAATGCATTTCTAATTCACTTTCTTCCTCTCCCCTCTCTACTGTAATTTTCTAACAGAGGCGCTCCCTGTACCGAGCTGCATATTTGTTGGTGGGGAAATACTGTCTACTCATTAACGACAAATGTCTTCACTTCCTCCCTACTGCTGCACAGCATGCTGGGAAGCATATAATGAGAGTCAAACTAAATGCATCTACAAATTACTACTTCCACAAGTTAGAGAGTTTTTTGTTTTTGCATGGGTGGTCGAGCTAAATATCCCATCTGGCAGGAAGTGGAGTTCTTATCAATTATTTTCAGCTATCTTTCTGTACCAATTATGTATTTTTTTATTATTTTCTTTTTTCCAAATGCATCATATATGGCCATAGTTTAAGACATTGTTTCTATCGAATAGCTAACCTCAAATGGACTGTGCTTACTGCAGTTAAATGTGTTTAAATTACTTTACGTTCTAGACTTTTAAATTGTTTTGTCTATCCAAATGAAGTACAACCTCTGTTAATTGAGAATCATTATCTGGTAGTTCACAATTCATTGGCGCACACGTGAAGGGAGAAAAGGCCTAAACACAAACATCTGTCGCCACCCAACATGCTCCAAAGAGATTCTATAAGGCAGAGAGATCAGAGTGTACAGGAAATCTATAGTGTTGATGGGCTCTAATCAGCAGGGTGCATAACTACACTTCTCTGTTGATTTTCAATCTGGAGAGAATAGCCCCACAGCAGACGCATCAATATGCCACAGGCTTGCTCCTAGTCTTCCATTGGCCTTTCAGCTGGTGATAGCATTAGGAGGGAGAGAGGGAGCAGTAGCACAATTACCTGTGCTTGTTTCGTTTTACAGCTGTTTCATCCATTAAACAAGGCGGTTCTTTCCCCTTCACGTTGAAAGCGTTGAAAGCATTTGCAGACATTCCAACGGACATAAAAACCTGACCATCCAGCTGACATTGACTCTAGAAACAGATTTGCATGTTCTTCCTCAGAAAAGTTGCTAAAACACTAAACTGTTCTGTTGAATATCTCCTATGGATAGTAGAAGTCTGGAAACTTTTCATGAATTTGATGGAAAAGGTAAATGTGTGCTTGTTACTTCTGGTTTCTAGCAATCCTCCAAACAGAATTTGGGGGAAATTGTTGAAAGCTCAGAGAATTGTGCCACATTATGGTGAAGCAGATTTAAAGTATGCAGATATTACTGAACTATTACTTTCCCTTCTAAGCTATGTAAAGTGCCCTCCAAAAGTATTGGGACAGTAAAGTCAAAATTGCTGTTTGATAATCACTCAAGGCATATAAAAATACGAATTAAAGATGAATATGAGCCAAAAGTACAGACTGTCATCTTTTATTTCTGTCCATTTTATCACTTGGAAAACATTAAGACACCACTGCACCTTTTTCTGTCCTTTCCATAAAAGTTGGAAAAAAAAGTTTTGAGTGAGGAACAGATGCGTTCAATTTGCAGTGGTCTCTTAATTTGAAGCCTTCTGCTCCTCACTCAGAACCTTCCTTTTCGACTTTTTTGGAAAGGAAAAACAAAGATGCAGTGGTCTCTTAATTTTTTCCTGTATATATTAACCACTAAGAATAGCGCTTTCAGATTCGCATATAATGCAAGCATAAGTATTGAGACAATTCAACTTAAATCAAATCCCTTTCATGTAAACAGCAGTCAGCAACCCATTAACCTCACCAAAACTCTTGATATCATTCTTTGAGAAGCTTTGCCAAGCTTTTACAGCAGCCCTTTTGAACTGTTGCTTGTTTTGGTCAGTTTCTGACTTAAGCCTCCTGTTCAGCCAGTAAAATGTATGTTCAGCCATGCATGGCCATGCCATGACACTACCTCCACCATGCTTCACAGATGAGGTGGTATGCTTCAAATCACCTGCAGTTCCTTTTTTTCTACACACTTTTGCCTTCCTATCACTTTGATAAAGCTTCACTTTCATCTCCTCTGCCCGTTTAAATCTGTTCAAAGACGGTAATGGCTGATCTCTCTACTTTTTATCAATTTCAAATCTGACCTTTCTGTTTTTTCTGTAGGCTTTTTTCAAATTCTGCTGCCAAAGGTATCTCCGAACAATGGATTGTGACACTTTCACCCAACTTTTCTGAATGTTGTTTATGCTTATTTAGGTAGAATTTTTATAGCTCTAGTCATTTTTCTGTCATCAACTGCTATTGTTTTCTTTGGCTGACCTAGTCGTTGGTAAATGCTGTAGAAACTAGTGATTTCTTTCTTTTTCAAGACAATCCAAACTGTTGATTTCACCATGGCCAACTTTTGTACTGTGGTTCTAATTGAGTTCCTCTTTCTTTTAAGCATCCAAACCACTCACTTTTCTTTCATAGACAGCTTCCAATTCTTTGTGTTGGATTTTCCTGCCAACACAAAACACAGACTCCAACAGCAAAAGCAAAGGGTAGAATTGAGACTAAAGATTCACAGATCTTGTGTGTGAACAATCAAGGCACCAGGAAACGACTGATCTATTACAAACACCTGTAAGCCAAATGTCCCATTACTTATGCTCTCATAAAAATTGGGGGATGGAACTCTGACAGTGCTGTTATTCTTAGTTAATTAAACATATGTGAAATGGTCAGAAATAAATATTTTCAAATGATTTTAGTGTACAACAAACACAGCAATTTTGAATTCAGTCCCAATACCTATGGAGGGCACAGTATTTAGGGAAGAAAAGAGGAATGAAGGACAGCAACAGGTAGCCTAATGGTTAGAGCATCTGAACAGTAAATTAAAGGTTGCTAGATCAAACCCCTGAGCCAGCAATGTAAAATATGTGGTTTTGTCCTTGAGCAAGACCATTCACCCTAGTGGCTCTGGTAGTGCTTATTTTAATTGGCTGCTTACTGCCTCCCCTAATGGTAAAAAGCAATCAGTCAGGACAGCAAGACATCCAAGTCTTTTCACCAAACACAGCAGACTAATGGAAGAGGCGTTGACCAGGAACACTGAAGGACAGAGTATGCTGTAGGAGGACGTCATTAGCTAACTGCCTAAATAACGATTAAGGTTACTGGAGACAATGTAAATGTCATATTTTTTTCTATTATTTTCTGGTTTTAGCTCTAATCTACCTAGTAAAAGAGAGAAGAAATGGGAGGGCAGCTCCCGCTGAGCCCAGTTAAAGCCCTTCTCCGTCCTGGCACCCCAAAGGTGAAAACAGCATGAACCACCATTACGCTATGAGTACCTATCTATTCTCAGAAAACATACAATACCCTACCTTTATATAGAGCATAATGCCGCAGATATAAAGTATAGTAGTTAGACAACTCCACAGTCGCCTTCTGTAAATGAAATGTTTCCCCTTTTCTTCCTTCGATCACTGAGTTAGCTAACTTCTATTGCTGGTTAACCTGGCTATCGTAAGATGAATGCACTAATTGTACTTCATCAATGCAGAGAGATTGCATTTGACTATGCTACTATTGACATAGTCCAAGCCACTTTCATGTCTGTTTGTAATTATGGGGATATAATCTATGTATGCAAACCACAGCTTCTGCGCTTAAATCATTAGACTCTATCGTTAACTGAGCCCTACAATATTTACCTGGGGATAGTTTTAGGACTCATTATAGCATTTTACTATCAAAATGTGGAATGGGCGTCACTGAATATAAGATGAGAGAAGCAGTCTCTTTTGTTTATTTACAAGGCAATCCTGCAGAATCTTCCAGCATATCACATATTAAAGCAATGAGAACACAAGATTGGTTAGTACTTGATACACCAAGGGTAGCTTCTGAGCTACATAAAACCATATTTACTTTTTTGCTCCAGAGAAGTGGAATAAGCTGCAAAATGAGCACAGGCTTGAATGCCTAGTGCTCTTATCTGAATTTTAAGCACTACTTGAGGTTTTGCCTGAATACAAATGTGGCTTCTTCTGAATGTATTTGCATTTTAAAACATTATGTTTTTAAGTGCTGCCATATAGGGCAGAAGTGCTGAATTCCAACATTAAGGCTAGAGTCCTACCTACAAAGTTGTCTTATTTCTCCAACTGCTACAGACTGAAAAGTTCTTAAAATATATATATATATATATATCAGAACATTGCTAATATTAGATCTATGATAAACCATACACTGCCCCATATTTAAGTTCCTTGCCTCTGTCTAAACTCATGTAACTCTTTTACTCCAATTGTTTTAGAAGACCTTTTAGATATCACATCTCATTTAAAACCCTCATTTTGCCCTCTAGACATTATACCACTCAGATTGCTTTAAGAAATTATTGGACTAGTAGACCCTGAACTACGTTATAAACAGTCCTCTCCGCACAGGTTGTGTCCCTGACTATTTTAAGGCAGCATGTGTTCAGCCTCTTCTTAAAAAACATGATCTTGAAACCTCTGTTTTTAGTAACTACAGGCCAATTTTCAAGCTGCCCTTCTTAGCCAAATTTATAGATTTTGTGGTGGTAGAACACAATCTTATTTTTGAGTAATTCTAGTCAGGCTTTCGTCAGAAACACTACTAAGACTGCTATTGTTAAGGTTACAAATTACTTGTTGCTGAATGCTGACTGGAGAATGTTCAGTCTTGTTGTTACTGGATCTTTGTGCAGCTTTTGACACCATAGACCACAGGTCTTCAACCCTCTCCTGGGGATCCCACAGCCATTCCATCTATTAGATGTATCCCAGAGCTAGCACACCGGAATCAACTTATTAACTAATTAACAAGCCCTTACCTGTTCAATCAGGTGAGCTATTTCAGGGCTAAAACTAAACTGTGAGATGGCTGGGGGGACCCCAGGAGAAGTTTGAAGACCTACGCCATAGACCACAACACTTTAATTGACAGACTTAGAAATTGGGTTGGGATCTCTGGGATTGCCCTAGATTGGTTCAGGTCATATCTGTCCAACAGAGCATTTATAGTGTCCATTAACAATTACACGTCTTCCTCTGTTCCTGTCATATGTGGTGTTCCGCAGGGTTCCATCCTGGGGCCAATCCTGTTTTCTCTGTATAAGCTTCCATTAGGTAGTATCATTCGGCTCAATGACATTTCTTTTCATTGTTATGCAGAAAATGTTATGCACCCTTTGTACTACTGGACTCGGTCACTGCCTTATAAGTCTGATAAAGTTTTCAGTTTCAGTTGTCTACCGGAATGTGTCATTGCTGCTATTCCTGTATATCATTTGCGCATGCCAACTTGCACCTTAAACTTAAACTTGCACCTTAAACTTGCCCTCATGGCACATTCACATTTAGAACTGCCACTGTACTTCTGTTTCAGTTGTTACATACACGTCTACCTCGGGAACCTCATTGCAGCTATCCCTGCATTTCAGTTGCACATGCTACCCTACTCCTTCAATTTACCTCGATTACAAATTCAGAATACCATTGAGAATTGCCACTTGTTCGCAACTATTTATCTCACTTATATATACATTACACTTAATACCTGTACATTTTCTGTACATTTGTGAATTTTCCACTGCACATTAAGAATTGCCATATGTAATGCATTTGCATTAATTGCACACCTATAAATTCCACATGTACATACATGTACTTAATACACAAATGTTCTGCACTCCTCTATTTGCACTTCTGGTTAGACACAAACTGCATTTCATTGTGCTTTACATGTAGTTATTCAGTGACAATAAAGTTTAATCTAATGTAATGATACGCCACTGTACTTGATGGTTAAGCCAAATGATTTCAGCGAGTTGTGTGTTCTGCAAATTGCCTTAAAGACATTACGAACTGGATGAGTAATATTTTTCTTCAGTTAAACACTGATAAAACCGAAGTTCTACTTATTGGCCCCCCATCTATTTCAGATGAAGTTCAGTTGGCTCTAGGATCGATAGCAGAAATCTGGGACTTTTCTTTGACTTACAATTCGAATGTAAGTCAAAGAACTGGAAACATTGCCAAAATAAGATTTTATCTTTTGAGGACACTTAGAAAATTATACATGCTTTCAATCTCGCCTAGACTACTGTAATGCTTTGTTTACATGCCTCAACAGTAAGTCGCCAGGTTAACTCTAAGTTTACAGAATTCAGCAGCCAGACTTCTTACAAGGACTAGATCAAGGTTTCATATAACCCCAATGTTGGCAGTTCCACATTGGTTTCAGATTTTCAGAGAATTTCAGAGTACAATTTCTATCACTTTTAAGGCACTACATGGTCTGGCACCTGATTACATTAGTGGCATGCTCATCCCGTACCGCACTGATAGGCCTCTCAGATCAGCTAAAAAAGGACTTCTTGCTGTCCCAGAGTCTAGACTGAAAACTAAAAGGAACCGGGCATTTGCTATATGGGCCCCTAGACTCTGGAACAGCCTACCACAGAAAGCCAGTGATGCTGCCTAAGTGCATTCTTTCAAATCTTACCTAAAAAAAATGAGTTAGTTAACTTATTATTTTCAAGGTAATCAGTTTCCTCAAAAATATTTAGTTCACCAAACTTATCAGGTGTTACAGTGTGTACCAAGCCCATTCTGGTTTGTATCGTGTGCTTAACAAGTAATAGGAGAGAAATTGTCTGACTGACAAATAGTGTGTGTGTGAGTGTGTTTGTGTGTGAATCTGAGTGTGTGAATGAGAGGAGACAAATCCAGATTGCATTTGCTTTTCAAACAGCATTAGGAGGAAATATTAAACCTCAAGGATCTATTGAGAAAGCCAGGCTAATAGAGAATAAAATCTGGTCTGAGGAAGGACATATGAAAGAAAACCCCTCAGAAAGCATTTGCCCTGATCCATACAGACTTCAAGAGCATTTAACCTGCCGCACTGTGACGAGTCTACTAGTTCTGACATGAACGAAAAATAGTCACACACTCCCACACAATACTGTACTATTTCCCCTGGCCTTAATCATCAAGTTCCCAGAGCCTTGAGGGTTATATGAGGATGTGATGCTACCACCTCCTCCCCCGGCCCCTCTTCTCAGCATGATTAATGGAATCAGCTTAGGATGGAAGCCATCATTTCATGTTCCCTTTTTCGAGAAAGACAGACTTAACTGTAGCCCTTCTAGGCTTCTTTGTGTCTCGGAGTGAGCAGTGCAGAGTTGTAATGCGATCCCCCGCAGGTATGTTTCTGATCTGGAAGTTGCATTAAATTGTCTGGCCGCCGCTTTTGAAGGCCGATGAATTTGAGCTGCATGTCTTTTAGAAGTGTATGAACCTGAGCTGAGATGGAAGAATCTCACTCGGCCACAAAGGTCAGGTCCAGCCATGCCTATCGATCAGCCTGGTCTGTTTTCTGGTTTGGGAACAATTTGAGAAAACATAAATGGCTCTGAGAAACCAAAGAGGCTGATTGGGGACAGGTCCGGGTGGACCTGCCATCACGAGGGTTTCAATTGCGTTGGCTAATCAGTTTCCATTCCCCATTCAGGTCAGCATATCATTTGAGTGACGCTGATGGATGCTCTGTGGAAAGAGGGAAACTGTCGCTCTGTTTTGGTTCGGTCAGAGGTACTGGATTGTGACATGGTGCCAAGACCGATGGGAAAGCTTGAGGATCACGTCTCTGAGGCATACAATAAGTTAATGGCTAGAGCAGAGTGGAGTTGGTTTCTTACATTGGGTCGGTTGTCACAGTGTTTAAAGATAAATGAATGTGGGGCGCTGTGAATTAAGCTGTAATTTCCAGGGTAACAGTCTAAAGTGTGAGAACTATTCCCCATCTGCACTAAGTCTTGTATCTGTGAACTCTTAAATGAAGCTCCAGCGAAGTCATCAGCCCTTCAGAGGAACGTGCAAATGACACATTTATTTCAACATGGCCGCTGATTTCTGATGGGACATTTGCATGAACAGCTGTCCATGTGATGATGGCAGAGGTGTCGGCGGGCGTAAGCGTTTGCCAGAAGACTCCGCTTCAAGCGAGGAGGGGGAGACTTGCATTCTCCGTCTTTCAGTGAATCACTTTTATTCTCCATGTATCTGCCTTTCTCTCTGTCAGCCTGCCCCTCCCCCTCTTGATCTGTCACTCACTTTCACCACAAAGAGAGAAAATGTCATTTACTCAAGCCTGAATTTTAGGGGTTTTTGTACACAGGCAGGGTGGAAAGCTATTCATCTGTAAGTGGCGGCAGAATATTTTGTCCATGTTGTTGCTATGCATTCACCACATGCATGCCATAATTCCATGTGGAAATTGCTGTCGGTCCGACTCCCCCCAACCTTTCCAATTGGCTAACGACGGGGTGGGGGGAGGATTGGTTTCTTCTCAGAAATAATTTGTTGGATGTGTTTGTTCACAGTGACCTTCCCACATGGAGAGATGTTCAGATGGAGTCTGACTGTGTCTGTGTGAACATTTAGCTAGGGAGGACAGACCATAACGAGCGTACACTGATTGGCAAGGTTAGGATAACGTTATACCCAGGACAGTGTTTTGAAAAGACATATGGTTCAGAAAGACAGCCCATTACTAGTCTCCCATAAATATAAAAATATAAAATAAAGTGTCAGTAACAAAGTCAGCCAAATGTAAGAACAGGTATGATACTTCAATCTAGATTCAACCCATCAAGTTACTTGAGCAGTTTCAAGGCAGAACAAAAACATCATCCTCCTAATGGTTTTATTGATGGTCTATGATTATGTCAGCATCTATAAATGCACCTGCCCATCCCTCAGTGCGACTCAGATCAATTCTGTCCTCAGCAGATATAGGTATTAAAGTGAATATCTATTTCCATTCCCAGAATGCAGAGATGAGCTTTTGGCCTGTCTTAATATAGAGATGACCCAGGAATGACAGCATGTTCTCTTGTGAATTATCAACAGAGAGCCACAGCATGGTGACAGTTCACTTGAAGGTTTCATAGTAATCAGAATGTAAATACAATTCATCCCATCACTGGGGCAGGAAATGTACTTAGTCTGACTGTGGATTGGCTGGTTTAGTCTTTCATGTACTGTTATCCTGGCTTTATAAGTAGGGCAGTGTGATAGCCCGCCTGTCCTTGATACTAGTAGTAAGAGGCAATAGCAATGCTTTTGTCGTTTTGCTGTTTCTTCTTATAAAGGCAGACTCCTTTCATCTGAACCTTTCGATGCTAAAAGCTCACTAGTAGTTACTTGAGTCAGTATGGTCTCCCATTTGGCCATACTTTATGCTGTCATTAAATAATCAGATGTGTATGTGTGAGTGTGTCTTTGTGTGTTAATGGCACGCAGACCCGATCAGGATGATGAGGG
This sequence comes from Esox lucius, assembly GCF_011004845.1. NCBI lineage: Eukaryota > Metazoa > Chordata > Actinopteri > Esociformes > Esocidae > Esox > Esox lucius. Next base: position 19,417,324 of record NC_047583.1, read on the forward strand.
AGGTGTAAGTACAGGTCAGTGTGTTTTTGCCCCACTCATGTTTCTTTTATAAGCCCCAGTCTCTGGCAAGAGCTTGTTACATTCTTACTTTCACCACAGTAAAGGCTGTTATTTACCGTCTCGACATGGCACTTGCCTGTTGATTTCAGTTGATTTACATCTATTTAAGTTGTGGTATCGAAAGTTGCGTGGCAGACATAGACTGGGGGTGTTTTGAGTGATTCACAATGAATCTGGTACTCTAAACTTTTCTTAGTAAACTAACAGAGGTGCATTTTGGCTGGCTGTTTTTGTTTTATAACTGTAATAAGCACAGAACCCATGTCTGCCAATTGAACACTGAGTTGGGTGTACTATTCTATCAAGTGTGGAGTGGAGAGGAGGGAAGGTACATATTTCCACACACATTTTCCCTTCAAGCATGCAAACTCGTAGCAGTTCCATCCAAGACCAGTCACATTTTCCCCAACCACGAGAAATTCGTTTGGAGCCAAGTGATGTCGGATGTGCAGCAGCAGGGTTGTGTACTTTTGCCTTTTCTCTTTTCACTAAATGATGTCCCTCTCCTAACAGACTTTCTACGGCAAAAAGACAGTCAGGTTATTGGAAGTCCAAAAGATGGTCCCATTTATTTCCAGGCAGGCAAGGAAGAGACCTGTGTGAAGATTCAGGTCACCACAACCACACACTCCACAGTGAACAGCCTGTTAAACCCATCTGCACAGCTAGTGAGAGAAAATCACCTTCTCTGGAGGAGGCTAAGCCATAAGGCGAAAGGTAGGATAGAGGGAAGGATGGAAGGAGGAGGAAAGAGAGAGGGAAAGGTGGCAGGGTAGCCTAGTAGTCTAGAGCATTGGGCCATTAAGCCAAAGGTCACTGATTGTAATCCCTGAGCCGACGAAGTGAAAAGTCCTGTTGCTCTGATACAGAGCAAGACAGTTAATGCAAATTTATTTTAGCATACTCACCTGATGAATAAAAGGCACTTCACACCATGACGGCACAAAAAGGTTAGATTTTTTTATTGTCCTTCAGCCTTTGAGTGCACTGCGATTAGAGTTGTGTGGTTGGGTGGGTGTTTATTTTTTCTCTAATCCATTTCCAGTCTTGTGAGAAATTCGGTGAACTCCTGGAATTTACAGCCCTGGAAAAAATTTAAAGACCACTTTTTCTCAAAAAGTTGAAAAGGAATGTTTTGAGTGAGGAACAGAAGGGTTAAAATTTAGAGACCACTGTTCCTCACTCAAAACCTTTTGTTTCAATTTTTTTGGAAAGGAAAGAAAAAGGTGCAGTGGTCTCTTAATTTTTTTCGCAGCTTTATACTGTATGCAGTTGTGCTCATAAGTTTGCATACCCTGGCAGAAATTGTGAAATGTTGGCATTGATTTTGAAAATAAAAAAAATATTTAATTTGAGGATAGTGATCATATGAAGCCATTTATTATCACATTGTTGTTTGGCCCCTTTTTAAATCATAGTGATAATAGCAATCACCCAAGTGGCCCTGATCAAAAGTTCACATAATCTTGAATGTTTGGCCTTGTTATAGACACACAAGGTGACACACACAGGTTAAAATGGCAATTAAAAGTTAATTTCCCACACCTGTGGCTTTTTAAATTGCAATTAATGTCTGTGTATAAACAGTCAATGAGTTTGTTAGCTCTCACATGGAGGCACTGAGCAGGCTAAATACTGAGCCATGCGGAGCAGAAAACTGTCAAAAGACCTGTGTAACAAGGTAATGGAACTTACATATAAAAAGATATCCAAAGGCTTGCAAATGCCGGTCAGTACTGTTCAATCACTTATTAAGAAGTGGAAAATTTGAAGATCTCTTAATATAAAGCCAAAGTTAGATAGACCAAGAAAGATTTCAGCCAAAACTGCCAGAAGAATTGTTTGGAATACAAAGAAAACCCCACAGGTAACCTCAGGAGAAATACAGGCTGCTCTGGAAAAAGACGGTGATGTTGTTTCAAGTAGCACAAATCGACGATACTTGAACAAAAATGAGTTGTCAGAAAGAAGCCTTTACTGCATCCATGCCACAAAAAAACATGGTTGCAATATGCCCGACAACACCTTGACACGCCTCACAGCTTCTGGCACACTAATTTGGAGTAATGAGAGCTTTATGGTAACAACCGTAAGTGTTATGTTCGGAGAGGGGTCAACAAGGCCTATACTGAACAGAATACCATCCCCACTGTGAAGCATGGTGGTGGCTCACTGATGTTTTGGGGGTGTGTGAGTTCTAAAGGCACGGGGAATCTTGTGAAAATTGATGGCAAAATGAATGCAGCATGCTATCAGAAAATACTGGCAGACAATTTGCATTCTTCTGCACGAAAGCTGCTCACGGGACGCTCTTGGGACTTTACAACACAACAATGACCCTAAGCACAAGGCCAAGTTGACCCTCCTTCTGTTCCTCACTTGAAACCTTCCTTTTCAACTTTTTTGGAAAGGAAAGGAAAAGTTGCAGTGGTTTCTTAATTTTTACGGAGCTGTATATTACCAATTCTCCAAGGATATGCAAACTTTTGTGCACAACTGTATATAATATTTACAAATTACACTGGAAGATTATACTATGCTGTCATGTAAAAAAAAATTAAATACAACTTTCACGGGGTGCTCTTTTTCACAGCCTTTGTTAATGTAGTCATTGATTGAATGGGATTTTATGATTGATCAAGACCATTCACACAATGTTTGATTGAAAACCATATTTCTGAAATATATATCTTTTTCCCCCTAGCAATGAAAAGATACAGAAAAAAAACAAGCTGCAATTTGTTACAGCCTCAGGCAAAGATTGGCAGATCAACATATCATTTGAACATTGAAAAACCTTCTCATTTATTTGCCCTAAAATGCCAAGTATGGATTTCAGCACCACCTGAAATAGTATTTTCATCATAATCAGATTTGTACAATTAGACACAGGTACTATTTATACCGGACAACCTTATTGTGTCAATAGAGATGAGAAGTGATTGCCTTCAAACACCTCTACTAACAGTGGCACTGTAATGAATAGGACACAGGAAAGCAGAGTGTAGGTTTCAAGTACAGAGTGCAGCAGATGTTTATTTTTTTCCTCAACAACACAATAGGAGGTCTCCTACTCCAGGTATAGGCGAACAGTCGGTAAATAGGATGTCAGAGTAGGCAGAAAATCCAAAGGGTAGGGCAAAGGCATAGTCCAAAAACAGGCAGAAGGTCAGATCACTGACTTCGGTACAGAAGGAACAGACTAATCGATGACAAGAAAACATGGGCTAAAAGGGCCGGTACACAGAAGGCAAGAACTATCCTAATAGGATAATCCAAAACAGGCTCAGTTGAATTGAAAAATGAAACAATACCTCACAAAGAACTAGCACAAATGTCCGGAACGAAATACTGTGTTAATGAGAGCAGGTGTGAAGGAACACAGGTGCACCCACTGAATGTAACGGGACACAGGAGGTGAGCTGCATTCTGGAACGATGCTAGGATGATAAAGAAAGAAACACGGTGAAAAAAGGATCTGAATGGGGCAACACATAGGGAGAAAACCTTACAGGCAGTCCACTAAGGCCACCTCCCTGTCCATATTTTTGCTGTCATCTTTCTCCTTATCATTTCTCCTATCTTGATTGACAGATCACAGAAATCCCAGTTTGCTTTGAGCTTGACAGGAATCAAAGCAGGTAAATAAAAACCAATGGAGTGACTTCGAAAGATAAACAGACCATAAGGGAGATCGCCAATTCCTTCTCCGTCGTTCTGGTAATTACTTGAAACGGTGTGCCAGTCCTTCCATTTCAACAGCCTGTTCTTCAATTAGAACTCAGTCAGTCTTTCCAATAGAACTCCGCCAGTCCATTTAATAAAACTCTGTCAGTCCTTCCAATAGAACTCAGCTAGTTTTTCTATTAGAATCCCAGCAGTCCTTCCAAAGGAATTTATTCAGTCCTTCCTATAGAACTCAAACAGTCCTTTCAAATAAAACACACAGTCCATTCAGTAAAAGCCAACCAGTCCTTCCAAGACAACTGGTTGCCCGCTTCTGTAACCTTAAGGCTTGTGCCACCATGTTGTGTAACCATCTCACTTCTGACTATTTTCTTGTCTTTGTGTTTCTTTCTCTCTCAGGCCCTTCTTGTTTCATTCCTCTTTCTTTCATTTCTGCTGCTTTCCTCCCTTTTATCACTTTCACCACTTTTTACCCGGGTTTCCTACCCATCTTTTTTTGACTTTCCAATGATGTTCCCATCAGCCATCCGCATCTAGCAGTCGCCTGCTGATACTCATTAAGACAAAAACAAGTTGCCACAGAGCTTCATAGGGTCAAAGTAACAAAAAAAAAACAGAGTTAGCATCTCTCTGTCACCAATACAGGCACCTCAGCAACCAAACTATAACAATCAGAGATAAGAAAAAACTTGTCTAGGCTTGGCTACCATTGAATCCTAAAAGTAATATGGACGCAACCCCCCTCAACCGTCATCTGGAATGAACCCCTCTTAACAGTCATGTGGACCCAACCCCTCTTAACAGTCATATGGACACAAGCTTCAGCTAAGTCCCCCCGCCACAGTCTCATGCATCAGATAGGTATGACTGTCCCAAATAATGGCAAACATTTAGCCACGTAGCATCGCTCACCTCTGAACTCGGCTTAGCTTCCCGGACCCTCTCGGTTCTTCGGATCATGACTGGCACTGTCGACCGCAATTACGGGATGTGCTTTTACAGAGAAAGACATGGTAATGATACGGTACATTGTGTAAACTTTGGTACCCTACAGCACAGTGCACCCACACAAGGGCCAGCCAATTACAGGGTTGTTCTGTCTCTGGTGTCATTATAGCGGCTGGGGTAAAAGCATCAACGATGACAAAAATACCTTTTAATGGTTTCTCCCATGGTTTTGAAGCCTCTTTGTTGGATATAACCAGTATGTTCTCGCCTTTCCAGTGCTGAATACACTCACTCATAAAGTACAGCCTCATTAGTTTCAGTAGCAAGCCAGTGGTGAACATTTCAGTATTTCTGTAAACATGTCTACATGTCTTAAACTGCAAACTGGAAGTTTATAACTAACAGGAGGTACTTGCTCATTTTACAGTAAATGATTCTGTAATCTAATCTGACAAAGTGTAAAGAAAGGTGCATGTGTCAGTACTAAACCGCAAGTTCCGTTGATCGGAACACTGAATCAGCAGTTGGGAGACCCCGTAATGCTGCCACTGCCAGAGATATCAACTGACAGAATTTTTTTTATATTCCTCTCAACTGTGCATTATAAATCCATCCATATCTGTCAATATTTACCTGGTTATCGACCCATTGCATTACTGTAATAAATTCCCTATATGTGGTCTAGACACATTCATGGGTCAAATTAAAGCAAAGAAAAACAAGATTAAAATGACAGCTTATTTTACAATGCTCCTGAAGTAATATTATGTTGACTTAACTGAACAGAATCAAATGGCAATATTAGCCTTGTTGGTGTTGCTAGATTACACTCTGGAATCTAATTTGGGTATGTGTGTTTGTGCCTGTGTTGGTGAGTGTCTGGTCTTGTTTGTTCCTCTCTTGGTTAATGGTCAGCATTTCATATTCACCCCCACATCCTTTCAAGTTCTCTCCCACTACCTCAAGCCGTTTGCTCTCCCGCTCCCATCGTCCCTTTGTTATTTTCTCTCTCTGGTTCTCTCGTTCCCCTTCTCCTCTGTCCCTATGCTCCTCTTCCTCTTCCCAACCCTTCCCATCTCTCCCCCCCCCCCCTCCATTGCTCCTCTTTCCTCATGGGAACTGTCTATTCAAACAAGTTCTCAGCAGATTAAAATGGCCTGGCATCTGCCTGTGTTTGCAGTATGCTGCCTGGCTTGGCAGTCACAGTGGCAGCAGCAGCAACAGCAGCAGCCAGTGAATTAAAAGGCTCGTTCTGCCTCATCAACACCTCTGATATCTTCATAAGCCAAAGCTATTGGTGCTCCTGTGGTTGCGTGTGTGTGTGTGTGTGTGTGTGTGTGTGTGTGCGCGCCCTTGTGGGTGTGTGGCGCCGGAGTGTGATGGTGAGTGCATGTGTATGTGTGTGCATGTGTGTGTGTGTGTTCCTACTTTGCCAGTGAAAGCAGCTTGAAGACTGTCAGTGCACGACTACCATATGTTTTACTTTCTTTTTTCATCTCTTTTTGAGACTCTTGAGGGAGCTACTGTTGATTGTCTATGCCATGTGCTTGGAAGTGCGTGTAGAGCACTGCAGTGTTGACTTGGCGGATTTTGGTGTGAAGGCACACCCTTAAGTATATTGAGTTAATAGGAATCTGATGCTTTGTGTCTTATGCTTTTCCTTTATCTCTTGCTCCACCTCCCACTGTCTTCATTATCCCTTTCTTTCTCCTCCTCTGAATAGTAATCTTATTCTAATGGTCCTGAAGGCAGACTTCCCGCCTGGATAGCTTTTTTGTCATTCAGTGAATGTTTCGACCCAACTTCTTTAAATGCACTAATCTAAATTGCATTTCTCATTTATAACTTTACTATGCAACCCAGACAGAATGTACATGCTGTAAAATGACTGAACTGGAGCCATTTTGTGACCCTTTGTCTATACTTGTTTTTGGCGTTTGTAAATGGCATTAACCTATTGACCCAACATACTCTATTTGCTTTTAGCAATATCACACAAATTCACTATCAATAGTTGCCATGGTAATCCAGGATGAACTTGCGTCCTCTTTTGCGTGCCTACAAAGAGGACGACAGACACACGTCCAACATAATTGTAACAATGTTATGTACATGCACGTCTACAAAAGGACACACAGAATGGCACTTCAAACAGTGTTGTGTCATTAATAACTATGTTCTCTTTACAATGTCAATATTGTTTAAATGTCAGGGTGAACTGCACAGACAGTACCAGCTAGTCTGTTGTGTTTTTGGCGGCCAGCCTGTGGTATCTAATTACCTAGCTAGCTGTGCTAATTTAGCTATTTTTAAATTCTGAATGGCTAATATAACAGCCTGCATAACGGGCCTGTCTGTTCCTACATTCCAGGTACCCACGTGGTTAGATTCTAGATCTGAAAATGCTTTTGTCTGAACAATAAATGACCAACCACCAACACATGACCTAATCATCTAAGTTGAACTGACTCTTACTAATTATTTCCTATGTGTAGTGTTACCTGTGATGCAGTTCTTTCAATCATTTGGCAACATCGCTTGCCCAGTGGGGTACATTTTGGAAACCACAGTCTTAACGGAAGACAATAATCTTGAATGTGTCGATAATTGGTCTAATTCCTAATCAGTTGTGCTCATTTTATATGTTGGCATTCCTGCTAAGATGTCAACAACAGGTCTGTATTACACTTGCTTTTTAAATGGCTTTTAGCAATGCCATCTCCTGTGCCATCTAGGCGACCAATTAGTCTAAATGTTAAAGTACGTTTCACTCATGTCTCGTGTGTGTCTGGAATAATAATTATAAATGGTGGCCTTGGGTCAACGTAACTGCCATTGGATCTTTGTAATTATATTCCCTGGTACCCAACGCAAGATGTTGACTCTCTGGTAATTACCATGAAAAGCATGTTTTATAATCGTTTTATGCCATAATCAGTGTAATTATTAATATCAAGTGGCCAAATGTAACAAATAAAAAAGGTCTCTATTCTATTTCAATTCCGGGAAAATTGTTTGCGCTGCTACTGAGAAATAAAATTACTATTTGTTTTGTTTTATCAGTTACTCAGATACACTGACTTCTAGCTAACCCCAGCATTTTATTGATAAAGCACTTGTCAGCTCTGCTTCGCTTTCACAGGGAGCTCTAGTAATTTCTTTAACAGTTGTCAATTTGTGCAGGTGATATACATTGGAATCACCTTGTCAACTGCTTTTGTTCTCTGCTACAGTATTCTGCCCCACTCCAAAGGATGGATCACTGCGCCGTGTCGTTGTTTCAGTATTGAGTGAGGAGTGTTAAATGGCAGCGCCATTAGAGAAAAATCTCAAAGGGGCCATGGAGATGGAGGGTTCCTTTTGGTGTCAGTTTCATTTACTGTTTAAAAGAGAATGCTTATAAAAGCATATTTCATGGCTAATTGTTTTTTTCTTATTCATCATAAACTATTAATTGAAGAGGCAGTTTTATATGCATACTGCTGATTGCTTAGAAAAAGCTACATATCACAAAAAACATAATTGACTGCTTTGGGAAGACCAAATTGACTGTATTTGACCAAATGTTTGCAGATTTCAACTACTTGGAAATGTTCAAGTTTCCAAGGCTTCCAATACAATAATTCAACATTCTCTGAATGTTTTCCTGAATGAAAATCACTTTAGGATGTAGAGAACAATTCAGAAAAATTCAGATTAAATAAAAGGTGTGTGTAAATGGTTCCATTTGCTGCAAATATAAAACAGGGGTTTTGTTTAAACCTCACTGATTGATGTTGCAGAAGTGTTCAAAAGAGCTAGAGGAAAGCTTATGATCAAATAGTCATGCTACAAGCTAAAATACAGTGACTGCAAAAAGTGTTCCCACATTTCATTCTACTGTCATACAGAGAAAGGGTAGATGTTATGACAAAATGCTTTTTTTGAGCTGCTCTCAAGCATTTTCCATCCCGTTTAAATACATGAACAGGAAGTAAATCAAATAATGTTTCCAGAAAATTTTCAGCAAGTTTTGACCACCCATAAAAAAACAGATCTTCAAAAAGATGGCAAAAACATTTACAAATGTTCAGAATTTTTATGGAATTACCATCTAGAACAAGTCCTTAACCTCAATGGTCCTGTTAAGTGTTTATCCTGACAAAATAAGATCCTATTCAAACAGGTACAGGATGCATATCTGCCCTGAAAGAAGAAATGAATGTGAACTGCAGAACTTAAGTCCAGTGTCTTTCACCTCTTGTTTCCAATGTCTTCGAAACAAATCTGAGAGCCTTGGCCTAGACAAACATGTGTCTGTGTTTGTAAATGTGTGTGTGTATGCGTGCGTGCAGGGATGTCTGCATGTCAGTGTGTGTGTGTGTGTGTGTGTGTGTCTGTGTGTGTGTTTGAGTGTCTGAGTATGTCAGTGTATGTGTCCGTGTGGGTGTGCGTTTGTGTGTAGGTGCTGGTGTTTGTCAGTGTGTGTCATGAGGTTGTTGTCTGTGGAGGTGTCTGTGTGTTGTACAGCAGAATGGGGCCTTTAAGGTTGAGATAATGGATTATTCAAGGACTTGAAAAGAGTAAAATACAAAAGATATGTAAAAATTGAGTTCCACTGCTTTTCATCAAATGGGACATAAACCTATAACAAAGAGTAAACAGCTTAAATAAATGCATCATCTGAAAACATCTACTATTGAAAACCTCAAAAAAATCTTCTTTTTTTTTTTTTCTAGGAACAAGGGACGATTGGAGTAACATTTAATATTGGCACAATGGACATCAGCGTGAGAGAAAGCAATAACCCGGTGAATGATGGGAAGTACCACGTGGTGCGCTTTACCCGGAACGGGGGCAACGCCACACTCCAGGTGGACAACTGGGACATAAACGAACACGTCCCTTTAGGTACAGAACCCCCCTCTTACTACTCTGGCGTGGTTTAACCCAGTCTGTGGCCTACCCATTTCCTTTGTAATGCATGGCTTACCTCTTCAGTGTAGGCCTATGTTGCTTGCATGTTACCTTAGCATGATTGAGTTGTGTTTGACTAATCTCTTTAAATGCACGGTTTAGGTCTTGCACCCAAGTTGTAAACACATCCTAATGTTGCCTAACCTCACTGTACAGCATTTGCTTCAGAGTGCCTTCCCAGGGTTCCCGTCCATCCTGGTGTTCAGTATCAACACCAACACCACTCCTTCTGTCCTCTCCTCTACTGTTCTTTCATTCCTTTAAGCTTTTGGGTTCCTTAGTGTCACTAGACTACAAGCACCCATTTGCAGTCATCTAATAAAGCAACATTTTGTTTGACAGCATTGCAATGTCAATGGGTCAGATTCTTCCAAGTACATACTAATGAGTGCATGAATGCCCGCATACTTAATTGCATTTAATGACATGAGATTTAATGAGATTTTTTCCTAGTCAAATTCCATTATCTACCTATACTTTGCAGACAATGCTTTGCATTTCCAGGAATTTCCGGTACTTGTTAGGCTGGGCTTCGAAAGGACACTTCTAAAGAAGTGTTAGACCAAGCACCCCACCGAGCTACATGGCTACTGGCTCAGTTCATTGATTGTCTAATATCAAAATGTGGTCTTCCGGGTTGGTTAAATCAAACATAAGAAATGCCTCTGGCACTCCAGGAACAGAGTGTAGTAATCATGGTTGTAATTATACCACCATTGATTTTGTTTGTCACTCTCACTCAGATATCATAAACATTGAAAAGATTTCTTACCATCCCATGGTAACTGTGTACAACTGCAGAAGATGTACTTTAAAACACCCAATTTTTCTCTATGCCCATAGAAAACAGGAGAATTGTATAAACTGTGTTATGTAATGGCAAAATCCTCCTATGAATGGCAAAAATGATAAAATTGCAATATACTTTCTATAAAACTGGAAAATGTTCTCTGTGTCGCATGGCAAGATGTGCCGAATTGCAGGATTACTTTCCCTTTCTGTGGGAAAAAGGAGGCCTGTTAAAATGTTTTACTTGCGAGGTTTGTGTGTGTGTACATGCCAATCCATAGTAATAAAAAATTAAAACATGCAACTGTAAAAAATGTTGGCCCCGATCAGTGTGGCCCCTCCTTGTGTAGGACAATAAGTTGTTTCCTGGAGTGGGTTTATCTTTGAACCCAGCCGAACATGTTAACCCTCATTCAGTCTGCAACAAGTTGTAGAAACATTACTGCCAACACTGTAGCATACCACTTGGAAAATCATATGTCTTCTTGTGATGTGCAGTTACAATGCAGAACCTTTCCCCCATTCCCACCTGCCATACACACAGACAACCACACTCTGCGTATCTTAGGCCTGCCAGTATGACTCACCTTAATGCTTCCGACTGGTCACAGCAGTCCACAAGGCCTCATTACTTCAACACAACACAGACATGTACTCTCTGATGAAAACTGGAGTCAGGAGAGAGATCTTTTCCCTTCACATTCGCTCTTTGTTTGTCCTTGTTGTTTTTTAAACGTGCAGGCACACACACACACACAAATTCCCAAACACACCATTGCATACACTGATCAACACTTGACAAGAGGCCGTTCATTTTTCTAAATAGACTTCTAGATGACTATAGTCTCACACTCCCTACTAAAAGCTGCCCATTTAGGCATTTCATCCAGCCCCGTTGCCCCCAAATTGGCAGTTAATTTCCAGATGAGTAAAGACTGTAATTCAACCATCATTGATCCCCCTCCCTTCAGTAATATCAGTGTCATTTCCAATCTAATTGCTAGTTAGACCACAGCCCTGGGGTTCTTCAAAATTACATGTGAAAAGCATTGATGGGAGAGTCTGTGTCTGAATCAAGGCCTTTTTATGCTCCAAAAATGAGCAACAGCAGGGCTATGAAATGAATGACCAGACTTTGAAGTCAGTAACGGGCTCCTTACTCCTCAGGCCCTCCTTTATATGTTTGACTTGACACATCAGATTCAATTAATGAAGGGTTTTGCAATTGATCCAGTGGTTTGCAGTTGAGTTATTTGTGTCATTTTCAGGCCATAGCACATATGTGACATTTCTGGTTGTTGGAAAAATGCTCGACATGCGACATGATGAAAGTTGGGTAAGAAAAGCATGGTTTTCTGGGTGTGTTGCAAATGCGAGGTTACCATGAATGTTAGAAATAGACAAAGACCAAATGTGTCCCATAGGTTTTCTGTCTGGGGAAATGGACACCGTTTTATAAGATGCTCCACCTCATGGACCTCTAATACAGTGTCCATTTTAGATCAACTTCATTTTCAAGACTCATCTGTTAAGTGGTTACTATAATGTTTTGGACCCCAATGACTTGGTCTTTTCAGTGTGGATGTTTTTACATTGGCAGGCTGTAAATTTTACTTTTTCATGTGCCGCCTTGGGGACTATAAAGCTTTTTAAATCTAAAGACGGGGAAATGGACCAAGGTGTTCGCCGGTAACGGCGCCAAACATCTGTGCTTTTTATTTTGTTAATGCTTGAAGGTATTAATCCTTAATGGCTTGGTAGCAGCTTTTTCCCCAACTCTGTGATTGCCTAGCTATTACAGCTAACCTCTCAGTGTCTGACAAGGGGACGGAAGGGCACATATTACTGCTTGCTTCACAGGAGGCTTCAGGCATTTAGAGAATATAAGGAATTTAGATATACTCCCAAGCTCTGTTAGATAAGAGAGTGGTGATAAGGTTTGCACACCTGCTTGAAGTAGATTAGGTACAGGATGTGTATGTACCCTCCATAAATGCTTGTGGTTTACAATGTCATTTTGGCAAGATTTTTTTTTTTTTCTTGAGTCAATTGCTCATGTAAACCATTTTGATGTGTCTGCATGCATTTCGAAGCAAGTTGAATTTCTAGCGTTAGCACCATGATTAGTCTGCAGGAGGAGCAAGCAGGCTTGAGATTTTCATAAAAGTCCCCACTTAATCAGCTAGCTTTCCAAATGATCTAACAGTGAACGGTGGGGATGTTGGCCCAGAATAGGTTATTAAGCCTGAAAAAAAATCCTACATATGTAGTCCAATTTATATGGCTGGCTTTGAAATACATTTTTCTCCGCCTACCTCTGTCTTAAATTGAAGGTGAAGGGTTAACTGAAAACACCTGCTGACCCATAAACGGTAACACTAGAGCTCACAACCTTCATTACTGTTTGGGCCGGGAGCCATTCTCAGCTGACGAGCGATGTTCCAGGAGTGTTCTGGAACACTGCCAAGATTCTGATTGAGACCAAACTGCATGTGCACACAATCTTACTCTCATAGGCATCCATATGTTAGAGTCCCTTTTTAAATAAATTAGATATTTTCCTATACTTCTCTCTCTTTCATCTTTACTCCTTCCCCTTTTTCTCCTTCTCATTCTTTCTAATTCTCTCTCCCTCTTTTCTTTCTTTCTCTTCCTCTCCTGTATTTTCTTTGCTGACCATCGCCCTAAGCTGCTCCTTGGGAGCCCTCAAATACCTCCCCAAATGAAATCCCAATAGGAGGTAGGTGAGTAGGGGCGGGGCTGGCCCTGCCTGGATCTTCCGGAATCTACCAGAATCCTGTGTTGGGGGCGTTGGTGCGACGCTCATCCATGGGGTGCGGGCGCATTCGCACAGCACACCTTCATAGCAATATTTGGTATCTTTTGGCCAAAATAAGTGCATTTAAGTGTTTCTTGAAGCCATGTATGAGCTTCCTGCACCTATGTACATGAAGTTTGGCCCATAATTATTGTGCAAACTTCTGTTATCAGAGCTCTCCACAGGTTTTTAATGGGATTTAGATCTGGACTTACATATTGCTTGCCGTTTTATCTTCAACCATTCCTGGGTGCTTTATGAAGTGCGTTTGGGGTTATTGTCCTGTTGGAAAACCCATGATTTTTGACCAAGACGCAGGTTTCTGACCCTGGGTTTGGCATTGTGCTCCAAAATGACTTGGTACACATGAACACATTTAAGGCACACAGTGGCGGAGGCAGCAAAGAGACCCCAAAAACATCCTCCATGTTTGAATTTGGGGAAGGTGTTCTTTTCTCTGAAGCCTTAATTTTGTTTTCTGTGAACATAGTGATAGTTTGATTTACCAAAAAGCAGAATTTGGTCTCATCTGTCCACAGGAGACTGTCCCAAAAGGATTGTGGCATGTTTAGGATTGAGGCTATTTCTAGCCTTTCTTATATCTTTCTCTCAACAGTGGGTCTTCTACCATACAAAACCCTTTCACTGAGTTAACAACAGATGGTGCGAGTTGAAGCTGCTATACTTTGTGTCTGAAGGTCAGCTTGAGTCTATGTGGCAGTTGATTGAGGTGATATCTCCACCATTCAAACAATCCTTTGCTGTGATCTTCCATCAGGTTTTCGCTTGCAGCCACATTCAGGGAGTTGATACAGTGCCATGGGCCTTCAACGATTTGATAACACAAGTAGAAATAATAACAACAAGATCTCTGGAGATAAACTTGTAGCCTTGAGATTGTCCATGCATGGACATCTTGTGTCTGACCTTCTCAGACATTTCTCTGGATTCCTTTCTTTTCTCCATGCTCATTGCGGTACACACAGTGACATAAACAGGTGTAATTGTCTCTATTCAATCTGGTTGAATGAGAGTGATTATCATATTGCACCTGCAACTCACCACATATGAGATACATTCCAAAGAAAAAGGAGAATCGCCTACTTATTATGTTCAACAATACTTTTAGAAAGTGCCAATAATATTGTCTGGGAAATTTTGGAGTTTATTTGTGAAATGAGCATAGATTTAGTAAGTTATTCAGATTTCCTTTCCCATTGCAAACAGTTTTCTAGAAGAAATTGTGCATTATTCAAAAAAGGTGCAAAGGTGGCCAACTGGTTTTCTTGCCCCATCATTTATATATGTTCATGTATAGACATATTTGCAAAGGTGCATGTGCAAAAGTGTGAGACAACGTACATAATAGGTCTGTCAAGCAGCTGCAAGGCAAAGAAACAAGTGCCAGGTCAGCAGGTTGTTTCTCTAGCGATGGCAGGGATGAAGGACTCAACCAATATTTAACCACATTTAGGAAAGGGGGGGAGAGATGTGTAAGAACACAGGCGGGATGTGCGGTGAAGGATTGCCACGCAGGCCCTGTGATTCATTGTGATGTACCTATGTCAGCCTCAGGCTCCCCCACAGGCCTCTGTGGCGGTAATGGCCAATGACAGCATGGAAAATGGTCAACAATTACCCCCACCACTGGGCTGTTCTGTGCTGTTACCTGGGTTACGCTGGCCCGGGTCCCCACGTGTGGCAGTCAAATCACTGGATCATTTCGGAGCTGCCGAGGTGCTGCAGGGACGGCGTGCGGTGCACAATCTCTCTGGAACAATCGGCTGATGGGAAAGACAAAAACAGCCTCATCTCTAGCCACATATACACTTGCGCATTCGATTTGTGAGAATGTTCTTCACAGCATTTTGGTCGCTCGCACCTGCTCTGGTGTTATGACAACGGAAATTGGACATGGAAATTGTTGTAGCCTTCGTGAACACATTGCTTGGACGCTCTGGTGGGATGTTCGATTTACTGTGTTGTTAGCTCTTGATTTACAATATCCTGCTAGCTTGTTTTTTTAGTTGATTTTAGTTATCTTATTTCTCGGTCACATTACGGATTTAATGTTGGTTTATTGGGAAGCTTAAATAGACAGCTCCTGGTTCTGCTTCAGAATGCCCCTTTCAACTATTCCATCCTTGTGACCCTGGGACTGGAAAGTCAGATGTGCCGGGGAAGCATTTAAAAGCCAGAAAGAGATTCTTTAAAAGGCAAATAGGTTAAATAAATTCCATGAAATGACCCAAAATGCTATCCATTTGTACAGTGAGATAGAAGCTTGCTGTTTTACATCACCACATTTGCTAGCCATCGTGAGCATGTGATCGGCAAAGTCTTTGAGTCTGCAAACACTTTCTGCATTAAAAAAAAATGAAATCTGTCTCCCCTGTAATTCCAGTATAATTTCCAAGCCATTTAGCATGGCGTTTTCATGTGATTATTCCTTTATCCAATCTACCAAAAAGGCTCAGATAAATAATGTACTTTAAATTTAATTTGCTCCCTTTCCACTCAATAGAACATTCAGTCCTGGGTGATTGTGGACACGTGCAAATAGCTTCCCCTTCCTAATTGTACATCAAGTGATAGTACACCATAGAAAGATCCACCCAGCAACTTATCGTAGCCAGCCATGCAGATATGTGTTGTAATCCCACAGGAACTGGCTTAGAGAAACACTATTTCAGCTAAACCATGGTCTGCATGCTAAGATGCCCACAGGGTAGTCGCTGGACACAGATCCAACGGCTGTTTATTATTTTCTGTGGCAGAGGGACAGCTTCACAGGATGGATTCTGAGCACTTAATTATGACACTGTATCATGTCAAGGCAATGTTAGACATTTGTAAGCAGAGAGAATGCATAAAAGCAAAGTGTGTTTATACATTGTAAAGTTTCGAGGCATTTAATTTTTAGGAATTTCTCCAGTCCAAAAGACTCATTGCAACATTGTTCGTTATTAATGGGACAAAATTATTTGCGGGACCAAATAACTCACGTGTCCCCGCACTCCCTCCGAATGTATTCCGTTCTGATCTGCTCATTGTGTTCAGACAGTACTGTAGCAATCCGTACAGTGGTTCATTGCCTCTGATATATTTTTTTGTCTGTGAGGTAGTGAGATATGGATCTATTGCCAGAGTCACGCCTGTTGTTGAGAAGAGAGGAATGGAGAACAGAGAATGAGAAGAAAGGCTCTGCGTCAAATTGCCTTGAAAAAGCAGCAGCACCTCCTCCACGCTTATCAGGAGCCGCATTCAGAAACCACACTGCGTGTTTGAGGATGATTGCTTTCATTTGCACAGCCCCCCCCCCGTCCCCCCATTTCATATGAATGAGGTTGTGCTGTGCTTCACCTAAGCCATCCTGTTGCAGTCGTGCCGTCGAAGGTTTCTTTTCCCCTCCTGCTTTGCCAGCGGACTCGACGTCCAAAAACTACGAAGGCGAGGAGCGCCGTAACCTACCTCCGAGGCCAACCTCAGCCGTTTCACCGGTGGAAAGACATCGAGACGACGTGTCAGAACTTGATGAGTGCATGAGCATTGACCTCCTAACAGGAGGAGTCAGATTGATTGATAGATCTGTCGGCCTATGGCTCCGTCTGGAAGATTACAACGAAGAAGCTTCCGCACGCCGGAAGGGAACGCGTTCCTGTGTCCCATATCAGGGGGGTGGAGGCAAACGATACAGGACGTTCGTGGGAGACATTTCATGCCGCACTGCCACTTCCGCAGAACAAGACAAAACATCCACTTTGTCAAAAAGAGAGAGAGAAGTAGAGAGAAAGCGAGAGTGAGACAGAGAAAGCACCTTGGGGCACCTTTATCTGCAAAGGATGTAGGGAAATGGTGTCGTCTCCAGGTGTGGGATAAATACTCATGTACCCTACAACCCAAATACAATTACTGCTATCGAGAAACAGAATCTCCCGCCGCATAAATCTCAGCGGGGGAGGGGCCTGGCACTGGCGAACACGCAGGGACGGAGGGAAGGGAGGAGGGAGATAAGCTTTTCAGTATGAGACGGGTGTCTAATCCCGCGATTAAACGAGAGCAGTGCGGATGACCAGATAAAGGGCACAGGTTGCCATTGTCTCCTGGAGATACTGAGGGGACATCTTCCAAAATGAAGCTCCCATTTCAGAACCATGGGCAATGGGCAGTCAGCGGGAGGAAAGACACTGGGAGCCACGGAGCCCTTCGCAAATGAATGATGGCCGTTGTTCTCCTCTGGAAGGACACAGAGGAGGAAGAAGGAGAAGAGAGACCAAAATGGTTTGCGACGTGTAGAATCAGAAGGTTGCTAATGATGAGGATGGAATTGTAAAATGGTGAGCCTGACCAATACTTGCTGGACAGGAACACAAACACACACAGTCCAGGCATAACATTGCTCATCACAAGTGTGATTGGCTGAAGGAATCATTATGACAATGACAGGCCTCCTGTTTTGACAGTAACTGATGCAAATACGAACTGGCGTAAATGCGTCGGGCCAATATGTACACAGGCACCCATAATGTCTTCCTCTGCCTATCTTCTCTGTTCTATCTTGTTATTGCCATCAGTCTTCAGACAGTCACAACAATGAACGTTGACATCTATGCGGCTGATGCAATTTTAGTGCCGGGAGAAGGATATATTTCATTTGTGAAGCAATTTGACAACATCTGTAAAGCAGCTGACTTACAGCAGGCAGGCTAAAGAGCATGGAATACACACACACACACACACACAACAGCTACTTGTTGTGTCCCCATCATGCTCTATGAAAGAGCATGATGGGGAACAGAATGTACAGGATAAGGCGCCAACATTTTATAAGGCACCGACATTTTGGGTTTCTGCACGCTGAAATTAGCATGGGAAGAGACTATAGGGATTTTTACTGGAACAGGAAAGCCATGTGGTTGGCGTTTGAGAACTGGTGCGGGATCGGGACAGTAAGGGAAGACAGAACAGGACTTGCATGTCAACCTCTGTCTTCTATTATCACCTGACGTTAGTGGTGTACCCATCCAAAATAATATTCAACCCCTATTCCTTGGTAATCTCAACTCTACCGTGTTTGTCTTTGCTCCCAAAGTATATTGCATAAGCACAGGAAGCGCACACACATTGCAAATGTTTAACTACTGAAGTGGACTGGTTACTGGACAAGATAAGCAAATGTTGGACAGTGAAATGATCCCAGCTTTAGGCAGATTTCTCTTAGCTTTTTGAAGAACACAAAAACAAAGATGCAAACTGTTGCTAATTCCACCTATTTACTTTGCATGTGCATGTGTATTTGATGGGTTTATTAACTGTTATGTGACTTCTTTAATACACTGCATCCCATGAGGAAAAAAACTGCTGGTTTTTATGATGCCTTGTTTTTTTCAAGACTGTTGTCGATGTTTAAAATAATTGAACGCAAGAGTATGGAGGTGCTTCTGTCCCCTGTGAAAAAGGCCTCATGAAACCCAGTAGAGCAGCAAATTACCTCAATGTTTGTTAACACTACTTATAACCCTTCAGCTATCTCATAAACAAGACATAAATTTTAACCTGCAATTAAAAGTGTACAATTCTTTTATGCTTGCATGAAAAAAGAAATGAAGTTTAAAATGGGCATGTGTTAAAAGGAAAAATGAAGACTGTTTAATAAATGTTTTAAATGCTTCTTTAAACTTTAAACAGCAACGACTGATAATGAACGCCTTGAAATTGCCACTAAGAAATTCCCGTTGAAATACGCCCGGCCAGTAGTGGATTGGCTACAGGAGAAAGGTAACCTTAACACAACATCTAACATTTAAATGTTCTTCTGTTGAACTCAATATTACATTTATTTATTTTTACTGTTAAACGGTAGCAAATCCTTTGAACAAATTTTCTCCTTTTAATAATTTTTACCAGATTTTATAATGTTATAGTAATTTTCTTTCTGAATTATTCTGTTCCCCAAGTAGTTTTTGTCCAGGCCAATCATCATAGTCCATAATCTCTCATTTCACATGATTTTACTGTATTGAAAAACACTGAATCCTTTGAAAATGTAGCTTTTGTTAAACATGAACATACAGATCAAATAGCTCTTCAATATCACCTTGAACTTTAATGATATTTAAAACGCATGTAGAGACATGTATTGCACAAATCTAGTGCATTTCAAAATGATAAATTGTCAGTAAAAATATTTTATAGTAGCCATGACTTATAATGCTGCAATTCAGTTACCAAATGGCTACATTGATCATACTGGAGAATGATTGCATAAAATTTGCTAAAGGACTTGCTAAATAATGTACTTTAATATATGCTAGGTTGAGTGTCAGGGCATGCTTTGTACATAATCCTTTCACAATGTTGAAACTTGACAGCTCTTTGGGGTGTACTGCCTTTCTCTTTTAGGTTCCTCCACCTGATTTCTTTGCCATTTAGCCCTATACACATCTGTTTCTGACCCTAACTTCTACCATTGACATAAACCCTTATAAAAAATCAGTTCTTGGCCCTAATTTTTTTGCTTCAGTGTTTCCCCCTAGCCTTTAAAACCTTGTCTCCTAGCTCCTTAGCTTTGGCATTAGCGTTAGACTTTTTAGATGCAGCTGATCAGAGGCCATCCCACCGGGCCAGTCTGAGGAAACAGACATACAGCATTGACCTTTTCCCTTGCTTCCCTCCCTGCTCCCTGCTCTCCTCCCTTGGCATCACATCCCATTCCTGTCTCATAATTACAGATAACAACACCATGGTCTTTCTACAGTAATCCCATCCTGGGAGACATCAGTGAGAAGCATCATATATCCAGGGGTTAACTCACTGGACCCAGGCTAGTTATAGCATCCCTAATTGACCAGAGGCCACAGTTCATTACATACACAAACACCAAAGCATACACATTCACAATAAGAATATGGTGAATCAGCATGTATCGTGTTAAGCTGGAAACATACATCGTCACAATCGTTATTTTCAAATCCAAGTTCCCAGGGGTCCACCAACACATCCTATCTCGAAAAGCAAATCTGAAACCTTAGCTTTGTCACTCATTTCCTTGTTGTTCGTTAATGTAAACGAATGACCCCGTTCTGGTTCCCTCTTCTAGGCCGGCAGCTAACGATATTCAACACCCAGGCCACGGTCACCATCGGCGGCAGTGACCGTAGTCGGCCTTACCAGGGTCAGCTGTCCGGCCTTTACTACAATGGCCTCAAGGTCCTCAACATGGCCGCCGAGGGCAACCCCAACATCAAGATCAATGGCAGTGTCCGGTTGGTGGGTGAAGTGCCTGGGTCGGCCCGCACCACCGCCCAGCCTCCCGAGATGTCCACCACCTTCATCGAGACCACCACCACCATGTCGACCACCACCACCCGCAAGCCCCGCTCTTCCCCCACCATCCAGGTAGGGCCGGGGAAGAGTGGGGACGGTCAGGGTGGGAGGTATTAGCGGGTGGAGGTGGTGTATGCAAGAGTGTGGTAGAGAATGAAAGGGTGGGATGCGTTTCGGTTTGTCAGGAGTGACTGGTCATCAAGTCAGGATGCTCATAGGGGTGTAAATTTATATTTCTTATGTTAATTCCAACGTATTCCAAAATATCTCTCATCACATTATTCAGTTATTTTGTTTTTACTACGAACATGTGAATGGGGGATATGAAATGAGCTAACCTGAGAAGCATTAAGCAACAGCAACAGCTTCGAGACGACCACATGCAGACAACATATGTTATCTCTGAGCCATTAGATATCCAATGAACAGCTATTGCAGTATATGTGTGGAGAGGGACCCCCTCTCCTCTGGGACAGGGAGATGCTCAGAGACCCTGTGCTCTATGAATTAGCCCAAAGCCTTTAATCATCTCTCCCCGTCTGCCATATACCGCAAATAACCACGTAACCCAGATACTGGCTGTCTTACAAGCTTTCTTTGTCTTTTACTTTAAGTAAATGAGGCCAGGAAAAGGAAAGCTACTGGCAAGATATCAGTCTTTTAGACTTTTAAATTGTAACAAATTGTTTATCTGTGTTTGGATTGTGCCTGGTTTAATTAGACCAATGTAAGACACAAAACATGAACCCAGGCTTATACCCAGGGTTTGTGGGAAACAGAGGGAGAGTTATTGTCACGCTTAACCAGGTGTGTTCAGGTGCGCTAGGGGTTTTTCATATTATGCAAACCAATGCATTCAAAGCACTGAGTGTTTTTTTTAAGCACAGCCAGACACTATAAGATGCAGCACTGGTATGGTTGGTTTACAGTGTGAGTTGTGCCTTTTTTTATTAATGTTTTAGTAAGATTGAATTTCCCGCCTATTAAAAATCTCCAGAATCTCTAAAAACATTAATATAATATTTGAATATTACATGCAAAAATATTTTTTTTATATATATTTGATCTGTGACTATTCTAACATTGAAATGGGAAGATGAATTGGTCGTATGTTAAATCAGGATTTAGTGTGTCTATGTGTACTGCAGGTGTCCCCTTCCCACAAAGAAAGATAGATCTCTGCTCCCCCTCTAAAAACGTCTAAATTCCAACTGACCTCCATTTCTCTCCTTTTCTCTTTGGCCGTCTAAATCACAACGCTTTACAAAAATTGCAGCTTGGAGCCGATAAAAGTCTGTGGCTGAGTGAAAAACATAATCACGTTGACCATTTCATAGATGCCCTGGAGAACAAATGGACCCAGCTAGCGGTCATGATATTAAAGCCATAACTCTGCACGGAGGGACTTTGACATGGAGTATGGCGGTTCTCATGGTAAAGGATGCCAGCTCCCTAGCGTTACCAGCCTTTCCCAGTGAACTTCACAGCTGCTCTAGTGCTCTGCTGTAGTGTACCTGGAAAGGCAGAGACACTATTGAATTTTTAAACACCCCCTGCTGGGTTATCCATGTTACATATCTACCGGTTCCCACAAGACCCTTTGGTGTTTTGTTTTATTTATTTTCCACTCAAGAAGATAAGTAAAAGACAAACAAGTTCAGATAAACTTAAATGTGTAGGTGTGGTTGGAAACCAAAGGTTGCATATAGGAAAACATGTTACAAAATATACCCTAAATGTATATTTTTGACAATGTATGTTAATAGATCTTCAACCAAAACCTAATATAAGATAACAGAGACTCAGAGTTAACAGATAACAAAAAACTGTTGAGCCCCTATTGTGAAAAAGTAATCGTCACCTTAATTTAATGGTGGCTCAGCAAGAGATGTACGCTAGCACACCCATTCAACTAAGCAAGAGATGTACGCTAGCACACTCATTCAACTAAGCAAGAGATGTACGCTAGCACACCCATTCAACTAAGCAAGAGATGTACGCTAGCACACCCATTCAACTAAGCAAGAGATGTACGCTAGCACACTCATTCAACTAAGCAAGAGATGTACGCTAGCACACCCATTCAACTAAGCAAGAGATGTACGCTAGCACACCCATTCAACTAAGCAAGAGATGTACGCTAGCACACCCATTCAACTAAGAAAGAGATGTACGCTAGCACACCCATTCAACAAAGCAAGAGAAAATGTTCAATGCAACCAAATGCTTCCCGTTCTTATTGATCAGTCTTGTCCCAATCCTCAATGCAGAGCTACTTTAGTACTGCTTGTTTAAGGTCCTGGCACAATTGGGTTTTGATCTGGGCTTTGACTAGGCCCTTCCAAAACGTTATATTTCTTGTTCTTCAACCATTCTAATGTAGATTTGCTTTTTTGTTTTGGATCATCGTTTTGTTCAAGGCTGGATGGTTTGACATCCTCATGTAGAATTCTATGATACAAACCTGAATTCATGGTCCCAGTGATGGCTGGTTTTCAAGGCCCTGATTGTGGCAAAGCATACCCTATCCACGACATTGCCACCACCATGATTGAAAATTGGTATGAGGTCCTTAATGTGGAATGCAATGTTTGGTTTTAACTAGACCTAGCAGGGCCCATGTTACTTGAAATGTGTCTTTAGAACATTGTTCAGAACTCTTGAGGATCAAGAGGGGGGCTTTTTGGCAAACTCGACATGATCATAAATATTTTCTTAGTGAGCAGTGGTTTCAGCTTTGCTACTTTGCCATGAGTCCCATTTTAGCCCAGTGTCTTTGTGATTACATGAGGCCTACCACGTTTTACCAGAGTTCAGGCATTTCTTGTTATTGTGGCATGATATGGCATTGGAAACTGTGTGTTGACAACTGCCATCTGAACAAAAGAGCCAACATTTGTCAGATTTAGAGAATTTTTACACAAAAAAAATAAAATTTAGATGAATGAGACCTATTGCCAGATTTGTGTAGGAGGTTTTTTTTGTAGTGAAAAAGGGGTGAACATTTCAATTGTGCAGTGAAATAGCAAGTCTCGTCTAGAAGCCCTTTGTATAATCAGAATCAGAAAATAAAATTATTTATTGGGAAGCTACTATAATATTTCACACTGGCACCTAAACAATTCTACTGTCACCAACAACAGCACTTGTTTGAAAAGAGAGCAACGTTTATGCATCTTCTGGGTCAGGGGTCTTGATAAAGCACTGTGCACATGTTGACTTTCTTGTTACTAACGTGACTAGAAAATGTTATAATATATTATGTAATTGTTATTTCAAACAATTCGTTCTCACAAACATTTATTTAGTCTAAATTAGCAGTGCTAAAACATCCAACACTAATGATGCTTTTTATTGGGGCAATCTGTTTTTTACACCTGAAAGAGTGCATGTTTTATTACCTACCACAGCAAACAAATGAAGCGAGCACTTTTTGAAATTCTTTCTCAGACCTCCTCTTTGTATTACAACCCACACAACGATCAATGTAAAAGTGCAATCTAAAATAATATGCAAAAATGCTAAAAATCTGACTGGGGGCAAATACTTTTTCACAGCACTTAACATGTAAGCAATACCGATGATACTGTAGTTACTCAGTCAGGCTTCACAAACCCAAACTTCTGTTCTCTGGATGGAAATGATATGCAAAACACAAAAGGAAAAGAAAACAAAGAGAAGAGATTAGAGGAAGAACAAGAGAGAGCACTAGAGAGAGAGAATGGAAGAGCGAGAAAGCGCTAGAGGGAGAGCTAGAGAGAGAGATTAGAAATGGGACATTTTGAGTGTCTTGCAACAACAGGAGTAAAAAATATATCAAAGGAGGCCAAAGAAGGGAAATTTCCCACTCCCCCGTTTAATGGAGAATGGATTTCCTGTGGAGGTCAATCTGGAGCATGTGATGAATAACAGCTGAGAGAGGCGGTGACACGTACAGGAGAGCTGTGTTAATCACATCCACTTCCTCTTTCTCTCTTTGGCTGACCAGGCGTTTGCTATCTCACTAATAAAAACCAGGGATTGAGGAGAGAGGACGCGAAAGTGAGAGTGAGGAAGAAAGAGAGGGAGTGAGAGAATGGGATGGGGGGGGGTGAGAGAAAGAGGGGGCAGAGAAAGAGGCCATAGATACTGACAGGTGGTCAGTGGGTTGAGTGATCAATCACTGTTGTTGTATTCCCCATCTCACTACTCATGGATCAGTGTAGTATGACCGGAACATTCCATTACCGCTAGAGTACTACACTTCATTGTGGGCTTAGTTAATAGTGTGTTTCTGTGTGTGCGTGTGTGTATGTGTGTGCGGTGGACCTCCCAGGGCGATTCTCATTAAAGACTCAACCATTGTCTAGGTCCATAACCAACTGTTCTTGTTTGTTTTCCTTTGCATGCACACACACACACACACTCATACACACTCACACATACACACACATACGCACTCACACACATAGATACCACACACACTGCGGCCATTACAGTCTTGTCTGCTAACTCTCACGTTAATTTGAGCAAACAACATGGGTAAACAATCAGTCTGTCACAGTTTGAAGGTAATCTTATTGTGCTTCTTATTTTCTGAAGAGGCCTTTCTGTAGTGTATGAGTCTGTGTGTGTGTGTGTGTGTGTGTGTGTGTGCAGTGGGGAGAACATGTATTCGATACACTGCCAATTTTGCAGGTTTTCCTACTTAAAAAGCATGTAGATGTAATTTTTATCATAGGTAGACTTCTACCTGTATAAAAGACACCTGTCCACACACTCAATCAAACAGACACCAACCTCTCCACAATGGCCAAGGCATAAAATTATAGACCTGCACAAGGCTTGGATGGGCTACAGGACAAATAGGCAAGCAGCTTGGTGAGAAGGTAACAACTGTTGG
Source organism: Esox lucius (assembly GCF_011004845.1). NCBI lineage: Eukaryota > Metazoa > Chordata > Actinopteri > Esociformes > Esocidae > Esox > Esox lucius. Next base: position 19,442,790 of record NC_047583.1, read on the forward strand.
CACAATTATTCAAAAATGGAAGAAGTTCAAGATGTCGGTCAATCTCCCTCGGTCTCTGGCTCCATGATCATGAGGAAGGTGAGGGATCAGCCCAGAATTATATGGCAGGATCTGGTCAATGACCTGAAGAGAGCTGGGACCACAGTCTCAAAGAAAACCATTAGTAACACATTACGCCATCATGGATTAAAATCCAGCAGTGCACGCAAAGTCCCCCTGCTCAAGCCAGCACATGTCCAGGCCCGTCTGAAGTTTGCCAATGACCATCTGGATGATCATTGGCATGATTGAAGATGGTTCGTGGCTGGGTCTTCCAGCTTGACAACAACCCGAAACACACAGCCAGGGCAACTAAAGAGTGGCTCCGTAAGAAGCATCTCAAGGTCCTGGAGTGGCCTAGCCATTCTCCAGACCTGAACCCAATAGAAAATCTTTGGAGGGAGCTGAAAGCCCGTATTGCCCAGCGACAGCCCCGAAACCTGAAGGATCTGGAGAAGGTCTGTATGGAGGAGTGGGCCAAAATCCCTTCTGCAGTGTGTCTAAACCTGGTCAAGAACTACAGGAAACGTATGATCTCTGTAATTGCAAACAAAGGTTTCTGTACCAAATATTTAGTTCTGCTTTTCTGATGTATCAAATACTTATTTCATGCAATAAAATGCCAATTCATTACTTAAAAATCATACAATGTGATTTTCTGGATTTTTGTTTTAGGTTCCGTCTCTCTCAGTTGAAGAGTACCTATGATAAAAATTACAGACCTCTACATGCTTTGTAAGTGGGGCAAAATCGTCAGTGTATCAAATACTTGTTCTCCCCACTATGTGTGAATGTGTGTGTGCACGCACACGCGTCTATTAATCATTTCTACTATCCTAACGGGTCCACAGGAACCTGAACAGGGCCTATCTGTTGTCTTACTCTTAATTAAGAACGCTGTAATGGTGTTGGGAGGATAGAGTGAAAGTAGGAATGATTGGAAATGGGGGGGGGGGGGGGTCTAATTGCAACAAGAGGGGAAGCGCCTATCTTTGTGTCTTTGCACCCAACACACATCTTTGGTGATCGACGAACAGCTCCAACTCCATAGAATTTAGACACCAGGATTTAAATAGATGTGTTTAGTAAGCGGTGTTCGAGTGTTACAGTAGAATTAAAATAGCCAGGACTCTAAGGCTCCACACTAATATTATTTTTGATAGATCTTGGATCTCTTTCAGGGACAGAAAGCAAGAGAGGCAGATAGGAAGGAGAGAAAGAGAGGGCGAGAAAGAGAAGCAGCATTTCACTGGCTGCCATTTAGAAATGCTCAACATTGCCCTCCAGGCCAGTCTATTGATATCAATCATCCGTTTTATCAAGCACGTAAAAAATGAAATTAATTAAATTGAGTACTTTCACTTTGTACTGTTTATTTTTCTTTGTTTATCCACTTTCCTTCCCCCACATTCGCTATGGAATAATTGGTAGAGTTTAGGTTAATTGAAGTACTCCAGTCAATATATATATTTTTTTATTCAATTCTTTCTCACTAAATGTAGCCTAGTATTCTGGATGGGCTGTGGGATCAGTAGTCAGAGCCTGTTATTTAAGGAGAGATGGGTTGGTCCCCGAGGGTATATGCACAAATGGCCCCGCAAATTGAGTCTACACCACAAACAGTGCATGTTTACTTCATCATTATTCACTTTCCCATCATTCAGCTTGTTCTAGACTGTGATTTATTACCCGGGCCCTTGGAGGTTGAATCATGTAATATCTCAGGTTTATCACTTTGGGGGGGGTGGGTGTTCTTTGAAGCTAAGTTAGATTAGTGGGTGTCTGGCTGAAGCTTCTTCATATCTATTGTCCTCTATGTTCAGTGTTCTACTCTTTATTTCAAATCTCTTTCTTACTCTCTCGCCCGTCGTCCTCCCCGCATTTACTCTTCATCTCTCTCTCCTTCTCTTTCCCTGATTATCCATCCCTCTTACCGTCCCTCTGCATCCAGCCCTCTCCATTTCCCCCCCTCCTCCCCCGCTCCTCCCTCGCTCCTCCTCTGCTCCCCTGGGTGGATCATTATAGGGGCATTAGTAGTAGGTTTCATATGTTTTCACTGCAGCCACTGCATTATTCACGACCAGGGAAGGGTGTCCTCTTTCACTGCGCCCTTTAACCAGCACATGCACACAACACACTACACAACAGACACTTCATCGCGCACACACACAAACACACACACACACACACGGGCAGACTGACTGGACAGAGAAAACTTTGTCTGTTGTGATATATTTGGCACTTAGCGGTCATACTCACTAATGAGGAAGGGGAGGTAGGTGTCAGGTGCCGAGGGGATCGTGTCTTCATGGAGCAGGCCCCACCCCGCCGACCAAGGCTTTCATTTAGCCAGCGCTTTACCGTGGGCCGTAAACACCGTTATTGTGTCAATTTATGGGGCCGTAAAAACCGACAAGGGCAGATAAATCCTGACGTTGCCCAGGATGCGGTCCCACTGGACCCTAATGAAAGCGGTTTTAAATCCAAATGTAACTTAATCCTTACTGTACTAAATGCCAGGCCAGTGTTTTCCTTTAATAACCACTGTAGGTCAAAATGTGCAAGTAAACAGGTTTGGTAGGACACTAGGTTAACGTCAAAGAGTCATATCCATAGGCAATAAAGATGCTTGACTGTCTCAATATGCTGGGGGGTGGGGGTGGGGGGGTTATATCTCTCTATGGAAATGAAACAAGCTTATTTGTCTGGTGTAGTGGGATCAGATATCACGTGTGTGTCTGCCCCCGTGATTTTAGTGGACACTGGTGTTTATACTTTGAGCGAAAGAGAGGGACAGAGACCTAAAGACAGACAAAGCGACAGAGGAAAACAAAAAGAGAAAGAAAAAGACAAACTACTTCAACCGTGTGACCCAATCGCAGGTAGAAGAAAAAGATGTAAGGAGCCCATGAACACGCGGACGATATGGATGTCTCCTTTCAAGCGAAGGCCCACTATATCTGAGCATATTTAGACAACAACCATTGCCTTGACAGCAAGTGAATTCAAAACGCGCGCAATATCTAAATACAACTTTTCTATTCCCAAAGTTGTATAGCAATGAGAAATGTTGCTGTGCTAGAGGTACGCGGGGAGGGGCAACGCACACACGCAGCAATCTGACCCCTGACTCAGACGTGTTGTCATTCACCTGGTTACTAACACCATGTTGTCATTCACCTGGTTACTAACACCATGTTGTCATTCACCTGGTTACTAACACCATGTTGTCATTCACCTGGTTACTAACACCATGTTGTCATTCACCTGGTTACTAACACCATGTTGTCATTCACCTGGTTACTAACACCATGTTGTCATTCACCTGGTTACTAACACCATGTTGTCATTCACCTGGTTACTAACACCATGTTGTCATTCACCTGGTTACTAACACCATGTTGTCATTCACCTGGTTACTAACACCATGTTGTCATTCACCTGGTTACTAACACCATGTTGTCATTCACCTGGTTACTAACACCATGTTGTCATTCACCTGGTTACTAACACCATGTTGTCATTCACCTGGTTACTAACACCGTGTTGTCATTCACCTGGTTACTAACACCGTGTTGTCCTATCAACAAGAGCTGCTGCTGAGGATATTAGAACAGTGGGAGAGATTGGTAGTTGCTTTTTTTCTAATTCTGTTCATACAAGAAAAAGACCCTCCGACACTGCCGTTCATTCCACTCCACTGAACCTTCAGTGAGAGATCATCTTTAGACCTCCTAGGTTGCAGAGAGCAGATGTGAGGAAGGTATCCCACAGAAGGTGACTGTTTGCATTTTACACTATATGGAAATGTCCCTCAGACCCTTGTCTGGCAACAAGTCTCTTTAATCACAATTAAACCTTTGTTGGGTTAAAACGTTCTTGGTGGCCTCTGCTGCATGTTCTACCGTGTCAACTTAAAATATGGCCACTTCTCCTTTCATGGCTTAATAAAGAGGAGCCTTTGTATACTCCTCTTTTGACTGGGCTTCTTTTAAAGTATGTTATGTACTAATGGTCCTTGTCTTGGTATGGATTTGTCCTATAGATGTAGTTTTTGTGTAGGTAGAATGTGCATTAGCAATGTGTGAGTTGATGCGCATGACTGTGTGTGCACGTGTGTGTGATTGCATGCACATTTGTAAACCTTGGTGAGTATTTCAGGGTAACTTACCACTCCATGCTGTTTCAGCAATCTGCATGAATCAGGAAACTGCACTAGAAAATAACATTAAGCCCGGGACTTTGTTTTGTTCCTTAGTGTATGTGCATTTGCTACGGAGTTTTAGCTCTTTGACTCCTTCACATCTAAGTTGCATGCTTAGTAAAACAATCTGATGCTGCTCTTCTCATATCTACATTATTAAACAGCCTTTATAAAATGCCATTATGAATTGAGCAAATAGCCTATTAAACAATGAATAATTCAACTTCACTGACAAATGTAAAGTACACATGCTATACGCTCAATATTTCAACCATAACCGTATTACAGTATTAACAACCACCCTAACTGAATTACAGTATTAACAAACAACAGTTACTATATTGCACGAATAATGAACAACAGTAACTGTATAACAGTAATAATAATCAACTGTAACTGTATCAAAGTAATAATAAACAACCGTAAAGCAATTACAGTAATAATAAGTAACTGTAACTGCATTGCAATAATAACAGTAACACTTTATTGGGAGTCACTTTATTGTGACAATCAGCATGATTTTACCTATCTGCTAACCTTAACCTTTATCCTAACCCTAACTTTAACCCTTTCCTGAACCATTTGTCAATTCCACAATATCTGTCATGTTGAATGCTCTCCATTTGTTAATTATTTGCCTCCCAGACTGATGTGCTCTCACTATCCTCTTCCTGATGTCCTCTGAGATCTCCTTTCCTCTCAGCATGGTGTGTTTTGCTTTCATCCGTGTATTCTTGTCTCTATCAGAGTACCTCCTAAACTCGTTCCTAAAGATCCCTCCATTGATTTGTTCATTTGGTACCCAATTATTTACACACTTGAAACTACTTAACTGCTTGATTTGACCTTTATTTTTGCACCTGCACTAATTCCTTTTCAATGTAGTTTTTTACTACATGCATTTCCTCTAAACCAACATATATGGAATTGGTAAATATAACCCTTTTATGTCAGATTAAAAGACATGTCATGGTGCACACCAAAGAACAACCAAATCTAGAAGGGGTTGAAATACCTTCGGACAGCACTGTATAATATATTTACATATTCACTTCTATATATTAACTTGTATGTATGTATTTGTAGGATTTCCTCACATTTTCTGAATAACTTACTCTGCGGATGGGTGCCTTCTGGGCCGACCTTCGGTCTCTCGTGTGCTAGGAGTGGATAATGGTGCATGGGACGAGTTGTTCTGGGGCCCGGTCAGAAAGGCACTGTCAGTGACTATCAAATAATATGACATCAATCTAAGATTAAAATACAATAATATTTATTAATTATTTCAAATGTACCACTAAGGATGAACCAATGAGTCTAACAATTTAGTTAACACCAATGTTCGTATGAATACATTCATCTTTCTCTCTTTCCCTTGTAATATTATTTTGGGCCTGTTTTCCAAGAAGATCTTCTTTCTGAGGAGTGGGTGAGGTGGTGTTTGAGACGGGTCAGTGTTAAAAGTGTTGAGAAAATAGTCCTGTAGCATAATGTGAGCTGTTCACCATGTTACAGTGTATAAGGAACACAATCACATTTACCTAGTTGACTTAATGTGTCCCGTATTCAGACAACAGAGAGACAGATTAGTGACAGTATGTCAGTGATGTTGCGCCCTTGCGACATGTCTTCTTACCCATGTCATGTCATACTGGCCAGACCGGAGGTCGCATAGTGGAGGCTGCAAATACGATCAGCGGCGTCTGTGTTGGGGAACGGGATGGTCAGACAGAGATATGCTCTGTTGACTACTAATCACCGTAAGCTCAGTGCTGTGGTCGTTAGCCGGAGGAGCACCCTCCTCAAATCACTTTCTGGTCAATCAAGAGGTGTGACAAGAAGCAGAACGCTTTGGTGGTATGTACTTCAGGAGACAACACATGAATAGTCAAGCGCAGTAATCTCAACAATAGAAATGTGCATAGTGAGTTCTGTCTGGCAATATTTTCCCATTTTTACCACTCTTACCATATACCTACAGCTTCTTCTTGTAAATTATAAGCAGCCTGTACATCAGAATATGCGGTCGGCCATCAGTTCTAATGTTGTCATCAACAGCAGATGATCGCTTTTTTATACCCTGGAAGAATAGATGTTGAGTGTGGCCTGTAAGCATCCAGTCTAGCAAACAGATGACCTGTTCTATGTACTGTTCTATGTAAACAATCGAACTGTTGGAAGACATAAAAAGGAAGGAAGAAAATAACACTAGATTGTAAAACAGCAGCAGTAGACACTAAAAGCTGCTGACCCTATGACTTAAAGCATTCAGTGTCTGAAGTTAACAGATTTAACATGCACATGGGTTTGAGTCTGGCTACCGAAGTAATTAAATGGCAGGTCAGACTTCTCAGCTGGTGTGAGATGGCACAGTTAGACTAATACTGTCATGAATAACCAAAGATGAGGAATTAGACCCATTACCATAGAAGACCATTCAACTGACAACTTCCCTGGACTTAACATGCAATTATGCAAGGTTACCAGAGAGAGAGAGAGAGAGATCAAGAGAGAGAGTGGGAGAGGGAAGAGAGCAGAGACTTATGGAGCCTTCTGACTTCATGGTTTTTAGAAGTAATTCTCTTCACTCTCTCGGTGTGTTTGGAGATAAACGGAAAAGGCACTCAGGGTCTGGAGTGGAAACAAAAGATGAGGTATAAATGTTTAGATACAGCTGAAGGATTGTGAAGGCTATACCTACGATTGAGGCCTATAACTACTAAAGCCTATATCTACTATAATTTAAGTCAGGCAGTTCAGATTAACGCAGAGTGCAGTGGACAAGGGAGAAGGACAGAAAAAGGCCACATCCTCCAGCTTGTTTTCAGGGTGGGATAAATTAGCGCTATTTCAAGTTGTTTTGAATAGGGCATTATGCAAATGAAGAACACATAACCTTAGTTTAAAAAAATCTGAATTTAATGATGGAATGTTTTTGGGGGATTTGATTAATCAATTTATTTACGTTGTTATCGGCAGATTAACCGATTATCAAAATAGTTGTTAGTCCCACAGTGACTGTACCTATTTCCAAAACGACAACTAATACTGACGTTTATAACTCTCTGAAATGGAAGCCATTTTGTCCCATTCGACATGCTGTTTAACCCTAGTCAAGCTCTGTGACTCAGCGGTGTGATGTGTACCCCGACAGGCCATACATAGATCATGTAAATGTAGTATGGTGGAGCCCCGTCTGTGTCCTGATTTGCACTGCAGGGATGTTTATTCTCACACATAGATACAGTATGCTCATGCACAAACATTCACACACACACACACACACACACACACACACGCGCGCGAGCGCGCGCGCCCCTGCCTCCCGGCAGCAGCTCCTAATCGATTATAGTGCACCTAGGTAATTTGGTAAAAAGCTGACTGCTGGACTCCTATGCGCTGTGTTTTTCTACAGAGGTAGAAAAAAAGAAAATATATATATTCAATCAATATATTTAAGGATGTATCAGATTTTAGTTTTCAGATGAAGACTAAACTGCTCTGAACATCAATTTGCTCGCTATTAAGTAAAGAGCTAATCCTATAATGTATTCATTTATCCAGAGTGCTTTACAGCAGTGAGTGCATACATTTTATTACCACCCCTCTTGGGAATAGAACCCACAAATGTGGCATTGCAAGTACCATGCTCAAACCAACTGACCTAAATGGTACAATATATATCTCATGCAGACAATGAGCACCGAAATGCCACTGTGTAGCTTGTGTATTTCTAATGGATTACTGCCTTAGAAATAAACTACACATAAGTATAGTTATATCAGCTCAAATTAAATAATTCCATTTTGTCTGAATTGCTGTGTTAATAACAAACAAATGAATGACGTCCAGGCAAATCTACATTGGCACTTGAAAGTATGTAAACCCCTTGAGCAATTGTACATTTTATTAGTATTTACCATGCAATCTTTTTATCTGACATAACACAGGCAATCATGCATAAAAATTAAAAATGAATTAGGTGCAAATAAAAGTGAACCCCAAGTTGCATTGGTTAAATCAAGTAGGTAAGTAGAATCAGGTGGGTAAATAATTGGGTACCAAATGAACCAATCAACAAAGGAGGGATCTCTAGGAAATAGTTTGGGTGGAACTCTAATGAATAGGAACAAGAAACCTGGTCAGTGTGGTGTTACCCATACAGATGATTACAAAACACACTATTGACAAGAGGAAAAGAGAGCTCAGAGAACATCTAGAAGAAAGTAGTGAGAGCACATCACTCTGGGGAAGGCTATGAAAGATTTGAGGTTCACTTAGTCCACTGTGAGACAAAAACTTTACAAATGGAGAAATTACAGCAACTCGGCTTTGACGTGGACACCCTTCCAAAATATCCTCAAGAACCACAAGAAAAATACAGAATTAGATAAATGCCAATCCAAACATAACATAGATTTGTAGACATCACTTTCTGCATCACATGTTACTGTGCATGCTTCAACAAAATGAACAAAATGAAATCCATGGGAGAGTTGCTAGGAAAAAGCCTCTGCGGTTAAAAATTAACCAAACTGCCCACCTTTGCCAGAGACCACCTGAACAAGCCTGAAGGTAAAAAAAAAAAAAAAGAGTCCAAAATTGACCTTTTTGATCACAATAAAAACTAATTTGTTTGGTGAAAACTCAACCCTGCCTACCACAAATAGAAAGTTCCCAACAGTCAAGCATGGTGGAATGTCCAGATCCGGGGCTGCTTTTCCTCTTCTATACCTGGTCGACTGCATATTATCTAGGGAACCATGAATTTGGATAAATACCAGGAGATTCTTGAACAGAACTTCAGGAAATCAGTCAACGAGCTAAAGCTGGGCTGAAAATGTGTGTTCCAACAAGACAATGACCCAAAGCATTCAAACATATCTCCCAAAGACAGGCTTAGGAGAAAGAAGATTTGTGTTTTGGATTGGACAATTCAAAGTCCTGGCCTTAATCCAATAGAGATGGTGTGGCAGGACCTGAAGCGGGTAGTGCATGCCAGACACCCTTCTAGCCACACTCAATTGGCTGGGTTCTGTAAGGAGGACTGCGCAAAAATCTCTCAAAAAGTTGTCAAAGGCTGATTTCATGAAGATCTTTTGCCTTTTAATGTACCTCTGGTTTTGACAGATCTGGGGAGAATTATATTTTCTTACTATGCACCTTGGCCATGGAATAATCTGAAAAAAGATATAAAACTAGGCATATTTATATCCATGGATTAATTTAAGAACATCATCAAGAATATATCATATGTTTTTGTTTGTGCTTTTCAATGTGTTTAAGAATTGTGGTTGAAACTTTTTTTATTACTTTATTTTAATACTTACAAAAACAATGACCAACCTTGTAGGGTTCATATACTTTCGAGCAGCACTATACAGCACACAATTATTCTATTATTATTTATTTTTTTACAGTCAGTTGACAGCTGAAGCAGTCTCTATAACATATGAATTTGGTTCCTCTTCTGCCTGGCTAGACCACCTCTATCTCTGTTCCTAGCCGAATCTACAATAAGGGTTTACACCAAAACCTTTGTCTAACCACCCAGCAAGACATTTCACCAAAGCCACTTCTTCCCATTCTATCTGTTGAATCGCTAAGGTCTTCCAAGTTTGCCTCATTAATGTAGTGAGAAGTCACTGTGGGGAGTTGCTAGATGGAAAACTCTTCACCCACCTTGTCTAGCCTGTCCATCGATTAGGGGCAACATGGGGCTAGATTAGGTATGTATGAGCAGGGTCCTGGACATAGAGACTTGAGCCACTCATCCAAGACTTAAATCCATGTTGCAGCGTTATGTTTACAATTAAACTAAAGTCACTCCTAACTTCCATCTCTCACATTTAGTTGCTAATAGCGTCTGATCATATTGTTTCTTTAATTGTGGCATCAGGGAGTGTAAAGAAATCCATCACTTTGACTTGTATCTGAGGCTTTGTGCATTGTTGTTCTGTGGTAAAGTTTATCAGAGCGGCTATCGGGAGTTTTGTTTCCATCCATGTTGGAAGTATATTCCCTGGCAGCTAGCTAGCTACTTCTTCTCACGTCATGGTAATTAGCCAGCAACATCTAAGCTTACAGGGGATTTCAGTGCACTGGCTGCTGTTTATCATCCTGAGGGTTGCCAAAACACTTAATGGATCCACTAATTGAGTTGCCAGCCTCTTTTTCACCTACCCCTTACCCTCTCTCTTTCTGTTGCTTCCTGATTCTCTCTTTCTCTCCATCTCTTTCTGTCCCAAATGTTTTCTCTCTTGTCTTTCTCTGTCTTTCTCTCATCCACCCTCATTCACCCCTACCCCACAAACACACACACACACACACACACATTCCCTCACTCTCAGTGGGATGTTAATATTGCTTGGCATAGCTTGCAGCGGCTGTCAGTTAGCGAGCCGGCCAGCCGAGGTAAATATCCCGCATTGATTAGGCAGATTTGCATAGACACCGTAGGCCTGGAGCAGACAGGAGAAGAGTGGAATGCTAAAAAAAACAGCATATTACATAGACAATGAGAAAGATCCTTCAAAATACTGTGTGTGTGAGATAAGCTACAAACTGGCATCTGTTCATCTGTGCTAGCCATGCAGTGAGGGCTGTTTCAGAGACAGGCTTTAGCGTATGTGGGCCTTTAGTTTGGATGTGCTTGTGTTGATTGGCCCTGGTCTGTCGGGAGCTTAGAGGTTCTTTACCTTGCCTGCAAGCATCAGTATGCAGACACTCATACACACACACACACACATACTCACACATACACTACACTATGGCACTATGGGACCTGACTCAGGACAGCTAGAGGTAATGGATCTTGGCTAGGATATTGGGGACTGCCTACATGAGCTGATGCTAAAGTTTTAAGATTGTTTAAAAGCAACAACAAAAAATATGTTGCTATTAAATATCAATCATGTTACTTCCATGCCCTTAAACTCTGAGGTCAGCCTGGACTTTGTAGCCCACCAGTACTGACCTTTGCCCTCTCTAATTCAGTATTATCACTTTAGAGGTGCATTTGTTGAGTTGTTGATTCAAAATGTGTTTTTTCATCTCAAAGATTGTATGCCATGAGGCACTATACAGAAAAAGAATATAAACTTTTCAGCTTGTTCTTAATACTAATCAGACACTCCCTTTCTATGTCCTTTTACAGTATATACCTTTTGAGACTGGCTTTTGGCTTAGCTTTGTGGCTATGCAGATGTTATTGTCCTGTGCTGCAGACCAACATTTAGACACACCTGACAACCAAAGCTCAGCTCCACTTCATAGGGACAAATGTTTCATCAAATAAAAAAAATGATTAATCTCGATTTGAGGACATGTTTACGCTCTGAATAATTTGCAGCCGACTGGCAATTAATGGAAAAGGATTTGCCTGGATTAGCTGTTTTATTTACTTACCAGTGGGCCAGGGTGACGCACACTCTTCGGTAAGGTTTGCAGAAACAACAAAACTGAGCTAATCTACTACAGAGTTTCAATAGACAGTTTCCTAGATTGGATTAACAGCCAGTGTACAAGATTGGTAGAAGACATATAGCATGAATGCAGAAATATTAGTAAAAAAGTAAAGATGTATGTAGAAACATGTTAAAAAGAGAAATACACACAAAAAACAATATAGCAAAAATGTTGTTATCGCAAATATGACACTTTATATTGTGTTGTTGCATATCACTGAATGTTAGGTGAAGGCATCAATGAGTGCATCTCTTTGTCAGGCATTGAATAGGGGACTGAGAAGTATGCCCAGTCTTTTGTCACCCCCCTCTGGACAAAACAACCATAATATGTGTCCAATCGAAAGACATGTATGGCGTGCATGTGCTTTACAGTCGGCAGTAGGCCTTTGTGATCTAAAACCCAATGTAGTGAACACTGGCAATGTGTCGCCTGAAACCTTTCCACGTCTTCTGTAGAGGTACTCTACAGTAACATGTGGTTGTTCCGATCCGGACTAGTCCTCTCCAAATAGTGGAACGCTCATCCTAACACCAGCGGGTCACAGTCGCCTCAGCTACATGTAGATTTTATAGACTTTTCCACTGACCCACACAGGGGAGTGTCTGAGCAAGTGCACTAACGCTGACACACAAAAGTAGACCGCCATTATTGTAAGCCATGGCTGGATTCACTTACACTCCTAGATGAAAGGTGTAATTTTACACTTACTCACTCCATTGATTTTGTGTCCGGCCCGTTGCGTATAAGAGAAATATCCCTATGTGCGGCAGTGGACATCTGTAAGCTTACAGACAGCCACGGCATTCCTCTTAACATTGCATATGGGAACGGGACGAGTGAGGCATCGGTGGTTTATGACATTAAACACGGTCATTCTCAGCTGTTTGGCTGTGACATCGGAAATCATTTCAGATTTTTCAGTGGGAATCAGTCAATTACTTTTCTCATTGCTTTTCGCATCTGCGATCTCCTTCCTCTGAACGACAGCGATCAGTCTTTCTCCACACTAAATATACATTCTATGAATAATTTTGTATTTAGTGAGGGAATGTAAATGACGCCTGCTTATTCATCTTTATGAATTCAATTTTCATTTTTACACCCATAAAAAAACTTTTGGGAAGTTTGCGTATGTGTGTTTGTGTGTGCTTGCAGTTCTCACCACAGACCCTCTCTCGCCTGCTCCTATTCAGTTTGTGTGTGTGTCTGTGTGTTTTTGTGTGCATGTGTGTCGGTGGGTGGGTATGTGCTAGTGTTGTTCTGCGTTCCAGCGAGCGTGTGTGTTTGTTTTACTGTCCCGTCAGCCCCGGCAGTATTTACGATGCCTTTGGTCTGTCCAACCCCTGAGGAGTCCCTTACGCCTCCAGATATTTATAATTTCATAACGCTGCTCCATGACAACGCTTATTTTATCCCCTTCCTAATCTACTCTTAATAAAGACACGCCAAACTGAAAAATGAGCACGGCCGGAATGATGGAGAGAGAGTGCTGGTAAATCAGAGATGGAGGTGCAAGGGATTGTCAATCATTGGGACCCTCCGATTGAGCCGCCCCGTTCAATAGCCATGATATTTATTAATGGAAATCCATGCAAACTATTGAGAGGGCAAGATGGAGGTGACAGGGGTAAAAAATTGGACTGACTTAACAACCGCGACGAGAAGACGTCGCCGGGGAAATATTATGGCAGGTGTTTGAACGAAAGGCTTTGATAAACACAGCAGAAGTTTTTCAATTACCCGACTGCCCGTGCAGTAAAGAGTGAAAGATGGAGAGCTGAAAGCCACTCAGATCAGAACTACGCTCTACAGTGCAGTGCATTGATGTCTGAGAGGGCTTTGACTGCTTTGCCTGAATATGAACTCAACGAAAGCAGATTAAGTGTAAAAGTACTTCCCATATTTTCTCTGTCATACGCAAGCCTTTATAGTATGGAAATAGGACATTAAAGATTGCTTGTGAAATGTCACATGAAAATGTTATATGGGTCATTCTCTGAGCTCATTTTCCCCCCGAAAAAGCTGGATATTGAATTTAATGATATTGTGTGTCTGTGTTTTCTCTCATTTCCTGTCTGTCTGCCTGTCTGTCTGCCTTGTCTGTCTGTCTGCCTGTCTGCGCGTTTCTGTCTTTGTATCCGTGTTTCTATTTTTTTCTGTCTTCTCTCTCCTGTTTGGTGGTGAAGCAGACATCGGAGGACATTGTGTCTTCGGCGGAGTGTTCTAGTGACGACGAGGACCTAGAGGAGTGCGACTCGAGCCATGCAGGTGGGCTAGGTTAGTTTACCTCTGCTTGCTCTCTCACCCCATACGCACCTGAGGATGAAGCACTGCATTCTCCAAGCATCACAGCCCCATGGAAACGCTATGTGTAACTTCCAAGATAGAAACCAAAAATGTCTAAATCTAACAAAACAGAATTTATCAAGCAACACAAAGTATTGAGGAAGGATTGTTATGTTAAGATCTGATTCAATTACATTAAACATAGTATGTAAAATAGTCAAATCTGTCAAGAATCTCCATCTATAATATAAAGACGTCGCTGTGCCAAAAGACGCACCAAATAGCGACCTAATTGTTACATGAGTTACACTTGACTATGGGGTCCAATTTAACATGGTCACGTGAACACATACAAATTTTGTCCTCTCAGCTTTAAATTTGGGAGAGAAAAACTGTAGGACTTTAATATAAAGATACAAAATTGGTATGGAAATGTGCCATGTTCTCTGTTGATGCTTCAAAATGTATCATTCTGTGTTTGGGTCCAACGCTTTTGCCATGTGGTATTGTAATGACTTGCATTTTACTCATGATACATTTTGAGAGTCTCTTCTTAAAGATTAGCTTTCAGCTAAATGAATGTGTGTTATCTAGCAGGAATTGAATTAGTGGTTTATTTACGTTGGTTTGTTTTTCATTTTTGTTTTCTCCATATTTAGAGGCTTGCCTTCTTAAAACATTTATTAATAGAGAACAGATATCATCGAATTTCTGTGTACAAGTCTTTGTTTTGTTTTTTTATAGTTTTGCTTCAAGATGAACATGTTATCCTGCTGTCTTTTTCCAACCCAAATATGAAAAATAGAATATTGAGCTAACTTAGAAGTTTCAATTCACACCCCTTTGAGCTTTTTGAGAGAACTTGGGAATTGCCTCAACATGTTTTGATAAATATAACATGCCAGCTATCTTTTATGGATCTATGGGAACCAAAACCAACATTTACCTGAAGCTTTTACTTCTCAAGCAAAAATTAAAGCTTTGAAGCATGTTTATATATTTATTTTTATTTATATAAACAGTAAGTCAGTAATTAAGTTCAGGTAACACTTTACTATAGGGGTACATTAATAGACATTAGTTAATAATGTAGTAAGTATTAACAAACATGAGTTACTTAATAAATATGTATTCGTCTTTGACTGAAGCCGTTATACATGTAAGTATTAATTGTTAGTTAATATTAGTTAACATTTACTACATTCATTTAATAAGTGATTGTTCTGTTGAAGTTAACAACTATACATACATTTATTAGTGACTGTATCTTACCAAAAACTTTTTAGACTGTGCATTTAACTTACTTACTCTTCTTCCACCATCACATCTTACTCTTGAGAACAGGTTCAGAGCCAAAGACAAACTCAAATGTACTCATAACTATACCTTATAAATGCTTGTGTGCACAAACGGTACATTTACTAAATAGTGAGGAAATTACGACGGCAGCAACTAATAGATAAAAATCGGTAACATCGATAATAAAAATTGTTAGCAATGAATGTCCTTATGGATTAGTCTGGTCGGCATGAAGACGCAGCAAAAATACATTTTGAAAGATGGCGGAGGCTATACCAGAGGAAGTCATATACGACCAACAACTTCTAAAGTTTGGGATCACTTTACTTAAGTATTCAAGGAAAACAGTTTTTTTCTCATTTTTATTTGTTTAATAACTACTGCCTACTGTTGTTTTAATGAAGGCATTGTAAAAGGATAAGATAAACACTGAAAACTTTTTTTCTAGCTGATTAATCGAAGTAGTAATCGACAGATTCATCGATCAAAATAGTTAGTTGCAGCCCTAGAGGAAATATTCACCAAATGTACTGCATTGTATGCATGACCATTATGGTATATTTGAAACCAACAGCAATAAATATATTACCAACATTTGTGGGTTATTCATTAGCATGACTTAATAATAGTAAACCTTTAACTAAAAGCAATTGTGACACTTATTGTAAAGTGTAAACCATATGAATAGCAATTAATGGATACTTAACTTTTGTAGAGTCTTCATTAGCATTACTTAATAGTAGTAACACATTAATTAAAGGCATTTGTGACCCGTATTGTAACATGTAAACTAAATGAATAATAATTAATGGATAATTAACGTTTGTGGAGTCTTCATTAGCATTACTCAGTAGTAGTAAAACATTTATTAAAGGCATTTGTGACCCGTACTGTAGAGTGTAAACAATATGAATAGTAATTAATGGATTGTTAACATTTGTAGAGTCTTTATTAGCATTACTTATTGCATATGTTAATTATCCATTAATTGCTATCCACAATGTTTGCACTTTACAATAAAGGTCACAATTGATTGAATGGTTTACTGTACTACTATTGAGTCATGCTAAGGAATAGCTCACAAACGTTGGTAAAACATTTATTGTTGTCGGTTTCAAACATACCATAATGTTCATGCCTACAGTACATTTGGTGAATATTTCCTCACTATTTAGTAATTGTACTGTATGTGCACACACAATCATTTCTAATGTATAGTAGTCACTCAAAGATGAGTACATTCAAGTTTGTCCTGTGTTCTCAACCTGTTCTCAAGAGGAAAATGTGATGCTGGAAGATTGGAAGAGTCCAAAAAAAGCTTGGTAAAATACAGTCATTAATAGATGTATGTATAGATGTTTGCTTCAACAGAAATAAACATGGATAATGACATATTAAATTAGTGTAGTAAATGTTAATACATTTGAATCAATACTGTTTGTTAATATTTACTACATAATTAACTAATGTTAGTTAATGTATCCTTACTGTAGAGTGTTACCAATTTCACATTGGCTTTCACACTATCGATTAGATCACCTTTTGCAAATGTAAATATTGTTCTAGGAATAGTCCTACACTGTTTTACAGCATGATGTTAGTTCCTTGCCCTAAAAGAATGAGCAAGGTGAACTTTTCCCTAGTTTAAATCCTCCAATGTAAACTTCAGCTATATTTTCCTACCATTAGCTTAAAGTCAATGGAAGTTGTTTGGATATGTAAATCACATTTACATTTATTTTTAGCTCATGTAATGACTTTTAACTAAAGAAAACTGAACTACAGATTACGATTTTTCCTGACCAATATTTTAGGGGTGAATATCTTTATAGCTCATTTAAAGAGACAGAAAAGTGGAATATTTAGCACTATAATATTAAATATGCATAATATATTAACCAAGTCACCTTATGACAGTCCATTATGAGGTTAACTATAAAAAAACTAACTCAGCACAGCCTGAGGTAACATGATTGTGACTCAAAATTACACAAATAAGAGACTCAAGATGATATGAAATGTAGTAAAAACTAAAATATGTTATCTCAGGTATTGCCCACGTAAACCATGAGGGTGTCGTGTTATTACTAGCTGACCATCATCCTGTCAGAGGTCAATCCCAAGTCCTTCCAAAGTTCCTGGAAGAGATAGCAATGTAAAAGAGCACAGGTCTGCTCTTTACGGTAGCTCTCTGAGCTCTCCAGAACTCTGAAGACAGATATCATCAGGGCCCCAGTCATCCAATCATACGTTTACACAGAAATTCACACCATTCTAACCCCGACATCAGTTGACGTGGACAGCTGCATGCTACGTGGTCTCGTTATTTATTTACGTTTGGGGTCGTCATAGTTTCTTTGCGAGTGAAGCATGTGTGGGGTGATTTTTTTGGTAGCAGTTTTAATACTCTCACATGCAGTTTTAGTATGTTCGGGTCTCTTGTATTTCCGGTTTGTGTTGGTTATGATTTTCGAGTCATTGTCTTTCATTTATCTGCCAATTATCCATAATAACATTGCGGTTGTATCAACTCATCATGTGCAGCATCACATTTTGGTGGTTGAAATTTATTTTTTTCTTCCCTCATCTCTTCTTCGAACATTTGTGCCATAAGGCTTTTTTCAGAAAACATTCCCATTTTTTGATTATCAAAGCAAATGAAAAGGCAACAAAATCTTTTCTTGCCATCAACTTGTTTGGCCTCAAGCAGGAGACTGTAATATCAAACCAAAGAAAGTTGTGTTTGAAAAATAATATCATATCTTGTAGACCCCTACCCCTGCCTATACTCCTTTCCCTCCCTCTCTCCTCTCTCAAACCTCGCCAAGCCGTTCTGCATTCAATTTATTTCAATGCAGATGGCATTAAAAGTATTTTATTGCCACAAAAGTATATCTGTTTTCCTCTATAAGTTGCTCTTCAGCAGTCATTTTGTGGCATGGCATTAACAGTAGTGGCTTACCCACCCATTCTTAACCTAATCACCCCTGGGCGCCTTCCGTCTCTTCCAAGCATGGACTCTGATTGGCTCCATCGTATATCTGACTCTTGACCCCATAACCCTGCGTTTAGGCTAACAGGGCTGGTTTGTCTTTCTGGCCACTTTGAGTTTCGCACCCATCTTTACGGTCGTATCGACATTGCCTGTTGACATATTTCTTCTCTTCTCTCTGCACTGTCTGTTTTCGTCTGTTCATTTTTCCGTCTGTGTTGAGGTGTTGTCATGTGATTCTGTTCTCTGTTTGTAAAAGTGTTGAATATTCCCCCTTTCCCTTTCAGGAATTCCACAAGACAGATAACACTGGTGCAAATTAAAACATACATTTTCATTGAATTCCATACATTTTATGAAGTGAAAGTCTAGAGTAAATAAAAAACAGCAGGCTCTAAACCTTTTATTTCAATGATAATAGCGTGCAAGTGTTTATTTCCATGTAAGCCTATACTAGCATCATAAAGTGTAGAGACAAAAGCATTCATACGGTTAACTAAACCAATAAAAACTCTCCGATGGTTATTAAAACCATGCTGCCCTAAAAACGCAACATAGTTACTACAAATTTGGTCACAAATCTTTCATCCAAGCCCAGGGGTTCCGTGGAGGCAGTGCAATCAACCAGCACAGACCAGGTTTGGGGGATTAGTAATCGAATATGATTGCCTTGTCTCGTTGAGCTCTAGCAATTCTTAGCAATTTGTAGCGGCTTGGGTCGAGGTAGAAGGTTGAAGACAATGTTCCGGGCGTGAGGATTCTGTTGTAGACTGCCTGGTTGAGCTAGTAGCTTGATAAGAACTAGATCTTTTTGCATCTGCTTCAGAAGATACATATCTTAATACTGATTGCCCTGACTTCGCTGTGAATTGCTGCAATGAAGCAGGGCCTTAATCACAAATTGGATGTCTCAAAATTGTAGGTATTCTGTGCGCAGAGACACAGCATAATGCAATAACATATATACAGATGTGAAGCTAAGTGAGAAAAGTTGATGCAACCTCCCAGCCATTCAAATGTAGCAGTTAAAGATTGAATGTAACAATGCTTTACGGCAAAGAAATTCCTTGGCATCAATCTCAAAGTAAACAATGATTTGCCGCCAGCCTTAAATTGCACAATGATTTTGCAATCCTGAACCCTAAGCCAGCTATATTGGCAGTGTTATTGCAGTGTTATTGTAGATGGCAGCTGAATTTTTTTGTTTGTTTTTTGTTTTCAGACAGTGTTGATGAGATACACTATATGGCCAAAAGTATGTAGACCCCCTTACTAATTATAGAGTTCAGGTATTTCAGCCAGGCCCATTGCTCACCGGTGCAAAATCCAGAATAGGTGTAAAGCACGCCACCGAGTTCACAGCTCTGCAGAAAGTTATAGGTGCAAATCATTTACTGAAAGTATTTTTCTTCTTAATTTCAGCATGTTTAAACCTAGTTTAAAATTGTTTTGCTATGCACAGTAATTTCGCAACATTAATTATATGATAGACAAACGTGTTTCAGTTGCTTATCTGTTGCATCAACTCTGATCGACAAAAGAAAAAAATTTGTGAACAGTTATTGTTAAAAGCATTGATTTAGTGGTAGTACATTGATTTAGCGGATTTGCTCCAGAAAGGTGACGCTCAAAAGCGCAAACACCACACATCTGAAGAATCTCCTGATTCACCACATGTATTTTTACAATATAATTAAGCTTACTCTATAATAGTGGCATAACATTTACAATATAGACATATAAGTTGTTTATGAATTATTGTACAACAGTAATTTGTGCAACAATTAATCGTCAACTAAAATGTCATAATCGTGGCAGCCCTAGTTATACATTTGAAGAGAACATCTAATAACGTCATTAGTAACAATGTGGAATATGTCCGTCGTGCATCGTAATCTAAAATATTCAAATGTATGCAGTCACTGTGTAACCCCCTACGGGGTCGTCTGCTGATTGACATCAACTCTTCTGTAACGCCAATGCTGATTCTGATCAGAATCAGTGCCAGATTTCAGCCAAGGTTGAAGGATTTATGTTGTGTTTCAAGTGCTTGCTTATTTGTCCATTGCACAAATAAGCAAGCAAGACTGGCAGAGACAGGAGAGCATGTCTCATCGGCAAACCACTCCTAGTTTATCAGACACAGCCAGGTGGGCTTCAAGATATATTTCCCCAGGTATTATGTGTCAATCATTGAAAAGGAAACTGGGGCAACTCTGGGATTCACAAAACATCAACTATTCCAGGGTTTTGGTTTTAAAGTGTGAGTGTATTGTCAGACGAGGAGAGAACTGGCCTGACCTAGCATCAATCGAACCGTTTGTTCAAGGTTGACCTCAGGCCTATATACGTACACTCAGTACAGCCAATTGTGTCCCCCTCCCATGCATGGTTAGACTACATGTCTCACAAGCCTTTCTGAGAAGATCGGCATAACAAGATGTCCACAGCCCTTAAGAACTTAGCCATAGTTATACTTTGCTGTAGCCATGTCCCGTTTAGTGATAAGAACAGAAACACACATACAGACCTCACTCATACAGACCTCACTCCACATAATGGCCTCACTCAATTATTTCATTACTTTGAATTTCTATTTAACATAGTAATAAGCAAAATTATTTTATTATAATACGGAATAACTACATTTTCCACCAAATGGCTCGAACATATCTTTACACTATCAATTAATATATTTTTGGCCCTTACTTCCCTACCTAATGTTTTCTTTTCATCATTCCCAATTGTAACTATGCCCCAGTCCCCTCGTAACAACTCCAAGTCTCAAATCTAAACTACGATTAACAGTTTGGTGCTACAAAAGAGCACTTTGCCTCCTGGGAATGCGTAAAGCTCCTACCATTTTTGTCAGAATGTAATTCTTGACAAGGTCCCATACATGTAAGCTCTGAATTATCTTACAGTGTTCATGTAAGCACAAATGTATGTATGCTGTATTGGTTTAGTCCTTTGCATATTGATGACAATAACACATCGAAAATGTCATGTTAAACCTAAAACTGATGTGTTAAACTGATACTTTGGATACTCCAAAGCCATTCACTGCCTTGGTAGTCTGGCTGTAGTGGGGGGATCAAACCGTTACGACAGTCGTGTCTTTCTTAACGTCCATTTCAATTATCTTCTATGTGGCTGACTGCAGGGGTGTGCCCTAAGTAGGACCACGATTGTTGATACATCTGCTGTGATGGACATAGAGCAGAGGACACTTCTGTGACCACAACCCAACTCACGGAGGAGCTAGGGAGGCGGATCTAACTAAAAAACCAGGCCTCCTTCGATTCTGCTAGGGGCTGCGGTGTTTCCACGTAATGACATAGACTCGTTCCTCACGCCCTAGCTGGTGAGGACCAGGCATTAAAATTAGCAGATACCTTTCTTTTTCCAAATAGAATATGAACACATTCCCAACATTCTCTAGATTTCTTGGCATTGCACAAGGGTAGCGAGCCATCAAGCGGCCGTTTCAGACCCACTGTTCTAGGTGAAATCTGTCAAAGTGTCCTCTGTCTCCACTGGCCACTGTGCTTTCTGCATTTCAAGATAAGAGTGCCTGTATCTCTCTTCCGAGGGCTTCTCAGACATTCGCTTGGTACTATCTCTCAGCGAGGAGTGGTTCGACCCTCATGCCAAAATCAATGTTCCACCTGACATTACACACTTTTATGCTGCGATGATTCGTGTCCGCAAGAATAATATCAAATGCATTCGCAATTTATTTAAGCTCCCGGTAGTTTTAGAGATAGTAAAAATAAACAGTGTTGTGACCGAGGAGTCTAATGGAAATTAAAATAGTTCAAATTGTTCATCAGATATATTCAGTTTTCATAACATTAAAAAACATACACAATACACATTACAATAATTCTAATACCTCCTTGTGGAATTCCTGTATTTCTGTCTTGTCCTGAAACCAAAAGCTGTGGGACTCCAAAGTCCTTAATATTTCATCCAGAATGTGATTACTTCTATGTCAAACATACACATTAGCATTCATGATTGTGAATAATTGGAATACTGCATTAGAAGACATTAATTTCTTAGCTCCCAACAGCCATTGGTTGAATCGGCTCCTTTACTTACTCTAAATGTACTCAACCTTTAATGTCTTACTTTTAACGGACCCAAGCTTGCTGTATATTTATTTTCTACTTTCCCTAAATGCAACTTACTTTAAGCATGCATCAACATCTTGCAGTACAACCAAAAAAAAAAAAAGATGAACCCATTCTCAGCCAATATTCTTTCTCTGACGTACTCCCAGACTGCACGCCGGGTCCATGTCTTAAGACTAACACGAACAGATTAATTTGTCATCCAAGTACACATGATGGAGGGGACGTCCTCACCCGACTGCCCCTCCCAAATGTGTCTGTTTTCTAGTGTGTGCATCTGGTTGTAGTGTGTGCAAATTTAAATGGCTTTGTTCTCTCATCTTCTATGGACATTTATGATTTGATAATTTACCCGTTCATATTTTTTGTATCGATATGTTGAAATTGATATATGACATTTTGGTTATGATTTTCGATTTATTTGGATTACTTAGTTTACTCAGTTTGTTTTTGATTAAACGTTAGTTTTGACCACTGAATCAGATTTGAATATTCGTAATCCCAGTCTCATCATTTTTATAGAATACATTTTTTTTACTTTTTTGACGGGATTTGGAATTACTTCAGCGAATGAACTGTGTGCTTTAGACCACTGCTTTTTTTTTTATCATCCAAATAAAAACAAATGTAAAAGAAGATAAAAACATGTAGTTTTCCTCTGTCAAAAAACAGTCTATTAAAGTACACAATATTTGGTGAAGCGGTTTCAGATCCCTGTGATGTCGTCCTTGGTTTACAGATTTTTTTACAGCTATTTTGATAAACAATTAAACTTTGTTATTGACCGATTGATTACTTTAAAGAAAAAAAAAACTGCATGGCTAAGAAGTTGCAGTTTAGGGTTTGTCAGACTGTCAGTGTTGTTAGAGTTCTGTTCTTTTCTGTAGATGGGCATGTATATGCTCATTGTTTGTATATCCCCATCCCTTCCTTACAGCCAAAAGCTCTAATGCCGCCCGACCGCTTCGTATTGCCTTTACATGGACATGGCAACTGACTTCCACTATCACCCTCACCATCCTCATCTCCTCTGTAGTATGTTCATAGGCCCCTCCCCCCTGTCACTCCCCGCCCCTCCCTCTCTTTAGCGATGTTAAAATATGGACAGTCATCCATCCATTCTAAACTAAAGAACAAATACAAACTAAGCAAAAACGTACATTTAATAGAATGTAGATATTTATTGAGAAGTCTATCCAAGCGAAAACGTATAGATGTACAGTTTTTTGTAAAAGCTGGATTATTTATTGAAGAAAAAAAACAAAACAGAATTATGGTAAAGTTTATTTTTCATGTTATGTGGTGTGGATGTTTGTGTTGTTGCCTCCCTGTACCATCATGTCTACAGATAAATTAAATAAGAAGTCCAATTGTTAAATTATTTTTATCTATACAAAACTATACCTAGCCAAGAACATTCTTACACAACTTTCTTTTGTAAACTTTTTTTCTTCATGCCAAAATCATGCGGGCAATTTGTTGATGTAAGTTCACAAAGACGATGTGGTATGCTTTCTTCCTTGAATAATGTTTAATTGGGCTGTTATGATGTCTGTGACTGACTTGCGTGTTTTTGAATGTTTGCTTCGTAGAATATGTAGCTATATTTATTTATTAGATTAAATTGTGCTCTTAGTTCGTGAATGTCTGATGTAGTAGTGATTGCTGTAAATTCTGTGATAAAATATAATGTACGTTTGCCTTGATTTTCATTTAATTTGTTTATAATTTCAGTCAAGTTGCATCAGTTTGTATTGCTTTGGAATAAGACAGCTGTTATTAGAACACTGTACGCAAACCTTGATGGCAGCAGAATTGGGCAACTGAGATGACACGCTGAATGTCCACCATACCCCTTTAAGAAACACACCCCTTTTACTCTGTCCTTTAAGACAACACTATACTTATAATGTGATAGCACCCAAAATCGTGAAAAAAAATATTGGATTAGTTACCTCATATGTTGGCCTACTCTTGTGTGTTGCGTGCTTACACTCTCACACACTCACACACACTTAATGCACAATTCTTTTTTTTCGCCTCCTAAATTAGCTTTGTCATCTTTCTGAACCATTCTCCCACAAGTGCCTGCAAGATGTGTGGATTTGCAAGTCTAATTCCAACCTCTCAGTTCCCAGTGTAGCCCTAATCACTACATAAGCTCTTCATTGCGCCGGTGTTGTTGTTTTTTTGGTTTTTAATGAGATACTTAGTTTGAAGCAGGGAACAATGTTGCTCAGAGAACAGTTTTTTTTTTGTTGTTGCCTGGCTTACTTTATAGTTAGAATAATGCTCTCTGAATTGCAGAGAGGGAGAGAGAGGGGAAAGAGAGATTCTGAGCTGTTCTATCGATTCAAAAGTATGCAATCAAGTGCAGTGAGAAAGCATAATTAACAGCTTTTTATATTGGAATCCCCTGGCTGATCCTTGTTTACATTAACTGATTGCTTACAGTTAATTTGTAGGCATATTAAAGGACCTACTGTTTCTTGATTCCCCCAGTGCAGTCTTTATTAATTTAAATCATAATTTTTTTTCAATAAATCACAATGTTTTTATTTATTGAGTAAGAATATTATTTATCTCCCTGAGGCTTCTTTGGCCATTGAAATGTCTGATCACATTGGCGCCTTAAGATGTTTTCATAAACGCCATGATTCATTGACAGGATGGTCTCGGGACTACCCCCTTATCCATGTGAATTGGTTTGGCATAATCAGATTATGTGTCATGATCTGGGTCTAAAACTTTATGTCACCTGAACAAACTAAATTCAAGGGTTTCTCATCGCTGTACAGTTACAGTTACATGCACTGCCCTTTTAATAGTTCATTATTGATACAAATGAGGCCATTGTTGACAATGCAGAAAAGATGAAGTTCTTCAAAGTAGACCTTTTTAATACAATTTTCTTTCGCTGGGATATACTAAAATGAATTGTCCAATGCATCATGTTCTGAGGTGATGAAACAGTTACATTGCGAGGGGTCACAAATACTCACACAGTTATGCCGAGGACAACAGGCACACCTCCCATGACACATGCAAAAATATATCTTTACTTGGTGAACATTCAGCTGTCATTAGTCTGACCCATAAGGTCCTGCCATTATGGAAGCTGTACAGAGCCATTCAAAAGGTGAGAGGCTGGGGCCAGCTGGGGAGCCAGATCTTTCCAAATGGCTCTATGGTAGTCTACCCAGCTGGGACTTCATTTAGAATGATATCCATACATCCAGGTTTAACTAAACTGCTACTTTTATTTTTCCAAATAGTAATATGGTTTATGTACTTCAGCTACATGATGATTTTAGTGTCACATAAGAGAGAATTAAATTGAGTTTGCTCTACATTATGTTGGCCCTATTAGTTATCTTTTTTAAGGAATGTGAGATTTCAAGATTTTGATCATTGTTCTACATATCTAGATGAACTTGAGAATAGAAGGAAGAACTGGATAATATCATGTTTCTTCTGATTACCAGATAAAAAAAGAAAAATATGTTAAGTATATATTTTTAAGATTACTGTGCAAATGTCTAAGCTGCCAGCTTTGGAGTATTTAGGTCTAGCTCCTTTGCTTATGGAGGACCTGGCTAGTGGCTACCGTCTTTGGAGATTTCCAGCAGTTGAGCTTACGTCATGATATGCTTATTTAAATAATCTCCCAAATACCCGGATACCTGAGAAATGGTGTCCGTATTTTTGTCTGACTCTGGGTATGTACAACGATGCTTGTTGTCTCGAAATCTTGCAGTGTCCCCTTCGGTGCTTTCTTTGAACACACCCGGTCTGGCTCACCCTAGCACACCCCTTACAGCCTTTTGATGCGCACAACCTTTTTAGTTTTTTTCTTTGTTCTGTTTTCACGTATGTTGTTTATTATTTGAAGTTTTGTTGTGTAAGTACAGTGTTTTTTGTTTTGTTACAGTATTGTGTTATTTTAGTGACCTCTTTAACATTTTTGGGTGAATGTGCTAGATGTGTGTAAAGTTGCCACACTGTCCCTGCATCTCCCTGACATGTTGTTTTCTCTGTCCCCACCTCTAGGAGGTGAATTAGTGACCCCAGTACTTTTAGAGGACCCGTTAGTGCTGCCCCCTGTAGCTACTCGTGCCCCCTTCATCCCCCTCCCCCCAACCCTTCGCCCACCCCCCACCATTATTGAGACCACCAAAGAGTCCCTGTCCACGGCCACTGAGGCGGGGGTACCTTGCTTGTCGGACCGAGGCAGCGATGATTGTGATGATGATGATGGCTTGGTGATATCGGGGTATGGCTCAGGGGAAGCGTTCAACTCTAACCTGCCCCCTACTGATGATGAAGATTTTTACACCACCTTCTCCTTGGTAACAGATAAGACCTTGTCCACGTCGGCCTATGAAGGTGGCTACAAAGCTCACGCGCCCAAGTGGGAAACCAAGGACTTTAGACCTAACAAACCGTCCTCAGACCGCGGTAGGACTACCACTACCGTCGTGCTGCCGCTAGCCCCCGACCAGAGCCGCTACACCTCCACCGCAACCCAGCGCCGAGCGTCACCCGCCAAGCTGCCTGCCGGCAAAATGAATAACCGCGAGCTAAAACCCCAGCCTGACCTAGTGTTGCTCCCGTTGTCCACGCTGCCTTACGAGGCAGACAGCACCAAGCAGAGGGCTCCTGTAATAACCTCCCCCGTGTTCCGTAATGTACCCACAGCCCTCCCCACCCAGCCCGGCGTCAACCGAGTCCCGGGGCCCCCGGAAGTCTCCCGCCAGTCAAGCAGCACCACAGGGATGGTCGTCGGGATAGTGGCGGCCGCTGCCCTGTGCATCCTCATCCTCCTGTACGCCATGTACAAGTACCGGAACAGGGACGAGGGCTCCTACCAGGTGGACGAGAGCCGGAATTACATCACCAACTCGGCCACCCAGAGCAACGGAGCCATCATGAAGGACAAACAGCAGAGCTCAAAAGGCAGCAAAGGAAAACAGAAAAACAAGGACAAGGAGTATTATGTGTGAGCGATGGACGTTGCAAGATAGAAAGAGAGAGAACGCGAGGAAGAGAAAAAGAGTTACATAGAACTTTATTTAACAGTTACTTTCTAAGGAGCTACAACGACGAACGATGGTAAATTAATGGAACGGTTACTTCATGCTGTGCAGAGTGGTTGAACTATGACATGTTCTGTAATATAAAGCACACTTACTATTGTAAGCATTACAAGAAGGCTAATAGCAACTTTAGTGACCTTACTCTTCAATCTGGTCGGAGACGTAATCAGTGTAGAACTAATTAATGGCTACCACATCATTATCCTAAGTGACTTTTAGAGCTATGTGATCCTTGGCGTAAAAATCTTGTTTTTTTGTAAACCTGTACAAAATAAAGATGTTCATATATCCTGACCATTTTGAGCATGTAAGCGACATTAAGTGCTTAACAAGAAGGTCAGGACAAAAAGGATCATTGTAAAGCCAATGAAAAAAAATGGACTCCTGCCGTAAAAAGATATGACTAATTTGTATTGTTTATACATGATAAAGGTGTGCTGTCTTATAATTGTTTTGTTTTTTGCTCTACGCAAAAAAAAAGGGGAACAACAACTACTGTATGTATAAAATGAAACCAAGAAAGCTCATATGGCTAAGGACAGATCTCTTAGGATTTCTTCAGATCTCATAGCTCTGATCTCATCTGATCTCGACATGATTACTCTTGTTGTGTGACGGATGGACAGAGTGACTCTGACCTGTTTGACCGTGGTGAGAAGTGGTGGGTTTTAATTGTCTTGGTAAAAAGCAACTGATTGTAATGCATGCCCATCCTACTACTACGGCCCAGTACAGTAAAGTTCAGTACAAAATACAGTGTTCAGCTTTGACTGAACAGTCCAGTTCTCACAAACCCCAAACGGTATACTTCTTCATCATCATCAGGACTACACAGCTGTTGATTTTGTACCCTAGAAACTAAGAAAATATTATTATCCCTAATGATAAAAAGGTCTATTATTGGTTTTCAGCCATTGCTGGTTGTATCTTTGGCAGGCCTCTGTGTATTGGTTCATCGCCTCTTGTTCTATTTTCTATGGAGCTGTTCCATTGAGGACAGAATGCAGTACTATAACACTGTTAAAGATGTCTATACAGAAATAAATCTAATGTGAAAAGTGTGAATTATATCTGTTGTCACAGTCAACTGTGTCAAACAAACAAATTTGTTTACATATTTTATTACATTCTAGCCGTTGTACTTTGTAGGTACTAGATATTGTACATACCATCCAAGTTGTAATTTTTTAGTACTTCTATTGTACAGACTGATCATATGGTTTATCAGTGTATTTCATGAAGAAAAATCTATAACTGTTAACTGACATGAAGAAAGACTTTGAAATAGAGAAAATACACGTTTTGTAAAGAAAGAGAAAAACTATGTTAGGATAGACATCTAATCGCAGATGTTTCGAAGTCGCATGAATATTTGACTACTTGAAGTGTCAATCAAGGACAAGACGCCCAATCTTAATTGTACCATGGCTTTCTTGTTCTTCTGGGATATTTTAGTGTTATTTCTATTTTGAAAAGAATAAAGAGAAACTATAATAAAGACAGAATATAATGGATGGATGCACAGTTCAGAAAACCTCCCTAAACAGTGTGATTCTTACCTCCAGGTCTGGACACTAACACTCATTTCAAATCATTGCTCATCATATTTATTTTGTCTTGCTTTTGGTTATATATTTTTAAACATAATTTTTTCAAAAAACTTCATTCACATTGTTTCCTATACATTTTGCTTAAACATTATTTATTGCTCCTGTAAATTAATACAAATTTGCAGACTGATTGAGATCTCTGACATTTTTATGTTTCATCATTCTTTTTTATTTCATTTTTTATATTGTTTTCTACGAGTTTCCATATTTTCTCATGCTCTTTTTTTCAGGAATTGCATTGCAATAAAATGTTTTTCCCAAACATGTGTTTAAGTCACTGTTTATAACTATTTTTTTCTCTCGAAGCCAAGGTTTAGTCACCTCATGTAGTCTTTTTAATTTAAAATAATCCTAAATTTGTTTAATTAATCACTGTCCTTGTTATATTTATGTATATACAGTACCATACAAAAGTTTGGACACACCTACTAATTCAAGGGTATTTCATTATAATTACTATTTTCCACATTGTAGGACATCAAAACTCTGAAATAACATATGGAATCAAATTAAATGATCAATTATCACAAACCAGATGGGATGCTTTATCACTGGAGAATGCTATGGTAGCCACGGTTGAGTGTACCTTGAATCTAAATAAATCACAGACAGTATCAACAGCAAAGCACCCCCACAACATCACACCTCCTCCTCCATGCTTTCTGGTGGGAATCACACATGCAGAGATCATCCGTTCATCCACTCTGCGTCTCACAGTAACACTGGTTGGAACCAAAAACCTCAAACTTGGAATCATCAGACCAAAGGAAAGATTTCCACCTCTCAAATGTCCATTTATTGTGTTTCTTGGCCCAAGCAAATCTCTTCTTATTGTTGTCCTTTAGTAGTGGTTTCTTAGCAACAAATTGACCATACAGTCCTTATTCACCCAGTCTCCTCTGAACAGTTAATTTTGAGATGTCTGCTCCTTTTAACAAGGCATAGGTTGAGAGAATGCAAATAGTGTGCAAAGCTATCATCAAGGCAAAAGGTGGCTACTTTGAAGTATCTACAATATGAAATATATTTTGATCTCTTTAACACTTTTTTGGTTTGCTCTAAGATTCCATGTGTGTTATCTCATAGTTTTGATGTGTTCACTATTATTCTACAATGTGAAAAATAGTAAAAATAAATAAATACCCCTGAATGAGTGGGTGTGTCTGACCTTTTGACTGGTAATGTCAAACATATTATATGTATATATTATACTGTATTTCCCTGTGCCTTCTTTGGCACTTCTAATGCTCAGTTTTGTCATGTGGGTGTTCTGATGGGAAAAAAATATTTGATATTTGAATATACAGACCTGACTGACTGGCAGGAGAGTTTAAATACCACCTCTTTACACAAATGAACAATCAATCAATCAAATTTATTTATAAAGCCCTTTTTAAAACAGCAGTTGTCACAAAGTGCTTTACAGAAACACCCGGCCTTAACAGTGGTAATCAAAGCCTTAAGATGTTATGCAGCTGGCCAGAAATACCCAAACTGGCAGAAACACCATTATAACAAAATACATAATCACTAAAAAGGCATTAGGGTAATTTATACCATTTTATTAAGATATTTTAACTTAGTGTGGATATAACAAACCTTAGACTGGACCAGGCCTTAAAGCTCATAACTAAATTTAAATAATATATACAGACTTTTGGGCTTTGGTAGTGGGTCAATGAGTCTAGGACAAAGTCTATTATGGCTGATGTTTGTGTTAGTCGAGTATAATTTAAGTGTACATGTATTTTTTTTTTTTTTGGAAACTGCTGCTTTAGGATTTCTAAGGACACTAAAGTTACCCTCCCCAAAGATGGAGTATAAAGACAGTAATAAAGCTTTTAACTCAAATCATAATGTTTTTACCCAGGGATAACAAAAGTCGACTGTTACAGTACATACAATCAGAATTACATTTAATTGCAAGTAAATGTAACCATACTCATAATTCTACTGAGTAACCCTTCGTTAAACATACATAGATAAATTGATATTCTACCAAAAAAGAATAAACAATAAAAACAATTCTTTCATGAGTGGTTCTGCATATGCACAGCTATCGTTTCTTCACATTTTTAACAGCAACGGTACTTACCTTTTGATGAATACCGAAGCTTGTGTGGGTTGTAGAGCAAAACAACTGAGATTCTCGGGTTCCAGAGACTCTGTTAAGTCTAATGTATTTTTTAGTTTGTCATTTTTGTGACAAGACCTTCAGAATATTTTTTATTCTGTTCAAACATTGCATTCCGTAAGCCCTATGCAATCCATTTACTAAGGGAATCAGACAGATACAGTTTATCTGAAAAGGAAAGTTTATTCCATAAACATATACACATAGTTATTTATTATAGAATGTGATGATGTCACACTTTCCCTTGGGCATGACACACAGGTGGGGTTTCATGTACTAAGTAAAAAGTTTTTCCAGTGCCATTTCAATTCTACTGAACTTGCATCCAATAGCGAATTCTACATCGTGAAATTGATATGGATTAGACAAAGACAGATATTTCCAAACCCTAAATTCTCTCAGGATAACCTAAGTGATTTTTGTAAAAACCTTGTGCAGTTTCACCATCCTGTAAATATAGTCAGTTCTTATTTCATCTCTAGCCTATTACACTACATGCTTTGTTGTAATGGGGAGGTCTGTTGTAAGAAATCCTCATGTGACTCCACATTTGCTGCAAAAGTCTTTTTCACTTAAATACGTTAATAAAATACCATTACAAAAACATAAAGATCCCATCGTTTTAGACAAAATAAATGTTAGTTAACAATAATGATATCTTGCCATCTTAGTTAAAATATTTGCAACATCACATTAACCAAGATTGGGACAGGTGTCTGGGAGATCAGATTTAAATCAAGGTCTAATGAAGAAACACTCAATTTTCATCTAGACCACTAGAAACAGAGGAAGAAAGGGATGTCATATGTATATATAATGTTGATATACAGTATTCAAATATTTGAGAGTAATGTAGTGTTTCTCATGTCTTTCATTCAGATCTTGAAGTAAGAATGCAACATAATATTATGCTACAGTGGGGAGAACAAGTATTTGATACACTGCCGATTTTGCAGGTTTTCTTACTTACAAAGCAGGTCTGTAATTTTTATCATAGGTAAACTTAAACTGTGAGAGACAGAATCTAAAACTATAATCCAGAAAATCACAATGTATGATTTTTAAATAATTAATTTGCCTTTTATTGAATGACATAAGTATTTGATCACCTACCAACCAGTAAGAATTCCAGCTCTCACAGATCTGTTAGTTTTTCTTTAAGAAGCCCTCCTGTATTAACTGTTTGAACTGGTTACCTGTATAAAAGACACCTGTCCACACACTCAATCAAACAGACTCCAACCTCTCCACAATGGCCAAGACGAGAGAGCTGTGTAAGGACATCAGGGATTGAATTGTAGACCTGCACAAGGCTTGGATGGGCTACAGGACAATAGGCAAGCAGCTTGGTAGGAAGGCAACAACTGTTGGCACAATTATTAGAAAATGGAAGAAGTTCAAGATGACGGTCAATCTCCCTCGGTCTCTGGCTCCATGCAAGATCTCACCTCGTGGCGCATCAATGATCATGAGGAAGGTGAGGGATCAGCCCAGAACTACACGGCAGGGCCTGGTCAATGACCTGAAGAGAGCTGGGACCACAGTCTCAAAGAAAACCATTAGTAACACATTATGCCATCATGGATTAAAATCCTGCAGTGCACGCAAGGTCCCCCTGCTCAAGCCAGCGCATGTCCAGGCCCGTCTGAAGTTTGCCAATGACCATCTGGATGATCCAGAGGAGGAATGGGAGAAGGTCATGTGGTCTGATGAGACTTTTTGGTCTAAACTCCACTCGCCGTGTTTGGAGGAAGAAGAAGGATGGGTACAAACCCAAGAACACCATCCCAACCTTGAATCATGGAGGTTGAAACATCATACTTTGGGGATGCTTTTCTGCAAAGGGGACAGGACGACTGCACCGTATTGAGGGGAGGATGGATGGGGCCATGTATCGTGAGATCTTGGCCAACAACCTCCTTCCCTCAGTAAGAGCATTAAAGATGGGTCATGGCTGGGTCTTCCAGCATGACAATGACCCGAAACACACAGCCAGGGAAACAAAGGAGTGGCTCCATAAGAAGCATCTCAAGATCCTGGAGTGGCCTAGCCAGTCTCCAGACCTGAACCCAATAGAAAATCTTTGGAGGGAGCTGAAAGTCCATATTGCCCAGCGACAGCCCCGAAACCTGAAGGATCTGGAGAAGGTCTGTATGGAGGAGTGTGCCAAAATCCCTTCTGCAGTGTGTGCAAACCTGGTCAAGAACTACAGGAAATGTATGATCTCTGTAATTTTTGGTACAAAGTTTTCTGTTCAAAATATTAAGTTCTGCTTTTCTGATATATCAAATACTTATGTCATGCAAAAAAATGCAAATTAAAAAATCATACAATGTGATTTTCTGGATTTTTTTATTCCGTCACTCACAGTTGAAGAGTACCTATGATAAAAATTACACACTTCTACATGCTTTGTAAGTGGGACAACCTGCAAAATCTACAGTGTATCAAATACTTGTTCTCCCCACTGTATATATATATATCTGTATAAAATGGTTTAATAACTTTTTGAGAAATACAGTGCAGTGTATTATTCTTACCAGATAATGAACTTGAAAATCCATAATCAGCTAGGGACTGTTGAATCTATGTATGAGCGCAGCCTAGCATTAATACTCGACCACCTCAGAGCATATGCTCGTACGTAGCAGTATTAGTGCTAAGCACGGCATGAGCGCAAGGCATGACAGATATGTCAGAGAGTCGGCCTACAGTAGCTCAGTTGAAAATGCTTAATGACGTGAACTATTTTTCTCTCCGTTATCACATTTTGAGCCTCAGAACTATCACTAGTTAGAGCTTGACTTGAGCGGGAGCTGTCACTTTTCTTTCAAAAGTGTTGGGTAACTTCATTGGCACCTTTTCAGTCTGGTTTTCGGCCAGAAACTGCACTCTCCTGGTTGATCTCCTATCTCACTAAGCTAACCTATTACATTTTACTCAAAGGCCTCAGACTCAGCCACAGCCACTCAAGCTGTCCCTCAGGGCTCAGTATTTGGTCCCCTACTTTTTATCATCTACATCCTTCCCCTTGGTCAAATCCTCTGTCACTTTTACCTTAATTTCCACTGCTATGCTGATGACATACAAATATATCTAGTCTCCAAATCTCTCAGCAACCCACCTCTGACCCATATTGAATCCTGTCTGACGGCAAAAAAAGCATGGATGAAAGAAAACCTTCACAAACTAAATAGTGACAAAACAGAACTCATACTCATTGGAACCAAATCTACCCTCACCAAAACTGGCACTTTCACTTAAAAATACAAATAAAAGGATAATACCCCAAAAAGTATAGCTGTGATTTGGATGACAGAGTTGGATGACATGCCTGCAGCCCAGATAGAGGGGCTGATATGTGTGATACAGTAACCTAACATAGCCGTTATTATAGTTGGTTCCTTGATCAACAGCATATTGGTAGTTGATGGTAGATCAATGGGATCAGAGATCAACCACTTTATATTTAGATTTGGGTTACAAATATATTCTGCCAGTCATTGTGGTAAATTGAGGGGAGCCTTTAAGGGCCATGACATGTCCAGTTCTGATGGACCAACTTAAAAAAATACAGATCGTGCACTGTCCATAGTTTACAAAAGAATATGTCTTTAACATAATGCACTGCTTTTTAAAGAGAAATGTTTCTATTTAGGGCAACATTTTAACATCTTTTAAAATTGGGATTAATTAACTACCGAATTTTATGTGACTATTCACAATAAATTATTTTAATTGTTTGACAGCACTAGTTTTAAGATTTTGCTTCTGTTGTGTCTAAAGTATAACATTACAGATTCTAGATAACTCTCCTTGTCCCAATCTGAAACACATCTGTGATTGGATGTATTGATCCAGGGATGCAGTTTCTCCCAGGTGATGAAGCTCAGAGAGCTGATCCTGAGTGAACCTGCTCACTTCATAGTGTCCACCATGCTGATCTAGAAAAGACATTCAGCTTGGTTTTATTTTCATGTTAGGATCAAGAGGAAATACAGACAAATTCAAAAGACATCCCCCTAATTGGCAAAGATATTCCTGAGTGTATTTCTGTAAAGAGAGAGAGACATCTGTTTACTTTAAATAGGAGTCTAGATCAAAATGGAGTGAGTAGGTGGAGAGGAGGGGTAAAAGAGGGGCACAAGCTCTTCTTCAAACCCACTTCTTCACACTCGGTGAACTGTAAAACCGCAGTGAGACTCCTCCACCTGTCCCTGTAGCTTCGTTTCCAAATGAGATGTCATATTCTGTAGGTATACAAGGCTGTCTGATGCAAACATGAAAGCCAGTTAAGATTAACTCCTCCGCATTGGCAAGAATGTTGACTGAGACAATTTCATCTCCACCGCAATCACAGATGTTGCACTGATGCTTTTATATAACTCAGGTGTGTGTTTTGGTGTCTGTCGGAGCTTGTGTTTTGATTGCCAGGGATCCTGTGAAAATAGTTACACTTGTCATTGCCTGGGCTGTTTCCAAGCTTTTCCCAAGCTTAGTAATTGCAAAAAAACTAAGAACAGGAGAGAAATATTTAGCACAGGTATCTGTATGCACTGGACACTTGTTGTACAGACTCTTTCGCTGGTATTACATAGAATTAACTAGGAATCAGTTCCTACAGAAAAGTTTTTCTCCTTAGGATAAATTAAATTATAGTATTAGCTCTTACTCTAAAGCGACATACACTCACCTAAAGGATTATTAGGAACACCATACTAATACTGTGTTTGACCCCCTTTCGCCTTCAGAACTGCTTTAATTCTACGTGGCATTGGTTCAACAAGGTGCTGAAAGAATTCTTTAGAAATGTTGGCCCATATTGATAGGATAGCATCTTGCAGTTGATGGAGATTTGTGGGATGCACATCCAGGGTACGAAGCTCCCGTTCCACCACATCCCAAAGATGCTCTATTGGGTTGAGATCTGGTGACTGTGGGGGCCATTTCAGTACAGTGAACTCATTGTCATGTTCAAGAAACCAATTTGAAATGATTCGAGCTTTGTGACATGGTGCATTATCCTCCTGGAAGTAGCCATCAGAGGATGGGTACATGGTGGTCATAAAGGGATGGACATGGTCAGAAACAATGCTCAGGTAGGCCGTGGCATTTAAACGATGCCCAATTGGCACTAAGAGGCCTAAAATGTGCCAAGAAAACATCCCCCACACCATTACACCACCACCACCAGCCTGCACAGTGGTAACAAGGCATGATGGATCCATGTTCTCATTCTGTTTACGCCAAATTCTGACTCTACCATCTGAATGTCTCAACAGAAATCGAGACTCATCAGACCAGGCAACATTCTTCCAGTCTTCAAATGTCCAATTTTGGTGAGCTTGTACAAATTGTAGCCTCTTTTTCCTATTTGGAGATTTGGAGATGAGTGGTACCCGGTGGGGTCTTCTGCTGTTGTAGCCCATCTGCCTCAAGGTTGTGCGTGTTGTGGCTTCACAAATGCTTTGCTGCATATCTCGGTTGTAACGAGTGGTTATTTCAGTCAAAGTTGCTCTTCTATCAGCTTGAATCAGTTGGCCCATTCTCCTCTGACCTCTAGCATCAACAAGGCATTTTCGCCCACAGGACTGCCGCATACTGGATGTTTTTCCCTTTTCACACCATTCTTTGTAAACCCTAGAAATGGTTGTGTGTGAAAATCCCAGTAACTGAGCAGATTGTGAAATACTCAGACTGGCCCGTCTGGCACCAACAACCATGCCATGCTCAAAATTGCTTAAATCACCTTTCTTTCCCATTCTGACATTCAGTTTGGAGTTCAGGAAATTGTCTTGACCAGGACCACACCCCAAAATGCATTGAAGCAACTGCCATGTGATTGGTTGATTAGATAATTGCATTCATGAGAAATTGAACAGGTGTTCCTAATAATCCTTTAGGTGAGTGTATATTACTAACTATCTAAAGGACAAATCAGCCGTGTACACTTTACTTTTTTGCTTTTACAGCAAACATATTGAGAGGATTGAGTAATGTCCCCTGTATCTCATTTTTGTAAATATGGTATGTTCTCGTTGAATGTCTTCCTAGTCATTCTCAATTGCATCCCCATTCTTGTGAACACTAAATGCAAATGTCTACTATTTGGTTTACGACCATTACACCATCCATTCTGGCACATGGGTGAGAGGGCTTATAGTAGGAATCTTATGTGAGTGAATGTCAGTTCCTGAATCGTCACAGTTACATGGGCTTGCCTTAAGAGTCCATTCGGATCGGAACAGCGTTCCACATAATGGAACCTAATTTACTTCAAACGACTGTCTGCTGCAAAGTGTCCAATATGCAATTCTAACTCACAGTTTATTCCAACTAAAACTCAGGTGCCTCGCAGTATGTGGTGAATCCTAAGCAATAATATGGGTATTCAGCTTTTTTTTTTTTACATTATCCCAGCCATTGAGATGAAACTAGAATGCCGGGAATAACAATAACACATTCATATTTTTGGCCAGTCTTTTGTAAGTCAACCCATTTGGGTGAAATCTACTGTAACCCAAATGTGTTGGGTTAGTGTTCTCTCCCTCTCTATCTCTCCATCCATCTATCGCTGTCTCTCTCCAGGTATAAAGAGCAGAGGGCCAAATACAGGATTTCAAAATGAACATCTTATTACATGGATGGCTGCCTTATTGAGCGCCATTGACAAAGGGAAAGAGGCCTTTTCACAGGTGGAGAAAAACGTCATTAAAATTCCTCCAAGGCTGAGAATTCAATAATCCCCCTTGCAGCTCCAGATGAGCTCTCTTGATTAGGAAGATTCATTAGAATGTATTTATCTCTATCCCTCTCGCTTTATTTAGGACTTTCTAAGCATCAAGTAGCCATCTTATTAGTCAGTGGAGGTCTTAGATGGGAAGTGAAAATACAGTTTTTCAGAAATTATCCATGAGATATCTTATTGAGTAAGCGTTAAAGAGTGCCTATGGACATACCCTATGTTACTGTACATTCCCTGAACTCTGTTCAAACCCAGTGTGTGTTGCATTGGATGATCTCCCATTCATTACATTCACAAATCAGTACTCCCCTATGGCATGCAATTAGTCGCTAACAGGCGACAGAGATATGGAGTGTCTTTCCCTTTTAATTATGGAGTGTGGAGCCGTCTGTTGTGCCGTCTGTAGATTATGGAGTGTGCCTGGCACGGGATTTGAAACTGCAATGCTCTGAAGCTTGGCGCACGATTTAGGCTTGTCCTCAACCCCATAACCCTAAATCCTGTCTAATCGAGAGCCTACTAGATGGTAACAGGCACTCCTGATGGCCTAGTGGACAGTTAGAAATTGCTATGAAAAGAAAATGCTGAGCCATAGAGTGCACATTCTTAACCATTACAAAAGTTGCTGTACAGTGCCTTATTGGTCACCAAGGTCACGTGGCACATAGGTCAGGACAAACAAATTGGTGATTCTTCCTTCAGCAACAACGTTCCTGCCTGTTCGCAACATCATACCATAGATATACATCCTTGCACGTTTTAGCATTTATATAACAGGGGGTTTTACGTGTTAGTGAGAAAACATGAATGCCTCATGGTTGAAACAGCCCCAAAGGCCTCCCAGCGTGAGTTCTTAATGCCTGTTATGTCAGTACGAGCTATTCCGGGATTTGATTATGATGCAACAATACATTTCACCCACAGCAGCCAAGAAACACCATCCTACTTGTTAGATATGTAGCTAATTTCTGATTTTGACTGGTTAAAATTACATTTGTAAATTACAACTGGCTGTTGTACTGTTAAAAAGTGTACTGAGTTATTATTGAGCAACTGTCAAAAATAGTGTGCTTTTCCTGAGTTGTGTCGCAAAACGTACTGGCACGCTCAATAAAACGCACGCTAATCATCACAAATAATTTCTCCATTGCTTCTGTGGACAGGTGTCTTTTATACAGGTAACAAACTGAGGTTAGGAGCACTCCCTTTGTGCTCCTAATCTCAGCTTGTTACCAGTATAAAAGACACCTGGGAGCCAGAAATCTTTCTGATTGAGAGGGGATCAAATACTTATTTCTCTCATTAAAATTCAAATCAATTTATAAAAATGTTTACATGCGTTTTTCTGGATTGTTATTCTCTCTCTCACTGTTCAAATAAACCTACCATAAAAATTATAGACTGATCATCTCTTTGTCAGTGGGCAAACGTACAAAATCAAATACTTTACTGTAGCAGAGTGGTCAGACTCACCAGTTATTGTTGCGTTACTTGTAATTAAATGTTCTAATGATCCATTCTATCGATATGTTCTAACCAAACCAATGTGACTGTAGATCATACATGTCAAACTGCTTACATGTGCAATCAGGCTGTGCTATCTGGCAGATCCTTTTGCTGAGGTAATTAGACGGAGAGACACTACAGCTCAAATCTGTAAATTTGTAAGGCAGCACTGGGGTTCACATCTTCTCTGGACTCTTTATTCTGCTTTGGTTCTGAGCAGCTCCATAGGAGGCCTTACATATCTCCCCTGATGAGGTCTCAGTTGTAGGCAGGCAGGTGTGTAGGTGCAGGGCTGGCCCTGTCAGCCAGCCCTGAAATGTTCCAGAACCTGCCAGCCTTCTGTGAGGTCATTAGTGTGATGCTGAGTCCATAGCCGCCACACTTCGCACCGCCCAATGTGTGGGACCACGCCCCTTTAAATGCGCTGACTGTTTCTGTCGTACAGCCGCTGGGTCCCGGCCTGCTTGACAGCCACTGATGGGGCACTGGGTGAATGGTCAGGCTCTGCCAAGGTTCTGGATGGATCTGGGAGGATTCCCTGGCATGGCCGGTGCCCTGGGCCTCTCGTCGGGTGCCTCCCTCTGCCTCAGCAGTTGTCCCTATGTGACTCTGGTGGTGTGGCCAGAGGTGCCACAGTCCTTTTTGGCTTCTCCTTCGGCGGGGCCTGCATGACATCACCTTGGGTCTGTGGCGGCCTGGCCAGGATGCTGCACTAATCTGCTTCTTCCTGACAGGCGTGGCTCTACGGGACGAGGGCCTCAGTCAGACAGTCAGACCAATAGACAGACAGAAATACAGATATGCGGTTGGACAAATGTAACAGAGTTGAGCTGAAATTGGTAAACGAATGAGATTCAGACAGCAGTAACAAATGCCAACAGAGATCAACTCACAAATGAAGGAACGATGTATGTCTACGCAGTATGTGTTCACTGGCTATTAGACACACACATTCATTTGCAGACAGATATACAGGTAGGTAAGCAGGTTGACAAGAAGACAGACTGGTTACGAATGAAGGAATAATTGACCTATAGCCTCTTCAGAACTAATTTTGACTGCAAGTCAGTTGTGTCTACTGGAGGTCAAAGGTGTTTTCGGTCAACTGAAAATGCCATGATTTTCAAGAATGTCCAATTCAACAGAAGACGGCAGACTGTTTATTTTGTTACTGCACGGACAGCATGAAGAACCATGATGAAGGACCATGATGAAAGACCATGCTAAAGGACCGTGTTAACAGGAAGATGAACCTCAACAAAGGGCATCCTCTAGAAAAGAGTTAGACAGATGAAGAAAGTAGATGAGGGAGATTGGAGGGAAGATGAGCAGGAATGAAAAGTAGGTGGAGAGACCGAGGATTACGTTTTTGAGTGTGATTAAGCGCTGAACTCAAACTGCATTCTAAAATGAAATGTAATTTGGTCTTTTTTTATTATTGTTCTCATTGAAACAAGAAAAATGTGTCAGTTAAAATAGTCATGTCAC
The DNA here is from genome assembly GCF_011004845.1 of Esox lucius. Lineage (NCBI taxonomy): Eukaryota > Metazoa > Chordata > Actinopteri > Esociformes > Esocidae > Esox > Esox lucius. The sequence continues at coordinate 19,483,795 of NC_047583.1, forward strand.
ATCCCGATGAGAATCTGTCACAAGTCTTTTATTTTTTTCAGCCATGCTGTTAATCATCCTATTTAATTTATTTTATGTTACTGTATGTAACTTAATTATTGCATTTATAAATTAATTATTGTGTCCCTCAGGTCCACTGCAATTAAATTATTTTACCATCAAATCAAAATCTGTTTGGTAATTTGTTTAGCGTAATCTTCCTCATCTTTTATTTCATTATAAACACCTTTCATTGCATTCATTAGTTATATGAATAAAGTTGAACTGATTAATGGATAATCCCCTAGAGTTTGGCCTGGTAATATTTCATTGTCTCATCCAGCCAATGTTGACTTGTTCAATGATGACTGTTTATAGAATGATTGCCAAAACACAACAACTAAGAGCCTTTACAAGTTAGTTGTTTTGACACTTTAATGAAAGGAATTATGTATTTTGCTAGCTCATTTAAACTTGTCACACACATTGGTGACACCACCCACCCACCAATTGTCAAGCAGATTGTGACAAATGCTTCTTTCCCACAGGATATAATTTAAATCACGCAGAGACCAAGCACATCAACAACAACACAGACACAGCGTGTCAACGTCGAAATGGTAATTAAATAGACTGGAAACATTCAATGTGCTCATCCAGCGGTATAAGATGAACAACTATGACAAATACACACAGACTCTGACACGGTATAAGATGAACAACTATGACAAATACACACAGACTCTGACACACAGTCAGACAGACGTGTGCAAATTTACACATTCTGATGCTCATACAACGCTATTTATCAGTTCGATGCAGATGTTGTTTGGCTTATGTCAAAAGAGTGTATAGTTCAGTCGACAGTGATTGATTTGCAGTCATTCAATCAGTGTCGAAACCCCCTATTAACTTGCAGTAAGCAGTACCCCATTGTAAAAGTAATCGGCCTAATCGAGGATAATGGTTCCATTCACAACAGGTATGTCATGATGAGCTGTAATGTGTATGGAGGAAGAACAGTGCCACTATGGTTTTGAATCCTGACACAATATTTGTTGACAGCATAAAATCCAAAAAGGTGAACCATGATGCATAATTCACTGCATACAGCCGACAAATGTATACAATGATCCGTAAACACCCAACATGAACCATATTGAATAAACAGCTTCCAACTCACCAACTCATATTTAATATATATACACATGTGCACTGCTCAAAAAAATTAAGGGAGAAGTTAAATCACACATCAGGTCAAAGATGAATGAAATACACCAATCAGTCTTAACATTATGACCAATGAAAGGTGGAGTGAATAACACTGATAATCTCGTTATCATGGCACCTGTATGGCCCCCACATGCCTGTATGCACTCCCGACTATGTCTGGGCATGCTCCTGATGAGACGGCAGATGATGTCCTGGGGGATCTCCTCCCAGAACTGGATCAGGGCATCAGTGAGCTCCTGGACAGTCTGTGGCGCTACTTGGCGCTGTCGGATGCACTGATACAATATGTCCCAGTGGTTCTGAATTGGATTCAGGTCTGGGGAACGTGAGGGCCAGTAAATGGCATCAATGCCTTTGTCATCCAGGAACTGCCTACACACTCTGGCCACATGAGGCCAGGCATTGTCCTTCACCAGGAGGAACCCAGGGCCCACTGCACCAGCATAAGGTTTGACGATGGGTCTGAGGATTCAATCCCAGTACCTAACAGCAGTCAAGGTACTGTTGGCTAGCACGTGGAGGTCTGTGCGGCCATCCAAGGATATGCCTCCCCGGACCATCACTGACCCACTGCCAAAGCGGTCATGCTGGATGATGTTGCACATATGGATGTGCCATCCTGTATGGGCTGCAGGTACCACCTCAAGGACATTAGCAAAAACGCAAAACTAGAGAAGAATCAGTCAGGAAAGACAAGGAGAGAGTAATTGTCTGTAGCCACCACCTGCTAAAATGTTTTGCCCTTTTCAGTGCACCTGTTGTCACTTTCATTTGCACCAAAACGGGTGACACTGATTCACAATCGCCTATGCTCCCAAACTGGACAGATTAATAATTGACTTGGTGTTATACTGTGATGATTAAGTGTTCCCTTAATTTTTTTTTTTGAGTAGTGTATAAACCTGTACACTTGGTACAGTGAACTCAATATGTATTTGGACCGGGATTTTTGTTCTGTATTCCAATACTTTAAATTTAAAGTGACACAATCACTTGAAGTAACTTAAATTGAGGTTAAAGACTGACTTCTTTCAGGTTTTTATCCTCCTGAAGTCTGGGACATGATATCTGTGGTTCAATATATGTCTACATTTTATGTCTAAAGACCTTTTACACAAATTCCCAAATTAATCAACAAATATATGTTACCATCAAAAGTGGTCATTATATTGGCTAGAAGTAGTGGTCCCTTCAGTTTCCACTGATATATCAGTGTTTGATTGAAATGTCTAGGTTACATTTCTAACTTTGTCTACATTTTAGGAGTATTTGAGTACTATTGCCTTCCCAAACTTTTGCTTTTTTTATTCGATCTTTCCATTTTCCTTTATCAGTCAAGAAACTCAGGGACAATCATTGAACTGATTTAATCATTGAATTAAAAAAATATTATAATGAAAAACATTGTAACCTTGTAATTTACTGGGATACAGTCAAGAGTAAACATTTCATGGTATGAGATTCAAAGTAAATGTAGGTTCGGTAAAATAGAGCTGTGGTAATTATCGCCACTACATATCTAGCTAGGTTTGTGTAACTCGGACATTAACCAGGGTCCTTATCACTTTGATATCAGGAAATGAAACAAGACAATAATATTTACATTAATACAATTGGCTAACGTTATCTAGCATTAGTTGTCCAGCCTACCAGCCAGCAAAGCCCACTATCTTAGAAAATTCAAACAATACCACAAGAGAGATTAGATGACCTCTAGTTATTAATGACATTGAGCTTGTTACACAATGCATTTTTTTTGTTCTTCAGCAATGCCAATGTACCTTTGGCCTTGGAGTTATAGTCAGTAGTCAAGCATCAGTATTTTTGAATGGACTGAAGCAGGGTTTCTTGCAGTATTTCCAGTTTTTGGATCCTTCAATTTTAACTAGATGTTCAATCCCTGCAGACCAAAAGGATCCCGACTGAATGATGCTACCACTGCCATACTTCACTGAAGGGATGCTGTGAGTTGAGATATTGTCAGTTAGGTCTACGCCATACAAAACGTTTTGAGTTTTGGACAAAAAGCTCCACCTTTGTGTTGTCTGATCTGCATTCATTCTCATGCATTCTGGCATACTTCAATCATGCTTTCAGATAATATTTTTGGTGTAATGGCTTCTTCTTACTAGCCTCCAATACAAGCCAGTTTTATCCAAAATTGTCAGTGGACGATCGTACCATTACTGCACTCAAATACACTGAACTCTATAGCACCTTCAATGTGATTGTTGGCTTCTCTCTGTGACTTCTCTCACAGTTCTCCTTGTTTGAATGCTGAATGTTGAGGGAAGGCCTTTACTTGGTGGTGTCTGGGTAGCGTGACGCCTGGTGCTGACTCAGGATAACGTAATTAAAAAAATCTCAGTTGAGCCAATCAAATGTGCCTAATGCCAACCCAAACTTGAAATCCAAAGGTGTTTGGCAGAATTCCAAAATCATCTAAACGAGACAGGATTTTGGAAGACTGGCCGTGAGAGACTATTATTAGACAGACAGGAATAATACAATTACGGAGGTATGAAAAAAATGCTTGCCTGGATATGGAGCAGGCACTGAGTATATCCTTGGAGAGAAAGGCCTGATAAAAGATCTGATTCATTATTTATACTGGACTGGAGATCGGCTCCAACCTCATCGGAATACTAACACACACCATTGACTGTGTGTGCGTGTGTGTGTGTGTTTGTATGTGTGTATCGGTGTGCATGTGCCCTGTTCTATCCTGTTTATACTGATCCCACAACATAGGCAAATCTGAATCCAGCCTACCTAGTGTTTCCCTAAACCTGTCACCTTGAAACATGCCAACCTTCTGATTAAAGAGACCAATCAGCAACTACATCTCCTCTCCGAAAGACCCCCATTAGACAGCCACCAGTTGCCTCCCTCAAGGACCAACCTATCAACACTCTACAACCTCCAGCAGCTGAGTATGCATACAGATTCATTAAACAAGAGTGAAATTCAATAATGAATTGGCAGACACATTAAAAACAATCTTAGCTGAAGTGGATAATGTCTTTTGCTTTTTCTGTTGTTCCACAAGGTACAATATTGGAATATGAATACACCACCTCCATAAATTAGTGTAGCATTCTAGAATATCAGATTAATTTACAGAGCGGCCCAGAGAAGGTAAATTGATTAGGATTCTCACAAGAAAATCAATAATCTCTATAATTGAAAGTTAATCAGATATGGTAGCATTAGCATTGCAGTGGGTCCACCGGTATTTATTTGAGCCAGCTTAATAGCAATTGTTATCAACGCAGCAGTTCATTACTGAAATCAATCTAATAGAAAAACAATAATTTTAAGACCTTATGTAAAATCCATGTCTGGCATTGTTCACAGTAATCTGTCTTTTTTAAATTCTGGTGATGATAAAAATAAAAATCGAAATGTGTCCATTTTATGTCTGCCATATTGGCCTATTGATGTTAAAGTATAATTTACCAAGACCACCCATTTGTAAAATGTATGGACATCCTTCTGCGTCATCCCTTTTCTGCATGATGTGATGTAATTTCACCTACTTGCTTTCCTGAATGAAAAGATCATAGATTTTTACAGAAAACAATGATATGCTTGACTGATGTAACATGATGCTAAATGCCTTTGTTTTACTCTGTGTGGCTCCTTTTACAGTTAAGATGATAAGTATTGTCTATATCATAAAAAATATCCTGGATTTTGACAGCAAAAAAACTGTAATTCAAATATTTTATATTAAAATGAGTATAGGATAGACACTTGTGGCAAAATATTTGATGCATATAATAACAAGCAGGAAGACAATTGGCAATATAACTAAAACAAATTAATTGCTATTGTTTTGTTTTCTATACATGGCTTTACATTTGTCTGTTTTAAGCTATTTAACATTCATTTTCTGTTACAATTGCATGCAGCAGAGGGCTATTATGATTAATATATAGGTCTCTGTCTCACAGTCACATAATTTTCTGCTGTAACAAACATGTTCAGCAATCATTTGTTTGGCCTGCATCATCACACTTAGTAGGCCTATTGGCAGGATAGCTCTGATTCAGATTTACAGCTGCTTGAAAGGCAGTCTCTCACAGGAGCGTTTGGTGTGGTGTTCATTCCTATTTGGATTCCACCAGGCAGGTTTGGGAGTTGGAGTCACAGCTGCATCCCTCTGCTTGAATTATTCATGACAGACATAAAATATATACTGTGCATTTGGACTCCATTCAATCTTGTGTTGCCCTGAATTCCAAAAGCCACATTTCTGACGCCATTCCGGGGAAACTGCCAGAGGTGTGTAAACAGTGGGTCACAGAGTTCCATATTAATGACGCTATCTATGTATAATAAAAAACACAAAGATGTACAGAATACCCTCAACATGTGAAAGTGTCATGTTTCTCTGGTTCAGCCTGAGGATTCTCTTCAATTGGCCCTCATTTGTTAAATCATCAATAGGAATACATAGTGTACACCCACTGACACATTTTCAACTCATTCTTATTTAGTCTAATAGACTTTACCCTCAAGCCTTTATGTAAATTGGAAAAAACTATCTGAAGCTGCAATGTTATAAGGCATGCCTGGTCATGAGCCCACAGCGCCCTCTAGCATACTGTGCATGAACTGCTTGTCTGGTTTTAGGGGAGCTTTGCGCAGATATCGGTGTGGACTGTAGAGGACATCTGTTTGGCTTTTCAGTACGGTAGGGATTTGGGAGCAGGACACTAGCAGACCCGCTCTCACACACTTACGCACGCAAGCATGAACATTAGCAGGTTCTCTACGTTTGCATGAAGGCACACAAACATACACAAGTCTTTTGATCTGTCTGATTGTTTGCATACACACTTGCTTGAAGGCACATACACTCACACACAGTTCGACTGTCTGTGTGTGTCGATCTGTTACACAACAATGTGTCAAGCAGCCCAGATCTGTGTGCCTCCCGATCACTCCTGGTTTTCCATCATCTTTAAAATCCAGACAATATTTTCCAGGGTAAGGGAACATAAGGGGCACAGATTGCTGCTGCAAGCGGGGAGGATCTGCTCATGTCTTCTTACAGTGATCTATGTTTTTGTCACAGACATACAGTATGTCATTACTATGAAAACAGATGTGAATTAGTTAAAAGCAGCAGATCTCCATCTCCTTGCTCCACTACATTTTCAACACTTTGAACAAAAACGTTCATCCAACCACTTACGTTGTCACGACTTTTCAGGGTTAAAGGGTTTTTGTTGTTATAACAATTCAACAAACAATAACATGTATACAGATGCATCTTAAGTAATTTAGCAGACCTTCTCATCCAGAGCGAGTTACATTATAATATTTAGCCAAAGTCTGTCACTGATGACCAAACCCTTGTCCAGTGTTTCCCAATCTTGGGACTACATGTGGCTTCACATGGTGTCATTATCAAGAATATATATAGTGTTTAATCAGACACATTCATGTTAACATTTTATTTGAACAGATTATATTTATAATATCAGGTTGACTTTTTTCTTTGAAGCATGCTTTGTTGGAACAATGGTAAAATTGAGATGAAATAAGAGAATATTAGCAAGACCCCCTGGCCCCATCAATAACCTGGTGTAATCAAATGCACACCGACTTGCCTGATCATTTACCTCATTTAGTTTTTGCTTCATCAAAGGAGCTCTGAAAAAGATCTGATGTTAATATATTTTGATTGGTAAAAAGACCAATTAGTGGAACACATTTTCAAATTGGGCTACTTGTGTGGATAGCCTTATGTGTGTTTTTATCGTATTGTCAAACAGTTTGAAATTAAACGTATGTCGTGGCATTAATCGCTGTTTTTATAATGTTGACTATCAGTACATGCGCATGATGCCCATTTAGCTTTGGCTCTGGGCAGACAGGAATCAGCCTAAATCAGTGTCAGCAATACCCATGAAGTCCATTCAATCTTGCAAACAAACATGATCAATTATTCATAGTGTTTTAGCATTGTATTTAGACATGGGGGAAATCTGAAAGTAGACAGGCAGATATAGATTGGAAGGACGGAGCGGAAGTGGAATCCTGCTCTTTGGTGTGGAAAGTATTTATATTTCTACATTGTGTGGTCATCACTTCTAAAAAACATAAACATCCCAAATAATAAAAAAATTTAATATCATGGAGAAGTTATTTTTTTCCGTCATTCAAATCAAAAAGTGACACCTTCATATATTCTAAATTAATTAAACATAAGGAGAAACATTTCAAGCCATTTTTGTTTCAATCTTGATGATTACGTCTCACAGCTCTTGTAAATCAAAAAACCTAAACAAATGTTTTTTTCCTAGTAAATCATCAAGATTGAAACAAAAAGGCTTAAAATGTTACACTTTATGTTTAATGAATCTAGAATATATGAAGGTGTCACTTTTAGATTAGAATTACGGAACAAAATAAATGTTCCCGGATATTGAAGTCTTTTGAGATGCACCTGTATGGTCAACTGGTCCACATGAGTGCTGAGTGTATACCTGTGACATTCATGAAATAAATACATCATTAACTAATAACTCATATTACTCATCAATAAATAATAAACATAAACACCCAGAACCTCTATAGCAGAGTTGGTAGAGCATTGTGCTGCCATCGCAAGGACAGCGGGTTTAATTTCCGGGATCGCTTATGTGTCAAATGTATGCACATATGAATGTGATTGTGTCTGCTAAAGCACATTATATTAATCAAGATACATGTGAAATTTCTCCAATGTAACCTTAACGTGAAGGATGACCAAACAGTCCTTACTAATGTACAGCAGGGCTGTTCAACTCCGGCGCTGGAAGGGACAGAACCATTCTGCTTTTAGTTACTACCTGGTAGTTAATTGCGCTCACCTGGTGCCTGTAGTTTAAATAACAGAGTACAGAGAAGAGTGATCTGACTTAGAGATGCGTCACCATAATCTTTTTAAATGAATCTGTCCATGTGAATCTGGAATGCTTATTGTCCTCGACCCCTGGAATAGTGCCCCAGAGCTGGACACCTCACTGGCAATTTTGTTTGGGTTATTGCAAAGTGAGTTGGGCACCCCAAAACAGATGGTAGTCTGCTCTTTGTCCCTGCCCCAATCAGAACACGCCAGTGTATCTTGTTCTGCCTCTACCCGTCCACACGTTGAGGCCGATAACGGACAGTAATGGAGGCATGTCTGAATGAGAGGTGTCTCACTCTCTGTACTGTGTCTCTGATAAGTCCCTGAGTGGAAAGACAGGATGTAAAACAGTTTGTTGTCAGCCTTTCACAACTGGACTTGAATGGCTGTGGTGTTTCATCTGATAATCATGTGAAAAGCGTAGCCAGGTCCCCATCACAAGAGGTCCCCATTCTGCCTCTGAGTCAGTCCTCAGACATACATTCAACTCATACATGAGCAGAAACACTAACTATTTATGAGCAGACTAAATTCATTCCATCTAACTTCACTAAACATCTTTTGTGAAAATGATTCACCTCCCATGGTATTTTCCACATTTGAATGTGTTACAACATTACATAAACATGGTTTAAATTCCCTATTGCCACTGATCAACACAAACATTTCCATAATGACATAGTGAAAATGTTTATCCACAAATTGTTTTTAATTAATTAAAATATGAAACAGACAATTATTGATTTCATAAGTATTTACCACCTATAGTCAATATTGTCAATTGGACTGAGGTCCAGGCTTTGACTGGGACACTCCAGGATGTGGACCCTTTTCAAAGATTGTTCCTACAAGTATGTCTTCCTCTTTGAGAGATCCAAATGTGGTAATTATATCCTGAATAGTTACTCTTCCTCATCTGTTCTTCATCAAGCTCCTTTCAACACTCTACAGCTTGTTCAGCAGTAAATATGCAGACCAAAGTTAAGTCTCTAAATCTGCCATTCAATTCTCCAAAAAGTGTTGTCATACATTTGACAAATTTCTAAGCACCAACAGATCTCACAAAACTATTTTCTAGATTAGGAAAAAGCTATGTTATGTTTGGAATTTTAATGGGTTCTATCATAAACACATTCGGTCTACCTGTGACAACTGGGAAGCGCTTTATGGACATGCCTGACTTGTGAGATGGTGACACCTGATTGTTTCACTGTTGGAGTGGAGAGTCCACCACGCCTAACCTCCAGTGTTCCCTTCCATGTCTTGTTTCCGGAGCAAAACAATCAGTGAACATTCAGGCTCTACCCACTTTAAGTTAGTTTCAGACAGTAGCCAATAGGTCAATGTGGGTCCTTCAGACAAATATGAGTCCCCTACAAACAAAACCAGTGTAACAAATCCTATAGCATTCTCATATAGAAATAGCTTGTGATTACAACTGAGTAGCCTACAGGAACCATTATGTTCAGTGCAGTCACATGTCTTTGCATTGAAGTCTGACATGATTTTTTAGTTGGTCTGTAACACAGTGGCCCACAACTTTATAAAACTAAATTAAAATTAAAACGTATTATGATTACCCTATGAAAAATAAAGCAATGCAGGCCTCCTTCTTATTGTCTTATCAACAGTATATAATAAAGCCTGTCTTTAAAATACATCACTGCCTCTAAATTGGACTATAATTTAAGTTTTTATAGATATGAGGCAAAGAAAATATATGTCACATATGCTACTGATCAAAAGTGTGGGGTCACTTAGAATTTCTTTGTTTTTGAAAGAAAAGCAAAATATTTGTCTGTTAAAATAACATCAAATTGATGGGAAATACAGTGTAGACATTGTTAATGTTGTGAATGCCAGCTGTAGCTGGAAACAGCAGATTTTTTATGGACTATATACATTGGCGTACAGAGTCCCATTATCATCAATCATCTCTCATGTGTTCCAATGGCACGTTGTTTGCTAATCCAAGTTTATCGTTTTAAAAAGGCTAATTGATCATTACAAAACTATTTTGCAATTATGTTAGCACAACTGAAAACTGTTGAGGTGATTAAAGATGCAATAAAACTGGCCTTCTTTAGAACAGTTGGGTACTTTATCTAGAGCAGTGTCTCTCATCCCTGCTCCTGGGCACCCCCCCCTGCCCTGCATGTTTTAGATCTCTCCCTGCTCTGTCGCACCTGATTCAAATGATAAGCTCATTATCAAGTCCTTCATGAGCTACATTAGGTATGTTACTTTCTAAATGACCCCAAACTTTTGAACGGTAGTGTGCATAAATATAGTAATATCTACTGTAACAATGTAGGACACATGGAACAGAGGAAGTGGTTAGGGACCTGGAGGGCGTTTTATCAAGGGAAGTGAAATAGGAGGAGAGGGGACAATCAAAAGCAATCATACCAATAACCTTGGGTGGCTGCATCTTCAACAGAGCAGCCTCCCGGTGGCGAATTGGGAAGAACGGGTGAGGGCGGTCATTGGTCAGGTGGCCTCTCCATCCTTTCCAGCCAAAACATTACATGACCGCTCACAGGTGAAGTAAATAACGTCTCCTAACAAGGGCACATGTCAAGGTCTGGGTAGATTAGATGGTAAGTGAACAATCAGTTCTCATAGTCAATGTGTTGGATGCAGGAGAAATGGACTGGAGTAAAGACCTGAGTGACTTCGCCAAACGACTAGGTCAGAGGATCTCTGAAACGGCATGGCCAGTGGGGTGCTCCCACTACCTACCGGCAATGGTCCGAGGAAGGACAAGCCATAAACCGGCAACAGGGTGTTGGGCGCCCAAAGCTCATCGATGGTCCGAACCGACGGAAGGTCTACTGTGGCACAAGTCACAGAACATGTTAATGGTGATTATGGGAGGAATGAGGGTGCGATACATTGTATGGGGCTGCATAGCCGCAGACCGGTCAGTGTCCATAATGACCCCTGTACAACATTGAAAGTGGCTCAAATGGGCACGCAAACATCGGAACTGGATGTTGGAGGAGTGGAAGAAGTTTGCTTGGTCCGATGAGTTCAGTTTTCTTTCACATCACGTGGAAGGCCATGTATGTGTGTGTCATTTACCTGGGGAAGTGATGGCACCAGGAGGCGCTGTGGGAAGTTAGCAACCCAGTGTTGCCCTGGCCTCGAAATTCCCCAGATCTCAATCCTATCGACCATCTTTGGGATGTCCTGGACCAACAAGTCCAATCCACAGTGGCTCCACCTCACAACTTACAGGACTTAAAGGATCTGCTGCTAATGTCTTGGTGTCAGATACCACAGGACACCTTCAGGGGGCTAGTAGAGTTCATTCCTCAGCAGGGAGGACCAACAGCATATTAGGCAAGTGACAGAGACTGATGGGAGACTGATGGCAGTTCTAAATGTCAGAGGTGAGACAGATGTTTATTTCCACTAGTGAACTGGGCTACAGGCCACTGAAGTGAATAAATCACGTTCCTTTTTGTATACCACAGTTGGTTTCCTGTCTCATCTTTTACTACACCTGTCCTGCAAAGAGTGAGACCTTAAGATAAAGGTGTTTAACTCTTAGGGCCGGTTTCACAGACACAGATTAAGCCCAGTCTAGGAATAAAAAATCTATTGAGCTTGTTTTTTGTGTCCTAGACTAGGCTTAATCTGTGTCTGTGTAACCCATCAATTGGGTAAATACACAGTAGGCTCGTTATATGGTTTCGTGGTTTAAATTAAATTGGACAAAGGCAGTGACATTTTTATATGTAAAAAATTGGTGGGGCACAAAACCTTTCAAAATACAGGATACATACCAGTAAAGCTACAAAACTCCCTCTTGCTACTGATGTGTTTATTTAACACATGTTTATTGTGCATTTATGTTTATTTAACACATCAACAAACAGCGTGGCTCCACAAAACACTTTTAACGACAGAGCGGCTTGCTTCTACCAGGTGTTGTAGTACACATACTGGAGAGAGAGAGACAGAGAGAGAGAGAGAGAGAGAACTTCTTGTGTAATTGCTCTCCTTCTCTCTCACACAAATGTAAAATTACCACGGTCACATTTACAAACCTAAATTAGGAATGCAACCAAGCTCAGAACCAATGTGCCTACAGGGCCAGCAATGAGCTCAGCAATGAGCTCAACACCACTGAAGGCCACAAGGAAGCAGAAAAACAACTTTAGGGATACAGATCCATTCTATGACAGCAACCTTAATAGATATGCATGTACACACTGACACTCGTCACCATCTATATCAATCGATCCAGCACAAAAATATGACCAATGCACGGACCAGCACCACAAAGCCAGGATGATGAAATATGCTTTCACTCACCAAGGCTGAGGGCTCACTTGAAAAGAAAGGTGGCACAGCGGTTCTTCTTTGGGCAAACATTTTGATGACTTTGGGAATTTAGTCATGTAGCTGCTGAATCAGCTGGCTTTTGATGGACAACATGGCCAATGCGTTGAGTGGCGGCTGTCCCATGGTATTGAGAGTGAAGGCTTTTACCCTCTTCAAGGTGGATAACTTCCTCTCTGACTCGGATGTCGTCATAGGTGTTGTTATGATAATTTTCAGCAGTGACGGTCTCCGCAAAAGCCTCCTCTTGGTTGTTCTCATGGATGGATCTTAACAGAGACAGGGCCGTCTTACCAGTGTGAAGCTCAGTGTGGCGGTACAGAGTGGTCAGCCCAGACTTCAACTTATCCTTGTTTCCTAGAGGCCATTGTTTCACCACACAGTCAAGCTCAGATGTAGGGAATGACCGGACAAATTGTGGGAAGAGCGAGCTGTCCACCAGATCAGGTGGTCACTTTGTGAAAACCTCTGCTCCACCTGGGAGATGACTGTGTCGCATGCCTCCTTCATCACCGGCGCTGTGCTGGTTACTCGTCTGTTCCATCGTGAACGGTGGCAGCCCATTCATCAGTTTGCTTCCACATATTCTGGACATTCTCTTTGAAACGGGTGAGTGCACTGCTAATTCCAGATGCATGGATGCTCTGTTTTTGCAGAGTGTTGTATAAAACAGCAACTTCTGGCATAAGGATGAAAAATAAATTCAGCAGCTGCAGAAAGGCTCGGTCCCGGAGTTCAATCCTGGTTGTGTGCGTATGTCCTCCATACACAGGAGCAGCGCAGCGCCGTTTTCCCAAACTGCATTGACAGTTCTACTTTTAAAGTTCAATCGTACAGCAAGTGGCCTTGGAATGCATCTCTGTCTTGCCTCAGCAAGTGCTGCGTTTTGGAGGAAAAAGCAGTTAAATCTGCAAAAAAAACACCTTCAGGATGCTCATCCTTGCTGAACAAAGTTGCTAAAAGGTCAGGATCAGCTGGTGAGCATAGCAGTGAACAAACTGGGCATGTGGGTATGTCTCTTTCATTAGCGTCTGTACCCCTCGGACGTTTCCACTCATTACAGCCGCACCATCATAAGTCTGAGCGATCAGCTTTTCTCCCAGCTTCACTGGTTCCAGCACACCCTTGATGCTATTAGAGAGGCCAAGTCCTGTTTTATCTTTGACTTCCACAAACACCAAAAACCTCTCTGTCACTGTACTGTCAAGCAACATGTATCGCAACACAATCACCATTGGTGATTTACAGGAGACATCAGTTGCCTGTAAGGCAACAAATGATGTCTCGTCCACTTGGCGATCTCCTCCCTGTACACTTCATACAAACAGTCCAACAGTTCGTTTTGTACAGTGCTAGATGTCCCTTTGAAGATGGGGTGAGCCTCTGAAGTCTCTAGTCGCCTCTGAAGTCTCTAATCGCCCTCACACATTGTCTCGAAAATGCATCTGAATATTCCAGGATTCAGGGAGCGTACCGACTCGTCGTCACATTTTCCACACAGTTTAATTCGTTATGATCCGACTGAGAATGTACCTTTTTTCCTCCACCTGTTTGTTATGCTGCTCAATGGAGCGCCTGTATACACTGTCAACTTGGGCTGCAACATTTACCCTTCCAAGTAAGCCCAATTTCACAGCATTGTCCAGATGACTCCCGCTGCTCTCATGTTTTGCAATCCTCTCAGAAAGATGTTTCACATCTTTGTAACCCATCCTCGACCGAGTCATACGTTAAATATTTGCACACATTGATGGTTGGGTGCATTCAAAAATAAAATACAATTATTGAAATCATGTCCTTATCTGTTGTTAAATCTATATTCTGTTGTTCGCCATCTCCCTTCAGGAGAGTTTAGATTATTCACACATTACACAGGAAGTCCTCCCGAGATAGAATTGGTCTTCTCAAAAAACCCAGCCTGCATTAGAAACAGGGCACACAATTTAGATTTTGCAAGATATCTATGTAATGACACTTGATGTTTATCACATTAAAGTGTTGACAAATTAAACATTTACTTCAACTTTCACATAAATTGTTCCCTAACAAACTGCATTTGCATTATCTCCATGCTAAAATGGCAAGGCAATTAACAAGCACGAGGTGATAACAACTAATATTACTGCTAACGTACACCAGAGGATAAGGCTTTCCTTAGGCTATGCTAAGGTTATTCACAATCATTGCTAATTTATAATCAAAACCAGCTTACCGAGATTCAAAAAGAAATAACCAGCAACTGATGCAACTTCTGAATTTATGCAGTAATATAGTTTGCAACTCTCTGAATGTATTTCCCACATTTATCTAAATAACCAATTGTTCGTCTGAATGCTGAGTCTACATCTGCTCGCTCGCTAATATAAAACGGAGTCATACCCCAAAGATGATCGTCTAGGGGGTGGAGCTAAACAGAGTGCATACCAATAGTGTAGTTAACAAGGGGTTTCCTTGAATAAACCTGTAGAAGTATTTTAACAATCATAATGCTTTTTGTGCTAACTTTATAACGGGACTATTTGTCGGCGAAGTCGACCCTTAATAAAACACGAAGGTGCAGTTTCCCAAACACAGATTAAGCAATGGTCTAAAATGGAGCTGTAATTTCTTAGTCCAGGACTGTTCTTAATCAGTGACTAGCTAACTACAGCCTGGACAAAATAACTATAATAAGGACAAAATAATATAATAATATGTTGTTAAACTTCATCCCCTTCACCAATCCTTGATATGGTAGTTACCACATGGCTTGACCTACACTCATAAACAGGTTTGAGAAAAAAGCATTCTATTTCTTCCAATCAGCTACTGACACAATTCAATCAGCAATTGAAGGTACAATAATATTAATACTTTCTTTCATCCCTCTAAGTTTAATGGTTAATCTTGAATTGAAGTGTGATTTGTTGAGAGAGAGTGGCTAAAGTGGATCCACTGTGGGACACTTGTGTCCCCATATCAAAGTTCCTTTGAAAGAGTCTATAATTGAATCCAAACCTCGGTCACAAATGTTACCTAGGGCCAGAAGAATGACATTGAGATTGAGTTTCCTTGAATGTGAGCCATCTCCATGGATGTTAACCAGGTAGGTAAAAAAAACAAAGATTCGGCTCATTTGGATGAGTCTTCTGTTTCAGTGTCATGTGACATCATAAATAGAGACGCATGCACATAGAACTTGAAAGGTAAGAGGTTCAGTAGTGAGAAGAACCTCACACTGGTTACAGTGCCAGGGGAAAAAGTCCCAAATCAATTAATTACAGGTCTTAAAGTGGGCCATGAAGAAACTGGCTTTAGTGGAGTCCTGAGTATGTGTGTGTGTGTGTATGTTTATGAAGCATGAAAAGCTTTAACGGAGAAAAGAGGGAGAAAGAAAGACCTCTTCAGGAACAGGGTCAGGTTGAGATAATGACACCCTCAGAGGTCTGCTCCTGTTTCCTCTCTTTTTCTCTCTGTTGTGGAAACAAGGTTTGGAGGTTTTCTGGCAGACCAACATGTTCACCACGTACCCTCTTTAACCAGCCAACAACACACAGCACACTACCTCATTGTGCTGCCACTGCTAGTTACAAAACCAAATCCAAATCCCAGTCTATGGATATAAAAAGTAGTTTAATTACATATAAAGAATGTGTGATGAAACAAGGAATAAGCACAAGCTATAATATATATATAGTATTTTCATTAGTCAATACATTTTAGAAACACGTTTTGGCAATGATTAATTCCCTAAAGGCTTTGCACACCCGCATTGTGCAATATATAAAATACTACTTAATACTACTACTACAGAAATGGTAGGTGAAATCACACTTACCTATTTTTTGAGGATCTTTCTATTGACAGTTCAACAACCATAACCATGTAGAGTACTTGTCGGAGTAACTAGGATGCTTGTTAAAGAGATATTGGCGCAGTATTTTTTCAAAACTGTTCGGGTATCTTAAACAATTTCCTCATTCTGAGCTTCCTTTTAACTACTCCCTGGAATCTGAACTCTCTTTGACCTCCCCACGCACACACACACACACGTTTGTTTTTCAATAGTTGTATGAACCCAGAAAACAGAAATACCTATTTCCTAACCCTGACCCTAACCATAACTTAATAATAGCTTTCTTTTTGTCTAAATCTAACCAAACTTACCGGATTCACTGTGTGCTGCTTGCAGGGCCCCTTCCATCCAGACGACCGGAACAACAATTCTATTTCACATCACGAGGTGGATCCCTGTCATTCACCCCTTTCACCAGGCCTCAAACAGATCTCCCACTTGTAGAACCATTCCCTGCCCTCTCTGTGCACCTTCCTGATGTCTGTAACATTCTATGCAGTTTTTGGCAGGCTCTCCCAAGCAAACTGTCAGCCAGGAGTCGTGGCTTCACTGGAATTCCTATGGCCCTTGGTAGACACGTTATAACATGTAAAAAAAAAAAAAAGTGCGGTAACACACTCAGGACCTTGTTGTAAACACAAAGCCAGGCATTTAGCCTGCAACCCAATTTTTTTTTTTTACCATTATGGACCACATCCACAGCTGTTGGATTTCAGGTTTCCTTTCACTTTGTTTATATGTTTCACTTTGTTCTTCTTTTGAGCAGGAGAGGTCAAATGCTTATAGGCACGCATGTGTGTATAAGTAGAGGGCTTCCATTAACACTCCCTAAAAAGTCTTCAACCTCTTTATTTTAATACCTTTCTCTTGTACTTTCTCACTCTCGCTCTTTACAAACTTTCTTGCAGTTACCAATACCCCAGTGGGACACACCGACAAAAATAACATATCACAAAGTCAACAGCAAATGTTTCACTTTATTTTCCATTCTGTCACTCCTCTTCTCTTCATTCATATTTTTTTGGGGGAGAAGCAGAACTACACAGGAGAAAGCATTATGGATAGAGAGAAAAACAAAGATCCCTTTACGGACAAATCCTAGAGAGACTGGGTGCTAACAGTGGACGGTTTGATGATTACAAAAGAAGTGTTGGTTTGAGTCTAGGTCAGGGAGGTGAGGTCTGTCATCCGACCACAGACTGAGTCAATAACCCTTTAGTCAGTGGTTTTCATTCTCACACCTGCTCTGTCTTGACCCAAACCAACTGTCTGCTCCGTCTGTCTGTACCATGGAGAACAAAAAACCTTCAATACAACTGTACAACTGACCCACACGTTTGGAAACACTTTCTTAAACCATCTAAACACCAACCTGTCTCACATCCTGCCAAGCTGCTCATAGCTCAGTGTCCCAAAAACCTGACTGCGAACATGTCACTTGGTTTATCTTGACAACCCAACCACGACCGCAGCAATTATAAATGTTTAAATGTTTGATGTCCTACCGTGAGACTGGGTATCATGAGACAGCATTGTCAAGTGAAATCAGTTAGCTGAAAAGCATTCAGGAAACTCACCTCAAATCTTCAAGAAATGGCCATCTCACTCAACCCATTCCATCTCTGTACACCACTCATATCGCTAACACAAACCATCCCCATCAGCAAAAAGCAGTGATTATAGCCATCAAGCTATTGTTGTCAGCTAGCTAGTTAACTAAAATTGTCAGCTAACTGGCAGAATGTAATGCTGTCAGCCAGCTATAATGATGTTGGCTAGCTAGCAGCCTTCGCTCCATCTACAGTACACATACTGCCTCTGTTTTCTGGATAATGTTCTGTTGATGCTCTATTTTGCTCTTCTTTTCACTTTCCTCCATCTCACCTTTCCTACCCGAGGTATAGGCTGTCAACTTAGAATGACCATATTGAGGAGATAAATACATTACTCACAACAGTGGTGTTGTAACATGACCGCTAGGACTAGGAACAGCGTTAGTCTAGATGGTTCTAAGCAGTCAACTCTAGTTGATTATGAATAAGGTTGCAACACCCCTCACAATGTGACACACATGCACGCAAACATACACACACACACACAAACACACACACATACAGCGTATGAAGGATTGTCTTCTTAAATAAAAGGCCTCAAAGTGCATCAAGAGACAAAATAAAAACAAACACCTATAGTAATAAATTATATATGTAAATAGGGTTGGGTACTTCAGTAATTTGGTTTTGGTTTTGAAAGAAGCCAGGTTAGGTAATATGGACAGTAACTAAAGAACATTTGATTAGACAAAATGGGGCTGAAGTTATTAATAAAGTGAGTCAGCGGTCAACTTTATCAGGTTTTTCTTTCAATATGCCATAGGCAGCAGAGTACGAGTCCATGCTTGGAAAGTCTGTTGGTTCACTTGGGTTCTAGAGGAAAGTTGAATGAAATGTTGGTCTCCACACAAAAAGAGTTTTAGAACTTTGGGACATTATAACCTGTACCATATTCTCTTCCGATTTTTGCCTGTCGTTTGCACTCAGCACAGAACAGTTCAGAAAGCACCTTGCCTGTTTTCTCCTTTAAACAAAATGTTTCAGGCGTGCAGTTGGTCAGAGAACTAAAGGCATTTCCTTATTGATGTCTGACCCTATCTCTTGCCGTAGCTCAGTTCCAGGTACTGCCTCACATCTTTTAGGTTGTAGAAAAAGGGTCCCTTCCCACCTAGGTAGGCAATCTTCCTCCTCTGCACGATGCACACCCTTTCATAGGACACTCCGTAGGCCACGTTGGCATTGTTGTCCATGCAGTCGGCCACCAACTGGCACTGAGGTGGTAGGCTGAAGGCCTCAATGAGCTTCTTGGCTGCAACCACCCTCTCCTCCAGCGACCGGTGCTTCCTGACCTCAAAGGAGAACGGGCCCATGGCAGGTGCCACCCAACCGTCTGAGGGATGTGCCTCATCGATGTAGACCAGCAGGAAGTCAGCCACATCAGAGAACTCCTCCACCAGCCGCCGGAAGGCAGGCAGCTGGCTGATGAAGGGGGGTCAGGTGGCCGAGCCAAAGTTCACCACCAGGGGGCGGTCCGACGACTCAAAGTCCAGCAGGCGGCACTCGTCCTCGGGGTGACAGCTCAGGGTGGTGGTTATGCTACTCTGTCGCTGGAAGCCAAGGTTATCACTGCTAGCAGGAATCTTGATCACTTTGGAGTTGGGAGCCTCACTTCCCAGTTTAACCTATATAGGGAACAGAAGGAGAGGAACAATTAAATGACAGAGAGAGATCAGATGTTTAGATTGTAATTAATAGCCATTCTGAAATAAAACAAAATTGGTTTTGACAGTCATTTAAGTTTCAACCCCCCCACACCAATAAAAACACACCAAACACTGAATAATAATTGAATGTTTTTTTTGTATTTGTTGTTTTATTGTTATTTGACCAAGCACGTCAGTCAAGAACCAATTCTAATTTTCAGTTATGAGGTGCCATGTGCTAGACACCATGTAATGGAAACTTCCACAACACTGAGAATAACAAATGAACAACTTCAGTCAGGGCAAGCTTCAAGAATGTTTGTCTGTGTGTGCGCGTGTGTGTGTTCCTGCCACCCAAGCCAAAAGTAATTAGTCTAAGTGGGGTGGAAAGTGCTGGACAGAGTGTTCTTCCGTATCTATGAAGTGCTTGTATCTCAATCCTTGAATTAAAACTATAAACTATAAACTATTCTTCTGGTCATATCTGTGTGATATTTGTTTTACATCAGTAAGTTGATTACATCAGTACACTTTATGAATGGGCGTGTCTTCCAGTCAGAGGAAGCAGCCTAAAGCCCTGTTAAGACCTTGGTTCTAACATGCGTTGTTTATCCTGAACTTGTACACATTCTGTTTGTGAGCAGATTTTATGATTGTGATCGGATTTTAAACCGATGAGATCAGGTCCAAATTGGGACAAGATAATAAAAAAGGCCACATTTAAGAGGCAGGTGTAAACAGGGCTTGAATAAAGCATAAAACTGAGAATAACTAGCAATTGAATAAGCATTTGTTTAGGAAGTGTTGTTCTGGTACGAGCCTAATGACACTAACATTGTAACACTGTTAGAAGTCTGATGCAGACTACAGAAGGCATGCCACAGGAAGTAGAACAATGTAATGTTTAGTAGTCGTTAGGTAGACGGCATGGTGCTGCGAGGAGAGTGAAAAGGGGAAGAGATAAAGGAGAGGAAAGAGTTGGGAACATAAAGTGATGCCAGAAGTAAAACTCAGAGACTGAACAACGGGGGTGGGGTGGGGGGGGGGGTAGCAGAAGAGAAGCGCTGGCAGAGAGAGACGAGAAACTTGACAATGATACAGAGGATCCGACTACCAACAATGGGGGCAGAGAGATACGTAGGGGAATCCCCTGCCAAATGACCAAAAGCAAGATGATCCATGTACATGTTGTGTGTTATTTACTTGAGTCGTGGATGTGTTTAAATGGGATAAGCACATCAATACTATACAAGTCCTACCTATCAAGGTACATGTTATATTATCTGTGTAGTATTTGTCAGGGGTTTGTTGGTGATGACAGCTGTTTGGTTTGGGAGTTAAAATGTAACATTCAGAAGAAGACACACCTCTGAACTTCCAAGTAAACTGGGGGTGGATGGCCCTCAGGATTTTGACTGTCTGGGGGCAGTTTAAAAGTTCATACTTTTCAGATCTGATAACCTACATTTGATATTATAATGAAGGTCATTTTAATCTTACAAGGGGGACCCCTTGTACATGGTCTCTGAATGCAATATAAGAATTAAGGGATGCAGAATTTGTATGTATATTGTTTATAAAATAGAAAGTTACATTTGAGATTAGATAGTGCTGACGCGGATTTGACCACTTGCCATTCTGACACATTAGCCGGCATAATGCCCAAGACCGGTGGGCGTGATTCACACAGGATACCACAGTGCACGTTCTAACAGCCCACAGTGTAATCATGAACTCTAACAATAAACTATAACCACACAGTACATTCCAGTGTGGTAATGTTTATGACAATATCACAATTACCTGTTTATATGCATCAAGCAGGAAACTGTTCCATACAGACCGGAGCCCCGCAGAGGTAAGCATGCGCTGCCACTCTCCCCCACCGCCACCCGAACAACTCAGTAACGAAACTACGCGCTTCACCAGCACCACGGAGTCGTAGAGAGCAAGGAATAAGCAGTTTGAGAAGAAACCGGGCAAGATTTGGAGGGTGACCAGTAGGTCCACGCTCGCAGCGCACATTGTTTTAGACTTCTGTCCCCAGACTATACGCGAGTCCTGGGGTGGACAGCAGCACAGCTGTCCTCGAAATTGCTTCTCGGTTTTAGCTGCTCTCCAAACACATCCCGTGAAGGCAAGTGCTGCGCTTCCGTCCCGTGCTCGACGTCTGACACTGTCACAAACGTCCATAAAGGTTTTGGTCTCCTCGCTCGATCGTGCCCTGTCTTTATGTAAGTGCTACCATTTCAACGGAGTTCAATCTGACTTGAGCACGCACGAATGAATTGACTCACAGGTATAAAGAGAAGCATGAAAGGGCTCAAGTAGCGTATCCGAGCGTTAAGCGCTGCGCTCCACTGGTGCCAAAAGTTGTATCAAGGCTATTCCTTCCCTCTTTGAAATTGCCCCTGAGCTCCAACGACAGCCCTGTCGACTGAAACAGTCTTTTTATACTGTAAATGATTCGCCTCGGTGATAAAGCTCCAGGCGTATCTTGTGGTAAGATCGTGACGTCACGCCGAGGACTCTCTGGCACTCTCTCTGGTCTAGAAAGCCAGTAGGTAATTAAACGCATGGAAAAGGAAACGGTAAACCTAGATTAACTTGATAATGTTCCATAACAACAATCCCAAAAATACTTCTACTTAGAATGTATTATCTTTCCAGAGGTAAGCATGAACAATAGGCTAGATTATAAAATGAAGTTGATCAAATACAATTTTATATATGGCCGATAGGCCTATATCGGTCTAACAGCTTTTTAAAATGCCTCTCCGTAATCTAAAAAGTGCGAGCCCAGCCGCTTAACACGTAATTTATGTTTTACATTTTAGTTATTTATCAGAAGTTAATATCCTGGACGACCTTCAGGAGAAATTTGCTTTAATACCTTGCTCGAGGGCACACTGGCACAATGATTTTTCAATAGGTAATATTTGAAACTGGGATTAAGTTTACTTTCTTAATTGACCTGACCCAACAATGCCAGGTTTACGCTTCATTTTTTCACATCCTTGGCTCTTTCCTCACAGCTCCGACGGGCTCCTTCAACTCACGCACAATGTAATTCTGACGTCATTCTGAAGTCTTATTGTGGTGACGATATCAGATGTTTAATTACTGAATAATGTAGTATTATTCAGTAATTAAAATAAGCTCGCTCTGCACTTACTCTCCCTCTCTCTTCACCTCCCTTTCTCTGTTAATTTTCAAAAAGATAAAAGCATTTCAAACGTTATATTAAACAGTTTGTTCTGCAATTTGGTCACAACCATATCTCCCTTTTTTCTGTCGCACCTCACTCCCTCTCCTCTGGTCCAAACCCATCTAACAGCATAAATAATTCTTAAATCAAATTCGGTTTCATTCTTTCCCCTGCCGTCTTGCAAGTTGTGGCCAAGTTAGCAATGTTTACTGTGGTGGTTGAAGAACAGTAAAGAGGCTATGTTCTCAAGAACAGACCTGCCAAGTCATTCAGTTAAACAAAGGATTACAAATGATTTCAAGACTGAGTATTACAATGAGTGTATGTATGTTGATACATCACTCTGCTGATGTTGAGTCTGGCTCCAAAACTTTTTTTCTCACTGGTCCTATCAGGCCAGTTGGTGTGAAATCAACTAGACCAAACAGATTTTTACTGGCTCGAAACCGAATAAAATAATAAAACAATTGTATTGTATAAAAATATTGATTTATTCCACAGTTTTACATGTGATGTGAGACATGAGTTAACACAAGCAATTGCTGTTTACATAAATATGATGCAACATATGTGATTACATTTTAATTAATAGTACTAAAAATATTACAATAAATATAATTGTAATCTTATTATGAAGATCCTTTCATTGACGGTACTATAAGTCATTAGTAAAAACACTGTTACAATAAATAATGGCATTATCAAATTTCTGATATCTGTGGCATCATTAGGGCTTGGTTAGGGAATAGTCCTGGGTCTTTTGATCCAATAAAAAAAAAAAAGAAGATAAGATATCTGCTTGTTTTGTGAGCCCCCCTCCCTACCTCAGCCTTTGTCTGGGCTAACCCCCGACCAATTGTCTTGTAATCCTAAAATTGTGCGTGCTGTGGACCAAAAGCGTGTCTGATATTAGCTAGTAAATCTGTACCAGCACATAATTGCTCAATTTAAGCTTATGCTGATATATCCCAGTTTGGATACATCAGACACAACAGGTAATTTGATCTGACCTGTTTTAGAAAGTATAAAGTTGTTCCATGATTCAGTATGCTACTAGCTACGAGACGGATACATTCAGCCAAATATAATTGTGTGTAATGTGTTCCAGCACCCCAACTTAGTCTGTTGATAGAATAAATAAATAGGCATAATAGAATGAAGTCATACTGTTTTATATCTTGGTTGTTGATTAATTTAAATATTTTTACTTTATCTGGGTAACCCTCTGTTTGTTGGGAAGCACCCAACTACCCTTCGCATTCCCTTTCAGAAGCACTTTGGCCCAGAGCATGTGTTGAATGTTGCTCTTCAAAACTGGAAGCCTACAGAAATAAATACATGTAAAAAAGCACTAATATATGCTAAGTGTAGACTAAAACAAATGTATTAGAATTAATAACACACCTCTACAGTTGGTAAGCGTACTACTAAAACAAATGCATTAGAATTAATAACACACCTCTACAGTTGGTAAGATATACAATATTACTACAATATTACTAACAGCGTTACTAACTAATAACACATTAAATTCATTAGTTCTTAATATACACATGTACACATGATGCCTATAACTAGAGTAGCCTAGATCTAACTGCAATTCTACCACCACTCATTTTGTTCACACTGGAGCTCTTTTTACTGAACTGGGCAATTTCAGAGTAAGTGCATGGATTAAATCATATTACACAAAACAGGATTGAAAAAAATTATATCGTTAGCTAGCTAGTCTAAGTAGTGTTAGCCTAATATGTAAAAGGCTAACTTTCTGAAGAAATATTTATTAACATCTAAAAACGGGAGTGAACACATGTTTTGAAGACACTGTCCAGGAGTAGATGTATCCATTTTACAAAGTTGAATATAGCTAGCTAGAATTTTAATTGTTTTCCTGCAGAGTGCTCAAAGTGCATGTGGTGTATGTTAGGAATGGGCACGGATATTCAAATATTGCCGAAAATAATTTAGTACTGTTCAATTAAACACCCCATATTTATTTTTATGCATATGTATTTTTTTGCTTGAAATAAATTGACCTGAATATTATTTTCAAATCTAAAATGTTTACATATGACGATTTACCATGACATTTATAAAAAATATACGTTTTCAATAAGTTTTTATGACATGCGCTCCCTCACACGTGTTTGTTGTTTACAATTGTCAGTAAGAACGGTAGTACTGTTGTGTGGTGAGCTCCAGAATGACGCTAATGTTAGCAAGTGGATGGAAGTTAACTAATCCAAGAGAAGATGGAATATATTTACTGAATTAATGTTACCTACGGAAAAAAAAATTGGCAGGAAAACGCTATGTAAAGCTCGGCTACATGTGAAATCGAAAGGCATTATAAGAGTGCAGAAAACGGTGAGTTAAGCAAATATATTATATACCCAACTAACACGTTACATGACCACGACCAACCTTGATGTTGTGTATTGGTAATGGATTGGTAATGTCATGACATTACCTTTCTCAAAACGTTGTGGCAACGTTATCCGAAGGTAATTGCATGACCACATAATTGGTAATCTTCCTTACCTCGCGTAATTACACGATGTACTGACAAGGTAACTATTACATACCGGTTTGGTAACGATCCTACGTAACTCCAACATTATCTGAAGGAAATGAATGACCACATTACTGGTAATCTTCCTTACCTGCTCAGGATGTAGCAGAAACGTAATTTACAGGACGTACTGACAATGTAACAACTTTCGTACCAGTTTGGTAATGATCTTAGTAACTACAACCGGGTGAATATTAACCCAGTGAGCAATCAATGGCGGCCGCCAGCGTTTTGCTGCTGGCGCCCCGCCGGCAGCTATAATGTCATACACCCAGCGGGCCAACAGGTTGTCGTTTCATCTGACCTGCGGCCGTATGTCTTGGACACTCGGTAAAGAGAGGGGCGGAGCTGTCAACTGATCACCACCTGGTGGTGAGTTGGATCCGATGGCGGGGGAGGAAGCTGGAAAGACTCTGCAGACCCAAGCGTACTGTAAGGGTCTACTGGGAACGTCTGGCCGAGTCTCCTGTCAGAGAGATCTTTAACTCCAACCTTCGGCAGAGCTTCGACTGGATCCCGAGGGAGGCTGGAGATATTGAGTCCGAGTGGACGATGTTCTCCACCTCCATTGTTGAAGCGGCCGCTCGGAGCTGTGGCCGTAAGATCTCCGGTGCCTGTCAAAGCGGCAATCCCCGAACCCGGTGGTGGACACCGGAAGTAAGGGATGCCGTCAAGCTGAAGAAGGAGTCCTATCAGGCCTGGTTGGCTTGTGGGACTCCTGAGGCAGCTGACGGGTACCGACAGGCCAAGCGGACCGCAGCCCGGGTGGTTGTGGAGGCAAAAACTCGGGCCTTGGAGGAGTTCGGTGAGGCCATGGAGAAGGACTATCGGCTGGCCTCGAAGAGATTCTGGCAAACCGTCCAGCACCTCAGGAGAGGGAAACCGTGCCCTACCAACGCTGTTTACAGTGGAGCTGGGCAGCTGTTGACCTCAACTGGGGATGTTGTCGGGCGGTGGAAGGAGTACTTCAATGATCTCCTCAATCTTGCCGTCCATTGAGAAAGCAGAGGCTGAGAGCTCAGAGGTGGACTCGTCCATCACCCAGGCTGAGGTCACTGAGGTAGTCAAGAAACTCCTTGTTGGCAAGGCACCGGGGGTGGAGGAGATCTGCACCGGGGATGGATGAGATCAAGTCTCTGGATGTTGTGGGGCTGTCTTGGTTGACACGCCTCTGCAGCATCGCGTGGGGGTCGGGGACAGTGCCTCTGGGATGGCAGACCGGAGTGGTGGTCCCTCTTTTTAAGAAGGGGGACCGGAGGGTGTGTTCCAACTACAGGGGGATCACACTTCTCAGCCTCCCTGGTAAAGTCTATGCCAGGGTACTGGAGAGGAGAATACGGCCGATAGTAGAACCTCGGATTCAGGAGGAACAGTGTGGTTTTCGTCCTCTATACCCTCAACGGGGTGCTGGAGGGTTCATGGGAGTTTGCCCAACCAATCCACATGTGTTTTGTGGATTTGGTCCTTTGCTAAGGACCCAGGACCCCATACTCCCGAAGCACCCTCCACAGGATTCCGCGAGGGACACAGTCGAATGCCTTCTCCAAATCCACAAAACACATGTGGATTGGTTGGGCAAACTCCCATGAACCCTCCAGCACCCCGTTGAGGGTATAGAGCTGGTCCAGTGTTCCACGGCCCGGACGAAAACCACACTGTTCCTCCTGAATCCGAGGTTCTACTATCGGCCGTATTCTCCTGTACGACCGAAGCAGGAGCTTGGTCCGCATTGCCGGCAGCAAGTCAGACTTGTTCTCGGTGCATGTTGGACTCCGGCGGGGCTGCCCCTTTGTCGCCGGCTCTGTTCGTAAATTTTATAGACAGAATTTCTAGGTGCAGCCAGGGGCCGGAGGGTGTCAGGTTTGGGGACCACACGATTTCGTCTCTGCTCTTTGCGGATGATGTTGTCGTGTTGGCCCCTTCAAACCAGGTTTGCAGCCGAGTGTGAAGCGGTCGGGATGAAAATCAGTACCTCCAAATCCGAGGCCATGGTCCTCAGTCGCAAAAGGGTGGCTTGCCCACTTAAGGTTGGTGGAGAGTTCTTGCCTCAAGTGGAGGAGTTTAAGTATCTAGGGGTTATGTTCACGAGTGAGGGAAGGATGGAACGGGAGATTGACAGACGGATCGGTGCAGCTTCTGCCGTAATGCGGTCGATGTATCGGTCTGTCGTGGTGAAGATTTACCGGTCAATCTACGTTCCTACTCTCACCTATGGTCATGAGCTTTGGGTCATGACCGAAAGGACAAGATCCCGGATACAGGCGGCCGAAATGAGCTTTCTCCGCAGGGTGGCCGGGCGATCCCTTAGAGATAGGGTGAGAAGCTCGGTCACCCGGGAGGAGCTCAGAGTAGAGCCGCAACTCCTCCACATCGAGAGGGGTCAGCTGAGGTGGCTTGGGCATCTTTTCCAGATGCCTCCTGAACGCCTTCCCGGGAAGGTGTTCCGGGCCCGTCCCACCGGGAGGAGACCCCGGGGAAGACCTAGGACACGCTGGAGGGACTAAGTCTCCCGGCTGGCCTGGGAACGCCTCGGTGTCCCCTCGGAAGAGCTAGAGGAAGTGTCTAGGGAGAGGGAAGTCTGGTCATCTCTGCTTAGACTGCTGCCCCCGTGACCCGGCCGTGGATAAGCAGAAGAAGATGGATGGATGGAATGAAAATATGTAGAAGATTGCTAAATAGGTAAGTGTGGGTTCATTCACTTAACCCAGATGCTTAACTTGTTATTAAAGCATGTTGCTTCCAATTTAGTTTTTAAGGGCAAGAAGGCAGAGTTAGAGTGTAGTGGCTGACTGAAGAGAAGATCGAGCTGAGGTCACAGCTGGCTCTACAATCAGGTAAAAACAAGACTATAGTTACGCTAGCATCTTGTCTTTATGAAACTGCATTTGTCTGAACGTGTGTCCTTTACTAAAATGCAATACTGTACAGCCTTTCTGAAATTACATGTATATGGCAGTTTTGTTTATTTCACTGTTAAGCTATTGACATTTCATTGTGCTTTTTAGCTTCTGATAAATGTCTGACTGAAAAGAATGTCAAGCCGAGGGCAGAGCAGGCTCTAAAATCAGGGGAAAACATGACTATAGTTTCGCTAGCATGTTCTCTTCATGAAACATTTAATTTGTCTTGAATGTCATGCAATTCTCAAAATCATGTCAGACCATTTAAGTACAATATCTGATTACTGTATTACAGGAGCCATAAGGAAGAATCCTTACAACCGGGATGCCACTGACGAGGCTGTCCAGAACCATGTCCCCAGGTACCAGAAAGGGGCAACTGACCATGCAGGTGGGAGAAGATGTCGCGGCGGTACAAGGGACCTGCTGTGAATATGAATGACACTCCAGCACAACCAATATTAATGCTAAGCTGCAGTACTGCATTTTTTTTTTTTTAACTGCTGCTATGTACAGTGTTATATTTATGGTTGCATTATCCTCTTCATATATTTAGAGCTCTGTGTGAATGTTCTTAATTCTGACTGTAGTTGTAGTGTTATGCCACCATTCATAAGCTTATTGCACTGATTTATGTATGATATTCAATAACTATCAATTGCTGCTAGGTCATACTTATATATATTACTGCCATTACACTCACCTAAAAGATTATTAGGAACACCATACTAATACTGTTTTTGACCCCCTTTTTGACCCCCAGAACTGCCTTAATTCTACGTGGCATTGATTCAACAAGGTGCTGAAAGCATTCTTTAGAAATGTTGGCCCATATTGTTAGGATAGCATCTTGCAGTTGATGGAGATTTGTGGGATGCACATCCAGGGCACGAAGCTCCCATTCCACCACATCCCAAAGATGCTCTATTGGGTTGAGATCTGGTGACTGTGGGGGCCATTTCAGTACAGTGAACTCACTGTCATGTTCAAGAAACCAATTTGAAATTATTCGAACTTTGTGACATGGTGCATTATCCTGCTGGAAGTAACCATCAGAGGATGGGTACATGGTGGTCATAAAGGGATGGACTTGGTCAGAAACAATGCTGAGGTAGGCAGTGGCATTTAAACGATGCCCAATTGGCACGAAGGGGCCTAAAGTGTGCCAAGAAAACATCCCCCACACCATTACACCACCACCCCCAGCCTGCACATGATGGATCCATGTTCTCATTCTGTTTACGCCAAATTCTGACTCTACCAGCTGAATGTCTCAACAGAAATCGAGACTCATCGAACCAGGCAACATTCTTCCAGTCTTCAACTGTCCAATTTTGGTGAGCTCATGCAAATTGTAGCCTCTTTTTCCTATTTGGAGATTTGGAGATGAGTGGTACCCGGTGGGGTCTTCTGCTGTTTTAGCCCATCTGCCTCAAGGTTGTGCGTGTTGTGGCTTCACAAATGCTTTGCTGCATACCTTGGTTGTAACGAGTGGTTATTTCAGTCAAAGTTGCTCTTCTATCAGCTTGAATCAGTCTACCCATTCTCCTCTGACCTCTAGCATCAACAAGGCATTTTCGCCCACAGGACATACTGGATGTTTTTCCCTTTTCACACCATTCTTTGTAAACCCTAGAAATGGTTGTGCGTGAAAATCCCAGTAACTGAGCAGATTGTGAAATACTCAGACTGGCCCGTCTGGGACCAACAACCATGCCACGCACAAAATTGCTTAAATCACCTTTCTTTCCCATTCTAACATTCAGTTTAGAGTTCAGGATATTGTCTTGACCAGGACCACACCTCTAAATGCATTGAAGCAACTGCCATGTGATTGGTTGATTAGATAATTACATTAATGAGAAATTGAACAGGTGTTCCTAATAATCCTTTAGGTGAGTGTATAGCCCTTGTTTATTGTATAATGTATTATGTTTATTTTGTACTTTCACATTCATATACTGTAATTTTACTTTATCTGTTGCTGGACACATTTTTTGATTTTGTAAATTGTTTATTTCAATTCATTTGCACATGTTTATTTTGTATGCTTGCTGTATAATGCATGTTTTTTTGTATGCATCTTGCACTATTTGAAATAAATTGTTTAGATTTGATTCAGTTCATTGTCATTTGTTATATTACCGAAATTATTATAAAGGATTATTATAAATAAAACCTAATATTGGGGCGTGAGGCATCCCGCTGGGTTCACTGCATAAAAGCGGCTAGCTGCCGTCGGGCCGCTGGTGAGGCATTGTTAGAAGGTACTGTCATGAAAACGGCCCACCGGCAGCCAGACTGCGATGCGCGCTTTAAAAAAGCTGGCCAGACGCTTTGCAGAAACGCTCGGCGGCCTCAAAAAGCTAGTGGGCCGCCGGTGGGCCATTGGCGTGTTGCTTGCTGGATATTTTCGTTGCTACAACTTACTTTGCTTACAGTGTCATTAATGCCACCACATTGGAAACCAAGTATTCCAAATATTTCAAAGATCTTTAGATTCACAAGAATTTCCCAATCACCGCAATTCAGACCAATTCAAATAGTTCTATATAATCTCCCAGAACACAGACGGAATGCGTACACAAATTGTGAACTGTGCACACTCAGATTTGCCACAGCTCGAGCGTCCCGCTATTTCTTGTTCGTTATAGTTTGTACTCCTAAATAGTCGTCAGACATCTCAGCGGACATAACCAGTGGCTATAGCACGTTTATTTTACTCCAGTTTAAGATAATTCTGATTCATGTTCTGATTTAGTCATGTCTGTGAATTTTCACCAGTACTCTTCTGCTTACTGTGGTTAGCCTACATTAGTAGTTATTGCTATTTAGAAATGTTATAATCATTGATGTTAATCACACTTTCGTTATCTAATCTAGCAATTTTCCAATGTAGTTATTTTCCAATGTAGTTATTTAGTTGTGTAGCCTACATTATAGTACTGTAATATACCTAGCTAACTACTGCAGGTAGTGCAAGTTTTCTTTTAAGGTACTCCTGGCTAACTAGCTACTGCAGCTAGCAAACGGGACTGTAAGACTATGTTAAACATCAGTTTAGTTCGTTAAGCCGACATCATTTCTGGAGCACCGTCATCATTTCTGGACAAGGAATCTCAGGTAAGCGTATTTAACTCATTTACAAAGCAGTTAGATTACTATCTGTCATATAGCTAAAATCACTTTGGTAGTTCCCATCGAATTACAGTATTGTTCAGCAAGCCAACTAACGTTAGCTAAAAAGGTCAACTACTTACTAGCTTGGTTGGTAACTTTTTTCAAACATAGCTGAACATCGAGTCAACTCACAAGTACTCAAATGTAAAGATTTTTACTATTAGTTCCACAAGTAATGATTCAACAAGTTATTTGATAAATAAATAAATTATGAACGAACTGAATCAAAAGGGTTGACACTCCATGTTATACTGTTTTTAAACTGGTTTTCATTGTCCATGTCCAGGTCCAGCAACGGGTCCAACAGCAAAGGAAGGTGAAGATAGAATTGAAGACCACTCAGGCTCCTCAGTGGGCATTTGATGTCAATTTATCATCAATATGACATCAAACATTGATGTCAAAATTACGTCATGAAATAGGTCAAAAATGAAAGTCAAACTGACGTCAAAGTGTCAATGTCAATTTTATGTCAAGATTTTGACCTCTGCTGATGTCATTTTGATGTTATTTTGATGTCATGCTTTGTTGGCATTTGACGTCATTTCAACATTTATTTGACGTCAGGATGTCATGATGTTGATGTCATTTTAATGCTATTTTGATATCATTCAATATCAAGCTTTGATGTCAATTCAACATAATTGTGACGTCAAACATTGATGTCAAAATTACATCAAAATGTATTGACATTTTGATATAATTTCAATGTCAAGCATCACTACATTTCAACCTAAATGTACAATGACTGACAACATACACTTACTTTGAGATCTGATATGTTTTTATTTTATTTTTTTGAGCAGTGTAATACAGTGGGGGCGCTATGGATTCACACTCTCAAGTGCTTATAAAAGGGAACAAGAAAGAAAACATTAAAATGGGCCCTACCATTAACATAACTAACGCTTAGTACCCATCAGTAGTAGGCCACTCTACAGTATATAGACAACTAAAAGATAATCGACATTATAGCCTAATGTGTACTAATATATGATAATGGATCGAGTCAAACCTTTAGTTAATATCTGTTAATAGTGTCATATGTCAGGATCTCATTTCACTGCTAGTAATCAGTCCACATTTTGTACTGAATTGTAGAATGTAAACATTCATTCAAAGCCAGAGAGCAGCGGTTTCAAAACATCCGTCTGGGCTCTTCCCTATGTAGGCTAGTGGTGTCTCATTTCCATGGGGAATATTTTCACCCCTTTGTCTTGCCACTCTGTTTCGAATTACATGGTGTAGGGATAAAACAAAGGGGAAGGGTAAAAACAGAGAAATGGGATTGGGCCTAAATCTGTTGTTTGCAGCACTTCCTACCTTCCCGGCACCCAGTGCCCCCTCTTCTGTCCTGCGCAGCGCGCAAATGGATGGCCATCAGGCTACCAATGGAAGCTTCTGTGATGCCGGGTTGTGACTTCTGGATGGCACCTGACAAATTTAACAGTAATTGACATTTATCTTGCACATACTGATCAAAATAAAAAAAATTTGAGAATAGAGCTATAGGTGATGTAGGTGCACACATTGAAAATATAATTACCTATCATGACCTTATAAAGTTCCATTCTTCTGAATGGCAGCTTGTCACCCGTCCCATCCATGTTCATTATGGACTAGAGGCTATTTGTGAGCACCCTGTCAATACAATTGGGAATAAACAAAGTTATACATGCTGTACAGCATGAAATGTGAAATATTTCATGTGTGTGCACATATGTGTGGCTAACAGCTAGGCTAACAATGGGTGCGTCAGACTGAGTTACTGCACACAGACACGAGAACAGTGTCTCATCGTATCTAGCTCTGACTGTGAATAAGCTAATTTCACAAAATGTTGGGGTACACATTTAAGAAAAATGAAGTCCATGCATTTTAAGATATTAACAGCACAACTTCAGAGACTGACCTTTTCATCAAATTGTTGACATTTTCCTGCAGGGTAGCTCCACCAATTTTTGACATTGGACCAGAAAAACATGTCACATTGATACCTTTGTTGGGCCTCTTTAAAACCAAAAGGAAATAATTACAAAATATAATGAAAATATGCATATTCATGCATGACATACATGGTGGTCAAAATCTTGACTATTTGTTGATGTCAAATTGGCATCAAGGTGCCCGCTGGATCATTTCTGACAACAAGAAAGAGTAAAGTGTTAGTCTTTGCTTGTGTGATTGTATTTTGTCAGTTGGATAATATTAATAATATTAATATTTGTTTCAATTTATTGTACATTTGATTTCACAATTCTTCACCATTTGAAAAGGAAATAACCCAATGAAGAGTAATGCATTTAAATTGGCTTGTTTTCTTATATTTTAATTATTTGTAAAATGTCCAGTTTGATAATATTTCTAAATTTATAGCTGTGAACCCCCAAGATGCAGTCAAAGGAGCTCTCAATGCAAGTGAAACAGGTGATCTTTAGGCTGCAAAAACATAATCAATCAGAGAGATAGCAGCAACATCAGGAGTGGCCAAATCAACAGTTTGGTACATTCTGGGAAAAAAAAGAATGCACTGGTGAGCTCTGCAGCGTAAAAAGGCCTGGACGTGGTGGATGATCATAGGATCCTTTACATGGTCAAGAAAAACCCTTCACAACATCCAGCCAAGTGAAGAACACTCTCCAGGAGGTAGGCATATCATTATTCAAGTCTACCATAAGGAGAAGACTTCACGAGCGCAAATACAGAGGGTTCACTACAAGGTGCAAAACATTCAACCATTCAAGCCTCAAGAATAGAAAGACCAGATTAGACAAAAAAACATCAAAAAAAGCCTGCCCAGTTCTGAAACCGCATTCTTTGGACAGATGAAACTAAGATCAACCTGTACCACAATGATGAGAAGAAAAAAGTATGGAGAAGTCTTGGAGCGGCTTATGATCCGAAGCATACCACATCATCTGTAATGGTGCAAGCAGTGTGATGGCATGGCCTTGCATGGCTCTAAATGGCACTGGGTCAGTATGTTTATTGATGACGTGACAGAAGCAGCTGGATTAGTTCTGAAGTGTATAGGGATATGTTGGCCCTCATCCATGAAACCTCAGAAAAGAGCTCAGATTCGAAGGTTGGTGCATTACGCACACAAAGGCATTTTAAAGCATGAACAAACAGAGGCAAAATGCAGAATAAAGTGAAATAAATACTACAATAATAGCCTAGGATAGTGATACAATATTTAATATGGTGGTATGTTTGTATATGTGTTATATTCAACGTCATCATATCTTATGTTAGGCCTACCTATTATTATAATTGTGATTTTTACAAGGCTGTTACGATTGTTGTTTTTCATGATAATGATGGTCTTATTGCAAATCAAGCATTATCTTATTTTTTGACAATGGTTTACACGGTCTCCGACCAGTTTGATCGTAAATATACGACCAAGATAGTATTGATGAATAACAGATCTGTCGGTGAAATGATCGTACGATCATTTTAAGATAAAATTTGATCAAACGCATGTTTCATGAATGAGCGTCATTGTCTTTTCAGATTCAGCCAAATTCAGCTAATTTGATTGGACGGCGCTTCACTTTACAGATGGGCAATGACCCAAAACATACTGTGAAAGCAAACCCCAAGAGTTTTTTAAGGCAAAGATGTGGAATATTCTGCAATGGCAGAGTCAATCACCTGATCTCAACCTGATTAAGCTTGCATTTCACTTGCTGAAGACAAAATATAAGGCAGAGAGACCCACAAACAAAATATAAGGCAGAAGAGAGCTGCAGTAAAGGCCTGGCAAAGCATGAAGGAGGAAACCCACCATTCAGTGATGCCCATGCATTCCAGACTTCAAGCAGACATTGCCTGTAAATGATTCTTGACAAAGTATTAAAAATCAATATTTTATTTATGATTGTGTTAATTTGTCCAATTACATTTGAGCTCATGAAATAAGGGGACTGTGTATGAAAATGGTTGCAATTCCTAAACGTTTCTTACAATAATTTTGTTCCAATAGCTGAAAGTCTGCACTTCAATTGCATCTTGTTTGTTTCATTTTAAATCCATTGTGGTGGTGTGCAGAGACAAAATTATGAAATACTTCCGGACCGAACTGTATGACTAACAAATATACTCTGTTTCATGTACAACCCTTTTCCCCTATTCATGTACAACCCTATTTCCCTTAAAACAGTGGACAGGTCCTCAATAAAACTGGGTAAATGTATTGTACTAACCCAGCTTTTGCTTGATAATCTTTGTTAGTGTTTTCTGGAGCTTCCTGAATTTGTTTTTAAAGCATTTCTAACCATACTTCAGATGAAAGTAGTATTAGAACAAAGTAAACATTGGTTGTTCAATATTGTTTTACATGCTGAGGTCATGTTCTTTATAACAGTATGGGGTCACAGGCCCAAAAAGTTTGGGAACCCCTTGGTTAGAATCTGTGACTAATAATCTTTGCAAACACAGGCATGTAAGCATTACCCTCAGATATCAGACATGTATAAAAAAATATATAAACAATAGTCTTATAAGGAGATGCTGTCTGAAACATACCCCATGATTCCAAACATAACACACCACACAGATACATACACAGGCAAACTTGGTATCCTCAAATATTTATTCAAATCAGAAAGTTGTACTAGTGCCAGGTTGAATCCTGTAATAAGAAATACAAATATCTCTGTCTTACCAGATGTGGTTGCACAGTGGTTTTCACTACTGCCATCACCCGGTAAATCTCCACAGTACTTGTTATTGCAGTGATGAGAGCGATCAGAGTTGTATCATCTGCAAACATGAGATGTTTGACTGATGCATTGTTGGAGTTACCAACCCATGGTGTTAAGGATCTGGTCTGGGCTACTGAATGACCTTGGTCTGACATGGACAACACGTTAGTATACTGTAAATATAGGAACATTGAAAGGGTCAATATGCAGATGATTCCACCCCTGTTGAGGTCAAAATCAGAGAGATGAAGCTGGAGAGTCTAGGTAATGGACAGAGTCTAAATAATCAAAAACGCTAAAAGCATGACTTCTTTGGTCAGGCTTTAGGCCTTGGGAGGCCTACCGAGTATTAGACTGGTGTACTCGTTTTTCTGGCACTTCAGTGTATAATTATAGTGAAAACATCAAAATTATGAAATAATACGTTATCATGTGGTAACGAAAAACGTTTTAAACAAATTAAATTGCATTTATATTTTAGGTTCTTCTAAGTAGCCCTTGAAAAAAAAAACTACGAACGAGAAGGCTTCCCCTAACTCTGATCCTCTTCTCCCTCTGATGCTGTGTTGCTTGAAGCCACCTCTTAAAACCTTGCTTGTAGCATGGTACATGTAAGTTGTCACTATTTAATGTTTTCTAAGCAAAGCATTAATTTTGTTGCCAGTCGTGTTTCCAGCCAAACATATTCCAATCGTGGAATTTATAAACAACTTACATGCTCTGCATTAATTACAGATCTCTCCTGATTATTGTTTTTAGACCTCTAACTGCCTTGACCACCTTATGCCATTGCCTATTCAAGTAGCTTGTAGTAATGCATGTGGTTGAATTTGGGAATCAATTAATAACAAAAAGTATTTGGTTGTGGCTAACCATTCAACAGGAATGCTACTGTTTACAGGCCTCCCCTGATATCCATTCGAAAAGCATTTTAGCCTAAACATTAAAGTAAAATACCATGAAAAACTACAGAAGACTATGCAATTCATTATTTTAATTGTTTGACCACACTAAAATATATTTGTTTCTTTTACCCACATGTGGTAATAATGTAATTATCAGTTATCGGTAGTACAGCACTATCAGAGCTGTAAATACGAAGTTCATCAAAAACAAATCAGACATTCCCAGCACTATTAAAAAGATTTGAACCTTTTGCTTAATCCATCTGCATATGGATACAGTCTGTTGATGTCATTATTTTTTTTTTTTTCAAATTTCACTTTTTGGGTCTGTTTTGTTGTTCTTGTGACTAACAGGGCTGCTTGCCAATAACAATTCCCTAGCACAGCTTATAAATAAAAATATGGAGGGATCCATCACTGTGTAGAAAGTGCAAGACATATAACCTGCCCGACATTATTGTTTATTTGGATACAACTGGTTATAACATGCATCCCTCATCCTAATCTTACATTTTCCGTTAACATTCAAAATCTGATCACAGTCACATCACATTGTGAATTGAAATTGTTCACATCTATCTACAAATCTGGGCACAATCACAATGCAAAAGATGCATTTTTGCACAGGTATAAACAAGATAATCTGTAATTCTGTATATTCCACTGTTTGTTGTACCAGGATCTTTCCTTCTACATTACACAACTATTGTATTTAATATATATATATATTGTAAATTGGGCTTTGGATATGGCAGGATAACAAATTGATATCAAAAAGTAGTGACGATGCGTAAAATGCAAATAAAAACAGAATGCAATGATGTGCAAATCATTTTCCCCTATATTTAATTGAATATAGTTCAAAGACAACATATCAAATGTTGAAACTGAGAAATTCTATTGATTTTGAAAATCAATAGAACACTTATTACAGTGTTGTCTTGCTGAAATAAGCAAAGCCTTCCCGGAAAAATAAGTAATCTGGATGGCAGCATATATTGCTCCAAAACCTGTATATATTGTTCAGCATTAATGGTGCCTCCACAGATGTGCAAATCAGCCATGCCATGTGCACTAATGCACCCCCATACCATCACGGATTCTGCCTTTTGGACAGTGTGCTGATAACAACTGATTCAAAGAGGGCATTTATTTTTCAGGAAACAATAAAATGTCTCAGTTTCAACATTTGATATATTGTCTTTGTACTATTTTCTATTGAATATAGGGTTTAAATGATTTGCACATCATTGCATTCTGCTTCTATTTACATTTTACCCAGAATCCAAGCTTTTTTGGAAACAGGGTTGTACATACAGTACTGTACTAACAGTCAAAAGTTTTAGATCTCCCCAACTTTTCAGTATTACTTTTTTTATTTAAGCCGTTCAAGCCGAGTGAAGACCCTGAAATTATAAAAAAGTAAGTGGTAAACTACCAGAGGTAAGAAAACAACAGCCTTATGAAAAATGTACATTTCTGAGTTATAAAAAAAGGCTTTTAGGTGTTACTATAGCTGTTCTGCAGCCATGGAAGTTAATTAAGCCTTCAAAGTTGATGCTCACAATTTACTAATTACATATCCTCTGTCTGTCCAAAAGCATTGATGGACCATTCTGTTACTATACCCTCTTAAGCATTATTTGGACGGTATTGTACTGCAGGAAGTATTATATTGCTATCATGGTGAGAAAAAGGCAATTAACAAAGAAAGACAGCACACAACAGCACAACAGCACACACACACACACACACTGCAGTATTTACACAAAAGCTGGGATTTGCATAGTGTCTTTATGGACATTTTTTCCTGTCCCCACACTTCCAATCTGAACACAAGTCATACCTGTGAGGTGGATACCCCTGGCAGTAGTTGTACTGTAGGTGTTGACCTAATGTCCAGGACAGGTATGAAAAAGAGCTTTACTTAGATACTGCAGTGCAGGTTTGAATGAAATGAGACCCTGCCTGTGTTACAGTACCAGTCGCCTGAGAGACAACTGACTGTTAAAGCCTCGACAGCACACAAACTCTACCGCTTTTCATCATATCTAGATTAAGATTGCAGGCCATATTGTACTTTTCTTGGTGTGGGTCAGCGTTCTAATCAAGCAATGCATGCGGCGAAGGAAGATTTAGCAGGGTGATCCCAAGGTCAGCACCCAAATCCTTATGTCACATTTTGACGTGTTTCTAAGTGACTAGGGTGGGCTTAATGGCCCTGGGTCCAGAGACGTTATAAGGGACAGCTGTCACATGGCTGCCTATCACACTGTTCTAGCTAAAGGTTCACCCTTAAATATTAGATGGTCAAAGTTCAGCTCCCTTAAACCATGACTCCTGCTTTCTCCCTCCATACACCTACTGCTCCTCTGTGCCACCTCCCTCTCCACACTGCCCTCCCAATCCTTCTTTTGGCCCCTGATCCATTTTGAAACTGGCAAAAGACAACCTGAGATTTCTCTTCAGAAATGCAGACGTGTCTTTGGGAGCTGCTGTGACCTCTTTTGTTTACAGACAGGTCTGACAGTGTTATCTGCTTGACAGAGTAAACTCAGGAGTCTGCCCACAGTGTAACAGCTGCAGCCTGCTACCAGCAGCTGCCAGCTTTGTAGATGGGCATGACTCGAATTTCGGAAATGTTTTCAATGAGTCACTTTTAGGGATAGACCTGGTATGCTTGTCTAATGTTTGCTGGCCAGAACGAGGGTACAAGGGAACAGAGTATTAGCAGTCTATTTTGTTTTTTCGAATAACACAGACTACCTCCTGACTTATTAAAATACTGTGAGAAGGTGGTAGTAGAATTTCTTTTTGAAAACTAGTTGATTCATACATTTTTGGAGATACTGTATATTAATAATAGCCTATAGCGCTATACCCATTGATTTTGAATAACATCATTATTTAAGTGTAATTAAACTGAAGTTACCCATCTAAACCCTAAATCTTAGCTTATTTTTTTTGTGTGTAAATCTAAATGTTAAGCTTATTTTTGTGTGTGTAAATATAAATGTAAACACAATAAGGCAGATTTGCAACAAAAATGCAATTTAAACTTTTACTGAAGGTAAACATTTTTTAAATGCTAATAATGGGATTTTACATGCACCTGCTGGCTAAATGAAGCTTTAATCTTGTAACAAGGACTAATCCATCCTACATGCCATGTTGGGAAAATTTAATTACAAACCCTAACCAGCTAGCTAACGTCTCCATGTTGACATTCTTGCCTTCATTCTGAGCATTAGACAACTCAAAATCATTCATCCAAATTAGTAAAGCCAATACCCCAGTAACTCCAACCTACTGTAAATTCAGGATAGATCATAATCCTGACATTTGCTTAAAGGAGCTGTTTGGGATTGACTTCACGGCACAGGTACATTTTGTGCATTTTTAGGTAGAGTAGCAATTGTACTATCTGTTTCCAAAAGGACTTTAAGCTGTGTTTGGCACTTCCCACTGTGAAGCTAGTAGCTAGTGAGGTGCAGTTAGCGAACGATTCATTCATTTTGAAGAACTCGTTGTTGAATCATGTTGTATATTTTTTTGTATTAATCACTAATCATTTATTTTGTAGTTCTCTTTGAGTAATTCTGTCATTCTTTTGAATGTCTATCAACATTAAGTTGTACAACAGGATCAGTTTCAGCTCAATACTTCCAACAACAACAATTTTTTTCACATGCATAGATCGAGCTGCATGTAGCATTAGACAATAAAAAGACAGAATTATAAAACTGATAATTGGTGCAAGGCCTGGTGCAAGAATGAAAGCAATTGATTGGTTGCTGAATGTTATGAAAGACACTTATTTAAACATTGAAATAAAGCTTAGACCAAAGTCTATTTTATAGTTATGTGCTGTATTACAGAAATTTACAGTATAAAAAAGAACAATGAAACACAGGAAAGGAAACACACGTTTAAGAAAAGCTATCACAATTCATTGTGAAATGGTGTTATATCATTTTAATGGTTTTTAAGGCACCAATGTTTAACTGAAGTTCATTCTGCAAGACATTTCAAGAATAATAGGCATTGTCGACAGTTTTGCCTAGTTCAGAGTTAGCCTTCTGTTTCTCTAGTACTAGCAAGTCTTGTCAGCGTCTCTGATAACTGCTTTTTCCATTGAATATTTTGTGGTGAGATAGTAAGGAAGTTTCTGCAAGATAGCCCAACATACAAACATAGGCCAGTATCTGGCCCTTTGAGAAGTCTGGTTATCCCAGCCAATCAAAGTGTTTAATAAACAATAATGTTTACGAAGGTTTGCACCAGTAATAAAGCTCAGAGCTGGATGATAGAATGAACCCAGAGGTTTTAATACTCATTCATAAGCATGCATATACAAAGATACATAATTTTTTTTCATGACATATTTTAATCTAACCAGATTCCAAGGTGTTTGTAAAAGGGAACGTTTTATAACAAAACTGTTCAGGATCGTTTTTTTGAGACACTCCAAAACTGTATTTTGAGACACTGAAAATAGTAAATACTTCGTTTTATGTACATACTGCACCAACCTAAGATCTACAAATGCATTTGGAGGATTTAGAAATTTGACTGTAAGTATGTAAACAGGAGAGCTGACGTTTACAGCATTTGTTATCAGCATGGAAATGAAATTTACAGATTCTCACTGAATTATAGATATCACCAATATACACCAAAATACAATATATATGAGCAGTAACATATCTATTGAAACCTGGCAAACTCCTTTGTCAACTACAAGAAATTCTGAATTGACCCCATCTGTTATAATACCCTGAGTACTTTTGCTAAGATGACCCTGAAACCGCAAGGAAGGGTCCATGGCCAGATCTTATGAGGTCAATATCTTTACCAAGATGGAATGATCAACTGTATCAAAAGCAACACAATGCAATTTCTTTGCCAAGGCTTTGGCAATCTCATTAATGATAGTAATAGTACTATGCCCAGATTTTAAACCATATGGGTATCTTTTCAAAATGCAATTTTCTGAGAAGAGCATAAC